>NC_092507.1:15849113-16486613 GCF_047511675.1 Marmota flaviventris | reverse complement strand
ACACGCACACATTCATTTATTTTGAAATAATAAACCCATTACCTGTTAAATAAGTCTCACCTTTTGGTGAAAAATAACTGTGTTTTCTAAAGTCGAGGTATTCAGCAGGCAGAGCGACGGGGTTTACAGTTTTGCCGACCTCTTTCCTGTCTGCCTTAATATTATGAAAAAAATCCTGTTTTGCAAACTCCCCGGGAGGGTCTGGGGGACCCCGGGGCGCACTGAGACAGGGCGCGTGTGGCGGGCCGCGGGGGTGCGGCTGGGACTGTGGGAGCAGCTCGCGGCCGGGGCTCCAGCTGGGGCGGCTGGTGGCGGCTGCCGGGCCGCGTGGGGAGGACGTGGCAAGTCGTGTTGGAGCTCTCTGGGTTGGAAGAGGCTGGGGACTCCCACGTGCTGTGCCCCGAGAGGTTCCACCTGCGCCAAGGAGGAGACCTGGTGGGGGGAGGGTGTCGCCCAGGCCCCGGGGGACAGGACCGGGAGGGGGTGGGGGGACGCGGGACCTGGGCCGCCTGGCAGGCAGGACCCCAGGGTGCGGGGCCCCTCCTGCCTCCTCCTGCTGCTGCTGAGCTCACGCCCGGGATCCCAGCCAGTTCCCAGGAGGGCTGCCAGGGCGGGCCTGGCCCGCACCCAGCCCGAGGGGAGCTGGGGACAGGGAAGGAGGGAGGCTGGAGGCCCCAGGGCGGGTGGGGCTCAGGGACCCCGGGCCCCGGCTGGCATAGGGGACTCCGGGAGGGCACTGTCCAGGCACAGGGAGAAAGGCAGCAGATGGGCTTCCCCCTGGTCCTGAGTCTCTGCCTGTTTGGAGAACCTGGATGCGGGGCCAGTGGAGGCAGGTGCTGGGCCAGGTGACCCCGAGGTGGGCCCTCGCAGCTGGCCCCTGGCCCTGCCCTGAGCGCTGACGCCCCTGGGGGGCCGGTGGGGGTGGGGCTCTCATGGTTGATTCGTAAGAAAGCAAATCCTCAGGCAGCTGGGCTCTGCCCACGTGCCAGCCCCACACCCTCCACTGGGGAGGAATCAGCAGGAACCTGCCCACGAGGACCTCCAGCGCTCCTGAGAAACGGACAGGAGGCCATTGTGAGAGCCGACCTTGGACATTTACGTGTGCCAGGCAAACTGAGCCTTCACCACAAATCCTGACATAAGAACTAGTGTCATGCCCCTGTTGAGGGTGAGTAACTGAGGAACAGAGAGGTTGAGTAACTCTCTCAGGGCCACACAGCTGGGAATGGGAGCTGGGGCTGAACCCAGGCCGTGGGTCTCCCAGAGCTCGATGCTCTACCTTGGTGCTCTGGGGTGGTGCCTGGACAGCACCACTCAGAGCGGTGGTGGCAGCCACAGAAAGGGCTCTGAGGAAGCCTGCGATCCCCTGGGACCCCCGCCTCCCCCTCCCCCTGTGGTCCAAGGCGCTCCTCTGCCTTTTTCCTGGGTCCCTCCACAGGCTCCAGTGGGCCTCTGCTGCAGGCGTGGCCTCTCCCCTCCAGGTTGGAACCACAGCCAGTGCCGGGTGACAGCCACGCTCCTTGGCTACCTTGCCCTGCCCGCCTGCCTTGCCTCCCTCTAGGATCCAGGCCGCGGCATTTCTCTTACTTTCTTGGAAGTTCCATGTACCTCTGGGCCTTTGCACGCTCTGCCTGCAAGCCCAGCCTCTGGTAATACGTGACAGCCTCACCCTTTGGCTCCTGCAGTTCCATGGCTGCCGTCCTTCCCGCCCCCCGACATCACGCCCCACACGTGACTTTGTCTTTTCTCACTGGTTTCTCTAGATAGATGGGAAGCTGCCCAGGGGACAGCCCAGCCCTGTTCTCAGCACACAGCATGGGCACCCGGGAGTGTTTGTTGGGTGAATGAATGACGGACAGCCTGCTCCAGAGGAGCTCAGAGGCTCAAGACAGATGTTCCAGGGCACAGTGCTGGGGCCTCTGCTGCAGGGGAATAACATGATTGGGCGGCTATGAGAGGCAGAGGAGAGAGCAACAGATTCTCAGGGAATCTCTATGAAGAGACATCATCGGCAGGATCTTGGAGGGTGAATAGGTGTTTGCAGGCAACGAGTAGCAGGAACACAGCACCTACTTACGTGTTCCTACCTTCATCATTGGCCTAAGGATGCCTGGGACTGGGACGAGGATTATTGGTCCAAGGGGAAGGTGGGGAAACACGAAGACACACGCTCATCAACTGACAGGGGACATACCTTCCCCTCGCCAGTGTCCTCAGGGAAGAAAAGTAATCTAAGTCAGGACACCAAAGTGGCTTGAGTAGATGAAAGGAGCTTAGGGGTGCACATCACTGAGAAGATCAGGCCTTCAGGCCTGGTTGGATCCAGCCCTCAAGTGGTGTCCCAGGTGATCGTGACTTGCCTCCCTTGGCTCCCCCAGCAGGTCGGCCCAAGCATTCCCTCCCCGTGGGTTGAAAGGAAGGTCCCCTGCATAGAAAGCCCAGGGAAAAGTGGACTCCCGGGAGACACCGAGGCGCACACCTGCAATCCCAGCTACTGGGGAGGCGGAGGCAGGAAAATCGCAAGTTAAAGGTCAGCCTGGTCCATTCAGCAAGGCCCTCAACAATGAAGCAAGCCCCGTCTCAAAATGAAAAATAAAAAGGGCTGGGATGTCGCTCCGTGGTAAAGTGACCCTGGGCTCAATCCCAAGACGGGGGAAAAAGTGGACTCCATCTTCCTGATATTGTCCCATAAAATCCCCGGGTGGACGCCTTCACCTGAGGGCGGTCACACGCACCTTCTGAACCAGTCACAGTGGCCAGGGGAAAATGGGGGGTGTCAGCTGGCTGACCTATGGCACGCATCCGCTCTTGGGGTGGGTGGGGACGTTGAGGCCCCTCTCTGGCTGCACAGCTAGTGAGTGGGGATGGACACGTGGTCCCCAAAGGAAACCAGGAGGCTTCTTCCAGGAGAAGGGGCTGAGCCTTAGCAGGTGAAGGACCCCCCCAGGGCTGGTGCGCCCAGGGCCAGCCCCTTCTTGGCCTCATACAGCACAGAGCCCTGGGGACTCCGGGGGCCACTCAGGCTGGGCTTCCTGTTTGGTTGCCCACCCCTCAGCTGGGTGACGTAGATGAGATATTTCTCCTCTCTGAGCCTCGGTTTCCTCTTCTGTGAGATGGGGTGAGTCTTTCTAAGAAAAGGAGAGGACACAGAGAGGAGGCCCCGTGGAGAAGGAGGCCGAGAGGAGTTGGTTATGGGCACGAGCCAGGGAGTGCAGGGAGCCCCCCAGCAGCGGGCAGGGGCAGGGGAGGGGGCTTCTGTGAGGCCTTCGAGGAAGCGGGGCCCAGCCCCTTCCACCATAGACTCCAGCCGCCAGAGCCGTGACGCTGCTGCTCTGGGCCGGCTGGTCCGTGGTTCTGGCTGGGGCCGCTCTGGCCGTCTGTCACCTGCACTGAGAAAGGATCTTATTCATTTAGGTACCCATCCTCCAGAGGCCTCGGGTCAGGACCCTCGGACCCCCTGCCTCCTCCCACACGTCTGCGGGTGACACACACTCGCCAGGCCATTCCCACGGGGCAGGGTGGTCCAGTGGTGACAACTGGGGGACATGCTTTCACACACTGTCTGCCCGGCTCTGATTTACCCTGTGGCTGTGCTGAGGCGGTGCCTGACCTCTCAGCTTCCTCTGCTGGAGAATGGGGACAGGATCCCCAGCCTCTAAGAATGACTCGCAGTGCCTGGAACACAGTAGGTGCTCAATAAACGGTGGCTGGGGCGGCTGTGCCTGCTGTGCCTGCTGTCCAGTGTCCCTGTAAGCCTGGCCACCCAGTCCCCTGGATCCCAGTCCCATCTGCATAGTCTGTTGGGGACAGGAATTCCCATGGTTGTACCCAAAGTCACCAACCCATGCGTTCAGCCACAGGTCACCTGAGCCCTAGAGGTGCTTTTGCTTTAAGTTCTCAAAGTTGAGGGGCAAACCTCCAACCCCTGGATGAGGAACTCGAGGCTAAGACAGGTGAGGTGAGTCGTCTACACCCAGCCAGGTGTGCGGCAGAGCAGGGTTGGAACCCTGCCCGAGCCCTCGTCCCTCTATTCCTGTGACCCTGAGGCCCGTTTTGGGGATCTGTGGTCACCTGGTGGCCTGGTGGGAGATCAGTCGGGACCCCAGGCCTGCCTACTCTAGGCAGGGGACGGCCTGGGAGCTTGGGCAGGTCAGGCGCCAGGATTTGGACAGGGGACATTTTCTAAGGTGAATAAAGTCTTTAGGCAGCTCCTGGAACCACCCAGGGCCAGGTTCTGGGGTGGGAGCCGTCATGGAGGCTGTGTCTGTGTCCCCACAGCTGGGGGGGGGGGCGTGGAGAAGAGAGGAAGGGGGCCTGGGGCTGACACCAGGATGGAACCAGCTCCAAGCCTTGTGACCTGACTGCCCATCCACCACGCACCACCTGGCCCAGGAGCGACACGGGGTCGGTGGGAAGCTCCCAGAGCATCCCTGGCATGTGGAGGGGACAGGGACAGGCTCCGAGTCACACAGCCAGGAGCATAAGGACACCACCTCGTCCCTGCGCTGGTCTCCGCGTGGCTCCTGATGGACAGGGCATCGCGAGAGGCTGGTGGGGTTCAGGAGAAGAGAGGGTGGCGGGGCCCGGGCTGTGCTCAGAGCTGGGGGTCCCCAGTGAGCCCCAGATCCTTTCCTGAGCCTCAGCGTCGGGATCTGCACGGGGGTCAGAGTTGGGGCCCTGTGTGCGCGAACGTGCGTGCGGGTGCATGTGTGTGCGTGCGGGTGCCTGTGCGTGCTCGTGCGTGCGCTCGGGTGCATGCACACGCAGAGCGGAGGCCGGCCCTGGGCTCCACAGTCTGGGTCGCGCTGCTCCTGGGCTCTGGGCCTCCAGGGTGCAGTAGGGGCCGCTAGCCCAGGGTCCTGGCTGCGGCCTTTGGCTGGTCCCAGCTCCAGCCTCCCCTCACCCAGGCCCCTTCCCCCTCTGCCAGGCCAGTCCCAACCCAGAAAAAGTGAGCGGGCCCAGCCACTAACAGCAGGAAACCATTGTCCCGTCTCTCTTCCTGATCTGGGATCTGTCCCTGCTCCAGCCATCGGCGGCCAGCAGGCTGTCATCCTGGGTACCTTCTCTGCGCCAGGCCTCAGGTGCTCACAGACCGTCTCATCAAACCCCCAGGACGGGGCTCTCCCAGGTTCCCGCCTGGGGAGGAGAGCAAGGCTCCTGGGGTGAGGGGCTGAGTTACAGGGCTGGGCCCAGGTTGCAGGGGCCGCAGAACCGAGACGGTATTGGGTCTGGAGCCCGGGACACGTCGTCTTCTCCCCACTGGCCCCAGTTCCCCACTGAAGATCTCCAGGGAGGGACGAAGCGGTGGTCCTGGCTTGGACAGGCCTGCAAACCGCAGCTGTGTGCAGAAGGAATTGGGGTCCACCCCTGAGCTGCGATCCCAACGCTGCCACCCAGCAGCTGGGTGACCCTGGGCAAGTGACTTAGCTTGGCTGAGCCGGTTGACGAATGTGCTGTGAGGAAAAGATTGGGGTGTGTGCAGACGGACCTTTGATCCCAGAACCCTCCTCGCCCCCTGCCCCTTGTGGGGGTGTGGGAAGGGAAGGCCCAGGGCAGGCGGGGATTAGCCCCTGGTCCCTCTCCTCCCAGGCGGCACTTTTAACCATCTTCTCCCTGGGATCAGCGCTGCCCCCTCCCAGGCCCCGGGCCAGGCCTGTGTTTGCCGTGGGGATCTGGCCGCCGCTTTCATTCCCGGGCAGTTTTGCTTGCTGTAGGTGGCGGGGCCAGCACGCTGCCCGGCTCCCCGGGAGCAGATGGGCCGCAGTGAGAAAGGCGGCGGCTGGCCCTAAGAGGATTGGCGGCCTTTCTTCCCACCCTTTGTGCTGCTCCCCGAGGGCCACCAGCGCCCAGACCACAAAGGCCATTTGTTTGTCCGCCTCTGGGGGCGCAGGGGTCACCAAGGACAGTGGCGCCCCTGGAGAGGGCAGTACCCTCTGCGGGGGAACACCCAGAACCCTGGAGCATCAGGCCAGGAAGAGGCGGGGAGTCCTGGGTCCCCCGCCCCTGCAGGTCACCGGAGCACTCTCACAAGTGGCCGCTGGATGTTGGGAGTTGGAGGGACCCGGGGAGCCTGGGCATGTTCCCTATCACCCCTCGGAGAGCCTGAAGCCCAGAGAGGGCTCCGACTTGGCCAAATCACACAGCAAATTAGCAGGTGACCAGACTCTCTCCCAGGGACCCCCACGCCCAGCAGAGCTCCCTGCTCTCCAGGAGACATGGTTCTCCTCTGCCTAGTCCTTGTGCCATCGGAGGCTCTGAGTAAGGGGATGTTTGGGGACAGCGGAGGCCGGAGGGGCTCAGCAACCTGAAGCGGGGGAGCCAGGAATTCCCAGAGGAGGCTCCAACCAGAGCCTGAGGCCAAGCTCCCCTCTGGGATGCCGGGTGGGGGCAGGACGGGGAGGGGCGCACCTGTGCGTGTGTTTTAAGAATGGCTGACGGTGGGCCTGCCTTCCGCTGGGTGCTGAGCAAACTGGGAAAGACCGTCTCGTCTGCCCGGGGCCTCGGTGGCTGGGACACTGGTTTGTGTGCCCCAGCTTTCGTCCAGAGCTTCCCAGCGTCCACACTGTGGTCCCTGGGGGCCACATAACTCTTGTTCTGGGTGGCTGTCCTGCGTAGCGCAGTGTCCTTGATCTCAGTAGCATCCCCAAGAGACATGACCAAAAAGTCTCCAGGCATTGCCAACTGTCCCCTGGACGAGGAGTGGGGAGGGGTCAGCCCGATTGAGAACTGCTGGCCTTGACCCTATCCAGACCTTCCGTCCATGCATCGAACACATTCCTTGAGTTCCGAGGGTGTCCGTCCCTGTTCTAGGGCCTGGGACACAGCCACAGAGTCACATGTGTCGGGTACCTGCCATGGCATGGCCTCCTTGAGGAGAGGGTGACATCGTCCCTGCAGGGATGGAATGGGGACCTGGGTTGCCAAGGAGCTCCTGGAGGAGGTGACATTTGAGCCAGGCCTAGGAGGCTGGGTGCGAGGTGCTGGGACAGAGAAGATGGGAGAGAGAACGTTCCAGAGAACAAGGAGAGGGAGAAGGGTCTCCAGGGCCCGAGGCGTATGCAGCATCTCCAGGGATACGGACGGACGGACAGATGGACGAGGCAGGCCTCTTTCAGTGTGTGGAGGGCCCAGGGCATGCAGAGAGGTCTGCACCCTGTGCGGGGGGGGGGGGGGGGGGCGCGGAGGGGTTGGAGAGCCCTGGGGGGAGGGGCAGGAGTGAGCCTCTGGAGGTCGGGAGGCAGCAGCTGGGCAGGCAGAGAGGAGGCCGCAGAGCCGCGAGCGCCCGAGGCTGTGGGAGAGCTGCGGGGGGCAGGGCGGGCGTCCTGGCAGCGGAGGGGGGAGAGGAGACCAGAGCGGGCACGGGCAGAGGTGCCCAGCTGAGGGGTGGCGTGGCGATGGGGAGCCGCAGAGAGTCTCTGAGCAGGGGGGTGTTTTTATTTTGGAAACATCGTCGGAGCTGTGCTGAGGATATTGATTCGGACAAGTGGCAGGGAGCTGTTCAGGAGTGAGATCAGGGTGACAGTGTCCATGACTGCAGGGGACAGGTCCCACAGACACGTAGGCGGTGAAGGCGTTAGGACAGGAGCTCGGATGTGGGGCAGGCAAGGGGGGGAGGCATCTGGGCAGTTTGTGGGTGTCTGGCAGTGCAGCCCCGAAACGGATCACCAGATTAGAAACACCAGATAAAAGACCGTGTAGAGACAAAGATGTCTGCGGAGCTGAGAATACGGATTATTTTTGGAACTTTGCTCTCATGCATCTTCTTTAAATATTGATAACCAACATTTTTAAGGAGCTTAATGCGGCGTGCCAGGCTCTGTTCTAAGCACTTCGTGTTCAATAACGCATTAAGTCCTCAAGACAACCCTCTGGAGGACAGATTTTCTATCATCTCCAACATGAAGAGACAGGCACAGAGAGAGTAAGTAACTTGTCCAAGGTCACACAGCTAGTGAGTGGCTGAGGTAGGACTTCAACTCAGGACTTCAGCTTCAACTCTGCATCAGCTGGAGGCAGAGTCTGGATGCAGAGTCTGTTTCAGGCCTGCTTCACTTTGGCTATTACAGTCCTGTGCCGTAGCTACAGTCCTCCTTATCTATGGAGAGTACGTTTGGAGACCCCCAGTGACATCCGAAACTGTGAAACAAACTGAACCCTCTTTAGACGGTGTTTGCCCCCTGTACATTCATATGTTAAGTTTAATTTATAAATTAGGCATAGCGAGAGATCAACAAGAACGGAGAGAATAAGTATAACCAGACTGAGACTGTGGTGAAGGCCGGTGGGTGAGGTCGCTCTCTTGAAAGAGTCAGGGCAAATATTAATGGAGTGGCACCGCGGTGGGCCGTGGGTAGCTGCAAAGCTGAAAGGAACAGGTGAGGGGAGCTTGTGTCACATGAAGGTAAACATTTAAAAGCCTCAGTGTGCCAAAGGTTGGGGCAGAGGGGATGTGAGCTGGATGACCATCTTCTGGAATCTCAGGGAAACCTGCCCCTGGGCAGTGACTACTGCCACCTGGTGGCAGGGTACCCTGAGCCGAGACCTAACAAAGGCCAAACCCTGGCGGCCCGGGCCAAGGTGATCAGGGCCCACTAAGGTAAGCGCCACTGTCGGGAAAGCGTGTCCTCCCTCGGGCAGGAAGGAGGCTCCGACTCAGGCTGTGGGTGTATGCTCCGAGGGACGGTGGCGGTGGGCACTCGGGATGGGGGTGCCCTGCCCTGTCCCGACGCCCAGCGGTTCCCTAGACGACCAGGATCAGGCATTTCTGAAGCAGCTGGTGGGAGCTCGGGGTGGGGTGGGGGTTACTCGGCAAACATAGGCTGTGCCCGTGACCCCGACCTTCTAATCCCAGGGCTTAACTGACTTCATTAACTCCAGGGGGGTCAAGAGGGACCCCCCAATCATTCTGTCACGTCACACTCACAAAAGTCCCATTCCTGGGAGCTGTGCAGGGAAAACTCCCGCACGAAGGCAGGGGACTGGGCGGGTTGACCCTTGGACCTGAACCCTCGGCTGACTGGTAAAAGGGCAGGATCCGCCCCATCCCCCTGCCAGCCCAGGGGCAGCCAGGGAGAAAACTGGGTGAAAGCAGAGCATGCTGGGTAGCCTGGCCCAGAGCTGAGCGGTCCAGCCTCCCACCCCCCACTGTGGTTGCCATGGCAACCGAGTGGGGGAGGGAGGAGGAGAGGAGAGACCACTCGCCCCTCAGACAATGGGAACCTATTCCAGGTCACACTTGGACTTATCCTGAGGGGCTCGGGGGCAAGGCGTAGTTCTGGGCTCCTCAGAGCCGGTGGCACTGGGGTTTGGGGGAGCAGCGCTCAGCTCAGGCCAGGCTGGAGGGCCCAAGTGGGGGTCACAGACAGGATCCTCTCCCCTGGGTACCCCAGCCTCCTTGCCAGGCTCCCAGATCCCCCAAGATGAAGTTTGGTTGGTTTTCTGAGGCCCCCTGTCCACCGAGGAGCTTGACCTTCGGCGGGGAGGTGAAGGGCGGGCGTAGGGAGGAGGCGGCCGTCGCTTTGGGAACAGGCCGAATATTTTATGAGTAATTTAATATCTGGAGCAAGAATCACCGAGCGGAGAACCCGTCAGCAGCCCCGAGCCAGGAGCCGGTCTGGTCCTCATAATGCACGGGCGAGGATGGGGACTGACAGGACACATCAGGGGACCCGGGGAGTTAACCCTTTGAGGATCCTGGGTGGGTGCCTTGGAGGGGCAGGCCACACGCCCGCTGGGCGGAGAGCGCTGTGCGGTGTAGATGGCGTGGGCACTCTGAACCTGGGGGCGAAAGGGCAGCCGCTGGGCATAGGCCTGGCTTTGAGACTCGGGGACCTGAGTTTGGTTCCTGTAGATGTGTGACCCGAGACTGCCCAAGCCTCAGTTTCCTCATCTGTCACCTGGGGATGACAATCACAGTACATCACAGGTCAGAGTGCTGCGGGGTGCCCGGGACACAGTAGGCACTCAATAAACGCCTGCCCCTAGGACACGACTCTGATGCCGTGTGAACCTCACAGCCACCCTTTGAAGTCCCCAGACACCCCTGCTGGGTGTCTCCCCAACACCTGACTCCCTCCTGGACTCCTCTCCCCGTGGGAATAGAGGCCTAAAGGGACCCTCGCACCTACGCGGGCCCCAGTCCTGTCCCTCTACTGACACTTGTCCTAGCCCCGGGTTCCTGGGGAGGGGCGCTGTCTGGCCTGGTGGCCCGGAGGTGGCCGGGCCCCAGGCCTTGGCTTGTCACCTGTGCAAGGCGAGTGACACACACCTGCCTCGCCACAAGGCCTCCCACGACGGGGGTGGACTGTTCCGGAAAGACGCGAGCACAGATCGCGTTGCTCTTCATCACCCGGACCTCAGGAGAGCAGCCTGAACGGGGAGGTCCACGCCTGTCCTCCTCCTCCCAGGGACTCCGGAGGCTGAGGCAGGAGGGTCACAAGTTGGCGGGGACTGGCCGTGGCCCACAGCTGCTGGGAGCAGGGTTCACACCCAGCCTGGGAGCCCCGACTTGGGCCAGCTCTGGGCCCTGTCCACCAGCCAGGGCCAGCAGGGACGCGGCAGCTTGGTCTGTGGCCTCACCGCGGTGCCCCAGAAGGAAGAGCCCGCCATGCCTGGGAAGGGCCCCCTATTTTACAGATGAGGAGACCGAGTCCCAGAGAGGGCAACTCTTGCCTGGGGTCACTCAGTGGGTCAGGGACTCAGGGACCAGGGCTCCTGCAGCACATTCTGCCCCCAGGGACCTATTTTTAATGTCGTTTCACTGAAGGTCCCAAAGTCTCCACAGTTTGGGTCCCACTGGAGGGAAGAGCAGTGAGCACCTCTGTGTGCAAAGTGTCAGCTCGGTGGCCGGTCCCCGTTCGCCTTCTGGTTGCTGCGAGCAGCTCTGGAAGCAGCTGGGGCTGGGCCCGCGAGGCTGCCCTAATCACATCAGTGGACGTGTTCCCAACAAGGCCGGCGACACCGCTAACAAGGGCCCAGCTGTCCTTCCCGTGGGTACCTGCGCTCGCGGGGACAGCTGGCCTGGAGAGGCGGAGGTCGGGGCCCAGCAGCAGGCCAGCCTGCTTGGTGATGCAGCCCTCAGGCCCCCTGCAAACCCAGCAGGTGCCCGGCGCTGCCCAACCCCGGGCTGGAGGGAGGAGGGAATGGTGCCCCCGGGCTGGGGCGGGGCGGTCAGCGGCCCCCCGTAGGTCATCTGAACCACACGGTGCCCACTGTGTGCCAGGCAGGCGCTCTGCACGCACCACCCGTCAGCCCGCCCGAGCCAACACTCCAGTCCACAGCCGGGACCCAGAAGCTCAGAGCCGAGGCCACTGGCTTGCCGGTCACTCAGCTAGAACGTGGCAAAGCTGAAATGAACTTGGGCTTGCTACAGCTTGGACCTGGCACGTCCCACAAAGGCCAGGAGTTGAAGGCTCAGTCCCTGGGGTGGTGCCATGGGGACGTGGTGAGACCTTTATGAGGTCTTGAGGAAGGTCCATAGGTCACTGAGGTTATGGGACCTCAGAGTCTCTTCCTCTCCCTTTTTTCCTCCCTAGTTTGTGATGTTTGTAGGTTCCATCTACCGTGTGCTCCCAGCCTTTGCCACCCGACACCCCCACCAGAGGCCCAACACAGTGGGTTCACGGGATCAAGGACTGGAACCTCTAAAACTGTCAGCCAAGCACACCTTTTTCTCTTATAAGTCAATTATCTCGGGCATTTCATTATAGTGACCGAAAGCTGACTGGGGCTCTTGTGAGATGCCCAATGCTTTTGTTCAGCACCTGGCACACAGTAGGTGCTCAGCACAACTCCTTCTACACCTTCTTTTGTCTCCTTTCTGCCGGTCGCTTGTTTACCTTCTCCCTTCTTCCACAGATGGTGTGGGCGGCTTAGAGGAATAAATATGTGATGAGATCGCGCAGATAAGAATCTGCCAAAGCACCGGGAACGGAGGGGATCGTGCGGAAAGGAGGGAGGAGGCCACGGGAATCGGGCTCCGTGCAGACCTGCCAGCGCCTGGGCCTCGGTCTCCCCTGCATCGTTGGGGCTTCAGCCTCGGTTTCCTCACCTCTGAGTTGGGCAGCGACACCCACACTGGGAAGGAGCTGAGGGGACTAAGTGGGTGGGGGCCGGATGACAGGCACGTGCACATGCTCAGTGGGGTTTCTCCCTGCCCGTTTTGCTTCCCCTTGGAATGCCAAGCCTCCTGTGGGGCTGTCCCAAGGGCCTCGAGCATGGCCGCCTTCCCTTTCTCTCAGGCAGGATGGAGTCTCCCCAGCTTCCCGCTCCCTCTCCGTCCTCCCCTCCGCGCAGCATATGTTATGTGTACGCTCCCGTATCCATGGGGATGGCTTCCAGGAATCCCACAGACTCCCAAATCTGAGATGCTCACGCCCTTTCTATAAAACAGTGCGGTCTTTCCACATAACCCGAGCGCCTTCTCTCACAGGCTTGATTTCTTGGGGTGGTGGGGACCGAGCCCGGCTTCACGCAGGCTAGGAGGCGCTCTGCCGCTGAGCTGCACCCACAGCCGCCTTTGAATGTTTCGCGTGGTCTCTAGATTACTCACGACACCTAGTACAGCGTCAGCGTTGTGCCAATGGCAACGCTCTATTGCTTAGAGGCTAATAACTAGGGAAAAGTGTCGGTGCATGTTCAGGGCACGCAGTTGTCATGGCCCACAACACAGCACAGGATCCGAGTTGTTTGAACTTGTCGATGAAGAACCCACAGAATCTGTTTCTGTTTCTGTCACAAGTTCCCTGAGTGAGCCTAGTGCAGTTGACCGTGTTCAACCCCCTCCTTCTGGGGGGCAGTGTGAGGCTCAGAGAGGCTTAGAGAAGGAAATTGGCTCCACAGTGGATCGCCAGATGAGCCACCCCCCCAGCTCAGTCCTGTACCATCCCCCGGCAGCTTGTTGGGGAAGCAATTCCCAGGCCCCACCCCAGACCTATGGAATAGGATCTGCCTTCGAAAGACCAGGTGGCCCACATTAAAGTGGGAGGAGCCTGTGCCGTGGTGGGACCCCAGTTCCAATGACAACCTACCACCACAGCCACGAAGGTGCTTGTGGAGCGGGGCTTTGCACAGGAATCCCATTTGACCCTCATCAGCTTTCTGGGGTGGGTATGATTTTCACTCTTGTAAGGCAGATAAGGAAACTGTAGCCCAGAGAGGTTAAGTGATTAGCCTGAGAACACACAGCTTATAGGGGGCAGTGGTGGCATTTGAGCCCAGTCCCTTGGACCCCATGGCGCTTCTGCTTTCCTCACCCCTGGACTCTCCTCCCTTTCGCTTTTCTCATCTTGTGTGGGTGACAATGGACAAGAAGGCCTTTCCTGGCCTTCATATGGCCCCTGGACTCCCGAAGGACAGAGGCTGGGTCTACCCTCTTCCTGGGATTCAAGCTCAGCAGTCTGGAGGGTGTGGAGGGACACCCACATTGGAGTCACGGGGTGGGAGGGTGACAGAGAAAAGGCCAGGTCCCCAGGTCAGGTGTATGGAATCCGACCCTCTGGGGTGTGGCTCTGGCACCAGCAAGTGCCCGGGAGATTTTGTTTCCTGCTAAAAGTGGACACCCAGGGTCTCAGATCGCTCAGGGCAGGGGTTGCAGTGCCACAGCCCAAAGCACTGAGGCCACCCTTCCTGTCCACGTCCCAGGGCTGGAGTGTGGCAGGTGGCCCAGTGGAAGGAGCTCTGGCCTGGGAGTCGGGCAGCTCTGGGTTCCTCTGCTCCAGGCTTGGGACCAGTCCTGGGCCAACAGCAGGACAGACCCCGTCCACTGCCGGTGTGCGTGCTGCCTGCTAAGAGCGCGCTCACATCCTTAAACGGGTGAAAAGAAATTCAAGAGGAAACCACTTTGTGGCTCATGAAAATTGTGTAAAATTAAAATGTCAGTGTCCATAAGATGTATTGGAATACAGCTTTGCTCATTTGTGTTTTATTTTTAGTTTTTTCATGCTCATGTATTGATCTAGTCGCCTCTCAGTACCCAAGGGACTATATCCAGGACAACCCTCCCCCATACCAAAGCCCACAGCCTCTCAAGTCCCTTATCTAAAATGGTGTAGTATTTTGCATAAAACCTACACAAAGACTTTTTTTTTTTTTTTTGGTACTGGGGATGGAACCCAGGGGTGCTTTGCCACTGAGCCTCATCCCCAGCCTTTTTTATTTTTTTAATTTTGAGACAGAGTCTTGCTAAGTTGCTCAGGGCCACACCAAGCTGCTGAGGCTAACCTCACACTTGTGGTCCTCCTGCCTCAGCCTCCTGAGCTGCTGGGATTCCGGGTTGGTGCCACGGCATCTGGCTCCTTCTGTATTCTGTGAAACATCACTAGATGACTTACAATCCCTAATGCAATGGAAATGCTACGTGCATCATTGTTAGACTGTCTTGTTCAGGGGGTGGTACATGGAAAGAAGTCACACGTATTCTGTGCAGATGCATTTTTAAAATACATTTCCCATCCCCAGCTGTTTGAATCCAGGGGTGCAGAACCTGTGGATATGGGGTCGGGAAGGGGCTGTGTATTGCTTCTTGCTCTTTTCATGCTATAAAAAAAAAAAGGGTTGAGTAGTCGCAACCGAGATTCTGTGGTGTGCAAAGCCCCTCACATTTCCTGTTTGCCTCTTTACAAATTTGGCCACCCTGGTCTGGAGTCCTGATCAGGTAGTTTCATAGTTGTAGTTATCCTTGTGGTGGCTTTGGCTGTGTTGGGGTGGCACCCAGAGCCTATGCACAGGCGGGGTGAGCCATCTACAGCCGGGCTGCAGGCCAGCCCTGGAGGAGCTGAAATCCTCGGGCGCAGGTCCAACCGGCTGCTGTGCCCACTGATCGGCTTCAGCCAGCCCGGCCGCCGGACAGAGTCCGCATTTGAAGGACACGGTTTAAGGGACCCGGGTCTTCCAAGCTGACCCTCAGCCCCACCCCGGAAGTTCGTGGCCCACCCACCGAGTGGGAGGGGCTGGGAGGGAGGGAGGAGTCACCGTCCAAACCCACCCTCTTCCCCGGCGGTCCTTGTCCTGGTGCCTACTCCCCCCTGGTGGCAGCAAGCCCGAAGCTGGGCTCCAATGCAGCCTTGACGGCCCGCCGCTCCGCGAGGAAACTCATGTCAAAGACTTTGGCGTTTGCAATTCTTTTATCCAGGGCGTCCACTCTTAGGAATTTTTAAATTATCATTTTATTAGTTAATTTATTTTTGGTACCAGGGATTGAACCCAGGGGTGCTTAGCCACTGAGCCACACCCCCAGCCTGTTTTATGTTTTATTTAGAGACAGGGTCTCACTGAGTTGCTCACTAAATTGCTGAGGTTGGCCTTGAACTTGCAATTCTCCTGCCTCAGCCTCCTAAATTGCTGGGATTACAGGCGCCCAGCTTGCTCCTAGGACTTCGATCCAAGGAAAGAATCGAGGGTGGGTATCACCGCCTCCTTCGTTCCTAAGGAGATGAAGCAGACCGGGGATAGTCTCTGGCTGTGGCCACACGGCTGCAAGAAGTCTAGGCAGGATGTGAACCAGCTCTGTCCCACTCGAGAGCCAACACTCCCAAGGGCCCCAAAGAAGCATCAAACTGCCTGGCTTCCATCAGGCTCTATTCCTTACGGGCTGTGTGATGTGGAGCGATTCGCTTAACTGCTTTGGACCTCAGTGTTGCCATCTGTAAAAGGGACCGTGACTGTGAGGGTTCTGGGGATGAGCACCAAGCACTCTGGAGCCCTGTGCTGGGTGAGCTGATTAGCACATGACTCTTTAAGCCCCTGATTCCTTAATATTGTCCTGCCCTGTCCCTTCTCTTCTCTGGCTCAAAGCGTGTGGGTCACTGGAGGGAATGTTGTCAGGAGCAACTGGGGGTGACGGTGGAGACACCAGGATTTGGCACTCAAGTCCAGAGGTGGCAGGTGTTCAAGCAGGTCTGCCCACACTGTTCTGAGAACCGCCTGCACCCACAGGCCTGGGCGGGCTGGGTGATAGTGCCCACCACACCTTAACAGAGGCCCTTAGGCCTGGAGCTGAACCCCGGGTTTTCTGTGGGGCAAGGAACACCCCCCAGAGCCCCGGCTGTACCTGCCAACGGGCACGGCCCCAGGAGGCTGTGGTTCCCCGGCAGCGTCACAGGGGACCTCAGGGGAAATGCACTTCTAGCAATTCCCGTGCCCACCCACCCGCTGCGCTGGCCCCTCTCCTCCTAGGCTCCTTGTGACCACAAGGGAGAGAACAGTTCCAGTGCGTGACTGTCACGGCCTGCTCCCCCCGGCCCTGCTGGTTGGGCCCCAAGCATCCTTGTTCCAGCCTACGCCAATCAGATCCCCTCTTCCAGGAGCTGGGATCTAAGACTCTGTGTCCCTCCCACAACAGGGGCTGCCTTGGGGCGTCAAGAGGTCATTTAGGGGCATGGCAGTGTGACGGGTGCCCTGCAGTGCTTGGTACCAGCAGACAGGCTAGCCCTGGGGAAAGGGGTGGCCTCACGTGGATCAATGATGGCAGGTGCTGGGGAGACTCCTGAGGCCTAAAGGATTCAGGTAAGGCACCAGGGGAGGGCCAAAGGGTCTGCAGAAGGAATTCCAACAGCTGTGGAGGGCAAGGAGGTGGCACGTCTAAAGGTTTAACAAGAACTTTTTTTTTTTAATATTTTTTAGTTGTAAAACGGATCTTTTATTTCATTTATTTATTTATATGTGGTGCTGAGGATCAAACCCAGGGCCTCACACCTGCCAGGCAAGTGCTCTACCGCTGAGCCACAACTCCAGACCCTAGCAAGAAATGTTTGACAAACAGAAGCCGAGCACCTGTCAGCTGTGTGGTCCAGGGCAAACTGCTTGCCCTCTCTGAGCTTCGATTTTCTTCCCTGCAAAATTGGAATAATACTGTATGTAGATTCTAGGGGGTTTATTGAGGATTAAATGAGGCAATATATCATGGTTATTATTGGTCGTTATTATTGCCATTATTATTTCTCCACTCAAAGTCCAAGCAGACCGTTTGTATTGAAAGGATTGAGCAGCTAAAAAGTCACCACCAAGCCCAGGCTTTTGGAGACGGGGCATAAGCTGCACCCAATGAATGGAGTCCTGAAAGATGCGCCAGCCAATCAGAAGGCTGGACTGGTGCTAGAGCCAGAATACCCTAAGTCCCGCCCACCTCCGGTCAGGATTGGTAGAGGGCTTGAGGGGGTGGGGCTAGTAGGAGCAGCTGCCCGTAGGAGCGGCTGCCCAGAGCAGCCAGGACTTCTGTTCCTGCAGTTTCCATCACTCGGGTGCGCGTCTCCGTGGGGTGGCGCCGTGTGATCCTGGGCTCCGCGGGGTCCCCAGGGGAGCAGGAGCCCACAGCCTAGCTGGGACACGGGGCGGGAACAGTAAAATCCAGATGCAGGCGGTGCACACTCACGCACTCAGACCCGAATAAGTGACCAGTGGAGTTGGAAGCGGTCAGAGGAGGACCCGCCTTGGGGCAGGAGGCGAGGCCTGGAGGAGGTTTGGGAGGTTTGGGAGCCGGCCAGGCTCTCGGGCTGGGACCAGAGGGCACTGCGGAGCCACGGAAGGTTTTTGAACCGCGGAGTGACTGGTTCTAACGGGGAGATCGAGGGTGAGCTCGGCTGGCGAGCTATTGAGAGGGGGGCATGCAGGGAGAATCCAGGGTCAGTTAGGACGTTGGAGGAGGACCCAGGCATCCCTCCCAGGGGTAAAGGGAGGTTACGGTCCCCTGAGGCCTGGCGGGGACATGTTACCTTAAGACATCTCGGGTCATCCAGGGCAAAGCTGCCCTTGAAGCCTAGCTTTGCTGCCAGGCTGCAGACCGTCCCTTCAGCCCTCTGGTCCCCAGTCTCGACCTCTAAACAGAGTGTGGCACCATCTCTCTCCAAGGAGGAGCCCAAGGACTCATGAGGAGGAAGTGTCCCATCCCTGTGTGGCCTTCCAGTCACCCCCACATAGAAGTTTCTGCTACTAAGGGCCCCCCATCCCTCCCTCCAGCCATCTACCATCCATCCATTGTTCATCCATCCATTCAGCCAGCGTGGCTGAGCACCTACTGTGTGCCAGGGGCTAGGACCCAGAGTTGGACTAGACTGCGTCCCTTGATCCTGAAGAGTTTATTTACTCATTCATTCAGTAAAAGAGCGGGGGCCGGGTAGGAGGCGGTGTTGGGGGTGGGGTGAGTGTTGCTGGGGGAGGGGGGTGGCCCTGAGCAGGTGGGGTTCAGCCCCATGGGTCACGCCCCCGGATCAGGGAAGAGCAGGAACCCGGAGAAGATGCTGTTGGCGCCCTCGATGCCCAGCAGCGAGTTCTTGTCGGTGGCCTGCAGGAAGACCATCTCCCCCTGCTCCAGCTTGAGGACCACGCCGCCCGTGGTGACCTGGAAGGTGTTGAGGGCGTAGTCGCAGAAGGTCACCACCTTCTTCATGCTGTCCCGGCCCCGGACGAGGTTGACGCACAGGCTCCCTCGCGAGCTGGCGTGGTAGGTGAAGTAGTAGAGGCCGGGCACCCTGCAGGTGAACTTGCCGCTGCGCGGCTCGTAGTTGTTGTTCACGTTGGTGATGACGCTGTCGAAGCGGATGACCTGGTCCCGCCTCAGGACGTTGTTGACGGTCCTCATGGCAGAGAAGGCGATCTTCTGTGTGGCCTTGTAGTCTCCTGACTCACCTTTGGGACCCGGCAATCCAGGGGACCCCGGGGCACCCTTCGGGCCGACTGGACCCTTGGGGCCAACTTTTCCCGGGTTGCCGGGAATCCCCGGCTCTCCCTTCTCTCCAAACTCACCGTGGTCCCCTGCCAGCCCGGGAAGCCCTGGAAGGACAGAGACAGAGACAGAGACACGAGTGCGCCCAAGGAAGGAGCTTGCACTGGGACCTCGTGACCGGGGCATCACGGGGAGAGTGGTACCCGCCGAGGACAGGGCTGGCCCTGCCTCTGCCCCAGCTCCCAGGTCCCTTGTCAGCCTCAAGCCTAGAGCAGGGCGACTGAGCTCCTGGCCCAGGTGCTCCTGTCCCCCACCCAGCCACGGCAGACATCCTTAATCCATCACAGCTGCCCTCGCTCTGCCCCTATCGGGAACTCTGGGATCATCACTCCACACTCTGGCAGCCACCACCCCTTTTCCAGCAGAGCAGCAGAGGACGGTGCCTGCGAAGGTGGGGTCAGCGGACAGACAGCTGTGCTTCTCGTGTGACACGAGCCAGTGTTGGTTGTGTCACCTGGACACAGCGAGTCCCGTTCTTTGGAACTCAGCTTCCCCATCTGTAGAAGGGGGACGGGGCTGTTTGGTGGATCTGTGAGGTGACGTGGGGTGGCGGGAGGGTGAGCTGCACCGAGGCTGCGGCAGACCCCAGGGGAGGTGAGGAAGGAGCCGCGGCACACAGGGGCTTCGTGGGGGCAGTCCCATTGGAGCCCCGTGTCACTGTCCCTGCTTCACAGGTGAGGAACTAGCAAGGCACAGGGGTGGAGCCCTGCTCTGGGGGAGAGGGGAGCCAGGACCGCGTGGCGGCGGTGCTGTCTGCCTGGCGGGGCGGGAAGAGCCGTGGCCCTGGCTGAGCCTCGGCACCTCGGGGCACCTCTCTGGAGATGAGTTTTCCTGTCTGTAAAATGGGGCCCAGGATTCCCTCCTGGCAAAGGTCCTGGGTTTGTGCTTTTGCATTTTCTAAGGCAGGTGACGGTGACTTGGGAGGCAGGAGATGGGGCCTCGGCCCGTGACACCAGTGTGCCCCAGAGCCCGCAGTACCTTTCTCGCCCTTTGTCCCCAGGGTCCCAGGCTGGCCGTCATTGCCAGGGATGCCAGGGATGCCAGGGGTGCCAGGGATGGCCGGGGGCCCAGTGCAGCTCTGGGCCCAGCAGACGCGGAGCAGCAGTGGCAGCAGCACCAAGGCACGGCCCCCCGGGAACATCATCCCTGTCTCAGCCGCCTGCGGAGAGAAGACGGGGTCACAGCCGTCGCCCACTCATGGATCCTCCTCTTCCTGTGTCCACCTGTCTGTTTATCCATCTGTCCACCCACCCACCCATCCTCCACCCTTCCCCCCCCTCCATCCTCCCTCCATCCTCCACCCATTCACCCACCTACTCACCCATCCATTCACCCACCCATTCATCCTCTACCCCTCCCTCCATCCATCCTCCATCCATTCATTTATCCACCCATCTACCCATCCACCCACCCATCCATTCACTCATCCATCCACCCATCCACCCATCCATCTGTCCACCCACCCACTCACCCTCCATCTCTCCCTCCATCCCTCCCTCTATCCATCCTTCATCCACACACCCATCCATCTTCTATCCATCTATCCGCTCATCTACCCACCCATACACTCACCCACTCACCCACTCATCTATCCACCCACTTACCCATCCACCAGCCCACCCACCCACTCACCCATCCACCCATCCATCTGTCCACCCACCCACTCACCCTCCCATCTCTCCCTCCATCCCTCCTCCATCCCTCCCTCTATCCATCCTTCATCCACACACCCATCCATCTATCCACTCATCTACCCACCCACCCACCCACTCACCCATCCCCCCGCCCACCCGCCCACCCACATGCTCAGTGGTGTGCTGTCCTGTCTCCTTTCCCCAGCCCTAGGTTTAGAGTTAGAGGGTGGACAGGAGGATGTGGCCCCTGCCCCCGGGGTCCTGTGCCCTGAGGGGGACAGGATCAGTGGGTCATCCTACAGTTGAACATAGACAGTCGCAGTCTGCGGCTGGGGCTCGGGGGGGAAAGGGAGGGGGCTGGAGGGTGGGTGTCTGGCTCTGTGAGACGTCGTCCCTCAGGATGGGCTTTTCCACAGAGGAAAAGTGTGGTTTAGGCTGAGACCTGAGGGTCCTGAAAGGGCTGGGGCGAGAGTGACCAGGAGGAGGGAATGGTGGGGAAGGTCCCTGAGACAGGCTGAGGAGAGGGGCCAAGGTGGCAGGAAGGACCCGCGGGGGGGGGGCTGAAGGTCTCCTTCATTAGAGAGCAGGTGCTGTTGACGGGCGGGCACTCGGCACCCTCAAGAGCATCGGTGCACGGTGGAAACTAATTCCTGTACCCCAGAGGACACTGATGTTCAGAGAGGCCGAGCCAGTGCTCAGGGTCACACAGTAAGGAGCAGAGCCAGCAACCCTGCCCCCTACCAGGCCACCCCTGCTGCCAAACACCCTCGGGCTCCTCGGGGAGCTGCGCCTCTGGCCGGAGGGCCGAGTGCCCTTTGTTAATCCAGGGAGCTGGGGAGGAGGCCGGGGACTGTCCCAGAGATCAGCAGAGCCAGCGCGGCCCAGGGCTTTAGCTCTCAGGACAGACAGAAGGGGCCCTGGTCCAGCGGGTCCCCCCTTGTTCTGTTCTTTTGAATACAGGCAGCATTCACATCACAGTAGCCCGCTAACGGGGACACGGTGTGGCCTTTTTTGCATTCACGGCGGTGTGCAGCCACCTTGGCCATCTAGTTCTACTTGTTATCTTCCTTCAGACTAAAACTGTGCTCCCCCCCCCCAACTGGCCCTGACGACCTTGAAGCTGCCCCGTCTCTGTGGATTGCCCCGCCCTGTGTGTCTCTTGGAAGTGGGATCACAGGATACTGGCCTCTCGGGTCTGACTGTTTGCATTGGAGGTTCGTCCGTGTTGTGGCGTGTATCAGGGCTTGGTTCGCTTTTATGGGCAGAATAATATTCCACCGTGTGGATGGACCCTGGTCGGCTTCTCCACTCCTCTCTCATGGATATTTGGGAAGCTGCCACCTCTTGGCTATTGTGAACAATGCTGCCACCATCGTTCCTCACAAAGATTTGAGGACCTGCTTTTTTTTAGGGGGGTACTGGGGACTGAACCCAGGGGTGCTCAACCAATGAGCCACATCCCCAGCCTTTTTAACATTTTATTAGAGACAGGGTCTCGCTGGGTTGATAGGACCTCACTAGGTGGCTAAGGCCGGCTCTGAACTCACGATCCTCCTGCCTCGGCCTCCCACGCCTCTGGGGAGCTTTCAATTCTGGGTGCTGAGCTGGCCGTGGGTGGCCACGACTGTGGGCTTAGCTTTTTGGGGAGCCTTCACGAGTCCTCACATCCCTGCGGTGGCGACTCTGTGCAGGGCTCTAACGCACCGTCTCCGTGACGGCACCTGCCCCGTCCACCTTCCCCAGGTCGGAGTCCTCCCCGCCCCTCAGCCCTTGGGGGGAGCCTCCTCCTCCAGGAAGCCCTCCCTCACTGCCCCCCGCCCACAGGGGCCGGGACAGCAGAGCAGCCCTGCCGGCCTCCCGGGCCGCCACAGGACCACGGGTGGCAGGAACCGGGGGCTCGGGGCTCCCGTTTGGACTTGCTGCTTCGGCGTGTCCACTGAGCCCCCAGCACCCAGAGGCGCATAGGAAGCTGCGTCTCAGGAGTGAGGAGCGAGGCCCCGACTCGCCAGGGACGGCGGGGTGGCCTGGGGGCACACCCTGCTCGTCTCTGAGAAAGCCTCAGTTCTCACTCTTGCTGGGAGTTCTACAAAATGCCAGTTTGACAACTTATCAAGTTGGGCACTTAGCAGGGACCAGGCTCTAAGCCAAACGCATGAGGTGTCATGGTCTCATTTAGTTTAATTCTCATGACAGCCCCCTGAGGAAGCACTTTTGCTTTCTCATTTACGGATGAGGAACTGGGGATCAGAGAGGGCAAGCACCCAACAAAGGTCACACAGCTTTCACATTGGCTGGGATTTGAACCTACCTACGCTGGATCTTAAGAGGCCACTTAAGAAATAGGAGCCAGACAGTCTGATGAAAGGACTCTTGCACAGGACTTGCCAAGAGTGGTGCTGGCCATGTGTAAGGGGCAGAGGAAGGTGGCTTTTATCAGCAGGTAGGCAGCAGGCAGTCGCTGGATGCGAGGGCCTGTTTTGTTGTATGGAGAACAGCCCGGCAGGTTCAGGTCGCTTCTGCCGCTATTAGGGGCCTCCAGAAAATCACTTCTTCCCACCACAGTTTACCCTTCTATCTCCTCCCAGTCCCAACAGTTCCTTCCCCCAACTTGGAGTCAGGAACTTGAATTTGAACTCCCTCTCTGCTGTGTGACCCTGGGCAGTGCTTTAACCTCTCTGAGCCTCTTTGGCAGGGTTGATTTCTGGATTGGACTTGATAGCACCCAGAAGAGAAAAGATCTTGGGAAGCTCCCGGCCTCTCCCCTGTTACTGAGCTCACCGTAAGGAACAGCGAATCCCAGCTCCCCGCCGGTCAAGGGATTTCCTCCAGAGTCCAGCTGAGAGACCCACCAGGGGGCAGGAAGCTGGGAGAAGCAGGGTTTGGGACGTCAGTGCTGGACCGGCAGAGGGGACCAGTTCACGTCCCGCCTCTGCTCCGCTGCTGTGTTTGCGGCCAAGGTGGCCACTGAGCTGACCTCTAAGGCTTGCTGCACCCCGAAGGGCTCTGTGCTCCCCGGAGGGTGTCTCGGGCTGAGGGAGGTTAGGAGACTGGCCCGAGGTGACCAGCACGTAAGAGGGCTGCCACAGACTCCCGGCTCACCCCAGAGAGCCCCAGGCCGCCTTGGGCCCTGCCTCCCCACCGTCAGACCCCTGCGGCTCCGAGGCCACGCTGCCCCATCCCCCGGGTGCTGGGCTGTGCTCACCTGGGGTCCTGGGGTCCTGGATGCCGTGGGGCCGGGCAGCAGTGGGGCCAGGAGTGGAGCCCGCTGCTCTCCGTCCAAAGCAGAAGTTCCATTCCCAGAGGCGGAAGGGCTTCCCCTTGCGGTCCCCTCCCAGGGCCGGGCAGGCGGCCCCCCCTTTGTCCCCACCGCCCCCATCCCGCTGCCTTGGGCAGTTTCAGGTCCCATTTCTGCCCCCGGGAGGAGGGTTCCTGTAAACCGGTGGCCAGTGGCCAGTGGGTTTCGCCGACTCAGCGGCCGGGGAGCACAGGCTGTCCGAGAGTGACCGCGAGTGACCGCAGCGGGCGGCCACCTGCCAGGCCCCTGAGCTCATGGGCTTCCGAGGGGCCCCACGGTCACCCCAGGGGAACGCCTGGTGCCCAACAGGTCTGTGTTCTGGCCCCGCGGTGCCCACCCCAGGCTGACAGCCCGGCGGAGCGCCACCTCCTCCGCTCTAGGATGGGACCGCAATCAGCCCGCCCTGGGGTCTCCCGGCCACCAGGGTGACGGCCACCAGGGTGACGGGTGGGGTGACGGAGGAGGGCTCGTCCCTGCTCCCTTCCCATCCTCGGCCCCGTCCCCTTCCCATTCTCCAAGAGCAGTTGGAGAAACCCGCTCCCGACTTCTGTATGCCCCCCACCTCGAGCCCGACTCAGAGCTGGTGACAGCGATGGCCACAGGCAGGTGCCCTTGTGGATCCTAAAGTGGACCCAGGCTGGCTCGAGAGGCCTCGGTTACCCGTCCCCCACGTTTCACTTGCAGGGAGACGGGGTCCCCAGGGGAGGCGTCACTTGAACACGTTCCCTCCTCTCTCTGAGCCGGCCACGGTCCCCACGGAGCCATGTTAAACATCAAGTGACACAAGGCTTTTTGTTCCTGTGAGAAATGTCACCAAAAAAAGCAGTGACGGCCAGAGCCCACACCCCACCTAGGAGGGATGAAGGCCTTGGCCAGGCACCGGGACGCCAGCAGCCTCAGTGTGCCACGAGGCACCCCGCTCGGGGACAGTGACCCGGCCAGTGCAGGAGCTGGGGCCCCGTGACATCTGCGCTTGGAGAATCCAGGGGCGCCCAGGGGCACTTGAGCCTGGGTGGTCGATGGCCCCGGGAAAGGTGGGATTGGACTTGGGTGGCAACAGCAGGGCCGGCGTCGGGCGCTCTGGGCTCGAGTCCCAGCTGGGCCTCTTCTGACCGCGTGGCTCGGGCGCGTGGCCCAGCCCAGTGCCCTCCTCTCCACGCCGTGGGCCTGGGTGTCGCGCTCCGGGGGCTGTTGGTGGGAGCGGGGAGGAGACCCCACAAGCCCAGGAGGCCCGGGAAGCTCATGTGGAGGAGGGACGCGGTTCTCGGAGTCCTGTGGGAGGCCTGGGCGTGGGGTCGGGGCTGGGGCTCCCTGGACGTGACCCCTGAGGGCAGCTGGTCTCTGTGCCCATCAAGTGGCTGCGCCACACCCTGTTAAGGGGGGACCCGGCCAAGAGCAGAATAAGGAGCCTCAGCCCCTCAGCCCCCTGGTCGGAAAGCTGGGGGTGCAGCCTGGGGCACCCCGCTTCCTGCCGAGTCCTCCCACCTCTTGCCCAACGTGCCAAGGCCCCTGCCCGCCACCAACGTGGTGGACGTGGCGGAGCCTTCCGCGGCCCATCTCTCCGTCCAAGAGGGGACAGGAGGCAGTTATGGGGACCCGAGGCCACACGGGCTCGCCTCCCAGCGCCGGGCTCTGCTCCGACACTGGCCATGTGACGGTCATCGGTTGTTTTAAACAAAAGAGAAACGACAAGAACGACGTGTCTCCACCAGCATCACGGGGTGAACCACTAAGTGGCTGACGGTGGGACACTGAACGCGTGGCCGGTGACCCAGGCTGGCCCTGCCGAGGCACCCGGACCCCTGGGTTCTGTGTGTGCGTGTCCTTCTCTGTCCCTTCTCCCACCCCTCAGGTCCCAGGTGGTGGCATTCACCCGCCGCCCGCCACTCACCACGGCCCCATCTTCCCAAACCCCCAGGAGGCTGCGAGGGTCCGCGGACCCGGCTTGGTTTGCAGCAAGTCCCCAGGTGGATCTTATTTGCTGGCAGACGAGGGGACCTGGCCTCTGAAGGGTCCTGAGTTTGTGGTCCCAGTCTGCAGAGGGTGCTGTGGGGACGTGGGGACCTGGGAGGCCTTCCTGGAGGAGGTGACCTGGGGGAGGCATCCTGTCCGCGTGGATGGGCCATGTGTGTGAGGGTGGGGCTCTACAGGACGGAGGACAGCAGGGGCAAGGCGTGGACGTGTGGAACGGGCTGTCAGAACCGGCGGCCCAGGTGGACACAGGGGGCTGCAGAATTCACTCTCACTGCCCCTCAGTGATGCCACTGTGCGGTCCGTGGGCCTCGTGGAACCAGGACGAGACCCCAGCCAGGTTCCCCTGGGCCCGGTCAGCCTCACGGCTCGCTGCGCTCCAAGGCCCGGACCTGAGGGCTGCCCAGGGAAGCCCGACTTCTGACCTTTCTGCAGCGTCCCTGACCCGGGCCGCTGAGCCCAGCAACCCACCTCCAAAACCTGGAGGCAGCGGGCAGCAGTGTCTTTAGGTGACCTCTTGGGGGGCCCTGGAGTCTGTGATCATTTGGGGTGACTCAGTCCTCTCTCACCCACTCACGCCCGTCTCAGCACGTGGCTGCGAGGCCCAGAGGCGTCCACGTGCTGACGCTCCTGCGCAGGCCTGGTGTGCGCCAAGCCCCCGGGGTCTAGCTGGCAGGACCCCCGCGGCTCCCTCATCCCTCTGCATGGACGCAGGCTGCTGCCTGCCTCGTGGGCGCACTGCCAGCCCCAACTCCTCCCGCACTCAGTGCTGCCCCTGGGGGACCTCTGGTGGCCTGTGACCACACTTGAACACCCCCCTCCACCAGGCCAGATGGTGCTGGGGGTCACAGCTGGTGCTGAGCACCCCCCGGACACCCCACGGCCAGAGCCCGCGGGCAGCTGCGGCAGATGCGAAGCGGAACAGGCCAAGTTCATGGTGTCACCGAGAGGGACCGGGGCCACGCCAACGTAGGGGTCTAATTATTTATTCGTCCATCCCCCCCTCTTCCAAGACCTGAACAGATAAAAATGAATGACGGTCGCAGGAGGTACTGGTTCAGGAACGGGACAAGCAGTGGCCCCGAGAGGAGCTCAGAGGGGGAGGGGACAGGAGGGCGGGGCGGGGAGTCAGGGTGGGCTTCCTGGAGGAGGAGTCCACCGGCCGGCGGCTAGTCGGGGAAGAGCAGGAAGCCCGAGAAGACGCTGTCGGAGCCCTCGGTGCCCACCAGGCCGTTGTAGTCGTTGACGGCCAGCCACACCTGCTCGCCCGCCTGCAGGTGCAGCAGCACGCCGCCCGAGCTGACCTGCCGGCTGTTGGACATGTGGTCGCAGAAGGTGGTCACCTTGACGCCGCTGCGGTAGAGCACCACGCACAGGTTGGCCGTGTGCGACGTGTGGTAGACGAAGTAGTAGAGCCCGGGCACCTTGCAGGTGAACTTGCCCGTGCCCGTGTCATAGTCCCCCTGCGGGTTGGTGACCACCGTGTTGAACCTGACCAGGCCGTTGGCCGCCGGGTACTGGGAGGTCTGCCGGGTGACCGTGAACACCGACTGGTGCTTCTGCTTGTACCTGCCCTCCTCCCCGGGCTCCCCGGGAAGCCCACTGGGGCCGCGGTCCCCCGGCGCCCCAGGGGGTCCCATGGGGCCGTTCTTCCCGGGGTAGCCGGCTGGGCCCGGCTCGCCCTTCTGGCCCTTGGGTCCTCGGGTGCCAGGGATGGCTGGGATTCCTGGGGAGAGAGCAGGTGGGTAGGACGTGGGGGTCAGGGCAGGGTACCCTGGGGTGTCCTGCCCAGATGGATGTCCACTGGAAGTGGGCCCTGGCCTGGGGTAGTTTCCTCATCTGTGATGGAGAGGGTCGGACTCGATGGACCCGGGAGGTGTCCCAGCCCTACCGGACGTCAGGCACCCTGACAGCAGGCGCAGCAGGTGGCCACGGACACCCTGTGGGGCCTGCACGGAGCTTTCCAAGTTTAAATCACAGCAGCGAACGGCGCAAATCTGGAGCTCACCTAAACTCTAGGTCCCTGGTCTTTCTGTCTTTCTTTTTCTTTTTTCTTTTCTTTCTTTTTGGTTTGGTACCAGGGATTGAACTCAGGGGCACTCAACCTCTGAGCCCCATCCCCAGCCCTTTTTTGTATTTTATTTAGAGACAGGGTCTCCCTGAGTTGCTTAGGGCCTCACTTTGCTGAGGCTGGCTTTGAACTCTCGATCCTCCTGCCTCAGCCTCCCCAGCGGCTGGGAGGACAGGGGTGCACCACTGCACCCAGCTCCTAGTGTTTCTTGACAAAAATCAGAAGACCAGCGAGAGGCAGCTTCCAGGCCTTTACCTAGTTCTGTAGGTATACTATACCTTCAACCTTGTGTTCGGAAATCAGAGTAGGGACAGAGGCCCCACGCGCCCTCGGCCTCACTTTCCCCAGCGGCACGTGCTGTGTAGTGAAGGGGACCTCAGAGCTGGGAGGTGGGCATCAGGACCCAGGCTGCCAGCTCGGGTGCTCGCCCCCACGCGTGTGTGGTTCTAGTACAGCTGTGTCGGGGGCAGGTTTCTGCACCCACCGTCCTCCCTGCTGAGGGGCACGTCTGTCACTCTGCGTGACTTTTCTTAGGAGGGACCTGGACTTTCACCAGCTGCAGGGTTCGCACCCCTGAGCCTGACCCCGGTGGTGAGCACAGGCAAGTCCCGGGTGGAGTGACAGAAGCTTGTCCAGTCACCCGAGCCGCTCAGCCCACCTCAGCCCTTGGGACACGTGGCCTGGTTCAGTTCCCTCGAGTCGCAGCGGAGGAAACCGCGGCCAAGACCTTCCCACTTCATAGGTCGATCTCTAGAGTCTCCTCTTCCAGAAGCCCTCCGTGCTCACGCCTGCTGGCCATCACGGCTCTTTTCCTCCTCTGCTTTCCCAGGGCTACATGTCTGTAACTCTATGGCGTGTGGACCTTTTAGGTCCCAGGGTCAGGAGAGTGGGGCCAGGACCCAGCAGACGGGCCTCAGGCTGTGTGACACTGGGCAGGTGACCTCCCCTCTCTGAGCCTGTTTGCTCAGTTGAGATAAGAGCATAAGGGAACAGAGCCCAGAGAGGCTGGCAGAATGGAGCCAGGGAGCACAGCTTGAAAGGTGCTGGGCACAGTGCCAGACACGGTGGACACAAGTGTCCAGGGGACCCGGGTCGTGGGGAAGCCAGTGGTGCTGGGCAGGGCTGGCTCCCAGCCAAGCATCCATTGGACAGGGACAGGAAGCAGCAGTGGAGAGAGGCTCAAAAGGTTAAGGGTGTGGATAGGATTCTGCTGTGTGACTCGGGGTGAGTTGATCAACCTCTCTGAACCCCAGCTCTGACATTTGCAAAGTGGGAGTAGATCACATTTTCAAGGGGTTTTGGCCCAGTTTCCTCACCTGCAGGACAGAGCTAACAATTCTAACCTTGGGAAAGGCAAAGGGCTCTTTCCACCAGCCCCCTCCATCTGCCCCTCCAGGAAGGAGCTCTGCCCAGGACCCTGGCTTCACATGCTCAGCTCCCCGCAGGGCGCCCCCCTGTACGGGGCCCAAGGCCAGCGCCCACCCCGTCCTCCGCCCCTTCTCTGAAGGGCTGTGCCTGAGCCTCCAGCAGAGGAGGCTGCGGTCCCGGTCCCCTCCCTCTCCATCCCTCCAGCACCCCGGGAGGTGGCCAGCTCAGTCCCCCAAGACAATGCCCCACCTGGCCTCCGCCTGGACACCCCCACCCACGTGACCTCATCCCCCAGGTGAGGGGATGCCCACTCCTCCCTGTTGGCGCCCAAGGCTGGGGCTGCGGGTGTGCCCACGGAGGGCAGCGGTGCCCTTGGGCTTGGACTGGGCAGCTGGTGCCTCGCACCTCCCCCGCGTGGGCCCCCTTCCCCGGGTGTCACCCACAGGCAGCGGGGCAGTGGGGGGCTGTGACACTAGTGGGCAGCTGGGAGGGTTCCAAGGCCGTCGGACATGGCCTCTGAGCGCCTGCCACCTGCAGGGACAGGGGCGCCCTCCCTACTGTGGGATGAGGACAGTGAGGAGTCAGGTGAGGGGACGAGCCCAGCCCCAGGTGGCCCTGGGGACCACAGACTCACCGGGCTCGCCCTTGGGGCCCTGCAGCCCGTCATGTCCGTCCTTCCCAGGGGCCCCCGGCAGGCCTGGCATCCCCGGGATCCCGTAGCAGCTGGGGCTGGACTGTCCCCGCAGTGGCCGCGCCAGCAGGAGCAGCAGCAGGCAGAGTCCCAGGAGGCCCCTGCAGCCGGGGCCAGCGTCCATCCTGGGGAGGGAGCGGGTGGGGAGGGTGGAGTGGCCCCGGGCCCTGCCTTCCCGCCCTCCTGGTGCTCAGCTCACTCCCTCCAAGGAGGGACCGCGATGGCGGGTGGGAGCTGGCCTCTGCTGCAGCCAGGCCTGGGCTCAGCAGGGTGGACCTCCCGCCCCCCAGCCCAGCCGTCCAGGAGAGTCGCCCTCGCCCTCACCTGTGCGCCTGGGGCCGGGAGGCTTCTGGCCTGGTCACAGAGGTCCTCAGCCCTCTTCCCTCTCGCAGAGCGGAGGACACCGCGTCAGAGTGGACAGAGCAGGATGGCCCAGGGCAGAGCTGGGGTCCCCTCCCCCGTCGCTCCCCTCCCCCCCACCGCTCCCTGTCCCACATCCCCTTTTCTTGTCATTTTCCCTGACGTGACACTTTCTCAAGTTCCAGCCAGGCTGACCACAGTGACCCCCACCCCCTTCCGCCTACACCTGGTCATGAGTGTCTGAAATGGGGAACTGAATGACGTCCCCAGGGCACAGATGTCCCTGGGGTCAGGTTGGCCCACCCAGTGTCCGGTCCCCTCTGTGGCCTGCACGGTGCCTGAGGCTTAGCTGGTTGGCATCACCGAGGGGGAGTGACTGTCCCCTCACCGACGAGGACACTGAGGCCCAGGGAGGCCGATGCCCGGGCCCCTCGTCCACCCGAGTGTTCTCTGGGGCTCAGCGCCCACCCGCTGCTCGGCCACCACCACACATGCAGTCCGACATGCACTTGTCAGGTGCGCGCCTGGTTCTAGAAACATCCATGGCCCACGGGGTCGCTGCGCTTGGGGGTGGACACCCAGGAGGAGCCAGCAGTGCTGAGTGCCCGGCCCTGGCTCCGGTCAGCGGCTGTGGCTTCCCCTGCCCGCCCTGCACTCGGGCGCGGAGGCCTTCGTGAACCCCACCTCCCCCTGACTCTGGGGGACCCAGGCTTTGGGGTCACTGCTCTTCCTTTCCCGGGTCCCCTGGATCCCCCCTTCCCACTGCCTCCTGCCGGCCTCCGGCCAGGGGCCTGGGTGGGTGGGGTCCAGTCATGGCCCCTCTCCTGCCGCCCACCCCAGAATGAGGACTTGCAGCGGCTCCACGCAGGCCGCGGTGAGGACGTGGTCGGGGACAGCAGGAGTTCAGCGTCCTCCCTCAGGGCCTCGGGCTCCACCTGGACCTCTGTCCTGTGGCCCAGGCCACCCAGCCTGGACAGAGGTGAAGCACTTGGCCCCGAGAGCCCCCTGCGGGTGGAGGTCTGGGGGGGCATAAGAGGTGGGCCCTGCCCATGGGGTGGGGACAACCCAGCCCCCCGCGGGCCCTGGGCTGCAGCTGCTGTCCTCGCCCCCTGGGCGCCCAGGTCCTCTTTGTCCAGCAGGTGGCAGCCTCGGCCCGCGCTCGGCCCGCTCCTGCCCCACCCGCTGGCCTGGGCGGAGGCGGTGACAGGACTTTGGCACTTTGGGGTGCGGCAGGGGGGCTGTACCTAGGCCCCGCTCTGTCCAGGAGTGACCTTAAGCACCGTCACTGGGCTCGGGTCCGGGCCTCGTCTGCGGGGTTCCACGCCCCCGTGGCTGTAAGATGCCCAGGGCGGGGTGGGCACCCAGAGCGGCCTCCCCCAGCCTGTGGGCAGCGGGTTCCGACAGGTGGGGACACGGGCCGACCATGCAGGGTCCTGAGCGGGGGACCACTGGTGGCAGTGAGGGACGGGGGACACTCCAGGGTCTCTGAGGACAGCTGTGTGGAATCGCGTGTCGGGGTCAGGGTGGAGAGCTCGGGGCTGCCCCCGCCCTGTGCGTGATGGGGCCGGAGGGTGATGTGGGTGTCGGTGTGTCTGGGCCACGCGTTCCCGGGGGTGTGCGCCTGTGTGCGCGAGACAGAAAATGCATCTTGGGTGGTTCACGAAGGTTCCTTGGAGGTCGGAGGCGGGAGCTAAGTGGTGGGAGAGATGTGTCCCCCCAAGTGCACACGGGTGTGAAGTCACAAGTGTGGGTGTCTCCCAGGGTGTGCGAGGGTGTGCGCTGGACCCACGTTTCCTTGGGAGTGGGTGGCTTTCTGTGGGGCCCTGGGGAAGCACATGAGCATCCAGGGTCCTCCAGGTCCCCAGCCCGGGCAGATGCCCAGAAACCCAGGCTGCTCACCCGCTGGGAGGGAACCCGGGGCCAGACCCAGGAGTCCTAGCCTGGGGGAGTGCTGGGCGTCCCGGGACTGGCTGTCTCCCTTCTCTGATTCTGCCCCAGCCAGGGGTGGGAAAGCACTGTGTGAGTGTGCAGCCCAGCTGTAGGGTCTGGGGAGGCTGTAGGGTCTGGGAGGCTGTAGGTCTGGGGAGGCTGTAGGGTCTGGGAGGCTGTAGGGTCGGGAGGCTGTAGGGTCTGGGAGGCTGTAGGTCTGGGAGGCTGTAGGTCTGGGAGGCTGTAGGGTCTGGGAGGCTGTAGGGTCTGGGAGGCTGTAGGGTCGGGAGGCTGTAGGGTCTGGGAGGCTGTAGGGTCTGGGAGGCTGTAGGGTCGGGAGGCTGTAGGTCTGGGGAGGCTGTAGGGTCTGGGAGGCTGTAGGGTCGGGAGGCTGTAGGTCTGGGAGGCTGTAGGGTCTGGGAGGCTGTAGGGTCTGGGAGGCTGTAGGGTCGGGAGGCTGTAGGTCTGGGGAGGCTGTAGGGTCTGGGAGGCTGTAGGGTCGGGAGGCTGTAGGGTCTGGGAGGCTGTAGGGTCTGGGAGGCTGTAGGGTCGGGAGGCTGTAGGTCTGGGGAGGCTGTAGGGTCTGGGAGGCTGTAGGTCTGGGAGGCTGTAGGTCTGGGAGGCTGTAGGGTCTGGGAGGCTGTAGGGTCTGGGAGGCTGTAGGGTCGGGAGGCTGTAGGGTCTGGGAGGCTGTAGGGTCTGGGAGGCTGTAGGGTCTGGGAGGCTGTAGGTCTGGGGAGGCTGTAGGGTCTGGGAGGCTGTAGGGTCGGGAGGCTGTAGGGTCGGGAGGCTGTAGGTCTGGGAGGCTGCAGGGTCTGGGAGGCTGTAGGGTCTGGGGAGGGTGCCCTTGGGCTTGGGTGGCAGTGGGACTCGGGCTCGATTCCAGCCCCTCCCTTAGATCCCGCCCTGGGGCTCCAAGCCCTTGCCAGGGCCCATTTCATCGCCTGTAAAGTGGGTCGTGACTCGCACCTGGAGCCTGACCCACAAGATGGCACAACAGACGATAGCTCGCAGCTCTGCAGCCCTGCAGCCCTGACGGGAATGTTTATTGAGAGACCAGACGAGGTGACTCACCCGGGCGCTGGCTGCAGGCCTGACAGCAGGTCACTTACTCTCCCAGCCTTTGAGGTAGGTGCCATCATCAGCCCCACCTTACAGACAGGACACTGAGGTGCAGAAGTCACCCGGCCTGCGGACGACCCGGCAGGGGTGAGCGTTGGCACCGAGATTGGAGCCCGGCTGGGGCGGCCCCTGGGACCCGCTAAACACAGCGGGAAACGCTGGACAGGCGGCCACCTCCCCAGTGCCCGGAGCGGCGACTGGACCTCAAGCCCCGCAGACAGACTCAGATCTTTATTCCAGGAAGGGGCAGAGAAGTGGCCCGGGGGGGACGGTGGCCAAGAGCAGGACACAGGGAGGGCCGGGAGGGCGGCTCAGGGGGACGGGAAGATGAGGAAGCCGCTGAAGATGCTGTCGGCCTCGGGGCCCTGGTAGATGCGGCCCTTGGCGGGGTCCTTCTCGATCCAGACCTGGTCGCCGTGGTTCAGGTGCAGCACCGTGCCCCCCGACACCACCTGGAACAGCCCCTTCCCGTTGGTGTCGCAGAAGCCCAGGGTGCGCCGCACCTGGCCCCGGGAGGAGGACACGATGGTCAGGCAGATGTCCCACTTGGAGACCACCTGGAAGGTGAAGTAGTAGTAGCCGGGCACGGCGCACAGGAACTGGCCCGAGTGGCTCTGGTAGGGGCTCTCCTGGTTGGTGATGACCGTGTCGAAGATGACCACGTTGCCGCCCACCGGCGGGTTCCGCCTGATGGCCGAGAAGGCCGGCCGCGGCTGATCCTTGATGTTTCCTGGGTTGCCCTTGATGCCCTTCTGTCCTGGCAGGCCACGGTCCCCAGGGAGGCCGTTGGGCCCTGGGTAGCCCATCATGCCCGGCTTTCCAGGGAGCCCAGGCTCCCCGGGGTCTCCTTTAAGGCCCCGGATGCCTGTCCTGATGCCAGGGGCTCCTACGGGGAAGAGGAGCCCAGGGTCAGCGTCCAGGGCCTGCCCCAGGGGAGGGCTGGAGCCTCGGGGAGCTGCGAGACGAGGCGGGAAAGCCCGCACCTTCAAGGCGATCCCCGAGGGCTGTGTGACCTTGGGCTGGTGTCTCGATCCCCCTGAGCCTCGGCTGCTTCTGTGAAATGGAGAGAAGCCTGAACTGGCCTTGGGACAGCGTGGGCTCTGGGACCGAGGACACTCTGGCTGCTCCTGTTCCCACCCACATCTGTGCACCCCACACCCCTCCAGGCCTCTGACCCCTTCTTCCTCAGGTTTGGGGACCTTGTGTAGATTCCTGGATACAAACTAATGCCAGAGTCTCTGCCGATCCTTCTGCTCCACTGGGGACGGACACAGCAGCAGGACGCGATGAGACTCTCCTCCCCCCTCCCGTTTCCATCCTCCCTGTTCACTGATCCCTCTCAATGTGCCAGGCAGGATTATGTCTCCATTTTACAGATGAGGAAACTGAGGCTCAGAGAGGGTCGGTGACTTGCTTGAGGTCACACAGCAAGGCAGTGGCTCCTGAGCCTGAAATCCGGGGCCTGTTCACTCTGGTATCTGAACAGTGACTGAGGTCGTGCACTGCTTCAGAACCTTCACTTTCATGGCTCGAAGCAGCTCATTATCCAGAGGAGGAAGGTCTTGGCAGGTCTGGGATCTGGCCCATACGGAAGGCTAGGCACCCGGCCCTTGGGGCAAAGTGCAAACCAGAGGGCTTCCTGGGGGGGCCCAAGTGGACCTCTGCTTCTCGGGGCCACCCGAGCCCGCACCTGGAGGCCTGGCCACTGGCTGAGGGTCCAGAAGAAGCTGCTTACCCGGTTCCCCTCGCTCGCCCTTGAGGCCCGGCCGCCCGGGTCGGCCAGGTTTCCCCGCAGCCCCGTCCTTCCCATTGGGTGCTCGGCACACATTCTCGGTCACTGTCCAGGGCAGGGACACGGCCAGCACACAGACCACCAGCCACCGCCAAGGGGCCTCCATGGCGCCTGTGGAGACACGGCGGAGCCGGGCGGGCTGGGCACCATGTGCTCACACCCCGAGGCCCACACCACCCGTGTGCCCTCCCCCAGGGCACACCCCCAGGCCTCTGATGGCCACTGGCCGTCCAGCTCCAGGGACCCTGCAGACGCACAGGCAGCGAGCAGCCCAGGCCCCCGCCCGCCCCGCGCTCGATGGATCCATTGAACAAATATTTATCCACCTCCTGCTCCTTGCTCAACCGACACTCTCGCCCAGATGGGAGCTGCGCCCGGGCAGCCGCGGACACATCTGCTCCCTGCTCCTCTGAGCGTCCACCGGGAGGGGCTGCGCCACCCCCTGCTCCGGCCCGGGGCCTCGGGGCTCGGCACTCACCCATTCTGGGTCCTGGACATGTCCCCTCCCGGAACCAGGGCAGCATCCCTGCCTCCCTCCTCAGGTGCCCGGCCCAGCCCGCTGCCCGGTCCCCGAACCTCCCGTCCCCTCCCTCTGCAGGTCCAGCCTCACCTGCCTCCGGCTGTCCACGCCAACTGGACGCTCCTGCCCTTGCCCAGGGACCCCGGGGACCCAGAGGGGTGTTGCCCTCTGGGTGAGTTTCACATCCCTCCCCACTTCCCCTTCCCCTCAGCCTCAGACAGGGAGACTTTGAGCCGACCTCAGCAGGACTGGGACGTGGGACAGCTGAGCCCAGCCACTGTCACATGGGACAGTGTGGAGGGGGCGGGAGAGCTGGCGGTGCCCAGGAGGAGGGGTGGAGGGGACCGGGGGGGCTGTGGGACCCGGAGGGAGAGACCATCAGGGCGGAGCAGGCTGTCTTCCCGTCAGGCACCTGCTGACCTCGTCCTGCCCAGAGCCAGGGACATGCAGAGAAGAAAGAGCAGGGCTGGGGGGGACGGGGGGGACCAGGGGGGACCAGGGTCCGGACTTCCCCTTCCTGGCTGCGTGTCCTCGGGAAGTTACTCAACCTCTGGGTCCTCAGTTTCCTCATCTGTAAATTGGGAACAACAGATTCTGCCTCGTCGGATTACAGTGACACACACGTGCAGAATAACTGGCGCATGGGGACCGTGGAACCGTCAGCTTCTACCAACACGAAAACATAAAAACAGCAATGGGGGGGCGGGCAGGGGGCGGCTCAGTGACAGAGCACTTGTGGGGCACACACGAGGTCCTGGCTTGGATCCCCACACCGCCCCCAAAACCCAACAACCAAACAACAGCAACAACAAAACCGCACAGCAACAGAACCCGACAATCCTGCTGGGCAGAGGCGTTTGAATGCTCCACTGACGGGGCGCTCACTACCTGCCCAGACCCTGACAGCACTCCTATTGTTGACACTGATCCACACCCTCTCTCTAAGGCTCGAGATCAATGCCATCGGGCCTGGGCTGACCACACCTTTCTGCCTCCGTCTGCGAGCATGTCATGGTCTTTCAGAGAATTTGCCAGAGGAGGAGGCCAGGAGGCAGCGGGAGGGAGAGGGGAAGGTCAGGGTCGGCAGGCTCCAGGGTCCCTCTTTCACCTGCAGTCTCCCGTGGCCCTGCCGTCTACCAAACAGAGACAGAGGACTGCTGTGATTGAAGGCGGGGCCACGAGGCCTGCCTGCCGCCCCCCTCACCTCCAGGACGCCGGAAGTCAGAATCTCCCTGCTCAGCTGTGTGGCCCTGGGCAAGCTGCACCCTCCCCTGGAACCCAGTCTCCTTCTCTGTAAAATAGGGATGACAGCCAGACTCCTCGGTGGGCTTCTGAGGGATTATATGAATTTATGAGGAAGTCTCTGCTACCGTTGCTGTGAGCAATAGCTGTGTGATCTTGGGCAAGTTACCTAACCTCTCTGAGCCACACTCTCCTTCTACCAGGAGGCAGGCAGGTGGCCCCAGATGGTCTCTAACATCCTTTCCAGAGCCCATCTTCTTTGACTGCCTCGGGCCAGCCTTGCTTTCCAGAAGGAGGGGTCAGAAACATGAAATGTCAGAACCCAGAGGCTCACCTGACTCCCCATTTTGCTAATGAAGAAATGAAAGGTCAGAGACAGAAAGACTTACCCAGCGTCACACAGGGAAGGACCGAGCTGGTCTGAGGGAGGGTCAGAGACTGTGAAAAACTTGCCAATGTTTAAAAATCATGAAATACACAATTGTCATGTAAATGTCTATAGAGGAGGAGCACAGCAAAATTTTGGCAGCTTATTAATAAAAGGACGAGCAGGATGGCAAAGAGAGTTCAATGAAGAACATTTTTTAAAAAATCACACAGACCTACACATGGGAAAGAAAGGAGAGATGCCGTAGAACAGTAATGGAGATTTCTGGAATATTCATAAAGTTGTTGAATTAAATATGAAATGGCTGATGTTCCAGGGGTGACAGAATCACGGAGTTGGAGGTGCCTTCTCTATGGGAAAGAGATCATTTCCGTTGCTTCTAGACAAAAAGAGTCTGCAACTTATGTTCTGCACCACGAGCAGCTGTCTCTACAGAGTGTGGACCTGATCAACAGGAGAGAAGAAGTCAAGCAAAGTGACATTCCCCTGGAGGGTCAGGTCTTGTGCGGGCTCCTTGGAGGTGGCTGGAACCTGACTTTGAAGGACGCGGGTCATCCATGTGCCTTACCTCCAGGTGCTGGGCCATCTCGCTTCTCAGGCTGTTGCAAGAGCAGAAACCTTCCCAAGCCGCAGCACGACAGGAAGGCACCGGTCACCAGTGGCCCTGTGAATGTCACAATGGGGACACCTCCAGGCCCACAGAGTCGAGTGGGCACCTTCTTCTTCCGTTTCTCCTGAGCTCCGACTCCTGGTGGGGAGGCAGAAGATGTGGGGGTGAGAGGAGACCCCAAAAGGAGTGTCTACCAAGTCTGGACCCACCAGCTCTCTCAGAGTCGGGGTCTTTAAGGAAGGACCAAAAAGAACAAGGAAATTATTCAGAGTCTTTATGGTGGAGCTGCATCTCTGTCAAGGGTTGGGTTCCCAAATTAGGATATTAGGCAACACTGTATAAGGAAGGTCGGTACTGCTGCCCAGGGACCGCTCAGCGCCTGCCTAGCACCGGCTGGACCTGGGTTCCACCCCGGGACTGCAAAACAATAAACAATAAAAATTTTAAAAAATTGGAAAAACATGTGGGGAAAGTGCTGTGTTGGAGGCCACAGTACCATTTTGCAATAGTCACTCTGTGCTTTGACACTGAACAGATTTCTTTGATTGAGAACCACCTGGCTAATGTTAACCAGCCCCCCCCAACACACACACACACACACACAGACACAGACACACACACAGACACACACACAGACACACACAACACACAGACACACACACAGAGACACACACAACACACACACACAGACACACACACACAGAGACACACACACACAGACACACACACAGACACACACACAGACACACACAGAGACATACAACACACAGACACACACACACGCAGACACACAACACACACACACACACACAGGGACTGAACGTCAAGGCCTGGAGTCCCGCTCAGCGGGCGGTTGGGCCCAACACCCGCTCTATGAAAACCGCTGTTTCTGGGTCTGAGTCCTTTCAGGCCCAGTGCGGGTGCAGGTGACTGTATTAGTGACTCTGAGGTTTTTCTATTCTTTCTCCCCAAATCGGGGTAAAGGTGCAGATCCTCGGTGCCTGGCCCTGGACTCCGCGTGTCCTGGCCCCGGCCCAGCCTGGGGTGCATGCACCGTGTTCCCACCAGGCCGGCCAGGGGCAGGGGGCCGCTGCAGCCCGGGGCTCCGCTCGCTGGCCCTGCTCCTGGGCTAAGGGAAGGGCGTGCCCGGGTGTCAGCTTCCTGCAGGCGGCGCCCACCTGCCCTCACTGCTGGGCCCTTGCATCCACGGGTGTGTCCAGGGTCCCTCGGTGGCCGGTGGGTCCGATGAATAGAGCCAAGAACCTTCTGGCACAGCTCCACTGCCCCGCCCACCCTGGGGACAGAGGCGCTGGGCAACTGCTTCAGCACCTTGAAGGGGCGGAGAGCTCCCGCCCTCCACCTCTGCTGTCCCCTCCAGGACCCCTCGCCAGCGCCCCTCCCCCAGACCCCTGGGCCCCTCCCTCCCTGCCCGCCGCCCTCAGGTGGAGGTGGTCTCCGTCTCGTGTGCTGGGTCATCACCTCCTGGGCCCCTGCAGCCTGTCCCTTCTTCCCCGCCCCGTGAAGTCCGGGCTTTGTTGGCACGTGGGGGCTGGGAATGGGGAGGGGCTGTCCCGACTGCCACTTGTCTCCCGCCTACACTCTCTGCCTCCCTGGGCAGCGCAGAGGGCATCTTGGGGTGGTATCTGTGGAACACCAAGGGCCCTGTAAGCCGCCACCCATCCGCTGTGGAGAGGAGGCAGCCCGGGTCCAGGTCCAGCACCTGCGGCCCTCCTGCTGGGCTGCCTCCTCCTCTGGGGCTGGTCTCCCCTATGAACCCGGGTCAGCGGTCCACCTGGGCCAGCAGGTGCTGTGACCATGGCTTGTCGCGGCACCCGCCAGGCAAGTAGCAAGATGGCCCTCAGAGAGCCAGTCTAGGGCGACCTGTGGGTAAGTTTGGGAAAGAAGATGCAAAAAGAAAGCAAAACAAGACACAAGCAATTTCCTCCTGGAGGTGAAGAAAAGCAGGAAGAGGCAAAGCCCTCTACTCCCTCCTCTTGGCCCAGCTGAGGGCCGTGGTGTCCTGGATGCCCAGGAGGGAGCCGTTGGGGCCAGGTGAGCAGCTGGGAGACGCCCACCACATGAGGATGGAGCTGGAAGCTGGTGCAGGCAGGTGAGATGTAAAGGATTAAGAGATCAGGGGAGTTTGGAGAACAAACAGCCGGCGGGGAGGATTTCCTGAGCCAGCTGGGCTCCGGCCTGAGGGACTCACACAGGCATCCTGAGGCTGGGATAAGGCCGGCTCTTCCGGAGCTCACCTGGGCACAAGGGTTCCAGTAGAGTGGCCTGGGGACTCCACATGGGAGGCAACCCCCTCGTCTGCCCATCAAGCCTTGGCATGTGCCTCTGCGTTTCTTTCAGTGGGTGATCAGCGCCCACTCTAGAGAGTTCTGAACCTGCATCAAGTGTGCATCTGTAGGACATTAGCAAGCTGTCCCTGGTGAGCCGTCTGCGTGCCCAAGACACTGTCTCACCTCATCATCCAACCCCAGGGAGCTGGCCCTCTGATGGAGCCCCCTTTACAGCTGAGGTAACAGAGACTCAGAGAGGGTAAGTGACTTGCACAAGGCCACACAGCTAGCAGTGGTCGAGTTCTTTCTGTAGATGTTCCATGGGCGTCCTACAGATGGCGATGTAGAACAGCAACTGGGAAAGCAGGCCATCAAGGGGGGGAGTGTCAGACTCTAAAGGAAGGACTTGCTGCTCCACAAATTTCTCCTCCCAGTATCAGGCATTTTACATATGTCTTCTCGTTTAATTTACTCAGTAAATTAAGGGCAGCATTCTGGTTCAAAGATGAAGAATCTGAGGCTCAGAGAGGGGACATGATTTATTCATGGGACTGGGGTTGGATTACCAGATTGAACAAATAAGAATGTAGAATGCAAAAATAATAATGATAATAATAAGCCAGGTGTGCTGGTGCATGCCTCAGACAGGAGGATCACAAGTTCAAAGCCGGCCTCAGCAATGTCAAGGCACTAAGCAATTCAGTGAGACTCTGTCTCTAAATAAAATACAAAATAAGGCTGGGGATGTAGCTCAGTGGTCAAGTGCCCCTGAGTTCAATCCCTGTTATAATAATAATAATAATAATAATAATAATAATAATAATAATAATAATAATTTCCTAGTTCAATTTGAATTACAGAAAAATAACAGTATTCATGAGATAGACTAAAAGGTTATTTATCCTGTATTTTATCTGACAACCTTCACAGGTCATAAAGCTGGTAAGTGGCTATTTACCTCTTCCCTGTGGCCTTCTAGAAAGAACCATAGGGATATGGCAGGGTGGAGGCTGGCGCGCCTCCCTGCCTCCCAGTGGAGTCCCTCCACTCACGGACCCAGGTCACCACTGCTGTGGGCTGGCCAGGAACCCAACCCCACCCTCCACATGCCCCCATCACCCCGCTGCCTGCCCTCTGGGGCCCCTCCCTGCCCTACACCTTTCATCAGGAGAGCCACTGGAGGCAGGCCTTAGGCTCGAGTCCCCACTCTGCTGGGTGTCCCTGGACCAATCACCTCCTGAGCCTCAGTCTCCCCATCTGTGAGGGGATGGGGACCAAAGCAGAAGTAGTGGTTCCCTGGAGCAGTCCCCTGGGAGAGCTGGTTAGGGGGCCCTGCTGAGGTGCACCCTCACCTCCACTGCATCTGGATCTCTGCAGGATGGGGTGGGGGACAGGGGGCTTCTGGACCCGTAACCGGTGCCCAGGAGATCTGAGCAGGAGCTCAGCTCATTCTGGGGCCAACAGCCACTAAGGGTCTTTCCGACCTTGGCATGTTGGCTGGGCCCCTCTGGATCTGTGAACTTGAACTTTCGCCTTCCCACAAGCAGGGAGAAGCCCTGGGGGGTCAGAAAGGCCTTGATGGAGGGCGCAAGGCCAGGTTTGTTGGGTGAGGGTCGAAGGGAGGGAAAGTCCCTTATTCTCCCCAATAGCTGAGGTCACTTCCAACCTCAGAATTCAGACATATTTCTGAAAACAAAATAGAGGTCTATAGTTTCATGGTCCCTGGTTGCCTCATGATTACTTCCCCATGGGGCTCCTGTTGTCACCCCCGATTAACTGGTGGGGAGGCTGAGGCTCAGAGAGGTTAGTAAATCTCCTGTGTTAAACAGCACAGCTGATCCAGTCCCAGTCTCTGGAGCCAGGCCTTGGCGTCCCCCCCCTCACACACACACATGGTCGTGAAAGGTGCCAGTCCCAGCCTGGTCTCCTGGCCTGGGTCCTGGGTCCTGGGTCCTGGGTCCTGGGTCGTGGCCACTGCAGTTTCTGTCATGATGCTCTGAGCCCCATCTCTGTCCTGCAGCAGCCCACTGAGGGTCTTTGTCCAACACGCTCCTGACCCCAGGTCTGATCCTGTCTTCTTTCCCCCAGCCCAGGGCATGTCCAGGTCACGGGGCACGCGGCAGAGCGGGGATCTGAGGCAGGTCCCGCCCTGCGCGAGCAGCTCTCCCCTTTCCACCCGCAGAGCCGCTCTGGAATTTGGGCTCCTGCCCGCGCCCCGCTCTCCCCAGCCCTTTGCTGATTACAAATAAACACCGGGTCTACGCGGGAGAGTAATTAACTCTCCGATGTGGGGAGAACTAATCAGCCTGGAGTTTGCTGCAGGTGGAAGAGCAAGGCTTTTCCTAAGTAGTATGCAAATGAGCCCGTAGTATGCAAACGAGCCCCCGCCCCGGGGAGGGTGCAGCCGGGAGCGCGGTGCTGCAGGGACTGGTTCTGGGAACCCGGAGGGCGGCTGCGGGGGGTGGGGGGGGCCCTCAGGTTCGGGGTCAGGGGGGCCAGCGTAGGGGTGGGGCTCACTGCTCCGCAGACCCGCCGTGCTCGTGTGGAGGACAGAGGGAGAAACAGGCGCTGAATCCAAACGCCACCGCCCTCCCCTGGTGACCGTGGGCGAATCGCTGCGCCCTCCTGAGCCTCAGTCTCCGCGCTGGAACTCGGGGGTGACAATGTGCGCGGGCCGGGGTGACTGAGGCCCGGCAGGAACACCCTGCGGAGCTCAGCTGGGGCTGGGTAAGTGGGCACTCACGGGAAAGCACCCAGAAGTGCCCCTGGCGTCCCTCGTGGGCCGCAGGTCAAGGCCGAGCCCCGCCCCTGCGCCTGCCTTCGGGGTGTGGTCGTCCCGAGACTGGTGACTTGGGAGGCTGCAGGAATGACCCTCGGCCCCCCAGCGCCACCGTTTCGCTTACCTGGCCTGAAATTCTGGATTAGGACTCGGGTAGGGAGAGTGACCCTCCGCAGCCCCCGAACCGCCCGGTCCACACACACATTTTAAGGGGGCGTTGACGCTCAGGTTGGTGCCGGCGCAGAGTCACCCCGAGAGCCAGCGCAGGCTTCCTTAGCATTGGGCGCCCTTGGTGGGCACCACAAACGAGCCGTGAGGCTTCTTCACCCCCTCCTTGCCGTGCCCTGCTGGATTCCACCCTGTGGGGTCATCTTTCTGGGGTTAGGCACTGTCCTCCTAGGTGGCCTTTAAAGGACAGGGGTGGGGGCAGGGAAAGGGGCAGGAGGCAATTTCTGGGTAATGGAAAGGTTTTCTATCTTGACCTGGGGTGTCAGTTACCAGAGTGTCCTCACCACTTATAAGTTTTACCTCCATCAAACATAATTAAAAATAAAATAAAATGTAGGTATCTTTTGGGCCGGGCCGTTGGCACACACCTGTAATCCCAGTGGCTCAGGAGGCTGAAGCACAAGGGTCACAAGTTCAAAGCCAGCCTCAGCAAAAGGCTCTAAGCAACTCAGTGAGGCCCTGTCTCTAAATAAATTACAAAATAGGGCTGGGGCTGGGGCTCAGTGGTTGAGTGCCCCTGGGTTGTAGATAACTTTGGGGAGAGATCACACACTAGTATGCTAATGATGTCCAAGTGGTCAGCCAGCATCTGCTTGCGGTCTCTGGTGAAGGGGAGCTCCCCACCCACCAGGCCAGGCCGTCTGTTCAGCAGTGTACCTGGGCTTCGAACACAATTGGACTCCAGAGTCCAAGCCCAGAGTCTACCGACTCCCCCAGGACTGTGCGTACTTAGGGACTGTCATCAGAGTGAAATGAGGTGTGACATGTGAGACATTTGTCGCCTGCGGTCTAGAGGCATTGAAAGATCCCGCACATCCAGAGACACGGGAGATTTACACACCCCACCCCGTTGAAACCGGAGTTTGAGATGAGACCAGATTCTCTGCCTCACCAATTTCTTTCTGGGTTCTTGTCTCACAAATTTGAAGAATGAAATCTGCGGACAATAACTGAAGGCAGGACTGGATGGCGTGGGCTTTATTTAAGTGAGAAAGAATGAGAGCTCTTGCCAGGTGAGGGGGGGCCGATAGTGAGCTTTCCGCCTAAATGTACTAGTCCAGGGGCTTCTGTAGCTCGTCTGCAGAGCACTGACCAAAATCCATGCCAGACGGGTTTTGGAAAAGGGTTAAGGCTGTTGGCTTGGTCTGTGACCCTCCAAACGGGTGTGTCCTTTAAGACCCTGACTTTGAACTTTCCGGGCACTTCTGTTGGGTCCATCTCCACTTCCGTTTTCCTGCTCCAGGACTAAGGACTTGTCTGGAGTGTGAGGTCATTTTCTTGGAGTGGTCTTTACGTTTGAAGTGGGGGAGAAAGTTAATAGAAGCCCATGACCCTGATGACCAGCCAGGGTGGCACAGAAATGAGGAAGGCCTGGGCAGTGGTGGACACACAGGCCGCAGCCACACCTGGACAGCTTAGTTGGCCCAGCCAGGGATGGTACCCTGAGGGTGCCAAGGATGTTCTCAATGACAATGACAGCCCTGAAATTGAAGAGGAGGAGGAGGAGGAGGAGTAGGAGGATTTAGACCATGAGGATGACAATGTGATGACCATTCTGTATTGGGCCCACCCTATGCCCTATCAGTCAGGATGAGCTAAGTCACACTGCAGTAACAACCACACCTCAGTGGATTAATGCTACAAAGGTTTGCTCTTCGCTCCTTCAAAGCCTGTCCTGGGTCCAGATGACTCTCCCTGCAGTCAGCCAGCCAGGCCGCTCACAGGCTGTGTCCCCACCTTTGGCCACTCCACCCAGCAGCAGAGCGAGAACACACTGGCGAGTCGGCACTAGCCACGTCACTTCCCCCGTGTGTCGTTGCCCAGTGCTGGTCTTGGGCCCACGTAGTTGGGGGATGGAGAATAACAACAGGGATGATGTCCCCACCCCCGCCTGGCTTTTGAGGTCCACCGTCACTCTTCACTGTGGTAAAATACGTGGAGCATGAACTTTGCACTTTGAGGCGGGCAGTCCAAAGGCACTAAGGAGATTCCCATCACCATGGGACATGCGCACCATCCACCTCCAGAACTTCATCATTTCATCCTGGACCCACTACACCCGAGCCCCCAGCCCCAGCCCCCAGTGAGCCTACCCCACTGTCTGAATCTGACCACTGTAGGGACCTCTCACAGGTCCAACCAGATATCATCCGTCCCTCTGTGCTTGGCTGATGATAATTAACATATTCTCAAGATTCCTTTCTTTCTGAAGCAAAATAAAGTCCATGGCAGGGGCTGGGGCTGGGGCTCAGCGGCAGAGCGCTCGCCTGGCCCGTGTGAGGCCCTGGGTTCCATCCTCAGCACCACAGGAAAATAAACAAATAAAATAAAGGCGTTCTGTCCATCTGCAACTACAAAAACAAAATGTCTTTTAAAAAAATTCCCTGGCAGGTGTGTACCCGATGTACCCATCCATCCGTCCATCCCCTGAGGGACCCGTGGGTCCTCTCCACCCTTTGGCTATTGCAGATGCTGCTGCCATGAGCACAGGTACCCAGCTCCTTGCTTTCCTGAGCCCCACGACTGCTCCACCTTGGGGGTCACTCCCAGAGCTTTGCTGCCGTCCACAGGGAACCACACCCTGCCCCGCCCACACCCCGCTGACCACGTCGCTGCCCTCCAGCTGCGTACCTTCGCTTCCGTGTTCCCCGACTCCCCACGGGCCAGGTCCGACTTCACCTGCTCCTTGAGGCTCATCTGGAACATTCCACTTGGTCCAGGAAGCCTCTGTACCCCTGAGGCCCCTTCTTCCCCCGAGAGCCCCTGACCCCCTCTCGAGATCGGTGACTGCTTGAGACCTTCGATGACGCCACCTGGCCTGGCCTCTCCCACCGGCTCTTCCAGAGGGTGTTTTCCTGCAGCTCGGAGTCGAGACGGACTCCTCTTCAAGACGGGCAAAAACGAGGGTCTTCCCTCCAGGTATGAGCAGCCTAAGTGACCAAGGCTGTCACTTACACTAGTGCAGTGACTTTGGGTTCAAAGTAAGCAGGTGCCAGGGGTCACCTCTGCACCACCAGGTGCGCTGAGTGACATGGCTGTCTACACTGCACAGCTGCTATTGGCACAGGGGGCGCTGGGCAAAAGCCCTTGGCTCCACTGTCTTTTACCCCCACTGAGACAGAGTCGCCCGAGCAGCCTCCTCTCTGGGGTCCTCCTACCACTCCCCCGCTTTCTCCAGCTTCCTGGCTCCGGCGACAGGAAGTCCCTGGGTGGCCAGTGGAAGTTGGCAGACACTGGGGAGGGGCCGTGGGATGAGCCATCCCCCACTCTGTGGGAGCCAGGCTGCGCGGGGCTTTCTGGAAGGTGGGTGGATGCTGGAGACAGGGAGAGGGAGCACAGGCTCGTGTGCTGGCTCTGGGGACAGCCCAGGGTGACAAGTGCAGGTTCCAAGTCACTCCCGAAGCCAGGCCAGGTTGGCCAGCTGTGCCCGGGCATATGGACAGGGCATGGTTTGGGGCCCCGAGGTTCCAGGCCCCGCCCAGCCTGTGTGGTCTCGTCCCTCCTTCCTGGTGTCAGCGTCCCCCTCTCTCACAAGCACTGTCCATGTCACCTCCTCACAGGGCTGTGGGACGTTCCCCTAGATGACACCCCCGGAGGGGTGTCCAAAAGCCAAGCAAAGCTAAGGATGTCCAAGTCCTGCTGGCGGGTGGTGGGTGATGGGTGACGGGTGGCAGGCGGCAGGCAGGGCTGCACCCCCGCAGCAGGAGGTGGGTCATGACCAAAAGCCTCAGAGAGCAGAAGCTGGGCTTCAGTGCATACGCTGTGTGGCCTGGAGCAAGCAGCCTTACCTCTCTGAGCTGTCTCCACTTGTTAAAGGGAGCGATGGGGCTCACAGGCACTGGATACAGGAAGGCGGAGAAGGCCTTCGCAGGCCTCATGGAGATTTGAACCCGGGACTGGAGGACCTCGGGGTCCTGTTGTGCAAGGCGGCCTCTGTGGGCAGCGCGCTGGCCCAGCTGGCCTCTGGAGCCTTTGCTGTCGGTCATGGAAGTTCCCGGGCTCCGTTTCAGCCTCCAAGCTCCCAGAGGCCTCTGAAGGTCTCCTGGTCTCCACAGAGGTCGGCTCTGGTGAGGCTCGGCCTCCTCCCTGAGCCCTTGTCCCCTGAGCCCAGGTGTGCGCGGGCCAGGGTCTTCCTTGGCAATGAGGCGGTGACCCCCGAGGTTTCTGCATCTGTGGAGGGCTAACTGGGGGTGCCGCTCCAGAGCGCCCCCTTTGGATCTCAGCAGGAAGGGGTGACCAGGTTATTTTGGTGATAAAAGTTTAATAAGTTGCAAGGCACGGGTTTCATCCTGGGGTAATTAGCCGCCGCCGCTGGCTCCCTCCTAATTGTCTCTCTCGCTCCAGATGGGAGGAGATCAATAGGAAGCGGCCGCTGTGCGGTGAAAGTCACAATTAATTAATTGTCGGGCGTGTGTGTGTCTCCATCTTTGCCACATCAAAGGGCTGGGGGAGGCAGCTGCCCAAGTCTTGGCCACGAGGGGTGGCCGGGCCCAGGGCCGCCAGATGCACGTGACCACCAGCCACGGGGCTTGCTTCTCCTTCAGGCAGTGGGAGCGCTAAAGAAGAGGTCCCCTGAGACCCCAGGCTCCTAGACAGCCAGCCATCTCCACCCCCTGCGGCCCCTTCAACCCATCCACCTCCGTGCAGTCTGCTGGCCTTTCCGGCCGGTGGAGGGGGGTGTTGACTGGGAAGGGGAAGCTTCGAGGGTGCTGGGATGTGGCTTCCCGGGTGTGCGCCTGCGTGAGACACCATTTTGCTATACACTTAAGATGAGTGCAAATGGTTCCGGTCACAGACGTCCCTCCTGCTCGGGAGCAAGTGCTCAGGCTGGTGCTCTGGGTGCTCGATGAGGAGGCTCCAGAGCCAGTGAGCGATGACAGTCGGGCCCTGCTTGAACACGGAGGTGGCAGCGGCATCCCATCCTACAGATGGGGACACAGAAGCACAGAGCTGGGGGTGGGGGAGACCCCTGTAGGCGGGGGACCTCACTCCTCTGCACGGAGGCCAGGGACAGGTCCCCTGTCACAGACAGGGAAGCGGAGGCCCAGAGAGAGGCAGTGCCTTGTCTGAAGTCACACGGGCTGGGAGTGACGGGCCTGGCCTGGAGCGGATTGTCCCACTGCCACATCCCTCTGAAGGGACAGGGAAGGGGAGTGGGGGGACATGGAGATGGAGAAGGTGGACAGGTCACGTGGGGCTCCAGGCTCCCAGCCTCTGTCAGGGCCACAGCCCCACAGGTGACGCTTGGCTTTGGGAGGTTCAGGCCTGCCTGTCCCCAACCCTGGCATGCGCTCAGCTCTCCCCGTCACCCGCCAGCGGGCTCCAGGGTCCCCCGTGCTCACAGGTTGACAAATATTGCAACAGCTTCTTCCCGGGGTGGGGCACCCTGCTCGGGCTGCGTCCAGCCTCCCACTCAGGCTGGCGCCAGGGGACGCCACCTCCTGGCTCCTTCCCTGTTGCCGCCTGTCACTGTGCCTTTGAAGTGGGGCTGATTTTCCAGTCTGTCTGAAGTCCTCGCTGTTGATGCAGCAGCTGGTCCTGCAAGGCCCCGCCCGCCAGCCCCACGGGCCTCTCCATGACGGTGCCAGGGGACTTGGGGAGACAGCCACGGGGGCTGGGGGGGGAGCGGGAGGAAGCCGAGATGCCCGTCCTGTCTTCAGGGTCCCTAGACCCAGTTTGCTTATATTTTTTGTTTAAAAGGACAGAAAAGGCGTTTCTGAGAACCCCAACGTGCGACTGCACTTCAAAGGGAAGGGAATAAAGAAGGAGAGGCAGGGCCGGGAACGCGGGCCAGAGGGAAAGCTCTCAAGTGGTCTGGAATATTTCTGCTGCTGTGGCGGCTGCACAGGAAGGTGTCGGACGCACAGGAAGGTGCCCAGCAGGAGCCCTCTGGTCCATGATAATGGGCCGCGTGACCTTGGGCAAGTCACTCTCCCTGAGGAGCTACGAGGCTTCCACCCCTTCGCTCCAGTTCTGCTGTGGGACCGTCCCACGAAGGCTGGTCCTTCCAAGACACAGCACCTCTGGAAAGCCTTCCACAGCCCAGAAAATTCGAGGGGGACAGTGGGGGGGACCTCTGGGACCCCGGTGAGTGGGATGATCTTTTTGGACATGGATGCTTGAAATCTCCATTTTAAAGAGGTCACACTCAGGATCAGAGGGGTTAAGTCAGTTGCCCAAGGTCACAGAGTGAAGGAGTCCTTGGGAGAAGCTGGATCGCTGAGCCTGTAGGTGCCGGTGGCCTGGCCAGAGCCTTTATCCGCAGGAGGAGTTCCTAGAAAGCAGAAGCCACCTTTATGTGACTTGTGTTTTTGGATCAAGACTCTTGAATGTGGACTTGAAGGGCGAACCAACTTGGCCCCACGATTGCCACCTGTTGGTGGGACTGTAGCCACGATGTGCCGTCTCCAGGCCTCCGTCTCCCTGACTGTACAGAGGGGCGAGGCGCTGCCCGCAGCAGCCCCCGGCCCACATGTCCAGGAGCTCTGCAGCTGCCCCCTCGGGCCCTAGGCATCGGGCTGGGACTGCGTCTGTTTTCTTCGTCAGCCTCTTGGAGGAAGAGGGCACACGGGGCTGGTCTCCCAGGCCTGGCTGTCACATTGGCGCCTCTCAAGCGACCCCCAACGCCCCAGAGCCACTTCTTGGGAGAGACAGGCAGCCCCTGTCAGGCTGTGTGTGAAATGTCAACCTCATGTCACCGAGAGGCCACTGCTGACACTGGCGAGATCCCCAGCAGGCCGAGAGCAGCCCACGGTCTGGCCTGACTCCCCCTGGGCTGGGCCTCTGTAGGTCCCCCTGTCACACTGCTGGCTCCTGCTGGTTGCTTGGGTCACCTGCTTGGGGCTGGGAGCTGTCAGTCTAGGGACTGGCCTTAAGTACAGCTGGCAGGAGGGCAGGCAGGCAGGCAGGCCCAAGCACGGGGCAGAGGGCAGGTGCCCAGCCAGGGTGGACACAGGGCTCAGATGCAGAATGAGATGGGTTGGGATCTGGACTCTGATTCCTGCCCCACCTGCCACAACCTGGGGCAAGTCAGGTCACCTCCCTAGATTAAGGTTTTCTACCTGAAGATGGGGACAGGGAGGATCCTGTCCCCACTGACTTGCTGTGTGGCTTTGGGCTCGGCACTTTCCCTCTCTGGGCTTAGGTTTTCACATTTGCAAATTGAGACTGATGACCCAGTTTGCATCACCAGGAGGGAGGTTTCCAGTGAGGCCAGTTTGGGGAAGGCACTGGAGACTGGGCCTCCTCTTCCCGTCCCGCTCCCCTCCCCTGGGAATCATGCTGGGTAGTCGGCAGAGGGCAGGTGGGCGTCACTTTCAATTTGGAATCCCAGCCCAGGACACCCCAAAGCTACAAGCCTGGAGATGGCCGCTCTCTGTCTTTTGAAGTCTGGCCCCGAGTCGGAGCAGAAGCCCTGCGTACTTTCCACAGCTCTAGGGCCTCCCGACTGCCACCCTCTCCTTGAAATCTTGATTATGTCAGTCACCTTGGGGGTGGGATTCTTTGGATCCAGGCAGCCTGGTAGCTGCCTAGCGGGGACCAGCAACATTCATTCATTCATTCCATGTCAATCAGTTGGACAGTCCACAAATCCCGTCCAGCATTTACCATGTGGCCACCCCCTGCGAGGCACAGGGCATGGTGGGCATGTTGGCTCCTCTGTGAGCATCAAGCACTTCCTCCCTCCCAGGCTCTGTGCCTGGCACAGATGACGTGACCAACGGACTTATTCAATGTCTAGAAGCACCTACTATGTGCCCTGTGCTGAGTGTCAAAGACAGATTGAGGTCCTCCTCTGTGCAGGCCCCAGGATGGGTGAAGGGAACTGAGCACGGATTCTGAGCCAGGCATCAAGCCCCGGAAAGCGGCGGCTGGTGTTTTGTATGCGGACGTGAAACCCAGCGTCTCCCTGTGGCTAATGAATCATCGGGCCTCACAAGAGAAGCCGAGCAGACCCCCTTGTCCATGAATTTGCTAATTGAGCTCTTCGAACTCAGACATTAACCTGCATTACCATAAATACTGCGGAGAAGGGCCGTCCTCAATCGCTGCTCGGTGGTAATGGGGACAATCAGACGAGGAGTAAAGCTGAAATGGAATCATAAAACCCTATTTTCACCATTAATTTGAACCTAGTCTTCTCCAAATACCGTTGGCTAACTCTTCAGCGCTCCAGGGCTGGGGGAGGGGGATGGGCTGACAAAGGGGAGGTTCCCGCCAGGGAGCCTGGGGGGGCGGGGGTGGGACGGGGCGGCTGCTGGCCTGCCAGGCCCTGTCCATGCCCTTGAGGGGTGGATTTTGGCAATGAGTAATCCTGGCCCTTAATGGAGAGAAACGCTTGAAGAGGGGAAGGGGGGGGGGGGTCAGCAGGCAGGCAGAAGGTAGGACAGACCAACAGCCAGGTAGACAGAGGGACACAAGCCAGTCAAGAGACCAATGGGCAGCCAGCCTGACCAATGAGAGGGCAAGCGGACAGACTTAGTGGGCAGAGGGAGACCAACAGATAAGCTGGCAGACAGATGGACAGCCAGTCTGACCCACGAGAAGCCTGACGATGGACAGGCAGGCGGACAGGCACAGAGCAGATCTGGGAGGTCAGGCAGCTGGGCTGTCCTTTGAGAGGCCGATGGCTGGGGTGACTGACAGGAGCGGGGAGTGGAGTCTGGAGTCGGGGCCGAGCCCTCCCCGGACCGGCGTGGCAGGAGGAGGGGGCCTGGTGACGCCCTCACATTGCGTGCTGTCGAGACCCTTGCGTGAGGGAGCCTGGCGTGCGGGGTGCTCCCCTGGGCCCCAGGCCTCCCGGCCTCTCCCCCTCCCTCCTGCTGCTGCTCACAGCCACACGTGTCATCTGGCACGCAAGGCCCGGAGGCTCGGAGCCCCTGCTGAGGCAGCTTCACGGTGGGGGGACAGTGCCCTCCCGTTGATGGGGCTCTCGGTTCCAGTGCACTTGTGGCCGGACTGAGTGGCTGGACCCGGGGTCTGCTACGGAAACCTGTCGGCTGGGGTATAAGGCACGAGGCCAGCTTCCACCAGGACCAAGTTGCCTTTGGGCTCCCGGAGGACTCCCTTCTGCGTCTCAGGTGGTGGCAAAGCTGGCCGCAGAGGGACAAACGCCTAATACTTGGAGCTGTGATCAGTGGACTCCCACCAGCCTCGCAGATGGGGAGAAATTGAGGGCTTCCCCGAGGGGTGAATGGGACCTGGGTTCCAGCCCCTTTGATTTCATCAGTTTTTCTTTTTGAGTGTGGGTCATTGGAACTCAGGGCATGAAATGTCTCCATTCGCCAAGATGGTGGTAGTGGTGACGGTACTGCAAGAGTTACGGTAACGACATTCACGTGTGTAACCCAGGGGGGTCAGTGGGGCCCAAGCCTGGGTCCTCAGCTCATGCCTGGGAGCCTCGGTGCTCCCCATCTTCCTGGAGGCGAAGCCGAGGCTGGTGCGGCTGCCAAAGCCTCAGAGTGAGGGGCAGAGCCAGCCTGCAGCCCCCAGTCTGAGCCCAGAGCCCGGTTACTTCTGTCTCAGAGACGGTGCCCGAGCCTGCTGGGGCTACTGAGAGCCTGGCTGGGCCGGGGGGAGCAGGGAGGAGGGGAAGGCGGTGGCAGATGGCGGGGTGGGGCAGGCGCAGAACTCCAAGTCCAGAGACAGGTGGCCTCAGTGAATGGCAGGCAGCTCCCTTCACCATCCAGGGCCACTGCAGGTGAGAAGCACCGTCCCACCCCTCATGAAAGAAACATTACTACTGATCAGATCAGGAACACACCCTGGGCTGGGGGCTTCATCCATGCTTCGTTTATTTCCTCCTTAAAACTCAACCCTAGGGGAGGGAGAGAGGGTGGGTATGTGGGGAAGGGGCAGGAATCCTATGTCCCCTGGGGGGCAGGGCGTCTTGGTAGCCCTGAGTTAACAGCACGGGTTGGAGGTCCTGCATACCTGGGTGCTCCCAGCCCGATTACTCCCCAGCTGTGTGACCTTCAGCAGGTCACGTTCCCTTCCCGAGCCTCGGTTTCCTCCTCTGTAACATGGAGCGAATGACGTCGTCGATGCCCGTGGGCTGGGGCCAGCTCATGGGCGGTATGACGCACATGGCAGCCGGTGCGTCTCAGGGCAGGTCTGCCTCACGAAGACCCCAGGAAAATGGCAGGTTTTATTTTTCTCACTGTCGGGAAGCTCATCTTTCCTGAGGCGGAACCGTCCCTCGCCAAGGAACTCCAAGTACAGGAAAGGGTTTCTTGAGTGGAGCTGAAATCTGTCTCCCTGAGGCCTCCGCCATCTGTTTTTGGGAAGATCTAGTCTGAGTCCCTTTTCCAGGATGATCCTGAGAGGCCTGAAGATGACACGGATCAGAGTTGCTACCACATCCTCACCGGCGTCCCCACATGCCATGGTCCCCACATGCCTCGGTCACACACCCTCCTGCCCCATGATGTTCCCTCCCAGACATATCTGAAGTCGAGTCGTTTCCCGTCCTGGATCAGAGCCCGGACTGCCTCAACCTCACCCCTACCCTGAGGTGCTCCACAGAAAGCGAGGCAAGGCTGTGGGTGTGCCAGGAGAAATCGCCTTCCTGGTGGTGACACTCTGCTCCCAATCATGCAGCCGCAGGACCTGGGGGCTTCTTGGGCGTCATGTCCGGTCCAGGCCTTGGAGGCAGGTGCCTGCAGACGCGGCTTCAGCACCACGGACAGCTCCACACGCTCTAGGGCTGCAGGTGCGTCCAGTGGGGTCTGGAGACGTGATGGCTGCATCCTCAGAGGAACAGGAACGGAGGGGCCATCCTTGGTCACAGGCTTGCAGAACAGGTTGTTCGGCCACAGGATGGAAGAGCTGAACACCTGCCGCACGACTGGTGGGTTGTCTTGGTTTCAGGCAGGATGAAGAGTCAGGAATGGAGCAAAAGAGAATTTAGGGGACTTGGGGGGAAGCAATTTGGACTTGAAGTTGGGGCCACTCCTAACTTGTCTGAGGCTCAGTTTCTTCAGGCTGTGAAATGGGGAGAATTTATATTATGTATAAAGTGCAGGCCGGTCCCGTGACGATCCTTCCACTGAGGCAAAGCGATTCATGTCTGAGTTTCTCAACAGACATAAAGTTGTTCCTGGTAGAGAGACTTGGGGGAGGCAAGGAATCAGAGGAGAGCATCTCAGCTTGGCACATGCACACATGCCACACACACCCTTCTACACATAGACCACAATGTCACGGTCATGGAAACATGCACACACACACACACAGACACACAAACACACACTCATCTGTGTGCTTTACACAGCTGGGTCACTGAGTTCTACCTAGAAGAACACATCTGTCCATGAGCCACAGCCCCGTCCCCCGCATGGCATATACGTATCAGAGTCATTTTCTCACAAAACTTGCAGACATGGGCACTCATGCACTTGGCAAAAATGCCACCCATACCCTTTTGCGCCGTCACCTGCTACCGCTGCACAAAGAATACGGATACAACCCCTCATGGTTTTCCCTCTGCCTCTCAGCACAAACCCATAGCAACAGTCCTGCCCTCTCCTATCCCTCATCCCCTGTGGCCAGTGGGCTCGGGATGCTCTTCCCAGGAGAAACTGTCCAGGAGACCCATGCAGGTGTGACTGGCCAGCTGGCCGGGTGATTTCTGAGCTTCAGGCAGGGCCACAGGTTGTTTGGCTGCAGGATGGAAGAGCAGAAGACCTGGTGAGCAGGGCCTGTCACAGAAGCGGTCCCCTAACCACCCCGTGCATCGCACACCGCCATCCCTCCCCTCGGGAGCCAGGCTGAGCGGGTTTGAGCCCTGGCTCACATATAACGTGGGGCAGGCTACGTAGCCTCCCTGGTCTCAGTCACCTCACTGAGGCAGAGGGGTAGCCATAGCCCTGCTGTCGCAAGGTGATGTGGGATTCAAAAGCCGCAATGCATGGAAACACTTAGCGCCGTGTCTGGCACAAGATGAAAGTGCAATAAGTAGGCACTCGTTATCATTAATAAAAATAAGCCACCCGTGTGGCTCCCTTTGGGTCCATTCAGACCGGCTTCCCACAGCCCCTCTCATATGAGGTGGGTTGGGGACTGGGTGGTAATGACTTTTAGCATCCAAAGAGGCTGCAGCCTAGTGTGGGGGAGAGGCACCTGGGCCCGCCCCTCCCCAGCCCAGCCTCAGCCCTGGGTCACCTTGGCCAGGCTGCCCTTCAGCTTCTCTCCACTGGTTCCAGCCTCCTCCTGCCAGTCTGCATCCCACCTGCCCCTCCCCTTCCCCGCCTCCCCAGGCCCCTTCTTCTCCCCTTGGGCTTCTGCCACCTCAAAGCAGGAAGGTGGCTTTCTGGTGTATTTTGCATTTTTGGTATTCAGAGAGCCGCTCTCGCGCTAATCTCCTCACTCTAAATGCTCATCACATTTCTCTTAAAGCCACGGGAGCCCCCCCTCCCCATCTTTTATTCATCGCCTTCCATCAGCCCCAACACGGAGACGTGGAAATGCAAACCCTCCGAGGACTGCGAATTTCACGCCAGCAGCTGACCCTTCCCCAGCTGCCTGGCGTAGGGGAGACGGAGGAGTCCTAATGAGGTGCTTGGGCATTGGGGGTGGGGTAAGAGAGGTGACCAGCCCATGGGCCGAGGCCAGCACCGCTGGGTGGAGTGGGAGAGAGAGAGGAGTTGCCGGGGTCTCCCCTGGGTGCCGGGGCTCTAGACAACCCGGGCTGCCAACGTCCCATCCAACAGCTTGGCTCTCACCACCCAGCCACCCTCCGAGCCCTGTCCCTTGCACCGTAAACCCTATTACCTGTGGCCCTCATGGCAGAGTGACTGCATGCTATAGACGACGAAATGGGGCTCGAGGAGAAGTGACATCCTCAAGGTCACACGGAAAGGAGGGATGAAGACACTGACCTTGAAGCTGGCCGATGCCCAGGGCCCCGTGAGGCTCACCTCCCAGGGTGTTTATTGATCGCTGAATTCTTAGCCAGAGCCAGCCCAGGGCTCGGCTCGGCCTTGTTCAGCTCTAGGGCCATTCCAGCCCGAGTCGGTCCACAGGGAAGGTTCGAGGTGCTTTACAGTGCAGGGGTGGGGGAGCCTGGAGTCTGCGGGTTCTCAGGAGGGGTGAGGTAGGTGGGGGGAGCAGAGGTTGTGCTCTGCAGGGTGAGCTAGAAGTAGCCAGGGGGTGAAAGCAGAAGAGGACCCCTCCGCCCCCAGGAGAGCACCCAGGACACAGGCAGGGAGGCGGAACATATTTCTGGGAGTTTTCTGGACTTTCCTCTTGGCTGGAGGGTCCCCGGGGACTTGCTGGGGATTGAGAACTGGAGAAGAGGTGGAGAGGTGGGTGGGGCCAAATAAGAAATGTTTGCTTGGTGTCTAGGACACCCCTTTCCAGGTTCCTCTGACTCCCAGCCAGACGTGGCCAGCTTTGGGAGCGTCCTGTTTGGCTGGGGAAGTCCAAAGAGCACAAAGCTTGCTCCAGAGAGACGGGATCCTAAGGGTGGCATGAAGACACTGCGTCTGATGAGAGGGTCAGGGGCCCTGTGCCTGGAGTCGTTCAGCAGCCCCTTCAACTGCTTCCCTGGGAATTTGCTGTCCCTTCAAAGGATACCTAAAGGGCACCCAGGAGCCAGAATGGAAGAGGCCCAAAGTTGCTCCAGGGGCTTCTTTAAAAAGCAAAGTTTGAGGCAAAATGTAAGGTGACCTGGGCTCAGACACAGACTGTGCCTCTGATGCTCTGTGAGCGTGGGGGAGTCCTTGTCCTTCTCTGGGCAGCGTTGAGCTACTTCAGTTAAGAAACAAGGGGGAGGGGGTGAGGAAGAGAAATTAGATTACTCTAACGTCCTCTAATTCTATAATAAGAGCAAAGGGGATTATTCCAACATTCCGGTTCTGTGATTTGGCTCTTCTGCTCTTTCCAGCCTGGGAGTATCTTGAGGGCAAGGATTATCCTATTTACTCTGGAATCCTCAGAGCCAAGCACAGGGCCTGTCACCAAAGAGGTGCCCAGTAGACATTCACCTACTCCTCCATCCAGCAGATGTCTGCAGCTCCATCCTGGGGTTAAAGCGTGGAGAAAATCAGAGGAGGCTCCTGGTTTTTTCCTTAGATCGCATTGCGTATGTGTGTGTGTGTGTGGGGGGGGGCAGAAAGCAAACATGTCCATAAACAGATAAATGAGATGACTTAGTAACGCTGGGAAACATGAGGGGGGCGGCCTCTCCGGGGTGGTGGCACCTGGGCGGAGCCTCCTGCGGTTGTGGGAGAACGTGGCCGGCAGGTCCAGGTCCGAAGGATGCAGGAGGGCACGAGCCGAGGGGCGGCCGGAGGAGGCGGGAGGGCGGCAGACAGGCGGGCGGAGGACTGGAGCCGCTGTTAGACCCGGGTCGGCGGCTTTCGGAGGATTGTGATCAGGGACCAACATGATCTGGTTTATGTTTTTAAAACACTCCTTTGACTCCTGGCGGGGAACGGATTATGGGGGCGAGAGGGAGCCGGGAGAGCAGTGGGGAGCTTCCTGAAGGCGTCCTGGGAACGGGCTGGTGGCAGGGATCTGGAGAGAGCAGACGGGTCCTGCGGAGCTGCTGCCCCGCAAGCAGCCCCGCCCTGGCGTCCAGCACCCTGGACAGCGGCCCTACGGCGGCCCGTCCTCTGACCCCCTGAGCTTCGGAACCCTTCCCTTGTGGGTTAAAATAATAATAATAATAATAATAATAATAATAATAATAATAATAATAATAATAACAACAACAACAAAATTTATTTTTTAAAGATAAGTTTTAGCTTCACGGAAAAATTGAGGGGGAAGTACAGAGAGTTCCTGTCTACCTCCACCTCCCTGTGGTTTTCAGACATCACTTTAAATTATAAAATTCTCAACATACAGGGGGGAAAACCCAGAAAATCATGTAAGAAGGACATATGTGCTCACCATCAAGATGAAGTGAGCATTAACATATTGCCATATTTATTTTGGAGTTCCAGCTTTTAGAAAAGAAAGTCAAGGCAGGGGCTTTGGTGCACACCTGTAATCCCAGGGGATCGGGAGGCTGAGGCAGGAGGATCACGAGTTCAAAGCCAGCCTCAGCAATGGTGAGGCACTAAGCAACCAACTCAGTGAGACCCTGCCTCTAAATAAAGTTCAAAATAGGGCTGGGGATGTGGCTCAGTGGTCGAGTGCCCCTGGGTTCAATCCCCAGTACCAAAAAAAAAAAAAAAAAGAAAAAAGAAAAAAGAAAAGAAAAAGAAAATCCAGTGAGGTTTAGCAGGGCTGGAGATGGGTATTTATCTGCCCCACACATTTTGTGCAGTTATTATCAGGTGGACATCTAAAACCTGTATGTTCTACCGTCACATCTATCTTAAAGGCTTATTATATCATGGTAGAACACAGTGCATATTCCTCTGTCACTTATTTTTTTACCCCATATCCATTTCGGAGACTCGGCTGTGCTGACGCCTATTGATCTGGCGGACTCATTTGAACTGTGTAGAAGATTCCACTGGATATAAAGCAGTTAGGTTCCCTGCTTTCCTGTTGAGAGGCAGATAGCGTCTCTTTGCTTTTCTATCCCATGCTAAGGTGCATGGGCATCCGTGTCCTCTTGCAGACGTGTGTTTCTCTGGGGTACCGCGGGAGGCGCTGTTGGTGTCCCATCCGGGTACTTTTTATCTGCATGTGGGTCCACCCCTGGCTGCAGTAAGGGCTGATGCTGAGGGCTCATAGCTGCTCTCTTCCTTGTAAACTCCTCCCGCAGGAAGCTCTAGCCCCCTGTGGGATAGCCCATGCCAGTGACTGACTAAAATGGGGTTCAGCATATGGGCTCTTGCCTGAAAAAAAGATCAACTCTGGTGTCATGAGTGTTCCCCAGTTCCCCTGGGGTCTGACTGAAGCTAATCTCTCACTGAAAACGCTTATTTGGCAGGGGGAGGTATTAGGGATTGAACCCAGGGGTGCTCTACCACTGAGTTACACCCCAGCCCTTTTTACTTTTTATTTTGAGACAGGATCTTGTTAAGTTGCTGGGGCTGGCCTTGAACTTGCTATCCTCCTGCCTCAGCCTCCCATGAGAACCCACCATTGCTTAGCACTTCCTCCCAACGGTAAATGCATCACTGCTCTCAGAACTGTCTCTCAATAAGTCACCTGCACTAGAATCTCCATCCAGGTCCTGTTGGGAAACCTAACTCAAGGGCCACACACAGTGGTGGAGTTGCTGGGGTCATAGACTTGTTCCTTTTAATGTTTACTAAGCATTTCCAAATTGCTCCACAAAGTACTTATGTTGATTTCATTCCCACCTGCAGTTTATAAATGTTGATGTCTCCCCCATACCTTCATCAATACTAGTACTCTGCCAATCAGATTGGTGTAACATGCTATCTGATTATTGTTTTAATTTGCATTTCCAAGTTTACTAGTTGAGAATCTCTTTCATATACTTTTGTGTGTGTGTGATGCTGGGGACGGAACCCAGGGCCTCATGCGTATTAGGCAAGTCTCTACTGTTGAACTAACCAGCCCTTTTTTAGAGTTTTAAGAAATTATTTTGGGGCTGAGGTTGTAGCTCAGTGGTAAAGCACTTGCCTAGCATGTGTGAAGCACTGGGTTCGATCCTCAGCACCTCATATAAATAAATAAAATAAAGGTCCATCGACAACTAGAAAAAAAAATATTTAAAAAAATTATTTTGGAGACCAATTCCGTTATCCAGTTTTCAAATGTTTTCACCTAGTCTGTGGCTTTTTAAAAAAACATTCATATTTTTGCATTATATAGACGTTCTTAATTTTAATGAAATAAAGCTTGTCATTGTTTTTATCATTTATGCTTTTTGTCTTATTTACCTTCTACTCTAAGATCATGAAGTTTTTTGGTCTATTTTCTTTCAAAAGTTTTATAATGGGTTGGGGATGTGACTCAGTGGTAGAATGCTTGCCTATCATGTGTGAGGACCTGGGTTCCAGCCCCAGCACCACACACACACACACACACACACACACACACTCACACACACTCACACACACATTTACATTAATCCTAGAGGTAAATTTTTCTGAAACTTATTTTGTGGGCTGTGTGAGCAGAGACCCAATCTGACCTTGTTCCACGGTATTCAGTTGTCCCAACGTCATCCATCCACCAGACCATGGACCACCCTTGGTTGTGTCCAAACTCCATATGTACTGGGGACTGTCCCAGGGCATTATTTCCTGTTCTTTTTATCTGTTGATCTGTTTCTGGGTCAGAATCCAACTCTCTTCAGTACTGGAGCTTCGTGTTGATATCAGCTAGGGTGGGGCTCCCTTTCTCTTCTCCCTCTTTCTTCTCCAAATTGCCTTGGCTATTCTGGGCTCTTTATTATTCCATATATTTGGGGGATGACCTTGTCATGTTTCTGGGGAAACTCTGCAGTGTGGTTCTTACTGGAAGTCTACCGAGCAGATACAGCTGGGGGGAAACAGCCAACTTGCGTGGGCGAGGCTCCATTCTAGGAGGATGCCTAGAAAATGAGCCTCCAAATCTCCCATCCATCCCACAGTGCCCAACTAAAATGCTCCCTCCTCCAGGAAGCCCTTGGTGACAGTTCTGGGTGTCCGGGCTCTCCCTGGCCTCTTCTGACCCTCCATAGGCTCCATTTCCTGGACCCTTAGCACAGTGGATCCAGGTGAGGGCCCCTGTGTGCCCTCTGCCCCTCCACCTAGTCTCTAAGCTCTAAAGATCAGGGCTGCGTCTCGCTCAGCTTTGTACCCCGAGTGGCACTCAGCACACAGTAGGTCTTCTATAAGTCTGATGACTGGTTTTTAAGGGAAGAGAGGATGTGGGCATAGGATTTTCCTCCTAGGAAGCAGCTGGTCTCCTGGTGGGCTTGAAATGGGACAGATGGAGCTTCAGGTGGGGGTTCTGCCACGCAGGGCGCTGGCCTGACGTGCTTTTGCCCTATTGATTCTCCCGGTTCCCACTTTCCCATCTTGCCCTAGCAGGAGATGCCGTACTTGCTCATCCCCATGACTGCTGAGCATCTTCCCCCAATGTCCGAGCCATTGGCTCCAAGGACATAATTGGGTTCTGCTGTGCCCCTGTCTCCCGCCAGCCTCTCATGCCACCACCCTGGCTGCTGCTGCTGCTGCACCCTCCGCTGCAGAGAGGAGGTGGGTCTTTGGCTCCTGGTGTAATTACGGACAAGCCCACACCTTCCCTTCCTGCCCCACAGTCCTGGTTCCCAGGAGCTGCTCCTTCCTCATGTGGTCCTCCACCAGCGGGTGGCTTTCCCCGCCCCATGCCTGACTTGAGGCAAGTTGAGCCCCGTGAGCCTCGACCTCTCCCCAGGTGAAACGCGGGCACCTTTTCTCCCTCCCGGGATAGAAGAGAAGCCCCGAGGAGAGGGGTGCTCCCGGCAGCACCTCTCCTAGGGGTGCTCCTTCCCTCCCAGGAGGGACAGAAAAGTGGGGACACAGGCAAAGATGAGGCAGAATTTATTTTCATTGTAGTTAAGTTCAAGACTCAGGATGGGGACCACAGAGAGGCAGGCCCCTGGGACCCAGGGGGACCCGCTCCTGGGGCAGGGGCCACACTTTTGCAAGTGCCAGGCCCACGTGTTCCCACACGTGACTGTCAGGATCCCGAGCGCAGAAACCAGGTGAGAGCGGGTGGGCGGAAGACGGGCTCTCGGCTCCGTCCTGACCACGTTTCCCCTTCCATAGGAAGGAAGAGCAGCTCGGCCCAGGGCAGCAGAACGCAGAGGGCAGGGCGAGCTGCCGCGGCACCGGGACCGCTGAGACGCCCCGAATTATTGCAGGAGGGAGAGGGGGCTCAGTGCTGGTGCCTCCGCGGTAGCTGTGCTGGCTATGGCGAGGGGCTGGGCAGGGGCAGCGCGGCGGGCCCCTCCCTCTGGGGAGCGCAGGGCACCCGGTGGCGTTCCTTGGGTCCTGCCTGCCAACCCCCCCGGGATGGGGCTTTCTCACCCTGGGTGCTTTTTATGTGCTTCGAAGACCATTTTTGCATTGTCAGGAGTGAGGAAAAATATTCCGACATGATAGAAAACATATTTACATACCCTGGTGGGCCGTCAGGGGGAGGGTCAGATTGCGAGGGGCGGGGCTTCCCTGGCCCCTCCCACCGCCCGGGGCCAGTACCTTGAGACGGGCCCTAGGCTGGGAGGACAGAGGCCCCAGCTCCGAAGCTGGGCTGCTGGGGGCCTGGGGCGAGCAGAACCCCTTCCGGCCCATCTGCACCTGTCGGGAAGCGGGGCCTGGAGCTGAGCGGCCAGGACCTTTGTTCTCTGACCTGGGCACCCGTGGGACAGGGGGCAGGGGGTAGGGGCGGGCGGGCAGTGAGAGGTTGGCCAAGGGGCTGCCACTTGAGGAGACCCTGGGGGGGGGCGATGGGCATCAGACAGAGGGAAGTGGACGCCCCGGCCCTGGCCAGGCAGCCAAGTCTAGCTGGGGGCGTCTGTGTTCCCTACTGGGATGCCTACATGAAAGGTGGCCAGGGGGCTGGCCGGGAACCCTGTTTTCCTGTTGAGCAGTGGGGGAAGCCAGGTGGGGGCTGCAGGTGGCCCCCAGCTGCAGGGGAGGCCCGGACCTGAGATGCAGCGGGGTGGGCTCTCCCAGGCAGCAGGAGGGTGGGCCTGGTGCTGGTGAGGTTCAGAAGTGGCCCCTGGCTCCAGCCTCCAGGCATGTGGGCAGTGCCACACCCTGGTCCCTGCTCACATGCCTGTCACACCTCCTCATTCATGACACATCACCCACTGTCACCCACATGTGGTCCCAGCACACGGATGAGCACACGCATCACAACACGTGCACGTCTGTGCTGGGAACTCACTGGGGACACGCTGTTCACATGGCCCATGGCCTTGTGGGAACACAGTGGGCATGTTCACGCACAGAGCCAGTGACAGCATCTCTGCTGGACCCTGTGGCATTGAGGCCCTGGGGTCTGGAAGAGAGAAGGCCCTCTGTCCCCGGGGGCAGGTGACCTCCACACTGGGCACCAAGGACCCCTCCCCAGGTGCCTGACCCCTGTAACTCTGGGTCCTGCAGTGGAGCCTTCGGCCTCTCCAGTGCCTGAGAGGAGGGCAGCAGCGACGCTGGGCGGTGGCCTGGGACCGCCCGACTGCTGACAGCCCAGCACGTCCTCTGACTGCTGGTGTGACCTAGGCTGATGCTGTCCAGCTGGTGGCCATGAGTCAGAGATGCCGGCGGGGCCCCTGGGTGCTGGTCAGCTGGGCCCGCATGGTCTGGATGCTGCCCAGGATCTTCTTCTGGTGGCCCATGAGGGTGATGCCCAGGGCTCGCACATCCCTGTGAAGGAAGTGAAGGGCTGACCAGGTGACCTGGGAGGCCGGGAGCCAAGAAGACAGCACCAAGCCCAGCCCCGCGCCGCCCCCTCCTCGGGCCCACCCCAGCTCTGCTCCAGCATCTGCTGCCCGGCCACCCTCTGAGGACCCAGTCGGCTCACTCACTGGGCATCCATGCGCAGCACCATGCCGAGGGAGGAGTACCCGCCAGCCGCGAAGTGGTCCCGGTACCGGCCCATGCGGATGGAGTCCAGCCAGTCCCCCACAGTGAGGCCCCCGCTGCCACCACCACCGCCCCCTCGGAGGTCAAAGCAACTCCTGGCAAATGCAGGGGGCAGGCACCTGAGGCGCAGGGGACCTCAGTCAGTGGCTTGCCAAGGCTGTGGCCACCCTTGGCTCCACCCCAGCTCAGCAGTGACCAGAGGGTTCCCCAGGTCGGACCCCAGGAAGGAGAGGACTGAGGAAGGGACCAGGCCGGGCTGAGTGTGGCCCAGGGGTCAGGGCCTGGATTCGGTTGGGCAATGCGGGGGCAATTCTGGGAGGTCAGCTGGGCCGCCACAGTGTGGGGGTGGCTGCGAGGTACCTGCCGGCCGTGGCTGTGGCCCTGAGACTCTCGGGGCTGCGGATCAGCGCATCGAGGACACTGACAATGTGGGAGAATCGCGGCCGCTGGGCCCTGTCCTTCTGCCAGCAGTCCAGCATGAGCTGGTGCAGGGCGCGGGGGCAGCCCATGGGCGCGGGCAGCCGGTACCCCTCCTCCACCGAGCTGATGACCTGGGGGCACAGCGCTGGTCAGGACAGGCCTCCCGCGGGCTCCACAGCGCCCCCGCCAGCCGGGCCCGGCACTCACGTCCCGGTTGGTCATGTTCCAGTAGGGCCTCTCCCCGTAGGCCAGCACCTCCCACATGACCACGCCGAAGCTCCACACGTCACTGGCCGAGGAGAAGGTCCGGAAGGCGATGGCCTCGGGCGCCGTCCAGCGGATGGGGATCTTCCCTCCCTGTGATGGGCACAGAGTGTGGAGGGGCTGCTCAGGCCCGGCTGGGGCGGGTCCAGGCTTCTGCCCTAGCCCAGGCCAGGGGGCCGTTTCCGAGTCTCCTGGAGGACACTCGGCCGCTACCTTCCAAGAGCATGTGTTCTGAGCAGGGAGACCCACCTCTCAGAGCCCCTGTGGGGACAGTGAGCCAGGTGCAGAGTGCCGGGCAGTCAGGTCAGTGCCTGAGCCAGCAGGGGACGCCTGGTCCCTTCCTAGTCCTCTTTCCTCCTCCTCCTCATTTTTTTGGTCATGGAATCCTTCCTCTCTGTGAAACCTGACCCAGGGACCAGGTCCAAAGGGCAGCCTGCTGGGGCCACGGTGGGCCACACCCTGCCACTCCATCTGCTTTTAAGGCGGGTCCCAAGGCAGAAACCCGAAACTCCACCCAATACCCTGGGATGAAGCTGGTTTTCAGCCAAACTCTAGAAACAGGTGCAGAGTCTGTGATTCAGAGACGCCAACGAGAGTGAGTGACCGCGGGCCCCAGCCCAGCGTTTCCCCAGGTGCCTGGTGATGAAGGAGAGGAGGCCAGTTTGTCCCTGGTTCCCGGAGTGGGAATCTGGGGTGGAAAAGGGGAGACAGGGCTTGCCCCACATTGAAGGCACCCCGGACCCTGCCGCTCTCCACCAGCTCCATGCAGCAGAACCCCAGGGCCTGGATTGGGGCAGTCCACCTGCCACCTTGTCCCCAGAGGAGGGGCGAAGGTGACGCACCGTGGTGGTGTAGGCGGCATTGGGGTCGTCCTCCAGCACCCGCGAGAGCCCGAAGTCCGACACCTTGCACACCAGGTTGCCATCCACCAGGACGTTGCGGGCAGCCAGGTCACGGTGGATGTAGCCCAGGTCTGAGAGGTAGCGCATGCCGGCGCCCACGCCTCTGAGCATGCCCACCAGCTGCGTGATGGTGAACTGTCCGTCGTGGGTCTGTGGAGCACACAGCGCAGCATGTCATGGGCTAGGGGCACCCCGCCAGGCGCCTGGTCCCTGGCCAGGAGTCCTTCTGTGTGAACGACCCTCAAGCCCTGGATGTGCCTCTCTGCTTCCAGAGCTCCTGGGGGTCAAGGTTCATCCTGGGGTCTGAGGTACTCCCAGCAAGCCCGAGCCAGCCTGGGAGGTCGTGGGCTGCTCATCCATTTTGCATAAGGAGAAATGAAGGCCCAGAGAGGTTCAGCCCTGGGCCTAACAGCAACCAGCAAATACACAGCAGGGCGGGAGCTGGGGACCCCCCACTTCCTCCCGCCTGGTGGCCCAGGCAGCATCAGAGCCCACAGAGACACCCCTCAGCCTGGGGGAGGACCCCGTGGAGCAGGGGACTGTCGTGATGGGGACTGAAAGGCCGTTTGCCGGGACCTGCCTCCCCTTTCCCCAGGTGTGTGGATGCAGATTGGGGGTGGGCTTGGAGGGCTTCCCTCCCCCAGCCCGCGTGGGCGGCAGGGCAGGGCACGCACCCTCAGGAAGGCGTCCAGAGAGCCGTTCTCCATATATTCCGTCACGATCATTGCCAGGCGGCCTGGACAGGAGGGGAGACGCTGGCTCTTGTGGGGGACAGGGCGCTGATCAGAGACCCTAGGAGTGCACCCCACCCCCAGAGTGATCCAGGGGGCAAGGAGGGGCAGGGTGGCCCAGGGATGGACTCCGAGCCCTCTCTGGGCAGGAGGGCCCTGCAGGCTGAGGCTGCCCTGGCCCGCCACCTACCACGGGTGACGACACCCTCGAGGCGGATGATGTTGGGGTGGTCGAACTGGCCCATGATGGAGGCCTCACTCAGGAAGTCCCGACGCTGTCTCTCCGTGTAGCCAGCCTTGAGGGCCTTGATGGCCACGGGCACATCCCGCTGCCCGGGCACCCGCAGTCGCCCATAGCAGACTTCTCCAGACTCCCCTGTGGACCCCGAGAGGGCAGGCAGGAGGGCAGTGGGACCCTCCTCTGGCCCTGGCCCCATGCCCCCAGCCTCACACGCCCGCGTGCCCCTCTCCCTCTGCCCTGGGTCCCCCTTCCTGGTGGCCCTCCATGCTGTCCCCTCCCGCACAACCCCCCAGACTCACCGGAACCGATGATCTTCTCAATGTGGACCCTGGAGGCCTCGATCTCCCGGGTGAAGCCGCGGCCTGCCCGGCCCGGCTCCTCGTAGGTGTGTGGCTCGGCGCAGCACTGGGGCTCCGGGAGCTTCCCCGGCGGGTGGTGCAGGGGCAGGAAGACAGGGGGCGGCGCTGAGGGGCGGGGAGAAGGGCCTCAGTGGGGCTCGGGAGGGAGTCCCCCTGGCATTCCCTGGGCCTGGGACGGGTCTGGGGTGGAGTGAAGGGCATCTCTGGGAGCCCCTGCAAGTGCTTGCTAAGTGACCATGGGGTCTTATGGAGTAGCTCTGGAGTCTGGGACTCCAGGGACTTCTGAGCACGTCACTTGTTTTCTAGGGTCACTTGTAGCATTCTTGAGCTCTTTCTAAATTGTTCTGGGGTAAGAATACACCGCACCCCCAAAATGAAACAGTTTTGCTGGAATTGCCAACTCTGAGGGCTCCCCAGAGTCTGTGTTAAGAAGGATTCGGAGGCTGCGTTCAGGCCTGATGGGAACCGGTACCAGGAGCAGGGTGTGCGGACGGGCATCCCCATATCCATGGGGAGGTCTCTCTGACGATCTCTCTATAGTGGGGTTCTTGTCTAAAGTGTATGAACCCCCTAAAGTCACATGCAGAGCACACAAATGCATACTCCTCTCTACTTCCCTGGGGAGAGGGTCCCCGGTGTCCTCCAGGGGTCCCTGGTCCAGGAGCAGGGGGTAGCACTGGTGTCCAGGGTTGGCTCTTTGTGGCGCCCTGGCACCTGTCTCTGGCTCAGCCTCTCCGGCGGGCACTGTCCCCTCCCCACCGTGCGGCCCCGCCCCACCCGGGCCCTGCGCTCACCCTGGCCGCTCTGGTACTGCATCTTTTCCTCGTCCGAGTCCTGGAAGGCCTTGCTGTAGCCACAGTGCCTGTGGAGGACGGTCACTGCTCTGCCTGGGCCCAGGCCAGCCCCTGCCCTGTGAGGAGTCTGCAGGGGAGAGTCCCTGTCCTCCACCCAGCTGAACTGTGACAGCTGTTCAGTCACAAAGCAGTTTACAATCTATAAAATGCCCTGGAGCCCAGCTCACCCACCCGGCAAAGCCCTGTTGACGTGAAACCCTGCCGGGGGGAGGGTACCCCGCTGGGCGACCTTGGTGGGCCCCTTGCTCTCTCCAGTCATTGAATGGTCCTTCTGATTCTCACTGTCTGGGACTCTAGGCCCACATTCAGCACTATTCACAGGGGAGAGTGACCGAGAGCACCGTCTCGTCTGACAGGCCTAAGTTCACGTCCCAGCTCTGGTACTCATCAGCTGTGTGACTTTTGCAAGTAGATCAGCCTCTCTGGTCCCCAATTTACTCACCTGCAGAATGAGGCCAGAATCTCTACCTTGTTGGAATGTCATTGGGATTAAATGAGGTGACGGGTTTGTAACATGAGCCGGCCCCAGGCACCTGGGGGCCACTGGCTCAGTGGGGCTTGGAACGGGTGGGAGGTGCAGTGCTAGAAGGGCTCAGGGTGGCGTGGGGGCCAGAACTACCCACCTCTTCTTGCAGATGAGCAAAAGCAGAAGCACCACCAGGCCCGAGATGAGCGTCAGGCAGATCCAGACGATGGTCCGGGTGTCGTAGCGGGGCCCTGCACGGGGAAGCCAGGTGGCAGGACCCTGCCTTCAGCGCTGGCATCTGGTGACCCTGCCCAGGGCCCAGTGAGCACCTCTTCAGCCATGAGCCAGCCTTTGGTCCCCACCCGCCCTCCTCTAAGCCTCCCTGAGAGTCCCTGCTGCCCCAGCTGTCCGGCTCTCCGGCTGCCGTCACCGCTTGCTGGACAGGGGGCCCTGGGGGGACTCACTTTACTTCTCAGAGGCAAATACAGAGGAGTCAAACGCACACCTGTCCTGCCTGCCGGCTCCAGAACCAGGGTGGACTGTGCTGAGAGCCGTCCCCACAGCTCAGCGAGCCCTCACCAGAGCCCTTCCAGGGAGGTCTCAGGATTATCTTGTTTCCGGATAAGAAAACTGAGGTTCAGAGAACTCAAGCAACTTCCTCCAGGCCACACAGTACGTGGGATGGAAGGGGGCAGGATCCCTGCCTCCAGTCTGAGCACTTGAGACACACGGGTGGCAGGGGAGTGCCAGGTGGGCGGTCACTTAGTCTGTCCTATGGCTAGGAGAAGACCTTCGCTGGCCAGAGCCTAAGGTGATGGATATGAGGGTCGGCCTCGATGTCAGTGGTCCCCAAACTCGGAATGCTTCAGGACCCCCAAAGGCTTAAGAAGACCCAAATTGCTGGGCCCCGCTTCCCAGAGTTTTTGATTCAGAGCGGGAGGCGGCTGAGCACTAGCATTTTTAACAAGCTTCCAGGTGACGGCCGTGCTGCAGGTCCCAGCAGAATTTGGGGAACTCCTGCTGGGCGGGGCCTTGGAGCCGGATGACAGGCGGGAGGGCCTGCGATTGGGTCCCACGGACCGCGGTCCTGTTGCTGTGAACCCCCTCACTGCGCTGACCCTGACCTCCCTGTCTATACAAGGGGACCCACAGCGCTGCCTCGGGGACATACACAAGACCTGCTGGCCAGGGCCTCAGGAGGCTCAGCAGCAGCAGCTGGGGACAGGCTGTCTGCTCTGTGGCCTTGGGCAAGTGCCTTTCCTCCTCTGAGCCTCAGTTTGTCACCGGCGGAGACGCTGACCGCTGTCCCACTTGTCCCCCGCCCGCCAGGCCCGGCCGCACTCACGGGGCTTCCCGGTCTCCACCTCGACGGCCCGGCTGAAGCGGCCACAGCCCGCCGACGTGCGCGCCCGCACCTGGAACACGTAGCGCGTGCCCGGCTTGAGGCCCGACACGGTGGCCCGGGTGGTGACGGCCTTGAGGGTGGAGTAGCTCTGCATCTCCTTGTCCTGCAAGGACAGGGACACGGACAGAACCAGGACAAGGCAAGGGCCGGAGGGGGTCAGCGGGCCGCCGCCTACCTTCTCGTAGTACTTGACCTCGTACTCCAGGATGATGCCGTTGGGCTGCTCCGGCTCCTGCCACAGCAGCGACACGCTGGTCTGGCCCGCGCGCTCCTGCCGGATCACCACCACCTGGGACGGGGCTGGGCGGCCGCCCGACGGGGGCGTGGGTACGGCGTCATCGGGACGTCCCCCCGCCCGCCCGGGTGGCCCAGCTCAGCCCCAGACCGCCCCACCCAGGGCAGCCGCACCCGTCCACCCTGCAGAGCACCACCACGAGCCCTAGCCCCAGCCCCACCTGGCTCCTGTCTAGGACCCACTGGACTTGACCCAGACAAGCCCTGGGGGAGCAGGGCCCAGGAGAGGGAGAGGGACAGAGGGGAAGAATGGAGGGGCCACCCTCAGCCTGAGTCCCCAGGAAGGGGCTAGGGAAGGGGCTGAGCCCTGCTGTGGCACTCAAGGGTGCTCAGCCATGTCTTCCCTGGCTGGCCAGCTCACCGCCCCCTCCCTCCCCACCAGTGCCACTACCCTGAGGTGACACACACAGGACTGCCCCCTGCTGGCCCCTCTGCTCACCCCAGCCCTGACTCTGCCCCACACCCCATGTCCCCCGCCTGCCCCACCTGGCCAGCTCGTCCCTCATATCTGACTTCCCCTCTCCCCAGCATGCCTGGGAGTCCTGGGAGGCAGGGGCCACAGAGTAGGAGCCCAATAAATGCTGCTGGTGACCGATAGGAAACGTTCAGAACAAAGTGCAGAGTCGCATCTGGGACAGGAAATGACCCCAGCCTGGGGTCAGGGTGGCTCTGCACCTGGCTCGCTCTCTCCCTAGCGGGGACCCTGATGAAGCCGTTGCTTCATCCTGTAGAGTGGACACTGGGCGCTGTCCATGGCTGCTGGGTTCTCGTGCTCCTCCCTCCACCCGGACCAGCCAGCCACCTGCCTCGGTGGCCCTGTCAGCAGGTGGGCAGGGCAGGGCCGTGAGCCCCCAGCACAGTGACCTTCGTGGCTGCTGAGCCAGGGGTCTCCCGGTGGGCGAAGCTGAGGTGTCACAGAGGTGCCCGGCTTTGGTGGGGAGGCTGCTCCACTTGGCCATGAGACAGACCTGCCACTTCCTACGTGGGTGACACTGGGTGGCTCTTGGGGTCTATTTCTTCCCACCAGGAGCAGGTGGGACATGTGCTGGGCCAGGTCTGCATGGGGCTGGGGAGAAGCCCAAGGGGTCCCAGCACACTCAGGGGTGGGCTGGTGGGGACACACTTGGGGGTGGCCATCTGGGGACTCTGAGGTCACTGTGCCGCCTGGCAGGCAGGACCCCCCAGAGTCTGGAGAGAGCCTCCAGGGGCTCAACACAGCCCAAGGACTGGCTAGAAAGAGATAAATGGCCGAGGTCAAGGCCAGTGTCACCAAGTCCATCCCTAGGGGCAGCCAAGGCAGCTACTCTGGAAAAGGGTCATCAAAGTGACGTCATCTTCTGATGACATTTACTGAGTATGTGCCACGGGCCGGGCGCTGGCTGAGAGCTTCTCCATCTCTCTCTCTCTCTGAAGCTTCACAACAGTACCACGCAGGTATGGTGGTCAGATACAGAAAGTTCTGGAACCCAGGCCTGCGAGGCCACACCAGCCTACCTCTGCTTTCTTGATTCCTCCCTCAAAGAACATTCTCTACTTTTCTTTCTCTTTTGGTACCAGGGGTTGAGCTCAGGGGCACTCGACCACTGAGCCACATCCCCAGCCCTATTTTGAACTTTATTTAGAGACAGGGTCTCACTGAGTTGCTTAGGGCCTCGCCATTGCTGAGGCTGGCTTTGAACCTTCGATCCTCCTGCCTCAGCCTCCGAGCCACTGGGATTACAGCCATGTGCCTGGCCATTTTATACTTTTCTAAGAAAAGAAGCCCCCAGCTCTGGGTCCTAGTAGAGTGGACATGCCCAGGAGAGGCGGCCAGTTGCCCAAAGCCCACAGCGAGTCTGTGCCGGGCTCTGACCCCCCACCCCGGGTGGGCACGGGTGGGCCAGGAGCTGGGAGGAGCGTCTCCGCTACCTGCCTGGTTGGTGGTGATGTTGACGATGGCAGCCCGGCGGGGCTCGGGGCTCAGGTCGGACACGCCGTTGACGGCCTCGATCCAGAAGGAGTAATTCATGTGGGCCAGCAGGTTGGCCACCAGCAGGCTGGCCTGCACCAGGCTGGTCTGCTGGGGCACGAAGCGGGTGCCACTCCCACACGCCTCACAGTGGCTCAGTGCCCAGGGGCAGCGGCGGCACACGGCGTTGTAGGTGATGTCACTGCGGCCACCTGGGTCCAGGGGAGGGGCCCATTCCAGGGTCACAGATGTCCCATTTACACTGGAGATGAGGTTCACGGGTGCAGAGGGTGGCCCTGGGAGACAGAGGAGGACACACAGGGACACTGGGCTGGTCCAGTCTCCCCAGGGTCAGACCAGGGGCTTCCCGGGGGAAGGACTCCCCCCCCAGGGTGAGGGGTCCCTAAGGCTAAAGTCACCCCTGCTCCACCTGGACGGTCCCCGCAGGCAGAGGCTGTGTCTGCCATCAGACTGGCACGGGGACCTAAGCAGGACCACAGGGTCCTGGGTGGTGCCGCCCTAGTTTCCTCCAGGGCTGGAGGGAGATGGCGTGGTCCTGGGTGCCCACAGAGACACCCCGCATGTGGAGTGCCCGTCATTCGCACCCCGCCCTCACCCCCACCCCTGGGCTGGACCTGAGTGAAACACCACTGAGCACTCGGTGAAGCCAGGACCCCACTAAGTGTCCCCTGTGGCTGTCACTCTGTCACCCTGGCATGGAGGCCAGTCTGGGCAGCATAGACTTTGGAGAAAGAGGGTGACCACCTGGTGGGGCCGACTTCGGGGTGGGGCAGGAGGCCCGGGGGTCCCCTGGTAGTGGTGGGGTCTGAGCAGGGAGGCATGGGGGCTGGGGGACCCCGGGGCCTCAGAAATCCAACTCTGGGAACTCCAGGCAAGGGATCTTGGGTCTTTCGAGGCCAGAGCCACAGGACCTCAGGGTCACAGGCTCGCCATCACCAGAGGGGACAGTCTTAAAGGCAGAGCGGGGTGGACACGAGGAGCCCACGTCTCAGGCTCAGAAGCTCCAGTGTCTAAAGCCAGAGTCCGGCCAGGTGCGTGGACAGGACTCAGCCAGGCTCCCCCTGCCCCCGGGGCCCACAGAGCTGTCACCAGGCCAGCAGCTGTCCCTTCTGCCCCAGGGAATCCCACATGGAGACACACACAGGTCTGGGCAGAGCAGCGGAGGGGCGGGCACTGTGTGGCCCCCGTGCTGTGACTATACCTGAGCCCTCCCACTGGTGCCCGGTGCCTGGGGCTGGGTGGGCACAGGGTGGCAGTGGGGGGGACAAGGCTGGGGCAGATCCAGGCAGAGTCAGAACCCTGAGTGCTGGGCACCCCGGGAGAGCCTGGGCTGGCAAATGGGGGGCCTGAGGGGGCTGAGCCCCAGGCCAGGGTCGGTGTGGGCAGGGCCAGAGCTGGGGGTCGCAGCAAGACAGCCAGGGGCACTGCAGGAGCCACCGTCCCCGTGCCAAGCTAACAAGGTATGCGTCTGAGCCCCTCAGGTGCCCTGATGCACCCCCCACACCCAAGGAAGCCCCCCCCCCCGAGAGCCCAGGCGCTGCCCTCACACACAGCCCACGCCGCGTCCTCTGTAGAGCCGCTGCCACGCAGGAGGCCACCCCACAGCATCCCGGACGCACCCCCAGGCACACACACTCGGCACACACACCCCACCCGCGAAAGGCACTCCACACACAACAGCCCGACGGTCTACGGCAGGTGCTGGGGCTGGGGGCTCAGCCCGGGGAAACGCCCTGCCCTGCCACCCAGACCCCGTGGGAAGATGATGGGCGCGGTCCGGCCTGCCCCTGCCCTCTGGAGCAGAGACCATGGAGGGGTGGAAGAGCTCCCTGGGGAGATGGCAGGTGACAGGTGACAAGAGGCTGGGAGCCCAGAGAGGTCAAGGCCACTGCTAGGGGTGGAGTCCTGCCCCGCCCCAGCCTGGGCCCTGGCCCCACAGAGCCCTGGGGACCTCACCCAGCGCTGGCCTGGGCGCTACTCACGGGTGCAGGCTGCCGAAGGCGGGTCCAGGGCCGCACGGTAGTAGCTGAGGTCACAGCGGCAGGCCTGGGCGGCCGGGGCTGCGGAGTGGCTGTGGGGTGGGCAGCGGGCACACAGCTGGTCCCCAGGGGCTGACTTGTAGAAGCCCAGCTCACAGGCTGTGGGGGAGAAGCATCTGTGGGTGAGTTAGCCAGGCCACCCGGCAGGCCTCTGGCAGCTCTCTCAGACCCAGGGCTTCCGGGGGGATCCCCTGGAGGGGCCGAGGGGCAGAAGTTCAGCCTCACCCACGATGCTGATGAAGGGACTGAAGCACAGAGAGGGTCTGTGACTTACCCAGGGTTGCACAGCATGCTGGGGACAGAGCTGAGGTGGGACCCTGACACCTGAGTCCCCACCCCAAAGAAGGCACAGAGTTGACACAGCCTGCCCCGGAGCTTCTCCAAATCCCCCCTCCTCCTCCAACAGGCCTTCCTACTCTTTATCCAGCCTCAGAGTCTGTCGTTCACAGGACACCAGTCCCTGGGGACAGGGGCCAAGGGGTTGAAGATGGAAGGAGGGACCAAAACCTAGGATGTGACTTGGGGGGATGTAAAAGCCAAACAGGGAATGGGGGTGGGCAAGAGAAGAGTCCCATGTGGAAGATTCCAGGTCCCCAAGGCAGACACGGAATCACCCCCATAAATACTCAGACTCCCGCCCCCCCCCCAGACCCCGAGTTCCGGGAGCCAGGCCCGGGGACTCTGTCTCACACGTTCCCCGGCAAGGCCCCGCCCAGGCCCCCATCACCTCAGCCGTCCTGACCCTGCCGAGTGCTTCGTCCCTTGCTTGCATGAGACAGTGGCCTCCGGACCCCCCAGCCCTGCTCCCCACTCCAGCTGCCAGAGACCCCAACCTCTGCTCAGGAGCACGGCCTGGGCCAGGCTGGTTCTGGGCCCAAGAGACGTGGCCATAGATAGAGCTGGATGTTAGAGGAGCAGCGCACAGTAAGTCTGTCCAGGAGGGTGCCCACGGGAGAGCAGCGGCAGGCCTGGGTGGAGGGAATTTCTGAAATGCACACCTGCTGTCACTGCCTGGTCAGCCCCTCACGGGCTTCCCTGTGGCCTAAACCAGAAAGCCTGGCGTCCACACCCCTCTCTACCAGACCCAAGCCTACCTGCAGGTTCCTGCACCCCCCACCCTTTGGCCAAACTAAATGAATGGCGGCTTCCCGGGTGTGGCAGGCTGTTTCCTGCCTCAGGGCCTGGGCGTGTGCCAAGTCTTCCTGGGATGCCTTTCTTCCAACAGTCTAACTCCTCTTTCAAGAGTCATTTAAATGTCCTTTGGTGCAGCCTTCCCAGACCATGGCCCTCCTGCTCCTGTAGTCCCCGATCACCTCTCGCCTGTGACACCAAGGCTGTCTGTATTTATCTATGTGTCTGACTCTCCTCTTGGACTGGGAGGTCCTGGTGGGTGGATCCTTGTGAACATGGGCGGGGCTGCTTCGTTCATCCCAAAGTCCCCCCGCACCTGGCACAGGGCTGGCCCACCGCAGAGGCCGTCTCACGCTGGCAGAGTTTCCAAATGGAGTGGACACCACCATCATCCGCTCCGGGCAGAGGGAGAATCCGGGATCTGGTGGACCCAATGCCACCCAGCCAGGCAGCTCCCGGCCTCATCCTTGGACCTGAAGTCCTTTGCTCCGGGGACACCGACTGGGATGCTCTTAGCACAAAACCCTATTCTAGAAGACCCCGTGCCTGAGAGAAGTTCTATGTGAAAACATCTCAGAGAATCTCTTCCTTGGACGCTGATGGCATCTGTCACAGCAGCTGGACCAGGGTGACTTCCAAAATCCTGCCACTGGAACCAGAAGTGATGACCTCAACGAGGGCCCCAGAGACCTGGGGCCGTGCAGCTGGGAGGGGCTCAGCCGTCACGGGGCGGTCCCAGGGCTCGCGCCTGAGCGGGGGCCGGGTGCAGGGCCGGGAGCGTGGGATTCTGGGCTCCCGTGAGCCCGCTGTGTCTCCCCCCCTTCCCAGAAGCGCCGGGAGGCCAGTCCTGGGCAGCCACGTGCTGACCGTGTCCCTTGACACCTCGGGAACCCTGTGCTCATCTGCCCCTGCTCACCCGTCACCGGCTCTTACTGAGCCTCTGCCGGGAACCCCAGCCACAGTGCGGGGCACAGAGGAAGCGCAAGGGGACAGCCATCTCAGCAGGTCCCTGGCCATCGACAGAGTCCACCGGGTCCTCAGCGAGGAGAAACGGCACAGGCTGCCTGGTCCCTTGTCACCCCACCCATCGCCTGAGCTCAGCCACGCTAGGCAAGGTGCTCCCTCACCTGTCACAGTGCCACCCAGGCTGGGCGGGGGACGGCCTGTCAGCTCAGGACAGGACACAGTGCCTGTCTGTGGGAGCGGAAAGCGGCCTGGGAGCCTCGGCCCGCCCCGGTCCCGCCCAGTCCTGCGCTGAGCCAGGCCCGGCCACCTCCCGGCCACCACCCGGCAGCTGCCCTCCTCCACCTGCGAACCGGTCCCTGGGCTTTGAGGTGGCCGCGCCATCCTGTCACCTACCAGCGGGCATTCCGCACACACTCAGCTAATACCCATCTGGCTATACGTGTCAGGGCCAGATTAATCCACACAGTGAAAATGAAATCGTCTTTAATAAGAATCCTAATCACCAGGCCTCAGGGGGCCGGGACCTGGGGCCGGGCTCAGACACAGGCCTGGCCACCCCCCTGCCCGCCGCCCAGGGTGCTCCCGCAGCTCGCCCTCGTGGGCTGGGCACCGGGCCTCAGGCCAGGAGGGGCCCTGCCCCTGCTGAGGGCACCTTGCCCAGGCCACCTGCAGGCTGGCAGCTGCCTGCGGCCCCGGCCACCTCTCTGCTGTCCTCTGCAGAGAGCTGGAGATTTGACAAATAAGGTGTCCGCCTGCGGACGACCAAGGAAATTAATTCTAAATCAGATTTTAAACACAGTCAGGAAGGCAAGGAGCGGCCCGCTCGCTCCCCCTCCGGAATGAGGCGCTGATATTTATAGAAAGATGATTAGGGCCGCAGAGGGTGATTTATATCCTGCGTCCAGGTGACAGGAAGGACGGCCGCCGAGACTTCAGTCCCTGAGATGCCACTCCACCAGGTGATGTGTCCTTCCCCTTTCTGGAGGAGTGGGGGAAGAGTGCAGTGGGGTGTCCGGGGAGGTCACTGGGTCAGGAGCGGGGAGGTGTTCCCAGGTGTTCTTCCTGGTCGGGGAATTGGGAGAGCAGAGACACTGCCAACCCCTCCCTGCTGTTCGCCCCCGAGCCAGTCTCTTGGCCTCTCTGGGCCTCCACCTCCCACCGGTAAAATGGACTAGCTGCATACGGCTCTGACGTTTTTCCACGGGTCTCTGAGTCCTGAGTGCAATCTTAGCAAAGCCTCTGAAGAGCCATGAGACCTGGTAGGGCCTCCTCCTCCTCCTCCTCCTCCTCCTCCTCCTCCTCCCCCCCCTCCTCCTCCTCCTCCTCCTCCTCCTCCTCCTCCTCCCAGGATTCACTGTCTTCCTCTGTGAATGTCAAGGGCTGGGAGATATCCAGATATAACCCCTGTCCCAGCCCCTCCTCTCCAACAGGAGGTCCTGGGACCAGCCAGGGGCCACTGACCTCAGGAGGCGAAGACCCACCGGGGAAGCTCTGAGGACTTCTCAAGTGGCCCAGGAAAGACACCCCCGTGCCGTCCCCAGCTCCTGCCCGGCTCTGAGCGCTCTGCTCAGTCTGTCCATCAAGGAGGGGCTGAGGCCTCAGAGAGGGGGAGGGCTTCCCGGGGGCAGGAGGGGACGCTGGTGAAGGCCTTGGTGAGGGGCCGGTGCTGCTCTTTCCAACTGGAGTGACATAGACAGTCACAGAAGCCACCAACAGGGCAGAAAATGTCTCTCCTCGTGTGACTTCAAACTGGCATTCCCTTCACAGATCTCCCTGCCTGCAGTGCGCTCAGAATTAATATTTTTTATTAAAACCTGTAATTATCTTGCAACTAGCATAATTATGTTGTATTATGATTCAAATGTAAAATTCAAAATACGCTGTGATTCCCGAGCCCTGCCCTGGCATTTCTTTATTATCTTTTATTAATGCGCCGGCAGCGTCAGGAAAGGGGAGCAGCGCTGGCCTCGCCCGGCCTCGGCAGGGTCTGGACTTTCTGCCGGGAGCCCTGCCCTGGGTGTGCTGGGGACCTGGGCAGGCGGGGACTGGGCAGGCGGGGACCTGGGCAGGCGCACTCCTGCTCGGGGCTCCATTTCCCAGCCGGCTACAGGAGGATCCTGGAGCATCTCCCAAGAGCCCCGCGAAGTCAGGAGGCAAGTGTGCGTCCCCCGGGCCAGCGTGTCTCGGTGCGTGTGGGACAGATGGCTGGCGGATTCATGCTCCCTCACAACATCCAGAGCTGGGTAGCAGCTGTCCCCAAGGAGCTACGCACGGGCCAGCCCAGTTAGCCTGGCCTCTGCGGTATCAGTCACTGACCATCTAAGTGAGACCGGGGGGAGGGCAGGTGGGCTTTGGAGAAGACTCTGTGGACAGAGGAGGCAGCTCTGGGCCGTGGAGCCGGGAGCCCGGGATGCCATCACACTCTGCCATTAAGGTTGAGGGGCTTCAGGTTTGTCATCTGTAAAGTGAGGACCCGAGGCCCGGCTTGGAGGGCCACGGTGAAGGTGAGAAACTCATCCTCAAAGGCAGGCCTCCTGCCCCGGCCCTTGGTGCCCGTCAAACACAGACACGCAGGGAAGAGACAACCCACCTCACGGGAAGAGTGTTTGCTAAACGGCACACACGACAACACTTGAAAAACTGTCACGAAGCTACTTGATCATCCCCGTCAGAACAGCAGGACGCCGGGAGCCGGCTGTGGCAGGGAGGGCCGCCAGGAGCAGGCTGAGTGGGGTTCAAGGCCGCGTTACCTCCTGTGCCTCAGTTTCCCCATCTATAAGATGGAGCTGTAAAGTCAGCCGAGAACCAAGCTGTGAGGCTCGGGGAGACAGCCCAGCAGCAAGGCGGGAGCACATGGAGGCGGTGGGGAGTCAGCAAATCAGGGACAAGCCAGCGCCACTGAAGGAATTCAGAGCCCAGCAAGGTCAAGACTGGGGGCAGTCAAGGGCGTGGCGAAAGGTTTCTCAAGCAAGCCAGAGAGCCCAGGAAGGGCACGAAAGGGCCTGGGGGCCAGAGGAAGACCTGGCTGGAGCTGCCTGTCACCTGAGGTCGCCAGCCAACGCCCTGCTCAGTCTTGTTAAAATCAAGACACTTTGTTGCGCGCCCGAGGCAGAGGGAAGGTGCTAATGGGGACCAAAGGTCCTGTCCCCCTAACTCTGGGCCCCAGGACCTGTGTGGGCAGAGCAAAAGGCGAAGAGGATATTCCCAGTGGCTGATGGGGACCTGGTGCCAGTTTTTGCTGTCTGGGGACAGGCTCTCATCTTTCTGATCCCTGCATAGGAGCTTCCCCTTCTCTGCACTCCTTTAACCCAGGGGGACCGTTGGTCTCAACAGCCAGGCCTCCCTGTGCCTGACACACGGCTAAGGGGCCCCATGTCCAGCTCATGGGACTCACAGAAGGGCCGAGGGGAGCCATGGGAGCCGGCACCAACTGGGCACCAGCTGTTCACACACCACATTCCCTCGAGCTCCCTCCTGGCTGCAGGGTGCCCCCCTGAAGTCCCCTGGGCACACACATGCCCTTGCACACACGGGGGCTGGGCTCCCCCTATGCACGCCTGTTCCTGGTCTGTGACACAAAGTCCCAGCTTGACACCAGAAGCACATGCTAGTTCCTGACCAAGGTGCCCGGTGTCCTCAACAGGACCTCTTGTCCTCTCCCACAGGACGCTGGACAAGTTTCCCTAAATGCAGGCAGCCTAGGTCGGGTGCCCAGTGACAGACCCAACCTAGACGGTCCTCCCCGGGTGCACTGCCTGGACCCACTGGACGCCCTCCCTGTGCGCTCCCAGCAGGTGAGAAGCTCAGCGGTTTCTCACACAGACCCTGGAGCTGGGCTTGTGGGAGCCATAGAGCCTGGCCACCTCCGACCTGTGGGACCTCGGCAAGTTGCTTCTCTGGCCTCAGTCCCTTCATCTACAAAAAGGGACTAATTTAAAATATATATATATGTAAATAGCGAGAGATGAGTGGAGTGGGGAAGAGGATGGGGAGGGAGGAGGGGAGGGGACAGGAGGAGCTGGGGACTGAATGAGAAGTATGTCCCATGCTTTTATAATTTTGTCCAAATTAATCCTAATGTTATGCATAACTAGAAAGAACCAATAAAAAGGCAAAAAAAAAAAAAAGTTTTTTTTAAAGCCCAGGATAATAGTAGTTCCTACTTCATACTGTGAGAGTGGGGATTAATACACGCAAAGTGCTCAGAACAGCGCCCGCAAGAGCACCTGAAGTGGGTCCCTAACTTAGGAAAGTGCCCCAAGGCACCGGCGTCCCTAGCTGTACCCGTCAATGTCCACCGAGGGCACCTCCTGGCCACAACACACAGGTGGCCCGGTGTACCCGCAGCCCTGGAGTCAACCCATCCTCCCGGGACCCCAGGGCGCCACCCAGAGGCGGAAGGTGACGTCCCCACCCCGGCCCGCGGCCGCACCCCTCACCCACTGCCCGCCCACGGGGCGCGCTCACCCACGCACGCATCCCGCTGCTCCTCGTAGCCGGCGCTGCACACGCACTTGCCAATGGGCACCAGCCACTCGCCCTCGGCGCTGCAGTACATCTTGGGGGTGTCCCGCTCCTCCGAGTGCCGCACGCACTGGCCCCGCACCTCCACCAGCGAGGACGAGTCTGCGCCGGTCACCGCCTCCGAGAAGGCCGCCAGGTTGCGCACCATGGCGGGGCACTTCTTGTAATAGATGCGGAGGGAGAGGATGGCGAGGCAGGCGCCGATGTCCTGGAAGGCCAGGTAGAAGCCGCGCTTGCTGAGGGGACCCACGCCGCGCACCTCCGTGTTGAGTTTGAGCCGCCGCACGCCCAGGTCGGCGCCCGTGAAGCTCTCGTCGGCCGCGATGGTGTCGATTTTGAGGAACTGGCTTTCCTGCGTGCTGGAGCCCAGGTCGCGGTCCGACTCCAGGTAGTAGAGGTTGAAGGTCTCCTTGCAGGTGCCCAGCACGCCGGGCATGCTGTTGCAGTCACGGAGCGTGAACTTGATCTCCGCGTAGACGCGCCGGGCACCGTCGCGGGGCACCCAGCTCGTGCGCAGCCAGTTGTTCTGGTTGGGGCTCATGACGTTGCACACCTGGTAAGTGTGGATGGGCCGGAAGGACTCGTCCACCTCGTTGATGGAGTCCCACTGTGGGCGGAGAACACAGCCCGCTAAAGAAGCCGCGCCACCCAGCCCTCTCCTGCCAGCCCCTGGGCCCGGGGCCACACACCGTGCCTTCTCATGCCCCTGGGAGAAGGCAGAGCAGCTGACCCTCAGACAGATGGTCATAGGTCTCAGCTGCCCAGTGCCCTGCAGATGTGACCTCACAGAGGACCACAGTCCTCCTCGGAAGTGCACTGACTTCCTGTGGTTGAGGACAGGGACTAAGGTGTGAGCCCCAAGCCTGAGGTCACACAGCTAGCTCCAGCTGCACTGGCACCCAGGCCCCTCACGCATGGAAACCAGCCTCCATCTCTGTATGGCTCCACCTGTCATTCCCAGAGTGAGGGCACCTGCTGGGGGGAGTTGGCAACACTGCAGCTGCCACAGGGGTCTCACGACCAACAGAGACTCTGCTGGCCCTGCCTGGAACACCCCCCCCACAGCCCCTCCTGCACTGTGCTCCCTGAGTGCCCACCACTCCCCCAGCCCTGCTGTTCTTACTGGTCCCCTGCCTCCCGCCCAAGGCTGGGGATTCCCAGACTGGCCTGTGTCCCACTCAATTGAGGGTGCAGGAAGGTCAAGTGTGTGTCCTCTGTACCAGCGAGTGGCCGGGCAGGAGTGGATCAGAGATGAACCAGGTGCTCTCCCGAGCAGGGAGATAACCCCAGCGATGGAGAAGACCTCTGCGCATCATGCATCGGAGAAGGGATTAACATGCCGAGGAGGTAGAGGAAGACCCCCCAACCCAGGGGGGGGAACCATCTCAACAAAAGAGGAGCAAAGAACCGGAACAGACATTTCTCCAAAGATCTACAGATGGCCAAATACACGTGAAGAGCTAGCTGCTCCACGCCGCTGATGGCTGGGGAAACAGGAAAACCACACTGGGAGCCACTTCATGGCCATTAGTATTTACAAAAAACAAAACCCAGAAGATACCCAGTGTGGGTGAGCATGAAGAAGCAGGACCCTCGCGCACTCGGGCGGGGACGTAAAATGTGCAGCCACGGTGCAGAACAGCTCGTGGTTCCTCCAGAAGTTAAAAATAGAGTGGCCACGGCACCCCGCAATTCTGAGTACACACCCCTGAGGACTGAAAGCAGGGTCCCCTGGAGATCACTTGTACACACGGTGTTCACAGCAGTGTCACTCACAACAGCTGAGATGTGCCGCTGGGGGTGCAGCTCAGAGGTAGAGCCCTTGCCTAGCCCATGCGAGACACTGGGCTTGATCCCCAGCACTGCTCCCCCCCAAAAAGAACCCCAAACCAATAGCTAAACTGGAAGCGGCCCAGATGTCCACCAACAACTGAATGGATGAACAAGATATGGTGTATGCACACAATATGTGCATATAGCTGAATAAAAAATAGATTATTATTTAGCCTTTAAAAAGAATGAAATTCTGATACCTGCTAAAATATAGGTGAACCTTGAAGAGATTACAGTAAATGAAATATGCCTGGGACAAAAGGACAAGTCGCGTAGGACCTCACTTAACAAAGCACTTGGGTTAGTCGGATTCGTAGAGGTAGAAACTAGCCGGGGGCTGGGGAGAGGGGGAGTGGAGACACCACTTAGTGGGAACAGAATTTTGGTTTAACAAGATGAAGAGAGTCCTGGAGATGGACAGCAGTGACGGTCACACAGGAATGTGAGTGCACTGAATGCCACTGACCTGTACAGGTAGAAGTGGATGCGAGCAAACTTCAAGTTGGGTCTATTTTACCACAAGGAAAAAAGAGTAGGGCTGGGGTGCGGCTCGGTGGCTGCGCGCTTGCCTGGCACACACGCACGGGGCCTGCGTTCCCCCCAGGACCCCACAAAACACACAAATACACAAACAAACAGAACAAACCTTTCATTAGGGGCTGGGTACTCAGCGGGTGGGGAGCGCCTGCCAGGCAACCTCAGGGCCTACGTTCACCCCCCACCCCAGAAAACCAACCAAACAGAAAGAGTGAAGATGTCACACAAATGCCCCCCACCTTCAGTGCTTCCCGGCCACGTGCAGGTGGAGGGGGTGACCACCTGGGGACCGAGTTTCCAGGCACGTGGGCATGTCTCAGGGGCCAGCCTGGGCGAAACAGGGGTGTGCCCGCTCAGCCGCACTGCTGGCAGATGGTGGGGTCAGGCTCTGCCCCTCGACCTTCTCTACTGGGTCTTCCTGTGCAGCTGTCCTTGAACTAGAGATCCTATCGCCTACCGGGGGAGGCCCTGAAGACCACTCCTCGTGGGGCTCTGAGAGCCTGGGGGCTGAGCTTGTTCCCAGTGCAGGGGGCCTGGGTACCCTGACTGTCACAAGCCCCTCTGTCCCTCCTTGTCCCTGCCACTGTGTGGTCCCACCCTTGGTGCCCAGATCTATACAGCAGGGCTCAGACAGACCCCATTCAGCCCGGCTTCAGACCGTGCCCTGAGAACATGCCTGCTCAGGCCTGGCCCCCGGCGGCCCCTGAACTGGACACACACGAGTCGGAACTGGCAGACTCCCCCAGACTCCCTCCACCTCCAGGTCAGTGTGGGAGCAGGGCCTCGTCTCTAGGGACCCCGGGAGCTTCCTGCTCCCCACCCCAAGAAGGAGCCCTGCCCTGTACCGCACTCTGCAGCCAGAGCCTCTGGGCAGCACCATGCCACATCTGGGGTTAAAGTCATTGTCACAATTAATGGAACACCAGAGAGCCTGCCAGCTGCTCCCTGTCTGTTTCCTGCCAGGGGCCTGGATAAATTAATCAGCCTGATCTGAGTCCACTCCAGCCACCCCACCAGTGCCAGCAGCTTGGCCAGCCCTGCCGGCCCCAGGAGCCACTGCAGAGGCCTGGCACAGGGGCACAGCCAGTCTCGGTCTCCACAGGGCACCCTAACCTGCACACCAGGGGCCACTCCCACCCCGGTGGCCTCTCAAGCTCTGGCAGCTAACCCTGGCTCTCTTCCCCGGCCGCGCTCTCTTCCTGGGACAGAATGCAGTGAACCAGCCGCGTGTCCCTGGGAAGTCACATCCCTCTCTGAGCCTGGGGCTTCTCATCAGTGAAATGGGGTTGCCGATGGCCTCCGTTTCTGTCTCCTCCAGGAGGTGAGGATCAGGTGTGTCCCCTCACCTAAGGCAGGGCGATGAGCAACTTAATTCACCAGGCAAGGTGCAGATGTCCCTGGGGGCAGAAGTCCCTGGGGGCAGAGGGAGGACGTAGCCTGGCTCAGCACACAGGTCCGGGGCCTAGATGTCCCCCCAACCTGAGCAGAGTGGCCTCGCCTCTCAGAGCTTCTCACTGGTAAAATTCACCCCCCATGGACAGCTGCCCGGACCCATGAACCACCCCTGTTATAAACGGGTGGTCGAGGCCAGGTGAGTGACCTGCCCAAACCCTCAGTCACAGGAGGCAGAGCCTGGCCCAAGGAGTCCAACACCCTTGCCCTCCAGGCTGTGCCACTGCCTGGTAACGGGGCTGGGGACAGCCCTGCAGGGCCTCCGCACCCTGGCTGTTGGGCGGACTCCAGGGAGGTAAACAGAACCTCAGGACCCTCTGCAGAGGACCTTCCTCCCCACTGGGCAGGAGCGTCACCTGGAAAGTGTCTCAGAAGAGGCCCGGCCCCTCCCCAGGACTCCAGACAGGGACACGTGCATGTTCCTCCTGCCAGCGCCCCAGGATGAGGGTCTGGAATCGGGGACCAGGCATCCCAGTCCAGCTCTCTCCCCTCCAGGCCACCCCAAGCTCCAGGAGACAAGGAGGGCAGCCCCCCAGCCGCACCGTGGGGACCTGGCGTCTACCCAGGCTAAGAGACGTGCTGCGGGGCCGGCCGGAGGGCCTGAGCGTGATCCCGGCTCCCGTCACTCGGGACCTGTTGACGAGGGGCTTTCCTCATGCCGCAGTTTCCTCACCTGTGTGGTGGGCCGCACCCACCTCCCCGACGGTGCGGGCTGAAGCCACACGCTTCTGCGAACCGCTCAGAGCCGTGGGGACCTGTGCGGTCATTTTTTTTTTTTTTTTTAATATTTATTTATTTATGTATCTTTAGCTTTAGGTGGATACATTAGTTTGTTTTTATGTGGTGCCAAGGATCGAACCCAGTGCCTCATGCATGCTAGGCGAGCACTCTACCACTGAGCCACCACCCCAGCCCCGTGCGGTCATTTTTAACTTGTTCTAAATCCCAAATGAAATGAGAGAACACTGAGCCGTGGTCTAGTGTCCCACCAACAAAAGACCCTTCCATCACCGTCACACTCCTCACCTGCTAACGCCCCACGACTCCTATCACCCCAAAAACCAAGTCCTCAGCACTGAGTGGGACACTGACCCACCAGAGCCAATCTGGGGCCAGGCACGTCCCCGCTGCACAGGGCCTGGTGGGTCCCTTCATAGCTGCTGGGACTCAAGGGACTTGCTCTCTGCCAAGAGTGGACAGGTGTGGACCAGGCTGAACCCCCACCCCAGGTCAGGCCCGTGAGCGGCCACACGGGCTCACCCTGTCGAAGCCCGTCCACACCCCGCCATGCTGATCTTGAGATGGGGGCTCCCTCCTGGCTCCAGAGCCTGGAGAGTCAGGGCCCACAGAGGCTGCCCCGCCAGCTCCCCCGTCCCTGGGCACAGGGGCTGATGACCACAGGCTCAGCTCACTGCTGCCTGGTGATGAGACCCCCAGAGAGATCGGGGATAGGGCTCCATCCTGCCCTCCAGCCACGGGCCCAAAGGCTGGGATGAGAACTCACCCCAAAGCCAAGCCAGACGCCTCACATAAGTGAACTCCTGGTGTCATTATCACCATTAATACTAGCAATATTGTCCCTGTCCCCAGAGCCATGGAAGTAGAAAGTATTCATGAAAGAAGTCAGTATGCTCACGTGCGTGTTGGGGACAGGGGTCTGTGTGTGTGTGCGCGCGCACTGGTGGGAGGAAACTTGGGTGAGATAATAACCCATAATACACACTGATGACAGTGGTAATTCAAATAATAAAAGCTGACATCTGCCGGGCGCCGTGGCACACGCCTGGGATCCCTGCAGCTCAGGAGGCTGAGGCAGGAGGATCACAAGTTTAAAGCCGGCCTCAGAAACTTAGGGAGGCCTAAGCAACTTAGCGAAACCCTGTCTCCAAACAAAACTCAAAACTAAAAAGGCTGGGGTGTGGCTCGGTGGTCAAGCACCTCTGCGTTCAATCCCTCCGGGGGCTCAGTGTGCGGGGGGCCTGTGGCTGTCCCCTCCCCACCCCCGTAGCAGACCCCAGGAGGCCGACCCAGGCGGGGTCCTTCCTTCAGGTGGAGAGGACATGGTGACTCAAGGCCCCAGCGCACCAGCGGCAGAGCCGGGTCCCACCCATTTAATGGGCTCATCCTGAGATTCAGGAAGGAGCAGCGGAAGGGAGGGCCGTTCAGCCTCGTCCCAGGAGCCCCCTCCCCAGGAAGGCAGGAGGGGGCGTCCCATCCCTGCGAAGGATGACCATTTGGGACCTGGTGGACTGGCCCAGGGTCACCTTGGAGGCCCACTGGGGCCTGGGGCCTTGGCCACAGTGGGGGCTGCCATGCCCCCATGTGACTGTGACACACAGTGGCTCGGCCCCGAGCAGATCCTGGGGAGGGCACGCGGCCGGGAAGACGGACCAACCCTGACGGCCTGGCTGGCCTTCCTGGCTCTGTCTCCTGGTCGCTGCGTCTCAGGCGGCCCTGGGCCTGGCCTGGGCAGGTCCTGAGTCTCAGGCCCAGGGCAGGGCCCTGAGGTCTCAGAGCCGGTGCAGTGGTCCCCAGGGTCTGAGGTGTCCAGACTGTTGGAGGCCAGCCACCCTGCCTCCTGCTGCGGGGGGCCTTGGGCAGCCCCTTCGCCTCTCTGGGCCTCCACTCTCTTTGGATCTTGTGACGCTGAGACTCTGACTCGCGGCCTCCCCCGGCTCCCGGAGGGATGACTCCGGCCTGTCACTCACCCCATGCGCCGGGTACGTGAGCCAGCCCCAGTCCCCGTGGATGGTCGACGTGTCCAGCAAGTTCACTGTAAAACAGGAGACAGGAGGCGTCAGGTCCCTGTGACCCTCCTCCCAGCCCCCAGCAGAGGCGCACAGGGGCCAGCCCAGGCCCCCTCCCCGGAGGCCTCCTGGAGAAAGCCACCTGCCAAACTCCCGATGCCCCAGGGGCCAGGGATCCCGGCTGGTGGCCAGGAGGTGGCTCAGGAGGCCAGCGGTGGAGGCTGGGAGCCCCGGGGGAAGGCCCTCCTCCTCCAAGGCTCGGCTTCCTCCTCTGTTAAATGGGGGAGGCGGTGGCTGCGGTCTCACGGGGCGTTTGTGAGGATGGCCCGACACAGGGTCACGGTGGCATCAAACCATCACTCTGTGAAGTCAGACATCCCCGTGGGGGACAGGCCCCAGCTTCATGGTCGCCAGTGTCCCCCAGGAAGGGCCCCGGCATCTCCTGCGCTCCTGAGCACGGTGACATGGGGGACCTGGAAGAGGGAGCGTGGCCTCTCCACGTGCACCCACTGCCGAGCTCCGCGAGGGGAGCTGTGGGCCCGTCTGAGGCCTCGCGGAGGAGGCCCAGGCCCTGGCCCAGGCCCCAGGTGCAGGGGTGGCCTCCAGAACCTCTCCCCGCCCTCACGGACCACACCACACCCCTGGGAGCTGCCCAGCCAGAGGGAGCCCCAGTGTGGACGGACCTCAGACCCAAAGGGCAGGCCCGTTCTAAGGCCCTGTGTCCAGGGGACAGTTTCAACAAGGGAAAGGGCCCACCTCTGGGCTCTTGTGACAGCACAGCCACTTATTAGCAAGTAGCCTTCCCTCCTTTCACCCTCAATTTCCTCATCTGTAAAATGGGTTAATAATGCCTAAAGGTTAAGAAGCCATTCTGTAGCTGGGCATGGTGGCACGTGCCTGTAATCCCAGCGGCTCAGGAGGCTGTGGCAGGAGGATCACAAGTTCGAGGCAGCCTCTAACTTAGGAGCCTCTAAGCAACTTAGCGAGACCCTGTCACAAAATAAAAATTCAAAAGGGCGGGGCTGGGGTTGTAGCTTGGTGGTAGAGCACTTGCCTAGCGTGAGTGAGGCACTGGGTTCATTCTCAGGATCACATATAAAGAAGTTAAAGGTCATATATAACAAATTAGAATTTAAAAATAAATAAATTTTTAAGAAAGAAATTAAAGGTCCATCAACAACTAAAAACATATTTAATAAATAAACAAATAAATAAATAAAAAGGGCATGGGGTGTGGCTCAGTAGCTAAGCATCCCTGGGTTTAATTACACACACACACACACACACACCCATCATCTGTGAAGGCTGGAGCCAGTGCCTGAGACAAGCCGGTCCTTCTCAGGGCTAATTTCCTTTCCAAGTCCTGTCCTTCTGTCCTCTCTCCATGTCCCTTATGCCTATTCACTCACTTATGCAGAAAAAGGGGCACAAAACTGGAAACTGAGGATGGATCCCAGCTCTGCTCTGCCTGCTGTGTGTCCTCAGGTAAGTCCCTTCACCTCTCTGGGCCCTACTTCCTTTTGATCTAGTTGGTGACGGTCAGGAGAGGGCATCTGGCTCCAGTCTTAACACCTTCCCAGTTTCAGGACTTCCATGAATCTCTTCTCCATCAGCCATGGGCTGCCAGCCACCCTAATCCCGAGCTTGGGCAGGTCACAGAGGGTTAAAACCGGAGCCTCTTGGAACTTGGCGGCAGGGGAGCCTGGGATTTGCATAGCTGGAGCCTACACCTCAAAGGTGGAGACAAGTGTCCTCAGGAACTGTTGGAGTGACAAGCTCTTGTTTGCCGATTTCCTTCTTCCTCTCACCTTCCCACCCCATTGTCAGGGATCCCGGAGAGGGGACTGGCAGACGAGAGGGGGCCTCTGTGCTCCTCCCCACACCCCCAGGGGCTGGGGGATGGAGCCAGTGTCCACGGAGGGGGGGTCGCCCCCTCCCCACGCCGGCCCCACACCAGGGGCACAGGCAGAGAGGAGAAGGCTTCCCGCCTCCCTCCCTCCCTCCCTCCCTCTCAGGCAATGTGGAGAAAACTGGGTCAGGCAGCTCCCTCCTCCCGCTGGCTGTGGGAGGGGGAGGGGGCCGCACTGCAGTCTCCCCCAGACCAGCAGGGCCCAGTTTGGAGAGAGGGTGGGACGGGGACACCTATGGACCCCCCACACACACACACCCGCATCCCAGATGCAGGCCCAGGGCAGGCGGCCCCTTCTCCTGGCAGGGAATGGATTCAGCTCTAAGGAGCCTCTACCTTGGAGCAACCCGAATGAACGAATGAACGTCCACCACCCGGGTCCTCCCCTCGGCACACCCTGACTTCACGGCCACTTTCTGGGTCCTTCTCTCCTCTAGGAAGCGCCACCACATTAGTGGCTGATTCTCAACCAACCAGCCAAGAGGCTTGGAAAATCCAAAGATAAGTCAAAAGTCAATTCCGTGGGATTCAGAAAGGACTCTAGAGTCCCAGAGCTGTGGGTCTCGATTCTTTCTAGGCCCTTCTCTGTCCCCTGCCCCTCCTCTCCCTCCAGTCCACCTGCACTGCCTCACCTCCTGCTCCTGGCCACAGGTGAGGCTGCAGAACACTTCTCAGGACCCACCAGAGGCTGCACTCACCTGGCCAGAGCCCGAGTCCCCCTGGAGACAGAGACCTTCAGCCACCGCAGTTGTCCCCTCTCCTGTTTCTTGTACTGTGCAAGAAGGCAACTGACCCCCCTGCCGGGCCGGCCTCCCCACTCCCAGGCCCTGCAGAGAAGCGGCTCCAGACCCCTCTAGGCCTCAGTTTCCTCATCTGCAAGATGCCCACGGGCACCCCTCCTGGGCTTGCCAGGCCGGGCAGTTCTAGGGGGACCAAATGGGTCCTTCTCCTGCTCTGAGCAGCACAGATAATTCCTAAGCTGCGCTGTCGACGGTGGAAGGCATTATGCGATTTCTTTTTCTCTCCAGCGTCGTCACCTTCCTCCATTCCATTTCGCTGAGACTAATACTTAAATTGATTTACATTCCCCGAGGACACAGCGCATGATAGTGAGGCTGGAGAATTCGGGGTGGCCAGGGGATGTCAGCCAGGATGCAGACACCTTGGAGATCACCCCAAAGTGGAGGATAATCCACTCCCAAGAGCACTAAGGGGCCTGAGGTTGGGGCTTGGGGACACCTCTGCAGGGGCAGGGCCCTTCTCTGACCCACGGCTGTACAGCAGGGCCACTGTGAGGAGCTGGTACCAGGTGCTGGGCCAGCTGGTCCACTGTCACCTCTGCTGGACCCTGGGTGGGAACAGTCTCCTCCCTGGGTTCCAGTGCTCTCCCTAGCCTGTTGGGGTTCTGCATCAGTCCAGGGACAATGCCAGGAAAACTCCTGATGTCCCAGGTCGGATCAAGCCCCAGGGCTCCGTCAGAGGCTGTCTCCCTTGGGTGTGTGACCCCTGCCCAGCTGCGGGCACTCTGCTGTGTGGAGCAGATGGCCGTGAACTCTGGCCTTGGATGGTCCTCCCCACAGCCGCTCCTCCCCCCACCCGCCTTCTCCCAGACCCGCCACCTCTCCAACCTGCTCCTCTCCTGTCCTCGGCATGGGGGCCTGGGAGAGTCTCCGGGGGGCTCTGGGGCTGGCAGCCTGTGATTCTGGGAAGTGCCGGCTCCGGCTCCCAGAGCCTGCTGTGGGCCTTCTCAGAATCCCCACCCCGACCCTGGGGAAATGTCAGCTCAGGCCATAGCACTGAGGGACCCCAGGCCCCTGGCTCCCCGATTCTGTCCTCTTCCCTACTCACCGAGCAACCCCAGCCACTCCCCCCGCCAGCCCTACCCTGGCCTGGCCTCTCACCTCTCCACTACTGCAGTGGCCCTGCTCTCTGCTGGACCCAGCTTCCTAGAGGACGAGGACTTTCTCTATGTGACAGTGTCTGTGCACATGCATTTCAGAGGGCACGGATGCCATTTGAGGGTCTCCTCATGACATGTTCATGCACAGATGTCACCTATGTTCGTGTGTATACGTGTGTGGACATGTCTGCACCTGTGAACCGGCCGCAGGCTGCATGTAGGGGACTGTCCCGTGTGGGGTTGTCCACGTGCGTGTCTGTGGCCAGGGTCCATGTGCGTGCGTGCTGCGGGGCCAGGCAGGATTCTGTATGCTATCTGCATGTGACAGTGGCTCTGTGGCCCGAGCGTGTACCACGAGCAGCGCTGGCTCTGGAGGTCTGTCCTGCCTGGACCAGAACCCAGCTCCAGCCCCCAGACATCAGTTCCACAGCCCTCCGACAGTGCCAGGTCCTGTGTCCCCTGGGCAGTGCTGTGCAGCACAGGGGACGGGGCCAGGGAAGCAGGCACCGTGGGCTGGACCTGGACTGTCTAGTGGGGCTGAGGGGTGGGGGAGCCCTGGCTGCCCCCTCTCAGCTCTCCTTGTCCCTCCTCCCACCAGAAGTCGCCTCCTGGATCCTTTTGGTCACACTCATGCACCCCCACCTCCTAACTGGCCCCTACCCTCCTCCTCCAGGCCCCGGAGTGACAGGGCCACCCTGGCTTTGACCCAGACGAGACCCTGCCTCAGTCTCTCTGCCCCCAGCCCTCGCTCCATGGTCCTTACAAGGCGGCTCCTCCTGAGGCTGCCTCTCCTGCTGCTGCAGCCACTGCTGTCCCCTCTCCCCACTCGCCAGCCCTCGCCCTGCTCCCAAGGCTCATTTACAGCCCCTTATTCTTGCGTCCCCAGCACCCCAACCTGTTCTCTGGTCCTTCTCAGTTTGTGGTCCCCAGCTTGCGATGACATTCCCAGCCCCTATTCCTTCAGCCCTCTGAACCTTGACCCTCATTCCTGTCCCTCTGTCCCCTAGTGCTTGCCACTCTGTTCTGTCCTGTCCCCAGCCCCGGCCCCTGCCCTCTCTGTCCCCTCTCTCCTCATACCCTTTCCTGCTTTCTGTCCAATCCTGCACCTTGTCCCCATGTCCCATCCTCAGTTCTCTGTCCCCAGATCTGCATCCCTCAATCCTGTCCCAGCCTGGGTTCCTCCGTCCTGCCCCCTGTCTTATCCCTCGGTCCCCGAGCCCTGTGCCTTGGTCCCCGTCCTCAAGCCCGCGGGTCCCCATGCCCACCGCCCTGTCCCTCAGCCCCGGTCTCTGCCCCCTACCCTGCCCGCCTGGCCGAGGGCTCCAGCGCTCGCAGCTCAGGGTCGCGGCCAAGGAAGTTGAGCCGCAGGCAGCGCGCGCCGCGCCCCCGCCCCCGCCCCGCCGCCGCCGCTCACCTTCGCCGCGCGCCGCGGACACGCAGGTGGCCGCCGCCGCCGCGGCCGTGACGACCCAGAGCGCGGGGGGCAGGCGGCCCCGGGCGGGGGCCATGGCGGGCGGCGCCGCGCACCCTCGGGCTCGGCGGCGGCGGCGCGCTCCTCGTCCCGCACCGGCCCCGGCGCCCGGCGCACACCCGGCTCAGCCGCACGCGGGCACCCGCGCCCGCCGCCGCCGCCGCCGCCCCGGGCGGGGGCCGGCCCGTCACGGCGCCGAGCCAATCAGCACCGAGGCGGGGGGGACGCGGGGCCCCGCGGACACCGGCCCGGCCCCGCCGCCGCACGTGCGCACGCTCGCACCTTCGCGCGCCCCCGCGCCCGCCGGCCCCACGTGGACCGAGCAGACAGGACACCCGCGACACCGGGCCCACAGACCCGGGGGATGGCCCTGAGGACATCCGCCAGCACTCCCCTCCCACGCACGAGCCTCAGACACCCGGAGTGCCTGGCGAGGTGACAGCAGGCACACGCTGGTTCACGGGCAGAGGCGCAGAGGCTGGGGCTAGAGAGAAAGTCCAAGGCACTTTTAGTTTAAAAGAAAAAAAAAAAAAAAACCTCCCGCCCCAACCAAAGGACTAGACAGCGGCCCCCCTGGTTTACAGAGGCCTGAGTGGGTGGTGGCCTAAGGCTGTGTGACCTTGGGCAAATTTCTTAACCTCTCTGAGCCTCAACTTCCATGTGTGTAAAGCTGGAATAACAGTGCCCAGTCCTGGGGCAGTTTTGAGAATTAAATTAAAAGGTTCCGGTAAGTCCTTGGCGCACTGCCAGGCACCTAGCCAAGTGCCCAGCAATGGCAGCTGCTCTCTAGTGCCCGGACCTTCCACACCTCCAGTTCCGTCCCAGGAGCAGGGGTCTCATCCCGGACAGGCTTTGTGGTGGGGTGGGGAGATGGTGACAGGGATATAGGGCTCCTGCCGGGGCTGGACTTGCCATCCCCAAGTCCCCATGCAGCCAGAGGACCAAGCAGTCCAATCAGCAGGGAGCTTCCGACTGGCCCAGCCATTGTTCAGCCCTCTGCCTTCACTCCCAGCTCCTGTGTCGTCACCTGGGAAGACTTGGGGTCGGTGACTGGAGGTCCCAAGAATGATAAAGGCCATTGAGGGAGCATGTGCCGGGTGCCAGATGTCATAGGAGCTTTCTGCACTTGTCTAGCTTAAACCTCAGCCGGCCTGCAGGGAGGGGCCGCTAAGGACACTGACACTGAGAAAGGCTGTCACTCACTCGCTGAAGGGCACACAGTGGGCCAGGTGCTGGCGAGCTGTCAGCCCAGGTCCACTGACTCCAAAGCCCGTGGCTTCCCTGTGCGTCTTTCTTCCCACGGAAACCAGGAAGGCAGCTCCATTCCAGAGCCTCTCCCTAGCAGCTCAGACCAACCGCCTCCAAAATGCAGTGAGCCTCCTGTCACCAGAGGCATCCAAGCAGATGCCAGCCAGAGGTTGTTCACAGATGCCGTGACGGGGGCAGAGGGGCAGAGGAGCTGATTCCACCAGATCCAGAGTGACACATTCAAATGCCCACGTGAAACAGGTGGGTGCCCTCCTGCAGCCGGCAGGGAGAGTGTCCCAGCCCCAGCCGACACTGCCCGTGGCTACGTGAGCCCAGTTTTCTGCATCTTCAAGAGCAGTCGGGAATCTAGAGCTTTATGGGGCGTCTCCTGACTTTTAAACTTAATAGCTAATGCAGACTTGCTTGCTTTCTTTCTGGTTTTCAGTATGGAGGGGCAGAACCCCGGGGCAGGGTGGGGGGCTCTACCACCCAGCGATCTCCCCAGCCCTTTTTAAAATTTTATTTTGAGACAGGGTCTGGCTAAGTTGCCCAGGTTGGCCTTGAACTTGTGATCCTCCTGCCTCTGCCTCCTGAGAAGCTGAGGTTACAGGTGTGTGCACTGGCCCGGGCCTAATAGGGGCACCAGGCCGGGTGGAGCAGTGGAAGGAGTGGCCTCAGCCCCATCGGCCCCCAGGCTGCGCTTCCAGACTCCTCAAATGAAAGAGGCCGTGGCTGGGAAGTCACTCCTGGAGCATCAGGAAAAACTCAGACAGTGTGAAGGTCACGGTCATAAGTGCCTGTGGGTGTCCCCTACCCCAGCCACAGGGAGAAGCCAGTGAATGCAGATCCTATAGAAATGGTGTGGCCCTTCCCCTCCTCCTCTCAGGACAGAGAGCCTGGGCAGGGCCAGGACTGAGGGGGGGGAAGCCCTGAGAGGGGCCGGAGTGGGATTTGTGATAAACCACTGGATTCTGAGCTGGGCGGGCAGAGTGCACAGCAAGGGGCTGGCTGGGTCTTCTTGCTGCACGTGAGGTGCCCTGGGAATCTTTGTTGAGTGACTAAGTGACCCATGAACAGACATCCCAGAGGCCCCCACCCCACTGACCAGGGACACGGGGCTGGTGTTGCTGGAGCCCTTCCTGGGTTTCTGGATGGCTCTTGGTTTAGGTTGCCCTCAGGTGCTCTGCTCATATCCACCGCTCGGGTTCCTCCAGGACCCTCCATGAACCCAAGCAGCTCACGGAGCAGGCAGGTTGGGCTGGGGGTGGGCAGGGCTGGACGTGGCCTCTCAGGGCAGCCACCAAGCCAGTCCTGTGCCTGCTCCCAGGCCCTCCGACACCCACCGTTTCCCTCCTGGGTGGGGACAGGAGTGTCCCTCCAAAACCTGTCTTCTCCCTTCACCTTTCTGAGCCTCCGTTTCCCCAGCTAGGAGCCAAGGTCCGTGTCACGGGGGTGCGGTGAGGTGTGAGCGGGTGTGCAGGTGGGGACGTGCCTGGCGGCCCGTGGGGAGCCCTGAGATTGGGGGGCGCCGCTGTTTTAAAGGAAGAGCTGGAGCTGAGTGGCTCTGGAGCCCCAGGGGCAGCAGTTGAGGCACAGGCAAGAGAAGATGCGAACGACGGGGTCACCATGAAGTCCCTGCCCATCCCAGAGCCACCCTGGCCACTGCCATGAACATCTGGGTGCCCTCAGCTGCTTACTCAGAGCAGGACCTGGGCTGCCACCAAGAACCCCTAAGGGACGTCTCCATCCTGGCACCATGCTCCCTGCGCTCAGCGGGCAGGAGGGGCGCAGGCCACTGGCACGGAAGTCTCTGCCCCCCGCTGGCTGGAGGACAGAGCCGGCAGGGGAGAGCTCTCGGAAGAACCTGGATTCCTAACAGGGCCCAGGGGGTTTGCTCCCCAGGGCCTCGGTTTGCCCACTGATGACAGCCTGCAGTGGGCGTGGGACCAGGGGTGGCTGCTGGGTCCCGGGTAACAGAGGTGCCCTTGCAAAGCTGCCGGCTAGAGGAGAGGCAGCCGGGGAAGCAGCCTGTGTCCCACAGGGACTTCCACCCAGCCCTGACGCATGTGTGTAAACTTTGTCCTCCACCCCGACGTCCAGGTGGAGGTCCAAGACAGAAATACAGCCTGTGAGCCAGCGCAGCAGTGCAGGACTGTAATCCCAGTGACTCGGGAGGCTGAGCCAGGAGGACTGCAAGTTCAAGACCAGCCTCAGCCACTTAGACACTGTCTCAAAATTTTTAAATAAATAAATGAATAAAATGGATTGTGTGCATGAGGCCCTGCAACCTCCAGTACTGCATAAAAGAAAAAGAGAGAGAGAGAGAGAGGAAGAAAGAAAAAGAAATACAGTGTGTGCCACATATGTAATTTGAATTTTTCCAGTATCTCATTAAAAATTAAATGTAAGAATGTATTTGTTGACTGAATGAATGCTGCCTGGCACGTGATATTAATTTATTAATCACTTATTTGGCAATCATGTAGTGGGCCTGTGACACTGGGCCAGGTGCTGACCTAAGCTGGTGGACCACACACACACACCTGGTCACTTATATAAGCACCAAAACTGTAAAATAAAATTTATAATTTAGAAAAAAAAAACCTTTCTTTTTGGACTGGGGATTGAACCCAGGGGTACTCTATCACTAAGCTACACCCCCATCCCTTTTTTATTTTTATCTTAAGACAGGGCCTCACTGAGTTGCAGAGGCTGGCATTGAACTTGGGATCTTCCTGCCTCAGCCTCAGAGTCGCTGGGATTACAGGCGTGCGCCACCGCACCTTCTGTCCAGAATATATCTAAAAAGTCATTTATAAGCATAAAATTCTGAATGTAATTTGGTCCTTTCTCAGTGGCATGGAGTCATCATTATGAACAAAGTGTCATCGGCTGCTGTGGCGAAGGACCCAGGGATGAGGTGGTGGGAACCCGGCTGTGGGCGGGAGACAGGTGCCCTCAGGGCTGGGGAGACAGGAGACCCATTTGCCCTGCACCAAACCACCCCGGCTGCTCTGCCTTGTCTTTTCCCTCCGGCTGCTGCTTCTGCTGAAGGGAGACAGTTTCTACCTCCTCCTAAATAGCTGTCTCTAATCTATTGTGGACTTTAAAAAAAAAAAAAGTTCATGCAGGTAGAATCGTATGTAAAGCAGGAGTCCATGGGTTCTAAGTGAGGGACTCGGCCAGGACTAAGAATGAGGTCAGTGTCAGTGGTGGAGGCATCCTGCAGGTCCCTCCTGCCCATTCCTGGCTGTTCTCGGGATATTTGCTCTCAGGATATTCGCTCTCAGGTTGGGGGTAAGTGAGGTGTTGTCATAAATACATAAGAGGCTTATTAATGGCCGGGCATGCACAGACTAATTGCTTCCTCCTGTTTACACACAATCAATCACTCGCAGCTTTGGAGCCACTGGCAGAGCGGAGCAGGAAGATGCCCGGGTGGCGACGGGCCCGGGCGGCTCCATCCTTCAGGTTCAAGGCTGCCCTGTCCTAAAAAGCAAAGCCAACGCATCCACCCCTCGTTCCCCTGGCCTGCCGCCCTCTCCCCCTCCTGCTTCCCAGCGGTCAGCTCCCAGGCCGCCTCCTCTCTGCTCACCTGCACCCTCCCCGCGTTCTAGAATCCACCAGCCGCACTTCCTCTCTGCTGGGTGCGCCTGGACCTCCCAGCCCTGGGGGTCACACCACCAGAAAATGTCTGGAGCGCCCGCCCTCAGCCCCGTCCCCGCCACACTGGCTGGCTGAGCCCCCTCCGCCTCGCGCAGGGCGGCTTTAGGGCCCACATCCCTTCACCCTGCCAATATCGGAGCCCTCCTGGAGGCTGAGGCTGCTCTGTGGGTAAAGACCCACATAGTCCCCAAGCCCGAGGGTCCTGTCCAGATGGCCTGGACCCTCCCTTGCTGCCCTTCTTTGCTGGCCGCGCCCTCGTCCGCCTCCTGCCCGTCACGCCCGGCTCATCCTTCGGCTCAGTTCAGGACCCGACTCCTGGGGAGGCTGCCCCGGCCACAGTCAGCTCGCTCACAAGCCTGGTCCAGCTGCCCTGCACCTGGCTCTGTTTGGAACCCTACCTACCCTTGTGTGTGACTTGGGTCACACTTCCCTCCTGCAAGAGCGAGCCCCAACATCTGTAAGTGCCTAGGGCCAGGGTTTGGGTTTGGCTTGCTTCCGAGGCCTGGCCCGGGCAGCAGAGGGCCAGGTCCTCTCTACCTCGGCTCCTGTGACTTCAGGCAACTCACGCTCCCTCTCTGGGGTGCCACTCCGCCTGGGGGTGCCTCTGAGGCCTTTCTACATCTAAGGATAACATGACAGAATATTCACGTTCTTATTAATCTTAATAACAGTCCTTTGAAGTGAGTTCTATTCTTATCTACATTATCTCTATATAAATGAGCGTCACATGGGGGAGGGGGGACGTGACTTGGCCAGGATGTCACAGCTATTAAGTGGCAGGCTCGGATCTGCCTGGCTGCGAAGCCCAAGGAGCACTTAGTCACAAGACCTTGGGGCTAGGGGCACTCGGAGAGCCAAGTCCTGGACCAGGGGCTGAGTCAGCCGTGGGGGAGCAGTGTCAGGTGGTCTGCTGTTTGCAGGTCCCCTGGTGGGTTTGCTGACCCCAGCCCCTTAGCCTTCTGTGGGGAGCACGAGGAAGCTCAGCCTCCGAGAGGAGGCCCTGCCAAGTCCAGGGGCCAGAGCTGGGCTTGACCTCTCAGCTCAGACATGGTGCAGAGCAGGGCCCTCCCTGAGCAGAGTCAGGGGACAGGGCAGCTGCTGGCCAGCAGCTGGGGACAGTCTTGAGATTTATTGGGAGGCAGCAACAAGCTTGTGCTGTGGAATCAGACCCGATTCAAACGCAGGCCCGGCCCTCCCTCTGTGTTGCGTGGCGTTGGGCAAGCGGTTCACCTCTCTGTGCCTGTCCTTCCCACCTCTCTTTTGGTTGTGGGAATTGAACTTAGGCGCGCTTGACCACAGAGCCACATCCCCAGCCCATGCCATTTTGGAATATGGTCTCACTAATTTGCTGAGGGCCTCACTAAGTTGCTGAGGCTGGCCTCAAACTTGCAATCCTTCTGCCTCAGCCTCCCAAGTTGCTGGGGTCACAGGTGTGCCACCAAATCCAGCTACCACCGCCCTTTAGGCGTGGGAAGATTAAAAGGACACCTGGCACAGAGTGGGCCCTTGTGGCCCCTGCCCACCTCTCCCTGTCAGCCCTAAGACTCTCCTCAGGGAGCAGGAGGGAGCAGGCCACGGTCCCCCTGATATTAAAACAAACAATAAACAACTTATCATCTTTCTGCCTCGCTGGGTGAGCCCAGGGGCGTCCTGATGGATGGGACAGCCCTCTGTGTCTGTGGGTGATTTCAAGAGATGGAGAGTGAGAGAAGGGAGGGGAGAGAGAGAACCGAGTGAGTGTGAGAGAGAGAAAAGGAAACTTAGGGAGACAGAGACCTGGTGAGGGGCTGCGAGTCCGCAGGTGAGCACCTGGTGACAGTGACTTGTGGTGTGGGCGTGTGGGAGGGTGGGGTGACCGCATCCTGGAGCAGGGGAATGGTGTAGAGGCACTGGGCAACTCCCCAGCTGACCCACGGGAACGCCCCGCAGCTCGGGCCCGACTGCCCTCCTTAGGGCTGCCAGGCAGCAGGTAGGGGACAGAGCCAGGGTGTGGCCAGCACCAAGTCCACCCCACCTGTACCCAGAGCCACTGTCCGGACCACCACCATCCCTGCTGCCCCCACAGGAAGCCCTGTGTGGGGCCCTGTGCCGGGTGACAGGCCACCTGCCCTTGTTGCACTCTAGTCTGGGTACAGAGACTAGATGGACCCGCTCCTGAAGGGTCCAGAGGGTGGAAGCTAGACAGCGTGGAAAGGGACAGTGTGGGGAGAAGGCAGAGACTGCTGGGCCCAGAGAGGGACGGTGACGTCTCTAAGGTTGCACAGCCAGCAGCAAATCTGGGACCAGCACCCAATCTCCTGGCTCCTTGTCCTGTGCTCTGACCCCTAGATGAGGCCGCCTCACCACGGAGCACCCAGTCCAGAGGGAGGCCAGGCTGTGTCAGCCTTGGGGACAGGAGGGACAGGTCTGTGATGGAGGAGCAGGACTGTGGGAAAGAGGCAGCCAGAGGTGGTCGTTGGCCCTGGGCCCGAGATGGACTGGTGCTTGCAGCGCCCCCCGGGCAGAGCTCCCGCCGGGCGGCGGTGGTATCTAGGCAAATATAATGGGCTTCTGGTGGCCCAGAGGGGGACAGCAAGGTGTCCAAGGTCACTCAGCCAGGAAGTGGGCAAGATGGGATTTGAAGCCCAGGACACCTGGCTGGACAGTGTGGGACCCCGCGGCCGGGAGGACTCCTGGGGTGACTTCTTGGGAGGGAGACACAATGTAACTTAGAATCTGTGAGCCATCTGGGGCTCAGGGGTCACCTGGAAGGAGACCTGGAGAGTCCAGGGTAATTGCAATTTGTCCCAAATGCAGATTTCTTCCCTGAGGCGAGTGGAGGAGGGGGAGAGCCCTCTCCTGTCCCCCTGCAGAGCCCAGGCTGCCGGGGGCTCAGCAGGTCGCTCTGCTCCAGGCCAAGGTCTTCCTGGTCGGGCCCAAGGTCATCTGCTGGGGAAGAGACGCGGCCTCTCTGCCCGCGCCACCCTCCCTGGCTAAAACTGGGGCTAGGGGCTGGGGCTAGGGGCTGGGGCAGGGCTGGAGGACAGCATTCCTGGTGACAGGGCGGCTGGGGGCATGGCTCTGTGGTGACAGGTCTGTCAGGCTCATCTCCACAAGGATGCCTCTGGGGCTGCTGGTGACAGCCCCCGCCTCAGGCTGTGGGGGTGCTAAGGTGGGGACAGCCTGGCCTCCCCCGGGGGCAGGGCTCAGCCTCTGGATGCCTCCTTCGGGGATCCCTCACCCCACCTCAGGCTGTCCTAGCCCAGGCTCATCTGGCAGACCCTCCATCTCCCCCGCGCCCCCACAGGCTCCGGGGCCCACCTGCACTCAGTCCCACTGTTCCCTGCAGTTGGGGCGACCTTGCCTGTCATCGGCAGCCACCCCACCGTCTGGGAGAAGGCCTGCTTCCCAGCTGGGGACAGCCCTCCAGGGCGTGGTGCGCCTCTGTCCCTGGGTGCCTCCGGGTCCTGCAAGTGCTGCTCCTTCTTCGGGGGATAGCAGAGGGCTCCCCGTGCCACCCCTGCCGCTTCCCCTTTCCAAGGGCCTTCTTCTGCTTCCTCCCCGGTGTCAGCTCTGACCTCACCTCCCCCTTGGAGCCCTCCTTGAACTGAAGCCTGGAGGCCAGGGTTGGGGGCCCAGGGCCCTGAGCCTGTACCCCTGGGCCATCATGGTGGCGTGGTGACAGGACAGTGAGTGTTATCAGAGTCCTCCTTGGCACTGGCCACAGCGAGGCCATCTGGCCCGCGGCGCCAAACTCACCTCACGATGGCCCCTTAATCATGGAGGGCGCAGGTCCCAGGGGTGGGGATCCTGCCATGCAACGCTGTCGCCCCGGCATCCCAGGGGCTGGCCCCCCCAGTCAGACTTGGCCTGGGAGCAGCTCCCAGGCAGCCCCCAGGACCCCCAGAATCTGTGGCTTCCTGGCGAGGTCCCCGGTAGCCAGGAATCCACAGCCCCTCTGGCTGCCCCGGCCTCTTCCTGGACCCCTGGGCTCACCCCTAAAGTTCCTGACCTCGTCCGCTGTGACCTCATGACTTGGATCTGGCCTCCTGCTCCTCCTGGATCCCCACCTTCGACTCAGATCCAGCCTCGGCCCTGCAGCCGGGAGCTCAGGGGCTCTGCCGCAGCTGCTGCCTGGGTCTGGGCCCCCAAGCCTCCGGGGCCTGGCCCTCTGCCTGCCATCCCCGCCCGGCCTGTGATCCCCCTCCTCTCCCAGCTCTGAGTGGCGGGCCATGATGAAGTCGTCTGGGAAGGAGGAAGCTAAAGACGCAAACACACCCGTGAAATCCCGGTGACAGCCGTGACCGCTGTGGCTCCCGCCATTAAACACGGAGCTTTAAGGGCCCTGAAATACACCTGGGGCACTTGTCGCCACTCCCGCTTGACAGGCGGGGGGGGGGGGGGGGACACACACGCACACACGCACACACCACACACGGTGGAGACGCACACTGGGGGGGGGAACTGCACCGGGGGGGGGGGGGGGGGGACGCGCACCCAGGCTCCACCGGCTCACGAGAGGGCGGGCGTTGGGGCCGGCAGCCCCCCAGCTGAAGGGCGGAGGGTGGGGTGCGGGGCTGGGCACAGGCTCCTGGGCCATCTGCATCCCTGGTGGCACCCCCCCTTCCCAGGACACACCTTGACTGACGCAGCCCATCATCCCAGCACCTTGCAAGAGGGGCTTGGTGAGGGTCAGACTCTATTTAATGTCCCACTCCTTTGTCCCTTAGCCCAGCCTTGGGCCTTGCAGCACGGTGCCTCCAGCAGCTGCGGGGGGCAGAGTCGTGTCTGAGCACCTTCCAGTGAGTGGCCACCGAGGAGGACGGCCTTGGAGTTGGTCAGAGTCCCATGAAAGCCCCGGATGGGAAGCCTGGGCTCTGCTTCTGGCCTTGCCTCCCTTCCCGCGTGACCAGCACCACCCGCCTTTGGGCATCGGTTCCCTGTATGAAGAGTCTCCGTCCTGCCCCGGGGCAGCCTGTGCCCCTGAAGCCCTGCCTGTGGTCCCCGTGGTCCGGCCAGGCACTCTGGACACAGGGGCCCAATGCCATCATTTCTGTCCGACAGCACCAGACACAAGATGCACAGAGGGCCCTTGGGATGTCCTCCCAGAGTGGACTTTGAGGAAGCAATCAGGACCCTCCTTTTGTGAGGCTCCCCACCACAGTCCCGAGTGCACCCTGCCCTGCCTCCCCAGCCCTGCCCCCAGCTCTGCGGCGCTCCGCCCTCCACGCCCCTCGCCGACCCCAGCCCCCTCTGGGTCAGGTGCACCCTGGGAGCCGGCCCAGCCCACCTTCACAGGCTGGTCTGGAGCGTGGCCCTGCTGTGGGCGCTGTGTCTTCTCCAGGAAGCTGGAGGGGCCCTGGGGCGTGTTCTCCTGCTCATCAGCTCATCTCTGCACTTGGTGAGCAGGACGGGGAAGGACCCCAGGAGGGAAGGACCCCAGGGCAGCTGGAGGGCACAGGCTCTGGACAGCTCCCGGGCTTCCCGCCCAGCTCCCCCAGGTCTCTGCACCCTCAAGCTCTGGGGCACCTGAGGCCCTCCCCCCGTGAGCTGCCTGTCTGGAGGTTCCCCCAACCGCCAGGCTCATCGGGACCGTCCCTCTAAAGTGCAAGCAAAAGCCCCTCTCCCCGTCCCCTTCGGCTGCCTTTCTAAACTCAGGGGCCCTCTCTCGGGGTCCCGGGGCCTCCCCGGCCATCTTTGCATCTCAGGCCAGTCCCTTCCGCCCTGCCCAGGTTCATCTGTAATGAGGACAAGGAGCAACCTGTCAAGGACTTTTAAATTTCTTGAGAAGAAAACTTGTCTTCCCTCCCTGCCTGGCGTAGCTGGGAGTCAGGCCAAACCCCGGGGAACTTCTGCAGTGGAAAAGGTCAGACGGGTGGGAGGACAGTAACGGCGGGAAGCAGGAGGCAGGGTATGGTGATGGCCCCTGTGGAACTGCCCCGTGAGAAGGGACCAGCGGCAGGTGAGTGTCCTGGAGAGGGACAGGCAGACACCACCAGGGGACACTTAAGTGCAGGCATTTGGCAAAGAGCAGGTTCAGGATAGAATGACAGGCCTGGGCTTTGGGGACCCTGGTGACAAGTCTGGAGAGGCAGACAGGGCAGATGGCACATGGGGAGGAACTGTGGGCTCCACGAGGCTCATCTACAAAATGGGGACAATGACGGTGGCCTCCTCACGGGGTGATTCTAAGGATGCAATGAATCAGTGCAAATGCGGCGGCGGCGGCGAAGGACCTGCTGTGTGTGGGTGTCCTGTGTTGGTGGCGTCACGCTGGCCTTGGTGGCGGTGGAGCAGGTCAGGGTGGCCCGCTGCCACGTTCCCACCACACTCCGGGGGAATTCTCATCCCTGTTTGCAGAGGAGGCCCGAGGGCTGACAAGGACAAGGACCTGGGAGCCCACATCTGACCCCAGAACCCCGCTCAGCCCTCTGCCCCCAGCACCTTCCTGTGTTCTTGCTGATCCCCAAAAGTCCATGGTTGGTGACCCCTGGAGAGAAGGACGGCCGAGGGGCGGTAGGACGCTGGCCTGGTGGGGCTGGAGGCTGGCCCCACAAGCCGGTGGAGGGAGCCCCCGCTGGTGACCGCGTGGCTGGATGTGGCTCGGGCCTTGGCTGGGGGTGGTGACCCTGCCCAGAGCCTCTGCCCCCGCTCAGTGGCCGCCGACTGTGGGACTTCAGGGATGGCACCTGGTGAGTGTCAGCAGCCTCTGATTTGAATTTCAGGCGCTGGTGTGTGGTTCTGCGGTGACAGCTCCTCGGGATGCTGGATCGCTGTCATGGGGGCGGGGGCTTCTGTCTGCGCCTCTGCGGTCCCAAGGAGGAGGAGCCGCACTCACGGAAGCTCCTGGAGGACAGCACAGACAGGGACAGGGAGAAAGGGCTGTGGCAGGGCGGGGACACAGGAGCAGAGCTGAGGGGGGACAGAGAGAGGAGGAGGAGACTGGGAAGGAGAGTCAGAATGAGCCCAGGCGGTGGCAGAGAACGGGGGCGTGGGGGGGGGAAGCCAGGAGACAGACAGACGGACAGAAGCTGGCGGCCGAGCTAGACTGCTCCTGGACAGAGGGAGGCCTGCGCAGAGACAGGTGCAGAGGCAGCCTCCAGGGAGACGGGGAAGCTGGGAGAGCAGGGCAGGGGGCCAAGAGTGACCAAGGAGGACAGAGTGGGCGCAGAGGACTCGCTCAGCCAGCGGCATTTACCCAGGGCCTGCCCAGCGCCCGCCCTGGCCCTGGGTCACTGCAGGAACAGGCCAGGCCAGAGGCAGAGGTCCGCGCAGGGGGCGGGAGAGAGCTGACGCGGGTCCCCTCTCCGCATGGCCCTTCCACCCTGGCCCAGGCTTTCCTGGGGTGAGGAGTGAGGTCCACTCTGCACTGGCCTCCCACCCTGCCCCCACAACTGGGCAAAGAGGAGCTCTAAGGTCCAAATCCACGGCTGGGTGGGCGAGGCGCTTCACCCTGCACACGCACACGCGTGCACACACACCCCCCAAGGTGGCTGGGAAGGAAGAGAGCCCCTGAGAGGGACCCGGAGCAAGAGAGGGGTGGTTTCTTTCTCTCACCCTCAATTTCCTCCTCTGTAAGGATCAAGGTGTGGATGTCCACGCTCTGCAGGACCCTGGGGGGAGGCCGCACCTCGGGGGAGGCCGCAGGATGGTGCAGGGCAAGGGCTCTGAGCTGGGGGACTCCCACCCACCCCATGGAACCCAAAAGCTGAGAGCTGCTGTCCCTTGGTGCCGCAGTGTCCCTCCCACACTGGGCGGCGGGGAGCCTTCAAGGCCGAGTGGGAGTCCACCAGTCTCCCAGCCCAGCTTGGGTGTCACCAGCCTGGGACTGCCCTCCGTGCTGGCACTGGGCCAGGTGGGGAGGGCGTGGGAGAGAAAGCAGAGCTCCTGGAAGAGCCGCCAGCCCCTGTGGAGGGGACAGAGGACAGCACTGCCCCATCCAGCAGCCACCAGCCACCGGCTCCCAAGTCTTGAAACGCAGGCGGCCTGTGTTGAGATGACCAGTTACCTGACGGGCATTTTATGCTGATGTGTGTTCAGCTCCTGTATCGGGTTAAGTAAAATACACTGTTAAAATCAGCTTGCCATCCCGTTTTCCCCGTTGACGTGGCTGTTGGAAGCCTCACCCTGAGGGTGGCCCGGGCTGCATTTCTGCTGGACCCCGTTGTTCTGGACCCCAGAGCGCTACCGCGCAGGTGGGGAGACGGAGCACAGAAGGAAAGGACCCGCTCCAGGGCTTGCGGCCAGAAAGAAGGGTCTGGAAGCCTCGGGCTCGGGGCTCGGGGACGGAGCTGGAAGACCCACTTCTCCTCGGGTGTGACCTTGGGGAAGTCACCTCTCCAGGGCTCCCGTGCTGCACTGTCCATGGACAGTAGTCTAGTCCCCGGGAAAGGACAGGGTGCAGCGAGTGTGCCAACGAGGACTCCCAGGAACGGTGCCCTTAGGCACGGCTGGCCCTGTCCTCAGGGAGAGTCAGGGCATCGTCCCCGGGTTGGGCACAGGTGAGGCTCGGAGAGCAGAGGCAGAAGTGAGCGGCTGAGCTGTGATGGGGACCAGGGTTTGACGACTCGAGAGTGAGGGACACAGCAGAGCGGAGGGCCGAGGCCAGGGAGGCGGGCAGGGTCAGGTCCCGGGGGCCTCCCTGGCTGACCAAGCCGTCGACTCCATCTCGGGCGCTGTGGGGGGCCGGCAGGCTGCGATGTGGTCAGCGCTGTCCAGGGCAGTCAGAAGCCTGTGAGACAGCTGGGGCCCCCTGGGCCTTCGGGCCTCCTCCAGACCTCTGGCCCTTCTCCTCCCTCGTGCTCTGCCTGTCAATGGCCCCCAGAGGAGGGAGGGAGGGAGGGGTCGGCTCTCAGCAGACAGCCCGGGCCACGCGGGAAAGCTGAGCACAGAGCGCCTGTGGGGCCTGAGAGCCTGCCTCCCTAACCTGCGTGCCCTGGGCAAGTGGCTGCTGTCTCTGTGCCTCCGTCTCCCCCTGCAAAATGAGGTGGAATCCTCTCACCACAGGGGACGAGCCCCCCGTGGACAGGCCAGGACCCACGGCCTCTCTGCGCGCCCCATTCCACACGCGGGTGAAGTAGGTGGTGGGTTGTGCTGACCTCCCACTTCAGAGATGGGGAAGTTGAGGCTGAGAGGGAGGTGGCCGGTCCTAGGATGCTCAGCACACGAGGGCCACAGCTGGGAGCACCTGGTCGAGAGCGTTCACTAAGTTAGGAGATGAGGCTCTCCGGGGGACCCGGGGTGTCTCCGCAGGTGAGGAGCAAGCTCCAGCTGGACTTCAGGCCTCCTCTCACCCGCTCTGCACCCCACCCGCCCCAAGAGATGCGTCTAGAAGCACGGGATGGGCAGGCTGGGCCGGCAGGTCAGCCCCGTGCACTGACCCCTGCTGCGGCCCTGCCTGGCCCACATTCTGGGGCCTTCCTGAGGCTGCGTCCCCTCCCCGGGTCCTGGCGGGGCTCCTGTCGGGAGTCAGACCTGGGCCGTGTCCTCTCGTGCTGCCCTTGGACCGTGCTTGTTAAGGGTGGTGTCTCTCAGCTTGTCCTCAACCCCAGCCCCAGGACTGTGGCTGAGTGAGTGTGCCCCCCCCCCGGCCACTGCCCTCCTCCCCTGACCTGCCATTCCTCAGGCTCTTTCTCAGGCTCGTTCCCCAAGGATCCTTTTAAGACAGTCCCCTGCAGTGAGGTTCAACCACCGCAGAGAGGCTGCAGACGGGTGTGGGGTGTGGGCACCGAGCTCACCAGGGAAAACAAGTGTCTTCACCCCGATCGATAGCTGGTCACCGCCCCTGAGGCTGCGGACCGTGGCCAGGCCACTTGGTCCTGGGTCCCGGGTCCCAGGGTGTGCAGACTGCTTCATCCCTTCATCCCCGTCAACCTGGGAATGGCCGTCAGGGCCTGTTTGCTGGTCAGAGGGGTGGTCCGGGCCAGGAAGTGGGTAGGAAGCCTCCCCAGCTCAGAGGAGCACAGGGTGGGCGCGCTGACCTCATTCAAAGGCATGAGGTCCCAAGTTATTTTACTGCTAGAGGGACCAGGACCCAGGGAGCTGTGGGGGGCAGAAGCTGGAGGAGGTCACAGAACGGGTCACCAGGGTGCGAGCCTGTGGGGGCAGTGGTGAGGCCGGGTCTTACCATCTGGAATCCTCGGGGCTGGTCCTGGGTCTGACAGAGGTTAGATGCGCAGGGCGCGCTGGATGAGCAGACGGACGGGTGGACGGTGGGCAGACGGGTGCCAGGTCTCCTCCCTGTGCGCCTCTGTTCAACAACTGGTCCCATCTGTCAGATGACCCCATGGTCCCACATAACCCGGGCCCTGATTATTCCCCAGCTTTGTCCGACACTCCTCTCCCCCTTGCCCACTCTGCTCTAGCCGCCCTGGCCGTCTCGGTGCTCTCTAGCAGGAGGAATATGAGGCCATGCGTGTTCCTGCCTCAGGACCCTTGCACTGCTGTTCCCTCCTCCAGGAGTCTTCCCCTTGAGATGTCCATGTGGCCACTCCCTCAAGCCATTTAGTCATCGAGGCCTTTCCTGGCTACCCTGTCTGTTGCAGTTTGGATACGGTTGAGTGTGCCAAGGTTCTGGGTCCCCAGGGTGGCAGTGTCGAGCTGGCAGATCCTTTAGGAGATGGGGCCGTCGGGGGGAAGGGAATTGGGCCATGGGGCGCGGTCCTCGGAAGGCATTAATGCCTGCCTCGTGGAGTTAGTTATGGAGAGAGCAGGCTGTTCTAAAGTGAGGCTTCTGCTTGTGGCCATCCCCTTTTCACTTGTCATGTTGTGACGCAGCCACAGGAGCCCTCACCAGAGGCTGCACAGGTGAGGCCACCTGGGTTTGGACTCTGCCTCCAAAACTCTATGCTCAGTACATCTCGTTTCTTTGTATCTAGTTTCTTTATAAATACCCGGCCTCAGGTATTCTGTGATAGCAACAGAGAAGGAACCAAAACACGATCAAAACCCGACCTGGCCTGTCACTCCCTACCCGCCCTCCCCCGGTTGACTCTCTTGTCCTGTGCTCCCCTCCCTCTAGCACCCCGTGCACTCAGCCCTTGTGAGAGCAGGGACTCTCGTCTGTTCTGTTCACTGTGGTGTCCCCAGTGCTCAGAGCACCGTCTGGTCATAGTAAGTGCTCAATAAATCCTTGTGCAGTGGGTGAAGTCCAGGAGTTTGGGGACAGTGAGAAGGCGTGGCAGGGGATGATGCCTGTCTCGGGAAACCTGAGGTGAGGTGTTATCTTTGTGCCTTTCTCTTGTCGTGGGGCCGTGGAGGATTAAGAGAGAACACAAACACCGCCTGCTCCCTCTTACACAAGATGCCCGCACTATGGGACCTCAGAGACGGGCAGTGGCGGGGCAGGACCTGGCAGAAGGGGCGACTGCTGGCGGAAGGCCTCTCTTGATGGTGGTGAAGGACACCTTGTGGCCACAGAGCTCCCACATGAAGATGGATTAGTTCTGGGGGTGGTGACAGTCACAAAACAGCATGAATGTCCTTAGTGCCACAGAACCGCGAACTTAAAAATGGCTTCGTAAATGTCATGTTGTGTCTATTTCACCACAAAAAGTAACAACAACAAACTCAGACCATGAACACAAATGACCGCAGCTCAACTCGGGGTGGCGCGAGGTGCTGAGGGTCAGGCAGGACCCCACTGGTCATTGGCTAGAGGACCGAGGTGGCGTCTGGTACAGATGCCCCTGGGTGGGAGAGGGTGGGCAGGGCTGGCACACACCCTGGGCCCAGGCGGGAGGCAGGTGGGCTTGGCCCTGGGACCCTGCCCTGGGCAGGGGTGCAGAGTTCCCTGTTGGGGTCCTTGAGCCCTGTGACCTCTCCCATTCCCCGAAGGGCTGTGGTGTTGAGAGCCACAGCCGAAGGGGCCCCAGCAAACTTCCAGCTGCCAGCAAACTTCCAGCTGCCGGCTGATGATTGGCTCACAGCGGCCCCAGCAACATCTAGCTGATTGGCTCCTCTGCGGTGATGCTCATTGGGCTGTTTCCCTGCCCTTTCAGACCACGGAGCTGCTCATTGGGGGACTTTTTTGGCTCCGCCCACATGACCCAGCCAATCGGCCTCAAGAGCAGGAGGATTGTGGGAGGTGGAGAGAAGCTTGTGTGGGAGAGAGAGGCTTGTGGGAAGCCGGTGGTGGCAGTTGAGGCTCTGAGGGTTTTTCCTGAGAGGCTGTTTTGTTTGGCGTGTGTGGTTCTAAAAATAAAGTTAGTTTCTTTTGACAAGTGGCTCCTGATTGTGCCCAGCCAGACTGCGGCACCGTGGGAAGGTTCTGACCAGGCGACAAGGGCAACCATGTTGTGAAGGGACCCGAATTCTCAGGCCTCCTGAATGGTGGGATGAGGAACCCCCTGCCCCAGGGTCACCCGGCCTGCCAGGCTGACCTGGAAGGGCTGAGCTGGAAGCCCCGCACCTGGGCACTGGGCACTGCCTCTTGCACCTGGCGCTGAGGTAGTGACCTCGGGTCAGTGCGAGGGCTTCTGGAAGTCTCCCTCCTCTCTGTGGCCTGTAGGGCCAGAGTCCAGGTGACAAAGCCTTGCGCAGCAGCTGGGTGGAGGGGCTGCCCTCTGGCCCTGCCCGCCACCTGTGCAGGCTGTCCCCAGCCCCGGGAAGCCTCCCTCTCCGGGCCTTGATGCCGAGCCGCCTGATCTCTCCCCCAGCAGGGCCAGCCACAGGGCCACGGCCACAGGGGAGAGGCCAGGTTGCCACGGGAGGCCTGTCCCCTTGGTGCTGCTCTGAGCCCTATCCCGGCATCTGGGCCCAAGGAGGACCCTTTCTGAAGGCCCACTTACTCCTCCGCGGAACAAGACAGCAGTCACTGCAGGCAGGGCCAGGGTGCTCCCATGTCACCCTCGAGCGTGGCTGTGGGGTCGCTGGGGCACTGCAGGGCCAGCACTGCACACTTGCCACGGGGCAGCCCTGCCCAAGAGCTCACTCAGTCCCCATGACACTCCACGGCAGTCCAGCGGAGGGACGGAGGCTCCGACAAGGCGCACAGTGTGGCAGTGGCCAAGTCAGACCCAGAACTGGATTCCTCCGCCCGGGAGATAGGAGGGGTTGGAGTCTGGGAGTCGGGAGCTAAAGAAAAAAACATGTCCAAAGTCACACAGGTCACAGTGACAATGAATTTACTTGCAACAAAGAACAAATCCTCTTCGTTACCATCAAAACAAAAGTCCCATTTAAAGTCATGGTCTGTGGCCCACACCTGTAGGCCCAGCCACTTGGGAGGCTGAGGCAGAAGGCTCACTCACACCCAGGAATTAGAGGCCAGCCTGGGCATCAGAGTGAGACCTTGTGTCAGGTGGTGGGGACACCCAGGTGTAACCCCAGCTTCTCAGGAGGCTGAGGCAGAAGGGAAGAGATTGCAAGTTTGAGGTTAGCCTGGGCAACTTAGTGAGACCCTGTCTCAAAATAAAATAAGGGCTGAAGATGGAGTTGCGTGGTGGGGGGTTGCCTAGCACCCACGAGGCCCCGGGCTTGACTCCAGCACCACAGAAACACCCAAACCAGGAAAACAAACAAACAAAAAAAGCAGTCACCTAAAGCAAGATCGAAATAGTTGTCACAAAGCCAAAAACTCACAGGTGACCTGTCCCCTGAGAACCGCATGCCCAGCCCTGCCACTCTCCACACAGCATGGTTTTGCGTGGACGGCCCACTCAGGGGAATGGCGCCTCCTCGGTGGTGGTGGAGGGTCTCTGGGGAGCCCCTGTGGTACCTTCTTTTTTCCGTTTCCCTCAGGTCTGGAGTTTGAGAAACAGGAGCAAGAATAGTGCATTTTGCATTTATGCCGGTGTGACCTTCCCCAAAGGCTGGGTGACCTCGGACAGGTTTCTCAATCTCTCTGAGCTTCCATTACTCCTGTGTGGCATGGGACAAGAGCACTGTCATTAGAGTCAGTATCAGGATCAGCGTTGAAGGAGGTGGAGCCCAGGGCGCGTGGCCTGGGGTGACAGGTGCTCAGTAAGCAGGATCCACAGGAAGGACGAAGCTGGAGCAGGGTCCAGGGTGGGTGGGGCTGACGGCAGGCCCAGAGCCAGGGCAGCCTTGAAGGAGGGCCTGTCTTCGGACCCTGCAGCCGTGTTTGCCTCGCTTCTGGCACTGGGTGCCCCTGGGGAAGCCACAGGTGCTGGAGTCGGACAGCCTGGGGGGGCACTCAGCCCTTCCTGCGTGGTCCTGTCCCTGATGTCCGTCATTCCGTGCCGTCTGGCGATGGCTACCAGTTCCACGTGACCACTGAAGTTGAAATTAAAATTTGGATCTTCGTCACCCTAGCCACATTTCAAGTGCTTCACAGCCATGGGTGACAGTGGCTCTCACGTCACATGATGAAGAACAGACGTCCCATCACCTGGGCCCCAGGGGACACTGCTCATCTGAGCAGAGGTGGTGCCTGTTGGGGGTGATGTGCGACTGGCTTGTCCAGGGCAGAGGGCAACCGTGTCCCTGCTGTGGGGACGCTGCTGTGGGGACGCTGCTGCTGCCGACTCGCCAGGAGACCAACTCATCAACTTTCCGAAACTTCGATTCCTTCATTGGCAAACTCAGCCAAGCCCGTCCCGCCTCAGAGCCTTGCTGCCGGAATCCACAAGCAGACAGCCGCAGTGCCCTGGAGTCGGAGCCCAGGACAGACGTGAGGGACAGCAGGGCAGGTGGGCCAGGCCTGCATTTGGCATCAGTGAGCTGGGCTCCAACTCCAGCTCTTGCCGCAGGTCTAAGGCTGGGGACTGGCACTGTCCAAACGCTTTTGCTGTAAAACGGGGTAAACAAAGACAATTTCTCTGAACTTCCATGTCACCGTAAGGATCCAAAGAAGTCGTGTGTGGGAACCTGGCAGCAGAGCCTGTGCCTGACTCCAGGGAAGGGGGAGAGGTGGGGGGACACTGGGTCCTGCCCTGCAGGGACTCCCCTCCACCTTGCCCGCTTCTCTTCTCCCCCACAGCGGCCACCTGACCTGAGCATGAGGACCACCAAGGGCAGTCTCTGCACTGAGGCAGGGATGACACTGGAGCTTGGGGTCCCTGGTAACACCATTGCTAGTTTTTATTGAACACTTGTTAATGCCATGGCCTGTTCTAGAACTTTCTAAGTACTATTTTTAACCTCCCCAATCACCTTGAGAGTCTGCATTACCTCCATTCTACAGACAATTAAGAGGAAGAGTTAACTGAGCCAGGTATGGTGGCACTGGCCTGGGTCACAAGCTCAAGGCCAGCCTGGGCAACTTAGTGAGACCCTGTCTCAAAATAATGATTTTAAAAGGGCTGGGGGTGAAGGGCAGGGCAGAGCCCCCCCACCACATGTGAGCGCTGGGGTCCATCCCCACTTCTACAAAGGGACAGAGCAGGGGTCTGATCCACTGGGTCTCAACTCCTTTTCGGATCTGATACTGTCCAGTAAAACAGCTGCTGTTCTGGAGAATTGTCCCTTTGGGAACCAGGACTGGGCTCTGCGGAAGCCGGAGGAGCCGCGGTACTTCCTCTTCTTGCTCTGGACGTGGCATTTGCAGGCGAGGGCGGGAGCGAGCCCTGGATGAGGAGCTGCTCACCCCCAGCTGTGCCCTCTGAGCTTCCCTGGCCTTGGGTTCCTCATCTGGAACCCAGTGTCGACGCTACGACTTTATGGGGAATTACACGAAAGGCCTTCGCTCAGTGTCCAGTGTGGAAGCGCAGCAATGATTAATCATGACTCTTCCTAAAAAAACATTAAGTGTCCCCTCCACCCTGCGGAAAAGACAAGGCGACTCCCCAGTGGGTGGAGACTGGGAGCTTTAGGTCCACCCTGGACTGGCAGGAGGGTGGGTTCTGGCTGCTCGGGTAATCCATGCTGTTTGTTCTGCTTTGCCCCCCGCCAGCCTCTGGCAGGGGGTGAGCCTTGACAGGAGCCTACTGACCCCTGGAACTTTAGGTCCCAACAGACCTGGGCCTCAGGCACCGGATGTGCCAGGAACCGCCTGGTGTGTGTGTGTGTGTGCGTATGTGTGTAAACAAGAAGGGAACACACTTTTTGCCCTTGAAGGGGCACAACTGGGGAGAATCTCACGCTCCCTGCCTGTGCCCACTTAATTTCCCCTCACGTTCCCGGGGGGCAGCTGCAGCCGCCCTTTCCTCAGCTGCAGCCCTGGCTCCGAGGCTGCTCCAGCCCTGGCCCTCTGGCCAGCTGGCTTTGGTCTGGACCCTGTGTGGGACACAGAGGCTTCAACTCAAATAGGATGAATAACTGCTCCATCCTATGCCAGCCCCAGGGCCCCTCCCCACCCTGCCCATTTTTATCAGGCCCTCCTGATGGCAGGGCTGTGAAATCTCCCCTGGAGGAGACGTGGGTCCCTGCACCCGCCTCGTCGGATGTGTTTGATCAGCTGTCAGTGGCCTGCGCCAGGGGAACCCGTGCAGAAGGGACGGTGTTTGAGCAGAGCGGCTGGGAGCCCTGGAGCCCTGGCCACGGCGGCTCCCCGCCTTCTGCAATCTCTTCTTGGAGGACAAAGGAAGGAGGAGGTTTGATAGACTAGCCCACAGGTGGCCTGGGGAACAGTGTCGCCCACAGAAGGAGACGTGGAGTGGGCTTCCCCGGAGTGCAGAGGGCGGCGGGCCCTGCTTGGTCCCTCCTGCCGTCCTCTGCACACCCAGCCCGCACTCCGTGCTCCAGGAGAAACCAAGACAGGGAGGTGCGGGCCCTCGAGCCGCCCAGAATCCCAGCAGCAACGACACCGTCTTGGAAATCGATCCTGTACCACTACAGGTCTGGGCTTCAAAGGTGGAGCGGGTGGGGTGGGGACATCCTAAGATTGCAGGTTTAGGGACAGGTAGGAAAGCTGGGCAAGGGCATCGCCCCGGTGGAGCTCAGGAATCCAGGCCAAGGGCTGCAGACAGGAAGGCGGCGGTGGGGGAGAGCAGGACAGTGCATCCCCAGCTGCGGAACCAGCTCCGCAGAACTTGGGGTGCAGCTCTTCTCCCTCTCAGGATGCGTGTCCAGGTCACAGTCGGTCTCCAGCAGCATTGACTGAGCTCCCGCTGGGCACACTATCCGCAAGAGCCTGCGAGGAGGGCCACGTCTCCGTGGACTGGGCACCTCTGCTCTGCAAGCACCAAGTGACAGGGCAGACAGCACGGGCGCTCGAGGAAGCTGAAGAACATTCCGGAGGAGAAGGGCTGGTTCCTACTGCCCACGTCTGAGAAGCCCCCTTCTAGAGACAACCGGAGTCCCGAGCAGGTGGCTTCCCAGGAAGAATGCAGACCCTCGCTGGGGGCCAGGTCTCCGCAGGGCCACAGCTGTTTCCTTCCCACCCCAACTGTGTCTGAGCGTCAGTCCCTGAGGGTCAGAGGGACAACAAGCACCAGGAGGTGAGGGGACCTCTGGGCCTGGCACTGGCACTTTTCCCAGCTGCCCCTGATTTGTGTCCACCTGGGGCTCAGAGGTCTGGGCTTCGCCAGCTGTGGTGCCAGGGGCTCCCCGAGCTCATGCTCCGGCCCTGGGCAGCTGTTTCCTGTCACTGCCCACTCTGTCTGGGATGGAGTCTGTGTCCAACCCAGGGCAGCCCAAAGTGCTCCCCCTTACTCTGGCCTTGGGCCCAGGGCCTCGTGGGGTCGTCCCCTACCCTGGGGCCCTTTAAAGGTGCATAGTTAAGGCCACCACTTAGGAAGCTCCAGACTGTCAGCTGTTTAAAAATGTGAATAACTTTCTCCTCATGATCACGGTTAAGAGACTCCTTTAATGTCACTGGTCTAGTCCTAGGTGGGGCTGGGGACCCGGCCCATCCCCTCCCTCTGCCTGGTCCTGCCAACCTGCCCCGCAGCAGCCCTGCACTCTGCACACCCACCTTCTGAGGTCACGCTCACCCCTCCTGTTGCCGAACGCTCTCCAGGCTACTGCTCAAAGCTGGCCTGGCCAGGTCAGCCTCTCCCTGCAGGTGCCACCCAGGCAGAGGGCGCCCCCTCCCCGCCCCAGTACAGGTGCATTTGGGCTGCTCCAGGACTGTCCCTAAGTGAGCACAGGACCCCCCGGCCCCCACCTCAGGCTAAAGGTCTGGTGGCCCTCGCCTCACAGGCTGGTCCCTGTGGCAGGCGCCTCTTGCCTCCTGCAGGGCGCCCTTCCTTGTGCACCTGCTGGCTGCCAGCAATGGGGCATTTTCAGCTGTCCCCTGGGAGAGGTCTCTGCCTATTTCATAGTTATCTGCTCAGCACTCGGTGCTTTGGGGGCAGCTGAGGTTCAAGAGGTACATGAAAAGTGCTGGGTGCTGTCAGATCCCTAAGGATTGAGGGAGGGAGGCCGGGGAGGCCCACTCCCCTCAGCGCCAGGGGGCGCCAGAAGGGCTGACGTGTCTGCAGAGGACTTCATTAGCAACCAAATTTTTGCACTATATTCATTAAATCCAGGCTTTTGATTCATCCTAGAATTCTGGGGGACAAGTTGACCATTTCCCCATTTTGTAGATGGGAGCAGGAGGAAGGACCTCAGAGGGTAAGCACTCGCCCAAGGTCACAGTCAGACAGTGGCACTGAGAGGAGGCACCATGGGGGGACACCATGGCCTTTGCTCTCAACACCCCCTGGCTCCCTGGGAAACGGCGAGGAGGGGAGACTCCATGAACTAGCGCGGCCTGGAAGTCTGCAACAGCCCCCAGGGGCAGCCTCCAGCCCGGGCTGTGCCTGTGCCAATGCCAGCTGCCCCAAACCGGAATGGACCCGCACCACCACAGTGCATCCCACACCCAGGCAGCGGAGATTCTTTGAAAGTGCATATCTTATTTACACGTTACTGCAAGAGTGAGTGATCGTGATCCGACTCAGAGAGAGCACGCGGGCGCTGGCTGTCCTGACCGGGTGGGGACGGGGGCGCCCCCCTTGCTAAGGCAAACCAGGCAGCAAGTTCCAGACAAGTCTCAGAGCCCGCTGGCTGCTGCACCTGGGGCTCAGGGGCTACCAGGTTCAAGGTTTCCATGGCAATCCATTAGCTCAGCCCCAAGCCTGCTCTTTTCTTGAGCAGTACGGGGGTCAGAGCCAGGCACTAATCCTTAGAGGCAGGCACTCTACCACTGAGCCTCAGCCAAGCCCTTTTTATGGTTTGTTAAAAACTTTGAGCCAGGGTCTCCTTGAATCGCCACGGCCGAGTTCCTGCCGCCTCAGCACTGCTCCGCTGGGACTGCAGGTGTGTGCCACCGCACCTGGCTCCCAGGTCTGTCTTTTACTCCATTATTTCCCAAGTACCCCCGGGACACACTGGGCCAAAGAGAACAGGGCTGCCCAGCCCTTCCTCTGGGGGAGGCGGGCAGACAAGCAGCCCAGGGTCTTCTCCCTCCCTGTTGGACTTTCTGGCCCCAACTTAACGGAAATGCTCTTCGTCTCCAGCACCTCCTGCCCCCTCTGTAAGGCTGTCAGCCTCCCCTTTCCTTAGTCATGTGGGTTCTCAGGCACATGAGATTTAATGGCACACTGTCCCCCACCACCAGATGTCATCAGTCCTTGGTATGGGAGAATTTAGGGACCCTCTCCCTCTTCCTTTCGATTCTGGAAGTCCCCTGATTGGGCTCACTATTCACTGGACCCCATTTCATCCCTTAGCACTATCAGAGCTCTGGCCCAAGGGACAAGGCTGAGGTGCCTCCTGTGGCCGGAGGCAAGTCGGAGGCGTCCTTCCTCAGAGGGGCCTGCACCATGGGAAGCGGGCACTGCCACGGCAGCCCTGATGCTCATGGGCTCAAAGTTTTCCAAGCAACTTCAGAGACAGGAGAGATGGCTTTACAAATAGACCTTTGTCCCTGCCCTGTGGCTGCCCCCAGTCCAGGTTCTGCTCCTGTTTGGATGGTGGGTCGCACCTGCCTGCGGCACTCCATCATCGATTTCAGCCTCACTTACCTTGATGGGCAAATCCTGGTCTGTAACTGACCCCTCCACTCCCGCAGAAACAGACCCCACTGTGGCACCTGCCTCCGGCCCCTCCTCACCAGCAGGGTCATGAGCTCAGGGAGCAGAGGAGGCGTGTGGCCCCAAGGAACCAATGCACCTGTTCCCAGAAGTCCAGAGACTCCTCCAACTGCCACAAGTTCACCCAGGGACCGCACGGCACCTTCCATGGCAGAAGGGACACGGAACACCAGGGCCACAGGAAAGCAAGCACGTGGACAGAGGAGAGCCATTAGCAACGTCCTCCAGAGCAGCCACTCAGAAGGTCTCTTGGGCAAAGTGGGAGAACTGAAAAGGTCTCCTTGTAAAATGCAGGCCTGGGCTTCTCCAGAGAGCGACACTGTAAAGGCGGAGCTGGCCAGCACACAGGCCACTCGGAGCAGACACTGAATCCAGGACGGACTCCTGCGCCCCAACCAGAACAGCACCGCTGGGCGGGTGCCTCCTGCCAAGTGTGCCCGGGAAGAGCGTGCCCGATGGCCCAGCAGCAGGTCCGACTTTCTCTGTCCAGCCACCATGTGGGTCCCCATCAAAATCAGAGAAAGGACTCTCAGTGCCGGAAAGGATCTGACCCTTGGGCTTAAAACTTAGAGCGCTTTTATTCAGAACACTCCAGAACAAAACAGAATACACCCTACTCGCCCAACGGGCCCTCAGCAACCGGTTTTTAATGTTTTGCTTCCTGGAAGACAGAAACTTGGTGACGCTCACCACAGTTCCCACCCCTCCGTGGCCTGCGAGGAGCCATGTTCTTACCACTGGGCCTAGAGCCTGTGCCACTCCACTGCCTTTCAGTGGGTCTCATCTGGTGCCAAGGGGAGATTCAGTGCCACTTTGCCACTTACAAATCAAGCGCTCTCCTGTCTGCCAGCCCCCAGGACTGGAAAAGCTTCAAACAGGGGCGGCCACGGCAGAACGGTGAGGTCTTTGCAGGGAGGTGAAGCCTTAGGGTTTGAGCACCATCTTCTGGTCAGTTTTTGGCTTCTGAAGCGGACTCTCCTTTAAAAATGTCATTTGCTTGAGGATAAGAAGATTCCAGGACTATGAGCTCAAGTGCTTTGCCCCATCAAAATGAGGACAGGCCTGGAGGCGGGAGCAGCTGTGGGTCGGGCTGTGGAAACTTGTCAGGGCACTCTGTGCCCAGCGGATTCCAGACACCAGTCAAGGTGAAGGCTCGACCCTCTGCCCTTCTAGCTGGGTGCCATCAGACCCTGCAGCAGCAACAAATGCCCCACCACAGTGGAGCCCGACCCCGGCTCTGCCTGTGGCCATGCGAGAACTTGTGCTTGGAAGGAAGTGCTGGGCTCTCGCTGCTGGCGGGTGAGGGCGAGCGCCCAGCTCAAGCGCGCTCCTATCCAAGGATTCAAGCCACACAAAGTGGCAGGGAGCCCTGTCTGTGTGTCAATGCTGCACTAGCCCATGTCAACCTTTGGGCATCAAGGGACAGTTAAATCCTAAACGGTAGGAATGAACAGTCATCTACTTCACCTCCTAATGGATTCCACAAACTATTAATTACCAGATTATATTTTAGGAACTAAAGACAAAAAGTTTTTTGAAATTTAGACTCAAAAAGATCATTGAACTTCGCTAAGTGTGCAGCCGGGGAGCCAGAGAGCAGCCGCCCACGAGGCGTACCAGCGGGCAGCAGGCACAGCCAGGAGCTGCCCTGGCCACCCCTCCACAGACAGGCCCCTGCCTGCCTGCCCGGTGCTGGCTCAGTGGCAACGTCACATGCTCCAGAGGCAGCCACAAGCCAGGCCCCCTGGGTCAGTAGAAGTTTTAGCCTTGATCAGAGGAAGGGGGTGAGGAACATGGAAGAGCTGTGAGAGCCACCTTTCAGGTGAGGACACCAGGAAGAACACCATAGAAAGGCAGAGGCGGCCTCTTCAGCTGGACGGCCTCCCGTGGAGCACCTCCAGGAGAAGCCCTCCACAGGCTTTGTTTGGGGAGGGGCTCCCTCTGCGGACCAGCGAGGACCTGTGCTTCCTGCAGTGGTACCACTAGTGTGCTGGGCATGGTCAGCAGGATCTGGGGGACCCAAGCAGAGGGGAGAGTGGGAGAAGTGAGGACAGACAAGTGTGCTCTTGGCTGGGGTCCCTGGAGGGGGTGCTGGGCCCTGCTCTCATTTTCAAACAGCCAGGGGCACTGGAGTCCCTTGCAGGCACTTCTTGCCAGCCTGGTCCCCCAGCTAAATGCCCTGTCCGAGTAGGGCTGCAGCACGGCACACCTTCCTGGCTGGCCTGGTCACCAGCTCCCAACCCACTGCTCTTTCAGACTCTAATTCAGAAGCTAGACTTCCCTCAGGGCCAAGTGGTGTCACGGAGACCCGAGCAGCAGCCATGGGACGGAGGCTGTCTTCGGTGGGGGACGGAGTATTGGCACGGATGATTCAGACATGGTGGGTTTCATGAGAGCAATGTAATTTCCGTCGGTTTTCCCAGGGAGATTGTCTAGGTTGGTGCTAAGCTAAGATGCTCGCCATGAAGGGCAGCAGGGAGGGCAAAGGGCAAACTGCAGAGCTTCCCCTCTGGAGCCGACGCAGGGACCCCTCCGCCAGAGGAGCAGTCCCTCATTTGGCCTCGCCACAGATCAGGGTCACGGTACCATCCAGCAAGTCTTCCACAGTCACCGCCACGAGCTCAGAGCTGGTCTGAGTTGCCTGAGAATCAGGCAAAGTCACGAACACCTGCGACCCAGCAAGCTGTGTCTCCTCCAAAGTGATCACCTGCTCAGTTGGGGCCACTGGCTCAGGAGTTTGGATCACCTGAAAGGGAAAGACCGGAAGGCTGCTCTGGGCAGTGCCCACAGTCAGCTCCTCGAGTTTCCGCCTCGTGCAGTAATGATGATATTTATGTTTCCCCCTGAGGAGAGCAATTACTTGTGCCTAATGGGAAGAGGCAAGCCTAACACCAGTGATGCAAAAGAGAAGGCGGCAGACAATTTCAATAACTCTACGCACCAAATTGCTATAATCTGCCCAGTACGCCGCCTCTGGGCGCCGGACTCTGTGATCACACCAGGGAACCCTGCCTTGGTCTCCCACACCGAGTTTTCCTGTCTCGAGGATGACAATGCGTAGGTAAGTGCCATGGAACAGGAGCCACTGAAGGTGGCTGGTCTCAGGTCTGAAACATGGCACCTAAAAAATTAAGTGGCCTGGGTGACGTGACAGCAGCCTGGACGCATGGAAATGAAGTGATTCTTCAGAAGCCCAGGCAGAGGGCCTTCTCGGACCTCCGAGAGCTGCCAGCCTTCCTGGGGGCTGTGTGGCTACAGACCTTGAGAAGCAGCTGAACAGATGAGCCGCGGCTCCTGCCAGCTCAGTCACCAGCTCAGTAGCTGGCTGGCCAGCACCCCAACCCTCCACGGGCCACACGCCACGCGCACTGTCTGCTAAGGCTGACCTGCCCCTGGTGGGAGAGCCAGTCTGTGGTTAGGCACTCCCAGCTCCGGCCCAACCTGCGCTTCAGTGCTTCTGACCTGCGGACCCCTGGACAGTTTGATTCCTTCAGTATTTTTAAACAAGAGTGCCCCCCAACCCCTGCCCACGGAGGGCTCAGCCACCCGCTCCTGAGAAGCAGCCAGAAGGGGACAGCGGGCACAGCTGCTTCCCACGCTACAGGGTGAAGCCCAACAGTCTCCGGAAACAGCAGTTTCCAAGCTGGCTTTCTCTTTTAGGATTGGAGCCCTCCTTTTCTTCCTCTCCAAGGACATCTCACCAAGAACTCTAAGGAAATAAATAAATAAATAAAAGCAAAATGGCCTGGGTGACATGACAGCAGGCCTGTCACCTGGACTTCTGCCCACCTGACTTGCCCTTGTTCCCTAGAGGCCATAAAAACATGGTTTGCAAATGACTGACCTACACAACTGGACAGTGGGGCAGTCCAAGAGGCTGAAGTCTCCCTCAGTCTCAGCTCTCCCTAGCCCCTCTCCAGCTACTCAACATGGGCAGAGCCGAGTTTCCTTCCTTTTCTGCCCTCCTCTCTCTGGAAAAGATGGGAGGGAAGATACAAAGGGACCAGAGACAGACTGGACTGAGCTTGGCTTCAAAATCAAGAAGAGGCGGGCTTCTCACCAGGTGAGAGGCCCAGACACACAAGGTGTACGTGCCCAGCCCAGGAGTCACCCATGGGCCTCACCTGATGGTGGTCCCTGCCCAACACGGGGTGTAGCCATTCCTCTGCACAGTTCCCTACAGCGCTGTTTGGTAAGAGGTGCAGGGACTCTTACGACCATGAATGTATTACCAGGGAGACCTTCAACCAAGGTCTAGGGAAGCCTTTGGAACCCCGCGTTCACATCCCGTGAATCTGATGGCCCCAGAGTCACCTGAACCATCTGTGAGGTGGCAGCCTGGGTCTCAGTGCCCACCACCTTTGGGTGGTCAGATTCCAGGTGGCCGTCCAGCTGTGCCTGGGAGGTGAAGAGCTCCCCACAGAGCTCACAGGGGAAGGTGCTCTCCGACTGCTTGAAGTGCTCCGTGGTGACGTGGTGCTGCAGGGCTCCCGGGAAGCGGAACGTGGCCGCGCAGTACAAGCACCTGAATGGCTGGGTCCCTGAAGGAGGGAGGGGGAGAGATGCAAGTCGAGGTCTGGAGGGGCCTGAAGCTCGTACAGTTTGGAGGGGCCTTCGTTATAAAATGGCAATGACATAAAACTAGACAGAGAGCTTTGGAAGGGTCTCCTGCAAGTGAGGTACCTTCAAAATACAGTTTAATTATTAACATCAGATAGAGGCTAGGCTTGCCTCTGCTGAAGCCCATTACTCGTTCCATGGTGGACAAGGACACTGATGAACGATTTCACCAAACCTAGGAAGTTCATTTTCACATCTCTGAGGCAGGACCAATGGCACCTCTGACTGCTGTGGCTAGGCAGCAGTGGGGTCACTTGTCGATGGCTGTGCATGCACAAGCACGGGCTCACAGGACGAGTGTCCATGACTGGACGACATCCCTGGGATAGGACGGTGCGCACTTTCCACGAGTAGTACCCGAACAGTCCAGGGGGAGGGGCAGGTGATGAAGGGTCAGCTACATCCCAGAGCAACAATCAAAAGCAGTCTATGCGGTATTTCAGAGATCAAAACTAAGAGCCTCCAGTTTTCTGGAGGAATCTTATGCCTGTGCTTGGTCACCAATGCTATTGATGGCAGAGCAAACATGGTGTGACAAACCTTGACAACTGGAACTGAAAGTTACTGGAGAAGCTGGCTTCTTCCCTTCATCGACTTACTCTTAGGTTTTCCTTCTTATGTATGCACACCATGCGTGTGACAGGATAAAGATCCATGTCAAGTTAAGACTAAAATAGCACTTAGCATAACCTACAGATTCAAGTAATAAGAAAGCAGAGTTTAATTGGCAGCACTTAATGGTTCATTAAAAATGGTACAACTTAGTATCTGGCCTTCTAGAGTTGATGGAATACGGGCACAACAATGACAGCCGTGGCTACACCGGGTGCTCACCAGTGCCAGGCCTAAAGGCTTTCGCAGCCACCTGATGAAGTGAGCACTATGATTCCCATCTGCCAGATGAGGAAACCGAAGCACAATCCAGTGGCTTGGCCTGGAGCTCAGCGGTAGAGCACTTGCCTCCCACGTGCAAGGCCCTGGGTTCAATCCTCAGCACCACATAAAAATAAATAAATAAAGGTATTGTGCCCGACTACAACTACATTAAATAAATAAATAAACAAACAAATAAATAAATATTCAAAAAAAAAAAAAAAGAAAGAAAAGACGAGGCTTGCACTTAGTCTAGCTCAGAGGTATGCAGAAGGGGCACTGACCTGAATGCTGGCACTTGACGTGGACCTGCAGCAGAGCTGGTGTGGGGAAGAGCTCCTTACACTGGTCACATTCGTGGAACTTCATATCTGTGAAGTGTATAAGGAAAAACGTGGGAAAAGACAAAAAGAGGGCTCTGCCAAGGCCAGAGAGTGAACAGCTTGGGGTGGGGTGAGGACTGACCCTCTGTACAAGATCCACCAGGGCAAGAGGCTCACACCTCATGCAACCTAGTCGTAAAGAGCAGGCTCTGGTCCAGACTGTCCAGGTGCAAGAGGGCAGTGGGAGTTAACAATAAAATACACACGGAGTACCCGGCTGCCCCCTGTACACAGAAAATGCTCCGTGACTGACAGCTGTTGTGATTATCTCTCAATTTACCTGCAAGGCAGGTATTAGTAACTCCCATTCTGCGGAGGAGGAAACAGGCTCGGAAAAGTCACTTGCCAAGGTCATGCAGCTGGGTAAGTGCTGGCATTGGGGTTTCCTGGGCCCGTCTGCCACCAAAGCTGGCACCCTTCCCATGTGCCTGACTGGTCCTCACTCAGGGGTTGGCAGGAGCTTACACTGCCCTCGGTGTCCAGGTTTGAGAATCACGGCCACTCAAGCTACTGTTACTGAGGGTTGGGACTGGTGTCCTTTCAGGTATGCCGGGCAGAACAGAGGCGACCACCACAGCACGCCGCCCTGAGGTGCGGGAGCCAGGACATCAAGACCCTCCCACGCATCTGCTCACAGGCGCTCTGTGCCCGGCCTCACCTGCGTGCTCGGCCTTGATGTGCTTCTTGTGTTCAATGGTGTTGGGAAAGGTCTTGTCGCAGGAGCTGCACTGCAGCGATGAGAACCTAGACGATCGGTGGTTCTGAGCAGCAAACACATCCGGATGGTGGGTCCGATTATGGTACCACAAACCAGACAATTGCTGTAAGAAATCAGGCAAATGTTAGGTCTTAGAAAATTCTAGCAAGCCAGGAAGCTCACAAGATCCCCATAAAGGAAAATACATTCTGAGATAAGCTCATGGATCTACTGCCATATGTTTTTTGGAGTCCTGGTGATTGAACCCAGGGGCACTCTACCACCAAGCTACATCCCTGGCCCTTTTTTTCAAATTTTCAGACAGAGTCTAAGTTGCCCAGGCTGGCCTTAAACTTGCAATCCTCCTGCCTCAGCCTCCCGAGTCACTGCGACCCACCTAAGTGCACACTGACCTATCTTGCTGAGTGCTGACTCGAGAGTAAGGCAACTAGGAGTGGAGAGGCCATTCTGGCAGGGCTCAACTGAGTCCCCCGTAAGTCTTCAGGACTAAACCCTGGCCACCAGCAGGCACAGATGTTCTTCACCCTGAGCTCTATCTCACCGCTTCCCAGAGGCCTAGAGGTGAGGCAGAGCAGCCTGCCAGGGAGGAGCCTGGGAGTCCAGAAGCAAGCGTCACTGCCTTTCCCAGGCTCCAGAACAGCATTGGGAACTCTCCATGCAATTTCCTGGTCTCTAGACACCAAGCCCAGGCCCTCCTCAGCTCCATCACACCAATGTCACAGCACAAGGCCGGGCACAAAGTTAGCTCTCATTTCTAAATCAGCTGCTGGGCCTCTGTCCACACCTACATCACAGGAGACAGCAAGGACCATTCTTTTCTCTGGGACTGATTTCTGATAGATATGGTTTCTTTTTAGATCTACATAGGGCTTCACCTTAATTATGTAACAAATTCTAAAGTAAAAATGCAGAGTCCTTCCCTGGGAGTTAAACAATTGTGCTAAACAAGGCGATCAAGGCACTGTACTGCTCCTCGTTGCTATTTTCATATCCCTTGTGCATCAATAGGTTCTATAGAACATGAGCGTCCAAGGGGAAGAACAGCATCCCATTTTTGATAAGATGAAGTCGAAGAGAAAAGGGGTGAGAACTTTCTGCTCTAATGACAGACGGCTCCTCCACTGCATCACTTGACCAGATTTCAGAGAATCTCAATTAGAAGTTGCTTTTTAAAATCCAGTGGTGGGGATGGAACCCAGGGTCTTGCACATACCGAGCACACGCTCCACCTCTGAGCTATACCCCAGCCCATGACACACAAGGATCGGTCCTATCGTAACATTTGGGGATGAGCTGGGACAACCTGCAAGTCACAAACACAGGAACCAGGGAACCGAATGGGGCAGGGACTGGAGGAACAACTCCCAGGGCCCGAGGTCACCTGGTAGGCCTTGTTGCAGATCCCACAGCTGAAGGGCTTCCCTCCGACGTGGGTCACCATGTGGCGCTCCAGCATGGAAGGGGCACTGAAGATCTTCCCACACGTGGGGCAGGGGTGGTACTCCTTGGAGTGCACCTCGTGGATGTGCTTCCGGTGATCTTGCAGAGTGGGGAAACTCATCCTGCATTTCTTGCAATCGTAGGGATCTTCTATGTCTAGTTCCCGGAGGGGCAGCCATAAGAGAAAGAGGCAGAGGGGAGAAAAACAGCACAAGCAGCAATCAGTAATGCAACGCTGTTTGGGTGTCACACAGCGTTATAGACTCCGGGGACCTGAGGTCATTGGAGCAAGCTCCAGGAGGTGGGCCTGGTTCCTCTGAGCTCCTGGACTGACATCCCTGCAGCATCCGGCAGTTTGTCCAATTCCTCATTTAATCTATTCGACTACTTTCCAGGGAACATCGTGGTTGCTCCTCACGTTCGCAGTGGCGTTTTGAGTTTTCTAATTCATGGTGGAGATGCCCACACACTCCCCAGAGCATCACTATTTCTTTTGTCATCAGTAGCACAAGGAGTACTTCCTCACTGAGCTTCAGACTCAATAGCAAGAAGCCTCTGCATGGAGGAGGGCAATGAGCGCCCCCAGAGACACCTAGCCCTGCCCCCAGCCCATGGGCAGCTTCTATTATCATGCTTAATTTAGAGATTAGAAAAGTCAAGGTTTAAAGAGTTAAGTTAGCACCTTCCTGCCCAAGGGCACACCCAGAGCCCACTCTTAAAGCACATGCTTCACTGGACATGCCAGCTCCCCAGTGGGACCTCAAAATATGGAGGACTAATAAAGAACGTACTGGCCCTATGGCTGGCAGAGAACGTCAGTCTTTTTCTTAAAGCAATAGAAAGCAAAATGTTTTAATAGTAAAATCCTTGCCCACACGAAAGGCCCAGCCATAGGCCAACCTTACTGGTGCACTGACCAGATTCACTCAGGGATCCTGACACGCAGCGGCGGGCAGCACCATTAACTAGTCTCCCTGTGGACAAGAGCTCTTAAAATTGCAGTTTCACGCTGCCTTTAAAGGCTCTCTGACACAGGTTTCCGCAGCAAGGAACGGGAGAGCTCAGTGCAGGGGACGAGGGGCCTGGGTCCTGTGCTGCTGGGGAGGACCGACTCTGGGATATGGCCAACTATTTTGGGTCCTCTCCATTCTGAAAATTAATGTCTTCCCCTTTCCTGATTCTCATGTAATGCTACTGAGAAAAGAAGACTAAAGCGGATGTCACTTCAAGAGGTTGGCACTGGATCCAAGCCAAGACCTACTCTGGAGGTCTACTGTAAGTGGACTTTTAGCAGTCTTCGTCAACTCCCTGGGGCTAGGGGCCACACTTTGTATTCTTCCTGCACAACCCAGTGTCCAGTCACATGCTGGCATTGAGGAGCTCTGGCAAAGTCCACGGTGGCTGGGCTGAAAGCAGACGTGGATGTGTTCACATAAAGCAGATGTTGTGAGACACTGTTTGCCAACAGCTAGAAAGTGGTGTGTGGGAGGAAGGATGGGCAGGGGGAAGGAGAGAGGAGGAAGGTATGCAAGGTACCTGGAATGCCAAGAGATAAGCTTGATGGTGACAGATGGTACCTGACAGGGATGCTCTTATCACCAACCGTAATATCTCATCTATTGAGCCACTTCTATGTGTGAGGGTGACACGTCTCGCATCCGTGGTAGTGAGATCTCATTTAATCCTTACAAGAATCCAAGGTGGTGGTATTATCATGTGCTCTAGTTTGGAAGGGGCACATGCAGCTTAGGAAGGGAAGGCAATTTGAAAAGTAAGTGGCAGGGTCAGGATTCAAGATCAAGCCCAGGACACTTGCTGTGCTGTGTTGGTCACATTCTGGCTGCAAAAAGCAAGGCTGAAGGAAACATGAGGGGCGGCAGCACTTCTTTTCCTCGTGTGTGTGTGCGCTCGTGTGTGCATATGTTGGTGCTAGTAGAAAGGAGAAGGATGGGGGAAGACCCTACTAATTGAGGGAAGTTCAACAACACTTGGAACAGAACGGTGGGCACCATGCAGGACGCAGGCTCCACCCAGGAAAGGGCTGGGCTGCCCTTGCGGGAGGCAGATGTGAGCACAGGACGAGGAGGAGGATGAGGACTGACACAAACCCTCTGGTGCCCTTGAGCCGCCAGCACGGAGGCTCTGTCCTTCCAGCACAGTCTGCCTTTGCAGCTGAACAGCAGCAGGCGGGCTGGAGCAGGACAAGGGAAAGCCTTGGCAGAGAGAAGCCAGCGTCATAGGGGGACAGGTTAAAAATGGGATTCTTCCTGAAACAGGACCAGAGGACTGTGGGTCTGCAGGAGAATGTGGGAAGGCAGGGCACTGAATGGGGCCAGTTCTGGTGGGGTGAACCTCTGTATGACTGCTCCACGTTTTCTCAGGGCCAGGTGTAGCCCTGCACAACTGACATCCATCATCTCAGTACATACTGTGAAAGGTGTGCAGGTGGATGGAGAGGCCGTTGGCTTGCCGGAAGCCCTTGCCACAGTCCCTGCAGACGTATGGCTTGTCCCCAGTGTGGGTCCTCACGTGGCGGGACAGCTCAATGGACTGGGCGAACACCGCATCACAGTACTGGCAGGCGTACATCTTTCCTGCAAATACACACGAGCTTGTGAGTGCCAGCACTGAACTCTCACGGCATTCCTACAGGCAAAATTCTGAGGCACACACCAGGGAACTGTCATCTGGAGATGACATTAAAACCTCAGACAATCTATAATCCACCGGGTGAGGTCTGCAGCCTCCTGTCAACACCTGTCCCTCACCAACAGCCCCTCACCCCCGACAGATGCTGAGCACAGCTGCATGGAGGAGCAGGGTTCTCATCACACAAGAGAAGGCCTCTGTTTGTCAGACCACCCCGAGGATGGAAGGGCTCGTTCCACCTCTGTCAAAAGATAAATCCTTGTGTTCAGAAATGCGGGAGTCCAGCCTCCTCACGAGACGCGCAGTGTGATGTGGAGCTGCACACCAAGGTGGGACGTGGCTGGAGGAGGAATGACTTGCTCTAAAGTCAGTGCACATCCCTGGGCTTCTCAACTTTCTCACACACATAATGAAAATGTAACTGCTGGGCTGCCAAAGACTGGAAAGGTCAAGAGCAGCTCTGGAGGAGCGGCATTTGTAAAGAGGCGCACCGGCCGAGGAGTGTGGGTGCCTGAGGAGTGCGGGTGACGTAGGCCCGCGGCACCCAGGGCAGACAGCCTCATTTCCACTTTCACCTATTGGGCTTTGAAAGAGATTTTTTGGGGGGGGAAAAAAAGGTTTCTTGAATCAAAAGTTGAAATGATTGAGAATCCTGAGGCTTTGTCCTTGACCTTCTGCATCCCTTTCTAGATGACCTCATCTCAGAGCCCTGCACACTGCCTTGCTGACAGCGCCACCCTTTGCCACAACTCCAGGCTCAGACACCAGCTTTCTGTCTGCCTGTCCACTCAGAGCTCTTCCCCCCACATCTGCCCCCTCACAATCAGCTCCTGCTGCTCTGGCCCCACCCCCCCACGCAGGCCCAGGCCCCCAATCCCACCTCAGTAAGCGCAGGGTCATTCACTCAGCTGTCCAGGCCCAAGCCCCAAGTCATGCCCGTGTCCTCTCTTCCCCCTGCACCCACATCCAACCCATCCTGTCACCTCTGCTTTCAAAAACATATCCTCAGCCAGGCATGGTGGTGCTCACCTGCAATCCCAGCGGCTCAGGAGGCCGAGGCCCTAAGCAACTCAATGAGACCCTGTCTCTAAATAAAATATAAAAGGGCTGGGGATGTGGCTCAGTAGCTAAGTGCCCCTGGGTTAAGTCCCCAGTACCCCCCAAAATAAATAAATAATAATAAATAAATCTGTGTGTGTGTGTGTGTGTGTGTGTGTATCTCCTCAAACTTGAATGCTTTTCCAACCCTAATACAACTCTAGTTGAAAACTACATCCTCTCTCCATTGACTGCCACAAGCGCCTGCCATTATCTTTGTATATCACACTCCAGTCCTGGAACAGTTCACTGTTGAAAGTGGGCAGAAGTAACCTCTAAGAATGTAACCAGATCCCATCACTTTGCTCAAAACCCTCTTAGGGCAGAATAATGGCTTCCCAAATGGCCACGTCCTAAGCCCTGGAAATGGTAACTGTGCGAAAGAATCTGTGCCTGAGTTAAGCATCTTGATCTCATTCTGTCTCTCTAGGGGCCCTGTGGAATCACAGCATTCTGGTAAGAGGGAGGACGGAGAGCCCAAGGAGGGGGCATGGTGATAGAGCAGAGGCTGAAGTGATGTGGCCGAGAGCCCAGGATGACAGGCAGACTCTAGATGCTGGGAAAGGCAAGGAGGGGATCCCCCCTTGTACCCCCACAGGGAACACAACTCTGCTGAGCCCTTGACTTAGCCTCATAATATTCATTTTTGGACTTCCAACCTCCAGAATGGGAAGATAATACTTCTGTGTTGTTTTAAGCCATAATTTGTGGTAATATGTTAAAGCAGCATAGAAACTAACATTGTTCACATCAAAGCCAAAGTCCTCAGCTGGACTAGTCAGACCTTACGGGACCTGGCCCTCTGGCTTTCTCCCTTAACACGCTGTTCTCACGGATGCTGACTTGGGAAGCTCCTTCCCACTCTGGGGAGGGGCTCTCCACTGGCTGCAGTGCTCACTTTGATCAGATTTCACCTGGCACACCTCCCTCAGAGGCTTCCCTGATGACGTGAATAGTGCCCACCCCAGTCCTGTCATGCCTGTGGCCTACCTGGCCTGGCCTTTCTTCACAGCAATGGCTACACTCTGGATTTCTGTTACACATTGACTTCTTTGTTGTTTGTTTTACCCACTGGAGTGCAAGCTCCGTGGGAGCACAGTGTGTGCACCTACAACTTCTCCATGCCCAGAAGAGTACTTAAGAAACCCATTCATCAGTCAACTTCGAGGGTCTACAATTGCCAAATACCATTCCAAGTTCCCTGAATTCAGCAATAGGGGAAAAAAGACCAACAGCTCTACCTGCATGAAGCCAGCCTTCTAACAAGGGAGACTAACTGCAAGCAGACTACACGAACCCAGCAGAGACTCATCCCACGGTAAGCACAGTGGGAAAAGTAACGCAAGGAAGCAGGCTGTGGGTGAGGTTCCAGTGGTGCAGGGAGGGACTCCAGCAGCTGTCGGTGAGGAAATCCTGGAAGGAGCCGGGAAGCACGGAGACATCTGAAAGGAGGCGTCCCAAGAAATGGACAGAGTCCTGGAGCAAGTGCCCAACAGGCCTGAAGCCTGGGAAGGAAACTAGAGTGGGCAGGACAGAGTGGGTGGGCAGGAGCAAGGAGAGCCAGGGAGGAGCCCACAGACTGGGGGCAGCTGCAGAAGGACTCCAGAGTCACACTGCAGGAGACTAAAAGCCACGTGGTCTTGAGCAGAAAAAAGACCGGATATGGTTTAGTTTTAAAATGGTGCAAGCAAGGAGACAGGTAAGGAGACTACGGTGAGCATCGGGGAGGTGACGGGCACCATTACATGCATGGAAACACTCAGACTCCATGCAGAGCCCTCCAAAGGCTCTCCTGACAACACACTGCCTCTCCCCCGCCTGCACCAGAGCCCCCTCTGCACTCTGCCGTGCTGTCCCTGCTGCCCGCGGGCGAGTGCTGGAGTCCCAGCCCACCCGTAGCTCCTGGCGCTGCCTGACCCACAGCCAGTGCTTCCCCAGGTCTTTCTCATGCTTGAACCACACATCAGAACTCAGAGAACCCCTGGCCTCCACACACTGTAAAGCCTCAGTCATAAACAACGTCAGCCAGCCTCTCCAGAAACCCTCCCAGCAGGCACTGTACGACCTGGGGGCAGACGGGAGTCCTCACTGTGTGCCAGATTTTAAGTCCTGTTTTCGTTTTTAATTTCCCTGACATGTAGACCAGGCCTAAGGCTTAACGGGGTTTTGGCAGGTCACATGCTGGAAGGCCGCAGGAGGAAGGGGAGCGCGTTGGTGCCTCACCTTCCGAATGCTTCTTCTTGGTGTGGTAGGCCAGGGCGGAGGCCTGCGTGAAGGTCATGAGGCAGTGCTTGCACATGAACGGGCGGTCCCCGGTGTGCAGGCGGAGATGGTTCTTCAGGGTGGAGTTGGCTGCAAACTTGGCGCCACACTCTTCACAGGAGAAAGGCTTCTCATCAAAGTGCTCTGTCAGCTTGTGGTACTGCATGCCTGAGAGGCCAGGAAGGGAGCAGAAGAGACACTGGCCATCAGCATTAGGCATCAGGAGGATGCTGCAAGCACCACCTCGGCCACGCCTGCTGTTCAGCTGCCCACCACCGGTCCCGAGTCCCCTTGGAGTGACTCCTGGTTGCATCAGACATTAAATGATTCCAGGTTTACCTCTTTCCCCATTCTTCAACAGGACCCAGCCCCCCAAAGTAGAGAAACACACCTCTATTATGTTTCATTATGTTTACCCAACACCTGGGACAAGGGAAACAATTCCGACTCTGCATTCCACGATTTCTGTGACTCTAATTCATTCCAAGAAGCGGGTAGTACATGGAACCTAAGAGTCAGGTGCTGAATAGCTGGCCATCATTATTATGAATAGTGACCACCTGAGTTTCTGTATGTGTACTCTCCTGCCGCTGCTGTGGGAGATGCTGAGCTCTGCTGCCTTAAAACTTCAAAACAATCTAAAAAAGTAAACAGCATCAGGGTGTCTGTGGGACAGATTGGGAAATCACAGCTCAGGAAGCTGATTCCAGAGCTCGTGCTTCCTCTGAAATATCATCCTGCTTCTGAGAAAGCCTGCTGTTTTCAGAGCCCGTCCATATCCTCCTGGCACACCCAGGGCCCCACTATGACCCCCGCAATGGTACCTGAGGCATGGGCAAATTCTCTCCCACAGAGGTCGCATGTCACCGGAAGCCGCTTCTTCTTCTTCTTGGGGACTTCGGGCTCGGCCCCTGCACCTGCACCGCGGGCCTCCGGCTGCTGTGCGCCCAGCTCCTTCTCGGCCTCCTTGGCCTCACTGCCGTCCTTGCGCTGCACCTGTCTGCTCTTGGCCACGCGGCAGCGCTTCATGTGCACCTTCAGGCGGCAGTAGAAATGGAAGCTCTTGTCACAGGCCTTGCAGACGAAGCTCTTCTTGGCAGAGTCGGGAGAGGCAGCCGTGTCTGCTTCTTGCTGCTCTGGCAGGGGACCTGTCTCTCCCTGGCTACCTGGGCCTGCAGCCTGGCTGTCTTCCTTGGCCTCATTTTCCCTGTTGCTGGGGCCAGGGTGGAATCTATTGTGCACTTTCCACGCTCCCTGCTCTCCGTCTTCCTTGGTTAGGAGACCTGCAGGAGGGAGAAACCTTAGGGCTCTGGGAATCCTGTTCCTCTGTTGCTTTATAACGTTTCTAACACACTCTCAGAGGAGAATGGAGACTACTTGGGATCCTCAAAAAACTCTCAAGTAATATCACAGTTTATTTCCCAATAAACACAAGTAGCACCACGTACCCGTGCCTCTTGGCTGCGTTAGGTGTTGAGAGCATACAAAAGGAATAAATAACTCGAGGTATGATGCTCTCTCATATGAGCGGCTGCCTCTTTTCCTCAGTAAGAAAGAGCCTGGGGCCTAACAAATCCCCAGCCCCATTCCTTACCAATGTGTGCCAGCTCCTGCATGACAGGCTGCAGGCCTGGGAAAGACTTGTGGACACTGCACAGGAGGCGGCAGATTTCAATGGCTGAGACTGATTTCTCCTTGGCTCTGCTCAGCACTGCTCTCAGGGAAGCTTCGGGGCTGGCCGTTTCAGAGGAAATATTCAGAATCTAAATGAATACCATGAGACAAAGGTATGGGGTTAATACCCCAAGATTTTCTCCATAGTTTTCAACTTTAAAAAAATCTAGTTCCAGGGCTGGGGTTGTGGCTCAGTGGTAGAGCGCTTGCCTAGCATGCATGAGGCATTGAGTTGGATCCCCAGCACCACCCAAAACAACAACAAAAAAGGAAAACAAACACCATAAAGGTATTGTGTCCATCTACAACTAAAAATATTTTTTTAAAAAATCTAGTTCCAGAAGATACCTCTGCATCTCTAAGTAGCTCACACCTGTCCTCATGACACGTGTAAAGGAGAGCCTTGTTTTCCAAGCGACAGGGAAATTAACAAAACACAAAAAGAAGCACACGTAGAGATGAACTGAAACACAAAGCAGGCACAAACAGGGAGGACTCAGCATTTTCTCTAAGAGTTCTCTCAGCTCTGGGAGCTCCGAGAGCTTTCCTAGATCTTAACCCTGGAAGCCTGGAGAGCAACAGGGCTTGGAGCTGGTGTTTCTGTCGTGGAGATCGGGATGATCTTCCATAATATCCAATTGTCTCCGTGTCTGGAAGTAATTCTGCGCTATCAGGGGCTTCATATTTTTAGACACTTAGATGTGCCCTTTTAAACATCATTTTCTTTCATAAAGAAACTCGGCGTTTTAAAGCAGGTTCAAATAGGGGCTTTAAAGAGGCCAAGAATCTGATTTCAAAGCTGTCCTCTTTCAGAACGTCAGAGCTATCAGCAGAGAGTCGGCATACTGAGAAAATAAAGCAAAACCATCCACAGATGGCCACACGGAATTTTCATTTTGGAAGATATTTTATTTCTGCTCTTTTCAAGTCCATCTAAATAAACCTGATGTCCCTGGAGGCAGGCATGAGACTAATTAGTGAGGCTAAAACTGATCAACTGCAGAAGTCCGCGCTCTGAAGTACTGCTGTGCTGGGGACACGGGCACAGGAGCCCTGCCTCCCGCACCCGGCAGGAACACGTGCCACCATCCACCCACTAGGGCCAAAGCAAGGGGCCAGTCCCTGTGGGATGGTGAGAAACCTGTCCTTCTGCACACCTTCCAAGCCTACCTGGATGGAAAGAACACCAGGTGAATTTGTAGTCCAATTTTCTGTTTCTTTTATTGTTCTTTCCTGCTAAAATGCACATAAACGGACCTCCACCAATCACCCCAATCCCACCTGGTTTTTCTGGGATGCTAGCCACATTGTGAGAAGCCTTACAGAAAATGAGCTGGCACTGTTTGCTAGCCCATATGGGCCAAAGCTTTGTTCTATCTATGTTTACCATGGCTCTTTCAAGAAGCCAGAAAAGAACATGCAATAAGACCAACTTTACTTTTCCTCATCTGAGAGAAGTTGCTTCTTAGACTAGGTCCGAGAACAGAACCATAGCTTCCCCTGAGATGTTCCTAGGTTTAGACAGTTGGAATAAATGTACGTTTGAGTTGCAAAACTGGGCTCAAGCCTGGCTTTACCTTGTTAACCTTATGGCTCAAGCCTGGCTTTACCTTGTTAACCTTAACTGTGTGGAGCTAAACTCCTTTGTCCATAAAATGTGATGACATCACCTGCCACTTAGAGTTGGAGAACTAAAAAGGCAAAGGTGCTATAAAGAGCTTCGCACAGGCGAGGCACACAGCAGGTCCTCTGCAGAGGGTGGCTCCTCCCCTGGGAATGAGGACAGCCCCAAGCTTCAACCCAGTAGAACTCTCCAGAATTAGACTTGCTGTTTATTTCCCTGCACCTCTTTCATGGTCTCAGCCAGGTGCTCCTCCTCTGGGGACAAGCACTTGCGCTCGCGCCTCTGTTGGATGGCTTCTGCGATCAACTTGTAATGCCTCAGGACTGTTTCTAAGGCAGCATTTTCTGGGGCAGTCACTGAAAGAAAGGGAGATTGGAAACTGAGTCAAGCCATGAGCGCCATTTCCTCCTTCCCCTTCCTCGACTCAGTTCCTCCTAATAAGAACACATTCCACCTGTCTTGGTTGGGGTGACAAAAATGGTAGATAGGACTGTAATCAGAATGTGATAATAAATGTAAGCTTAGAATAATTACTGCATAATTTTAAAAAAAGGTTTAAAAATGCCTATTTTTTTTTAATTGCCAGTCCTTACTTTTTAAAAACTTGACACAGAAATGACACATATTTGTGGAGTCCTGGTGAAGTTTTGATACATGTACACACTGGGTGATGCTTAGATCAGGGTAGGCAGAGCTATCTGCTCACTTGTCATTTCTCTGAACACGTTCAAAAGCCTTCTTCTAGCTTTCCAGAAACATAAGGACTCTGTCATTACTTACACCTGCCCTACTGTGCAGCAGAAGACCAGAACTTTCAGGTCGTTACACCCAAGGGTAGGATGTGGGTGACACCATAAGAACTCTTTTCACTCCTGGGATGATGGACAATCGCCTCTAGTGGCAGAGGTCAGGTAACTTACCCGCCTGGAAAAAAGCATCCGCACCAGGCTCCCTTCCTATTTCCTCCATGAGCAGGTTCAACGGACAGGCCTTTGTCTCCTGGGCCACCAGCAGCAGCTGCCAAATGGCTGTCGCAGAGAGAGTCTGCTTTTCTAGGACTGCTGACATCAAGGAGCTGAAACCACCGGAGCCAGGTTCCCGTTTCACAAGGCTCTCCATGACCTTTAAGATGCAGCACAAACGCACACTTAGGGGCTGGTGTGGCTCAGTGGCAGAGGCTCACCTGGCACGTTCGTGTGAGGCACTGGTCCCGAGCCACAGCACCATATAAAAATAAATAAATAAAATAAAGTTTTAAGGGAAAAAAAGAAACAATCACAAACAAAAATGGGTGTTTTGGAGAATTCTAGCCCTGGGCTGGGTACAGAGCTACAAGTCTGGGCATTGGGTTATGGCGAACACCTCTGAGGAGGTTTTCAACATCCTCACCTCTCTGAATAGATGATTTCTTTTTTAATTAAATTTATTGGGGGGGGGGGGTGGGAGTGTAGCTGTAGCTCACTGATACAGTGCTTGCTTAGCATCATGAGACCCTGGATTCAATTTCTGGTATCAAAAAAAAATTCTTTTTTTTTTTTTTTTGATACCAGGGATTGAACCCAGGAGTGCTTAACCACTGAGCCATATCCCCAGCACTTTTTAAATATCTTTTTAATTTAGAGACAGGGTCTCACTAAGTTGCTTAGGGCCTCCCTAAGTTGCTAAGGCTGTCTTCAAACTCAGGATCCTCCTGCCTCAGCCTCTGGAGCCACTGAGATTACAGGTATGCGTCACTACACCTGGCTCTTTCCCCCCCATTTTTTAACTGAGAGGATGTCTTAATACATGACAAAGTTCTTCATTCTTCCTTTCGAATATCTTTCCTTCTTACCATAGAAATTAGAATATATTCTATTTATTATTCTGCCTTAGAAAATGAGTCACCTTAGGCCAGGTGTGGTGGCGTACGTCTATAATCCCAGTGGCTTGGGAGGCTGAGGCAGGAGGATCATGAGTGCGAAGCCAGCCTCAGCAACTTAGCAAGGCCCTAAGCAACTCAGTGAGACCTTGTCTCTAAATACAGAGAAAGGGCTGGGGATTTGGCTCAGTGGTTAAGTGCCCCTGGGGTTCAATCCTCAGTACCAAAAGAAAAAGAATGAATTAGCATTTCAACATGGTCAGGTATATGCATTTATAGAAGACATTCAAGTGTGTGTGTGTGTTTTTTTACATTTTTCCTTCCCTCCCTCCCTCCCTTACCTCTCTTTCTGCAGGGGCTAAACTCTTCATATGTGAGATCACCTTTAGCAACACCTGGTTGTCTGTGAAAATCTCCGAGAGGTTTTCATGATAGCGTCTCAACAGCTCAGTCCCATAATCATCAGAGCTCGGCTGGACTGTAAGAGTATCAGCAAAACAATCATGTTTGATGCAACAAAACCTCCCCAGGGCTTCTCTCACAGAAGATTAGGCATTTACAGATGAGAAGGAGAAAGACCAGTGCAAGAGGTGCTCTGCTACAGAGCAGGGGTCAGCAGCTGGCCTGGGGCTCAGAGCTCCTCTGGTCGACACTTAATCACCTGGTGCTTCAGGGTCACAAAACCACTAGCACTTTGGAAGTCAGTGCCTGCTGGTGACTTAGTGCTCAGCAGTGGGTAGAGCGAAGGCCATACTGGCAGAGATTCCTTCAGATGCACAGATTCCAGGGGGTGCTGTCTGTGAAGCCTACGGCAGAGGATCCACGGGGCATCCAGGATTCAAGCAGCCACAAGTCAAGGCTGTGCTGGGAGCCAACGCACAGTCCCGCCTGGATGCCCTCTGCGCCGCGACAGGTACTCTCTTTTAAGAAGTCATGTTTACTTGAAAGTCAAGAAAAAATCAGAACTATCTGGTATTCCCTCAGCTTTGCAGACATTTAAAATTTCATTCTTCTGTTTGACTCAGTAAATCCACTTCTATGAATCTAATCTGAAGAAGTTATCTGAGAGCAAGGGCTGGAGCCATGAGAGTGTGGGCCGACCACCCAGAGCCCTGGGCTCCATCCCAGCCCTGCCACCCGCCACCCCCCGGAATTATCTGAAGGCAGAAGAAATATACACAAAGATAACCATCCCTGCCTAGGCTGTAAAGATGGTGACAACCATGACGATTAAGCAATGCTGAATGAGTGCCTACTGTGTGCCAGGCACCGCACGTATTTAGTGTTTTGCAAGTATTTTTCGGAGTAGTCACAAAAGTGAATGTGACAGGTATCACTGTGATATCATTCCAAAAAAACACAAGGTTCAAAAAGGTTAATTTGTTTGCTCAGGGTCACATGGCCACAGAATGCAGAGTCAGGCTACAAAATCAGGTCATCTTGATTCCAGAGTCTTTACCACTATGCCACACATGCCCCCCAACATACATCATGCATGTCCCCATGATGGAAAACTATACAACCTTCAAAAAACAGGATAATGGAGAGTTTTTCAAAACATGAGAGACAATGTCGTTATATCGTTAAACGGGTGAAATCTAAAATTATAAAATGGCAGTGTCTCAGTAACGTAAAAATCATGTAGTAGATAAAATAGATCAATATTTTATTAATATTAATATCGACATAGTTGAGGACTCGATGTTGTCTTCTTTATTTTTGGAACTGTCCAAGTTTACATAAGTTTATATTATTTTTATAAACTGGAAGATATACAATAATACACAGTAGTAATACACATCTAATGCATAGATTTCTACTAAATGAATCGTAACTTAAAATTTAAGAGCTTGTATTTAAGAGTTCTTCCATTTCCCAGGTATCCTTTTTCTGAAAGTCATCTCAGTCCTAAATGCCCTGGGACAAGGGAAATTGATTCCAATTGGACTTTTTTAAGGGATGGAGATGTGCTCATTTCCCCCAGTGAATGACACCAAACTGTAGTTCAGTCTGGGGACGGCTGGAAGCAAAGAGCCTTTGAGAGGGAGCAGGGCAATCAAGGTTTCTCTCTGCTGCTCACACCCATCCACACAGTGTGGTGGAATGCTGAGCCTCAGGAGCCCCCGTGTTCCCTCAGCTTTCACGGGTGATCCGGGACACCCTGGGGGAGTCATCATTAATAAACCCTGAACTCTGCTACCGCACAAGGGAGTTTAATGGAGAATAGTCATTCTCATTTCAGATCTTGACTCCAGAAATACTGAGAGTCACTGATTTGTGACAGCTAGTTTCTGTCTGACAATGACATTTCTTAACATTATCTTATCTTCTCAGCATGGAGCCAAATGGTGTTTAAGGCTGTAATTTTCTGTAGGTGGAGTTCCAGTCCAGACAGTCAACAATTAACTAATACCTGTGGTGCTGGGCGAAGCGGCTGACTTCTGCAAATTCCCCAGCAGAAGGTCCAAGTTTGGAAACGGCATCTTCACAGCCTGGAGGAGTTTTACCAAACTCTCGGCGCTCAGGGTCTTCTCTTCAGTCACTCTGTGCAACCAATTTTCTACTGCCTCCTTGGGTGTTCTGCCCTCACAGCAATTCAGAATCACCTGCGGTGGCAAGCAATCAAGGCGACTCCGGTTACTGGCAATTCAGAATTTATCTGACCCACCACTGGCAGACCCGCAAGACGGCACTACAGGATGCCCTGTCTCCAAGTCCTTTAAGTCTCTGGCATGACTTGTGTCACAGTCCTCTCCTTAATCTGTTTTAATCATTCTCCAAACAGCTTTATGAATCCTCCCCCTCAACTCTAGGTCCGCGTACATTCCTTGCCAGAGCCTGTGATTTTAAAAACACTCTTATGCTTGGTCTATATGACAGAGTAAGTCAGGTAGCTTACATGGGACCTGTTTCTTGGGATTTAGTTTGTTCAGACACTAAGACTGAGAAACATAGACTGGAAATTGACTAATATAGGTAAAATGTGTTTTGCTCTCTGCTTGGTCAAATTCACGATACTGGCATAGGTTATATTTTTAGAGCCATTCTATTATTTTGCTTTATTTGCAAAGTAAGTTGAATACCCAGATAATTTATATGGAGCCTGTGGACTCCAAATAATAAAGTGCTTTTCTGGGTTCTTTCTCATGAGTTCTTGATCCTCTGTGTCTTTGTTCTCAGTGCCCACACACATCAGCTCCTGTCAGTGCAACCACCCCTCTCCCCCTTTCCTCTTTGGTGTGCTGAATGATTTTCTGAGTCAAAAGGGCACAGGGCTCTACCAAGAGGTTGAAAAGTACAACACGTGACATATACTTTCCTATTACGATAGAACTATTTCTTAATAGATCATGATGCAATATACAAAACATGGCTCTTTTGGAACCGATAAAGCAGAGGATTATTTCGATATCTGTAATCCACAGATTCACAGTGACTGCCTTTGGAGCTTTCCTTTGGGGAAAGGAGAAACAGGCAGATCAGTCACGGTAGTATGCCAAAGATTGCCATTAGCAAACTAATTCCATCTGAAAATAATGAATCTAGATTTTAAATCAAATTGGAATACATATATATATATATATACACACACACACACACACACACACACACACACACACACATATATATATATATATATATATATATATATATATATATAAATCAGTTGTCATATTCCTTGTCTGTACAGAACATAGTCATTCTCTTTGTTTAAGGTCTAATACACAGTAGATTTCTACTAAATGAATCATAATTTAAAACTTAAGAGCTTGTATTTAAAAGCATGCTAATTTCAGTGCTAAATCTCAGTTCCTAAGCAATAATTTGGCATGATGTAGCCACATACTGTAAGAGTAGGAATATGAGATTTGAAGCCAGCCAGACACTGTTTGTACTCCAGTTCTAGTATTTATACTTTGTGACCTTGCACAAGTTACTTATTCTTTGAATCTTATTTTCCTCATTTGGAAGTGAAGATAACCATACCAACTCTTGCACAGTGGATATGAGGATTCTGTAAAATGAAGATGCCATTTGCAGAGCCTAGAACAACTTCCAGGACATAAGAGAGTGTGGATGACATTACTGGGAAGAGCATGCACTGTGGTTAAGAGAATGTGTATGGTTAACATTCTGGGTGCCAGTTCTGTCCCCAAACAGTACCTTTGGGTGAGCTGCTTAACTTCCCAAGGTTTCCATTTTTTCACCTTAAAATGAAGGTGACATCAGTGACTTCCTACAGCTACCAGAGGGTGAAATTTTGTAGTGTTTAAAAGATCTTTAGCATAATGTCTGGCATACAATAAGCAATACATAAAGGTCAATCAGAGTAATTATATTCTTATGTCCTAAAGTAAAGACTTTCCTATTGACCAACTTCCCAAAGAAAGAACCCAAGGTATTAACAGGTAAGGTGTCCTTTCATAAAAGAAAAAGTTCTAAAAGGCCTGGGGACAGACACCACATGGTGGCCACACACTGTGGCGATTCAATCAGCATTCCCCTCCACGCCTCTACCTTATTAGTTTTCTTCAGTTTTCAAGAAGGAGCAGCTTAATGCAGCTCCTGGGTGACCCCCAAGCTTAAGGAGTGTTTTTGTGATTTATAACTAATTTAAGTTCATCTGCTTTAGCTTTTTCTGTCAAGCAAACTGGAAGTGACAGAAGAAAATGACAGTGTGGTCCATCTTGCTGCGGAGAATGAGGCTGCGTTTGGGCTCTACTTACAAGTGCTCTTCTATCAAGATAATGAAGCAGTTCAAAGGACACACTCAATCCACCTAATAAGCAAAAGGCCTGAATGTGCAATGAGAAGGCAGTCACTGAACAGGGAATCAGGCACTTCTAGTGCTACAAACAATTTACTTAAACTGAGTGCCTGAAATCACACTTAATCTGAAGTCTAAGGAGAAAACAAGAGCTTAATCCTTTTGGGTATGTATCAACTTTTTCTAAGAAGTTCAAGAACTTAAAAGGTGTTAAAGACATAATTAATTTACAAAATACAATTTTGAGATTAAAGCTTGTTTCCATTTATCTGTCTAAGACCACCAGAAAAATAGAACCCGGGCTCCAGCTCTCACCATGAATCCAGTGCCGGTCGTCAATCAGCCTGTGGGCTCAAAACATTTTCTTTGCTCAACATTTAAGTCACTCCCCACAGCTTTAAGAACTGATGCCACAAAACTTTTCTACCCTTATTCCTTCCTTCCAGATAAAAAAATATTTTTAGCACAAAGTTGAAATCAATAACACCAACAAATACAGTTATCTAGCTGCCTTCAGAAGTCATGCCAGCAGTTTTACGGGGATTTCAGTAGCCAGCTGGTGGGAGAGTGAGAGGGACAACCTTCCTGAAGGGCAATTTGGCAACATGTATCAAGCACTTGAAAAACTTTATGTTCTCTATTCCAAAATTCCACTTCTCAGAAATTATTCTAAGGAAATAATGTGAAAAATGTGCAAAGATCTGCCTGCAAGGATGTCCTCTGAAACATTTCTAATAGCAAAAAAATTAGAAACACCCAAAAAAACATGAGTTATGCTGTATCTATTAAAATATAATATAGCTACCAAAATCCATATTATAAGTACAAAAATGCACTAGCTTCTGTTGGAAAATCATGAGTCCCCTGCCCAGGGTGACCCCAGTCAAGGTGACTTGTGGGCGGGGCAGGCTCTAAAATGTTAGCAGGGCTCATTCCTGAGTGGGAGAGTTATTTTTTTTCTTTTTGTTTGTTTTCCCTGTTTTCTACATATTAACTGTGTGTCATTTCTGCTCAGAGGGAAACTGTCACAATAACTACAAATGCACTTTAATTTTTTAACTCTTGGTACAGTTACTTATAAGAAGAAGTCACTGAGTCAGAGTAGGAAGACCACACGTCTGTCCCTCACCCACCCTGGGCTCTACTGCCCGCTGTAGCGCGCACGGCCCTCAGCAGGCTGCGCAGGAAACCCCCAGGGGCACAGAACAGGAATCTGAACTTCAAGGTGATCACCACGCAGAAGGTATAAAAATACCACAAGTTAAAAAGTGCTACGTGCCACTGAAGAGGGTTTTTTAAGTGCTACGTCAACTCAGAAGGGGGAGGAAGACTTGACACAGTCACCCTTTTCTCAGCGCCAGGCAGGAACCCCTCCTTGGCTGTTTCCAGGAACTCCGTAATAGGTCTCAGCTGCGTTACACACTGTAGCAGGTCCTCTTTGTGTTCCAGTAACAGAACAGACAAGGTCTTTCCCTCCCCTGTGCTCCCTGGGGGAGAAAGAATTAGAGACACACAAGAGAAGCTAGTCAATTTGAAGAAAATGACAGCATGGTTTGTCGAGAAAGATCTAACAGAATAGTAGAGTGATTTTCAGCTTATTCTGTGCACCTGAATGCAGAATCACTTTTAGGGAGGAAAATACTTTATTATTCTGTTTAAACTCTATGAAAGGAAAAAATGTTTCATTTATCTGTCGAAACACAAAGCTTCAGAGCCAGCCAGAGGTTAACTTCTGGTTGGCAAGGCCATTGCTTTGTACCTAACCCAAATGACAGCAACCTCAGCCTTTAAGTGCTGCCAGTGAACCAGCCCACCCTGGGCACGCAAGGCGCTGCTCTGGATATGCGGCTTTTTGAAAGGCAGGAGGACATGATGGCATTCTCCAATTCAAGATGTCAGTCTAGTTAACTAGGGGCTAGAAATGGAGACTCACGCTTAGCGTGTGTGTGTTTAACATGCAGCCTCTGGAATGGCATGTGGAACCTGGGTGCATATCACTTAATAACTAGGCCACTGAAGACAGTATCATGCAGCAAGCTTTCAAAGCTCGGCCACTGGGGTGGAAGGCGTCCCTCCTACCTTCTGGCCGTGCTGGTGCTGCATCTTCTGGGTTCCAGGCAGAGAGCGCCATCTTTACTGCAGGATGGGAATCCTGGAACAGCCTCAGCAGGGACACGGCAGTCTGCACATCTAGGATCTCATCTCTGATTCTCTCTAGGATCCTCTGGAATGCTGAATGTCCTCCTTCACCCGCAAAACATCCCATTATAATCTGCAGAATGAAAGTACCCAGAAGGAGCTCTCAGCCAGCCACAAGGACCACACCAGCAAGCGAGGCCCCCAACGATCTGATCCCTCCCACCTCACCCAAAACTCCTCACCCAGCACTGTTCTCCCCAGCGGCAGCAAATCCCGCTGCCCCAGGCCCCCAGCCTGCCCTCCACAGGACTCTTTCCACACTGTAACCTGGTGCAGGGGGGGCCTTCCCCAACCACAAGCCCACCTTCTCCTCACTACTCATAATTCTGCATTTGGCACACTGTACTGAAATAATAATAATAATAATAATAATAATAATTATTATTATTATTATTTTACTTTTTTCTTCTACTAAGCTTCCTGAAGATAGGGATCAGGATTTCTAGGTCTATATGCATAGCAACTAGTCCCGCCTGGCACACAGTAGGTGCTCAGTGCATTTTTTTCACAAACTTAATATACTTCTTACCTAATTATACCTTTCTGAATCTTATGACATTTTGAGTATTTCTTAGGCAAGGATATCTGAATTTCAAATAGAATGAACTGTCATTTTATTACTTGAGAATGTAATTAAAATCTCACTAGTTAGGAAAAAAGAACACTTAAGTCATTTACATTATGAATGATAGACTATTTAGAAAGACACGATCCTTATTACTTTTAGATCTTTTCTGTAACAATTAAGGCTAACAGCGTGTTGGCTTGTAGTGCCAGCTGTCAGAAGCACCAAAGATTCACACGTTAATTATCCCACATTAATGGCGGCTGCTGGCCTGAACGGCTCCTGAGTCTCCTCCCTGGTTGATGCTGAGCACATCACCAGCCCTACCTCTGGTCTGGTGCCACCTCACTTTTCTGTGGCATCTGGCATTACTGCTGCCTCTGTATCCCAGGTTCCCTGACTTCAGAAACACTGATGTCGCCTGTCTGAAGCCTCATTCAGCCTTTTCACCTCATTCAGCCTTCCTCAATGGGTCCTTCCAAATCCAGAGCCATAAGCAGGACCTACGACCAGCCTGAACCTTGGCTCCTCTTCTCTTCTGAGCGCACCCCTGCGTAGCTCTTAACTGGCACCTTTATGCAGACAACCCTGACAGTGGCTTCTGATCCCGAGCTCCCTACGTGAATCTAGAGCCACAGTTCCTACAACACCTGGTTTAGGTTCCAAAAGTCTCAGGACCACAAATAAAACAAAACTCACCATCTTGAGTCTTCCAGACCTGGAGTAAAATATCAACAACCTAGTGGTAAAGCCAACAACACCAGCACCCCTTTGTTTGATCTGAGGAAACATCTCTTACACAAATGGGAGGAGGGCCACCTGAAGGTCGGAGTAGTAGTCACAGTTCAGCAATGATTCACATATTTGGGGGGGAAAACCCTGGTAATCTAAACTGAATGTCATGCGTAGTTTTACACATACATGTAGCCTTCCTATTTCTACTGGGCCAAACTGCAAGCTACCTCTGGTGTTTTTTAGTGTCAAGAAAAGAAAATAGTAAAAGTTTTCTCACAAGTCTTCAGAGAGCATATTAAAGTTCCCTAAACAGACGTATCAAAGGGTCCCATGAATTGTGCTATTGAAAAAAATCAATAATGGCAACACCTAACAGTTGTTAAAAATTCTGGTAGTTAATTATATATTTTGAATGTTTATTTAAAGAGGCTTTATCTTTTTCTTTTCTGCCCAAATAAATAGGAGTTATTTAGTTAGATTTCATGTTTCTTTGTTTACTTTTAGCTTGCTTCCTAATCATGGAATGGCTGGATAGGCTAAATTAACCTTTTTAAGAAAGTTTCCTGTCTTTTTTTCTCTTTTTTTGTCATCTTCAAAATTAAACTTGGATAAAGCTCAGTTAAATAATCCCCATTAAAATTTCATGGGAGTAACTTCCGTGAACCCAAGGTAACACATCTTCTATTTAAAAAATAAACAAGAAATAAAGACGTCAGTTGAATGCTTAACCCCCTCGGTTAAATTAATTCAACGTTTCTGCCTTTGTTAGTCGGCCTAAACCCTCCTCAGAATGCCTCGTCATGACAGCTCCAGGACCTGAGGCAGGTGCCTACAAAGTGGCTCCCAGTGGCCCTGGTGTTCTGGTATTCACGCCGTGGGGCGGGCTCTTGTGGCTTGCTTCTAACGATGAGAAGTATTGGGGTGCCCCTTTGGAGGTTAGGCTGCTAGGACGCCCCTCCTGCCTGTGTGCACACATCTGTGTTCGCATGTGCTGGCTGACACGCTGCCGCCTTCTCTCTGCCCTTGTTCTGGGAGACATAAGCTGTCGTGCTGTGAGCTGCGCGAGGGCGAGGCCCGTGTGGCAGGAACTCAGCTCTCCAGTGAGGAGGGTTAGGAGCGGACCTTTGCAGCCTGCCAACAGCCTTGGGAGTGAGTTGAGAAAAAGATACTCCAGCAGGGCGTGGTGGCTCCCGCCTGTAATTCCAGCTACTAGGGAGGCTGAGGCAGGAGGATTCCAAGTTCAGGCCAGCCTGGGCAACTTGGCAAGATCCTACCTCAAAATAAAAAATAAAAAGGACTAGGGATGTAGCTCAGTGGTTGAGTGCCCCTGGTTCAATCCCTAGTATTGGAAAAAATGAAAAGAACACTTCCCCCACCCCTAGCGGAGCCTGACCTGGCTGCAGCCCTGGCTGACCCTGGGTTTGTAAGACTGAGTAACAGGACCAGCCACACTACATCTGGATGCCTGACCCACAGAAACTGCGAGTTATAAATGTTGGTTTAAGCTGCTCAATTTGAGAGTAACTGTCACACAGCAACAGATAGCTCCCCGCTTCCACTCATGGCTATGCCCTCAGTAAGCAGGTCTCTTTCTCTTCATTTTTCCTGTCCTTCCTTTTGTGCCTCTTAATCCCACTCTGTCTAGCCAGGTTGGGATTGTTTTTTTTCTCTACCTAAAACCTTCTGAATATCCCGTGTCTACCGCTCAGTATCCACTGTGAGCCGGGGAGAAGCTGTCGTCAGTGCGGCACCTGATGCGCTCCTCATTATCCTCTCTGCAGAACTACTCAGCAGTGAAATTAAAACATTTGTTAACTTCACTGCTCAGCAGTGATGCTAGGGTGACCATCTGGGAAGAGAAGCAGGGGTGGCTGATGAAGGCCCGGAGGGAGCAAGGCTGTCCACATGGCGCTGCTCTTTCTTCCTCCATGGGGGCAACACTCGGCTCCAGGGCTGCGACTCCAGGCTCCCTGGGACTCCACTTGGAGTGAGTTCTTTCTGAAATAGTGTCTCTGCCTAACAGAAGGGTGTCACACATTGTAATAGGCTGCTACCACGTAACACAACTCCAAGAGCTGGACAAAAACAGAGTTTTGCCAAAAGGGCTGACCAAGTTCTTTAACCATGTATCTGGAACTCCTTTGAGTCTTAGAGAGCTAAAAGTACTTCAATAAATTCATGTTAGCACACGGTCCCATAAGTAATCCAAGCACTGCACCTATGAGTGAGGCAGGCAAATGCATTTAAAAATGAGACAATTTCCTGTCTATCTCTGACATGGGGAAAAGCCATGTAGTCTTTCCCTTAACTCAAGTGTCTTAACTGAATTTACTTCCTTTCCCCAACTGTTTGCCTACTCTCCTCCTGCTCTCCTCTCCTACTCTTCTGCACTCAGGCCCTTCCCTAAATGCCAAGGGGCAGGCAATGGCAATAATGGTACAAGTGGGACAATTCAGTGGTAGAGCACTTAGCTTGTTTGAGATCCTGGGTTCAATCCTATGCATCAAAAACAAATAAGTAAAAATAAAAAATAATAATGCAGACCACAATCACTCAACACCATCCTAGACACTCTATAGACTTGCCATCTACTTTCAGCCTCACTGCTTCTATTGTACATGAGCATCAGAGAGGTTAAGTAACTTGCCTAAGGTCTCAGGGCTACAGGGTAAAGTAGCCTAGATAAAGACCATTGATTCTGCAAACCTGGCACCCCTTTCACTCAGTTCTACCTCCCAGACTTGGACTATAATCAAGTCCATCTACCCTGGATTCTACTGCACCTACCAGAATCAACATCACCGAACACCAGGTTGTATATATACAATCTAGAAAATTCTTCTTGGTCTCAAACAATTATTATAAAGATTGATAAGCAGTAGGTGCTCAATAAGTGCTTGTTTAACTGAATGAAATTTCCTTTTCATAGAACCACTAGTCCATCTATCTATGACTGCATGTCCCAGACTTAATAATTAACATGGAGGGATGTAGCGCAACGTGCTTCCTGGCACACAGGAAGCCCTGGATTCCATTCTTACACGACAAAAGAAGACCAACAAAAACAAAAACAATAAAACAGGAGATCTGGACAAACAGCAACCCACTTTTACCTCTCATAGGGCTGTAAAACGAATCCCATTAACTCACTCTCCAGAGGACTAACCCGCACTGTCATTAAGCAGTCCTCAGAACACAGACTGCACTGCTGGACCAGTCTCCAAAGCAGTGACATGGTTGAAAATAGCAAATCACGCAGGAGGAGAAACTTGTTTGCCTTTGAAATACAGTTGAAGGAGAAAAAAAAAAATGTTACCAGGTCTTCAGCTTTGGGAGTCTTTCCAGAACTTTAAGTGAAAAGTGAATCAAACAGCATGGAAATCAATACTAGAAAAAGTTAGCTCCTGATTCTGGTTGAAGATTCACTTTGCTGTATACACAATTAATTAAAGCAGGGACATGGCCAGGAATAAAGAAGCAAGACGATGAAAAGTTCTAGCATAAAAACTGAAAAGAAGTATGAGTCTGGCTTTAAATAAAGGTTTTACTCGGCTCAGCCAGAAGCCTCCTGGGTCACCCCTTGCTGGTTATAATGGGCAGGGATGTTACACTGGGACAGCAAAGGACAGAAGACACTTCCCGCCCAGCACAGGAGAGCTCTCCCCGTAATCAGTTCTGGCTTTGGTCTCACCCAGTTTAAGCAGCAGGCCCTTCTCATGTCCCTGCGATCACTGCTCGAGGATGGCTTTGCCACCTTTCACCATTTATCTCAGAAATAAAGCCATCAGGACACTGCTGGACAGTGTCCTCCCTGAACTCGATCCAGGCCACACGTGTCCATCTCAGCCAGAAAGCACAGCACTCATGAGCCTCAGCAAGCCTCAAAACAACACACCCAGGAGTACACTATCTTTAATGTTAAGCTGTCAAGTCATGACATCATGGTTAATCCAGTAACAAAACAAACAATTCAAAGCTCCTTAGGAACTAAAAGTGTACAAGCAGAAAACCCACAGCAAAAAAACCTGACTTTGAAGTTGTACTGAAACCTAAAACAGCGCGCCCCAAGTGAACAGCTCCTAAAGGGCTCATCCCCGAAGCCTTTGGCGAGTCCTCTAATTCGGTGATATCTGCGTACACTCCCCAGGAAATAATCAATCACGTGTGGCAGGATTTCAGTGCTGTGAAGACCCCATGTAAGGACAGGGACTGGGTCTTAAGTTTGTCTTCCCAGCAACCAGCTCAGCTCGAGGCTTCAATCAGCTGCCCAGGTCAAGAAGAGGAGCACGAGGCGTGAGCGGCATCCCGCGGCCTCTGGCTGCACTGAGCACTCGGGCATCTGCCGTGCAACGCTGAGAGTTCTGTAGGCCATTGACCTCTCCAGAGCCTTCTCAGAATGTGATCCACAGATACCAAGACAGCAACCCCTGGGGAACTTGTTAAAGACACAGGTTCCCAAGTTCTACCATATGCTAAGACTCAGACCCTGGAACGGGTGTGGAGGCACACACTGTGACAAGCACTCCAGGTGACTCTGTCTGCACGGCACCTTTGTTCTGGAGACTGACTGCTCTGTACCAGACGCTACCCCTCTGACTCAGGAGGCTACTTTCAAGTGGATGGTGGCATCTCTTTGAAACATGGCTTACCAATTAAGCCTACAGTATCACAGCGAACGGCCACGGCACTAAGGTACCAAAAGGCATCCGTGAAAGGAGGTTTAGAGGTCTATTAAATCTAAAAACACTGAGTTACTGTATAAACAAACAATAGCAGCTGCTACCTACTGAGTTCCTACTGTGTGCCTGGCATTTTACTGTGTTTTCTTTTAGTTGTAGATGTGCACAATACCTTCATTTTATTTATGTGGTGTTGAGGCTTGAACCCAGTGCCTCATGCACGTGAGACAAGCGCTCTACCACTGAGCCACAACCTATATTAATTCACAATGACCCTATGATGTACTGATAATATTCCCCATTTTACAAATTAAGAAACTAAAACTTATAAAGACAAAGTTGCTCCAGGTCACGATGTTAATAAACAGCGGAGCTGGATACATAAATCGCATGTACACATACTAGAATGCTACTCAGCAGAACGCCACGTGGCAACAATAAGAAATGAACACACAACAACATGGATGAATCTCCATATAATTATGTTGAATAAAAGAAGTCACAGTGGGCGTGTTAGCACATGCCCACAGTGACTCAGGAGGCTAAGGCAGGAGGATCACAAATGTGGGCCAGCCTTAGCAACTTAGTGAGGTCCTCAGTGACCTAGCAAGACTTTGTCTCAAAGAAAAAAGGCGGGCAGGCAGTGCTGGGGATGTAGTTCAGTGGTAGAGCAACCCTGCATTCAATCCTCAGTACCAAAAAAGAAGCCAGACCCCCCACCAAAAAAAGTACTATATGACTCCATTTAAATAATAATCTAGAAAATACAGACTAATCTAATGGAGAGACAGCAAATCAGTGGTTACCTAGGGGATGGGTGAGTGGAAGGTGGTAAAAGTGGGACTGATGACAGAAGAAGGTGAAGAAACCCTTGGGGTGATGCAGATGTTTACTGTATTGATTGTGATGGCTTCGGGGCATGTACATGTATCAAAATCTATCAAATTGTACACTTTAAATATGTAGAGTTTTCCTGTGGAGATGTGGGTTTATATCCCACTTCTGACACCAAAGACCAAACAAAACTATATAGTTTACTGTCAACTATACCTCTTTATAAAGCTGTCTCAAACAAAACAAAACAACAACAAAAAAACAAATACAGAAGAGAGAAGTGGAAGACCTAAGTGTAAGGTGGCATCTACCTAGTTCTATAATTAATTATTTGATGGTGGTGGGATCCAGGGCCTCGTGGTTGCTAGGCAAGGGCTCCACCACTGAGCAGCCCCACGTTCTTATATCATCTCTTCCCTTTTGCTTTCTGCAGTTGAAAGATTTATTAAGGACTATAACAGAATAAATTTTAAAAACAGCTACCAAGTGATTTGTAGAGTTCTCTCTAACCTCTAAACCAAGAAAGAAATAATATAAGCCTGGAATGATCACCAACAGTGAATCGGTACTCTCCCAAGGTACTATTAATGTTACTGCCATCAAAAGATTACATAAGAAGTGAGGAAAAAAAAGAAATATTGAATGAATCCAAATATGACAGACATTTCTTGAGCAACTCTTATGTGCCAGACACTTTGAGAAACTAGTTAAAAAAAAAAAAAAAAGCACAAGACACAGTCCAAGCAAGGACAGAGGTGGTACTAAAAACTTGATTATTGCTGACCTGAAGAATGATGTTGCTCCTCTATAGCCAAAGCAAGCCTGCTTAAGGAAGCCAGAAGAGAGAAAATGAAGAGGTCTGTCTAGAAGCTATCAAGTAGCAAACTAACAACAATGATGGATTGAACAGTTCAGAGAACATACAAGTGCAAAAATTAAAAAAACCATAATGTCCTTTCGGCATAGTCAGTATAAAGAGTACCAAGGATTTATGACTTGAATCCCCAAAGAGAGTCACCAGCGTTGGTCCAGTCTTGTAAACAGCTTATCTATAAGAGCTATAATAATTTATACCTATGGCCAGCTGTCAATTGATACGGTTAAAATCAATACCAGACCTTGAATTTTTTTTTCCCCCAAAAGTAACCTGCAGTGAATCAGGAGAACATTTAAATACTTACTGGAAGGCATTTATTGATTGGATTAACAGTATCTAGCAGATACTGAATTGCCTACAGCCACATGGGAGCACATCCCACACCACCTCATCAATCAGATGGTTAGGCCTGCTGGGAGGCCACCATCCTACTCTGCGAAGCCTCTCAGCAGGGACATGCAGGGCTGGCAGAGAGGGAAACAAGAAGAGTGCTAAGTACCTGTGGAGTCAGGTGTTGGGAGCATACAGGTGAGGATGTGTCTTAACTGTATTACTATAGAGAATAAAGATCAGCCAAGAAGCAGCAAGATAGACATTTGTCAATTTCTTTTAGGGCAAATCCTAAATATTTTCATATATATGTATCATTGGCACACGATATATATTATATCATTTGCTTGACACATTTACATAAACGTATCATAACTCGGTGTGGTGTGTAGGAGGATAAGTTTAAAGTCCGAAAGCAGGCTCAAGGTAGAGGGCTTGCCTAGTAGTGGGAAGACCCTGGGTACTATCCCTAGCATCACAAAAAAGTCATAACTAGGTTTGAATTCTGGTTTGGAATCTTACAAGCTCTGTTCCTTTGTCAAGTTTTACCTCCTCTTTGAGACAGTTTTTTCATCCATAAACCAGGACTAAAAAATAATAATAATAATAATAATACCCATTTCCATGACTTTTTTAAAAAATATTTACTTTTTAGTTTTTTGTTTTGTTTTGTTTTTTTAAGGTGGACACAATATCTTTATTTTATTTTTATGTGGTGCTGAGGATTGAACCCAGTGCCTCACCCATGCCAGGCAAGTGCTCTACCACTTGAGCCACATCCCCAACCCCTCCATGACTTTTGTGAGGATAAAACAAGATTAAACCTGTACCAAGCTTATCCTGGTGTGGTAGATAGTCCATCCTTCTTGTATAAGTTTGAAAATCTGTTGTTTTGCTTTTAATGCTTCCATCTCTGATTTGGGCTTATCCAAGACCACCCTCTGCCTCACTTTACCCTCAGGATACAGCATTTTCAGGAAGGAACAGTGTGACCATTGAAGTATCCTGGATCGAAACCAGTAAGAAGCTGGGATATCCCTATCATCAAACGTAACTGCATTTTCAAATCTTGCTCCGTACTTTTACAAAACTGCTCTTTGTAAAATAAATGTCAAAAAAATTGAAGGTTGAGAAATCTGAACCCCTGCATATTTTGCCTTTTCATAATTCTGCCCCATGAGGGAAGGCAGCACGGAGTCCTGAGGACCTAAATCAGCAAACACAGGACGCTCAGAGGCACCTACCTCCTTCTGGGGGCCTTCAATTTCTGAACATTCTTCTAATCTTTTTAAAATGTCCTGGGAAACCAAGAGTGCATCTGAGAAGACGTTTTCATTTTCTAGAAGAAAATTCAGCTGCCAGTGTTTCCTCTCACGTTCTGGATGTAGAACAAAATGAAAAACAGTGATTTGGTATTTGGAATGACTAAAAGGAGGCATCAGTTGTCTAAGAACCTTCAGGTCACAGAGGACAGCAGCCCCTCAGGGCTGAGCCACAGACACAAGCATTTCTCACAGCCTCCTCCTGCCCACTGTCCTCAGCCTGGTTAAATGAACAGATGACTGGAAGAGGTTGAATACTATTATTTCGATACTGCTCAATTCCAGATTTTCAACAATGAGGAACTTTTAATGCCCAGTGAGTTACTACACCGAGTTTCAGTTTCCTACCCAATGGTGAGCTTTGGTAAATTAATAACGAAATGATAAAATTAATAAAAATCATCCAATATAGTAATTGACAATAGAAGTGCTGACTCCCTTAGATAGACATTTAAGTGAACAAGATTAGCTGAGTGTTACCTGGTGCTGTGTCTGCTCCCTTTGTCTCACTGAAGGCTCCGTCAGGGGAGGGGACGCAACCTGCAGCTGGGGCTTCCAGGTCGCCCTGAACCTCCTGGGCAACAGGAGGATCCGTGCTCATCTCCTGTGTCATCATACAGATGGATTCCTGGGTCTCAGCCTTTACAGGGGCCCCCGGTGTGGCAGGAACCTCCAGGGAAGAAGGGGGGTGCTCTCCAACACCCTCGGAGGAAAGGACCTCTACATGAGGCTTCTCTGACTCCTTCCGACATGCCTCTGAGGATGGCACAGAGCCATCCTTCACCACCTGCCCCTGGACAGAGCAGCTGACAAGGCTGGTCAGAAGATTCTTACAACTAACAGCCACATCAAACATCTGCAGGCTGTCGGCCAAAGAGATGATCTTGGAGAAGTTGTGCTTGCCCACAGGGAGCTTGCCAGTGTACATCATTTCTAGCAAGAGGGCAAACTCCTCGGGGCTCACCACAGAGGCGTCGATGGAGATGGTGTCTGTGTTGTCCAGCAGGGTTTTGAACAGGAGGCTGGCTGCAGCCAGAACGAGCTTGTGAGCCCTGAAGTAGACGGTGCCGATGGAAATGGTGCAGTCGCAGAACTGCTGCTCCTTGCACAGCGTGTAGAGCTGCCGCAGCAGCTGGCGGCTATAGTTGGGGAGCTCCATCGCCCAGGAGTCCCCTCCTCTCTCCTTCCAGTCCACTCACGAGGACAGCCTGGAGACAACCACAAACACCCAGGAAGGGCCTCGAGTGATGCGCTCAACAAGGAGGCAATTCACGCAACAAATGCTGCTTGGCGGGGAGAGGCAGCTGGCCAGGTGGCCTGACTAACAGAGACCTCGGAGATCGCCACGTGCTCAGCGACAGGAGAGGGGCTGTGCGTGGCCGCAGCAGCCTAAGGAAACAGCCATGAAAGGGCCGGGCCTGCCTCGGACTTCAGGCTCTCACTACTACTGGATGCCGTTCTTGTCCCCAAAGAGCAGGTGGCCAACTGGAAGAGACAAATACATGGACAGAGACATCAAACACAACGTCCTTGGTGTGTTCAAGCCTTCTGCACTGCTGCCTGCCACTTGCTCTAATATATTTCCCACGGGTTCCCTTGGCCCCCTGCTGGGTCACTAGTCACCTGTTGCCTTTGCTGGAACCTCTTCATCACTTCTGCCACTCAGGCCTCCTTCTCAGGCTCCCCTCCCAACTTCAGATGTGCACCTGCAGCTACCCACTGGGCAGCTCCAACAGGAAGCTGACAAGTTTCTGAAACTCTACTCCCCAAAGCCCTCCTGCCATCTTCCCCACCGCGCAGCAATTCTGTCCTCGTGGTTCAGACGGAAATCCTGGGAGTCATCCTTGACTCATTTTTCTCATACCCTAGATCCAATCCTTTTACTGCTGCTGTTGGCTCTTCAAATACAAGCCCGGTCCACTCACTCCTCGTCCCCCGCATGGCTCCCTCTGGGCAGCCCACACCACCATCACCACTTGTCTGGATTAGTGCCATCATCCCTAACTGGCCCCCAAGCCCCTGCCCTCCCTAGCATTGCCCCTACCTCTCCCTCTCTTCTCCCCAACCATCACAGTGACCTATTTAGCACATAGTCAGAGCTGGTCACTTCTTTGCAAAGAAGCCACAAGAGGCTTCGAGTCTTTCAAGGTATGGCTGCTGCTGGCACCCCACCCATTTTTTCCTCCTCTCCCTGACTTTGCCCCACGGGCTCAGCTGACCCTGGAGCACACAGCACACTCTGGCCACAGACTTCCTCAGTCCTGTGCCTGGCCGACTGACTCACTCCCACCAGGTCTCTGCTCAGACACCTGCTCAGACAGGTTGAGCATCCCAATCCAAAAATCCAAAATCCAAATGCTCCAAAATCAGCACCTCTGGGGAGCCAATAGGACATCCCAAGTGGAAAACTCCACATCGGACCTCATGGGACAAGTTGAGTCAACACTCAGGTGCATTAAAAATACTGTGTGAAATTACCTTCATGCTGTCTGCATGATGTTTACATGGAACGGAGAGAAACTTCATGTTCAGACTTGGGTCCTATCCTCAAGATCCTTTCACTATGTACACGAAAACATTTCCTAAAAAATCCAAAACCAAATTTCCTGTCTGGAGCGTTTCTGGTAAGGAATACTCAGACTTTATTTTCATAAGGCCTCCTTCCAGCCTCAGAGCTGACAACCTCCTTCCTCTGCTTTGTTTTGATCCCGGCACCATCGCCTTCGGGCTCTGCAGCATCTTGACTAGAACGCAAGTCCCATTAGGGAAGCTCCCTCCATCTCTGTCTAGCACAGGCACTCTGGTCAGCTGGTAGGGTGGACTGGGAGCTGGCAGGAACTACAATAACAGTGATCTGCATGGAGAAGCCCTGATGGGGGCGGAGGGGGGTCCAGGGAGCAGAGCTGAACTGTGAGGAGGAGCGGCCAGCTGACCCGCCTCCTAAACGAGGCACAGAAACTGATGGGGTGAAAAGGGCAGAGGAAGAGGCACTGGGCAGGGAAGCTGATGGGCAGATAGGCCAGCACTCTGTCATGGCGGGAGGGCTAGGAGACGAGATCACAGAGGTCAGTGATACTAAAATAGGAAGCGGGGGACACAAAGAGGCAAGAGATGGATCTGGAGAAGCAGCCAGGGGTTCTATGCTCAGAGGGACATGAAGGCCATGCTTAGGAGCCTGGGTTTTCTCCTAAAGGCAATGAGAAGCCATTGAAAGGATTTATGCAGGAAAGTCACATGGTCAGAGCTGCATTTTAAACACACATCACCTACGTGGTGTTTCTATAGAATCTGAGAGGACTAATGCGAAGGCAGGCTCCATTATTACAGGACATCAGAGGAAAATCCATTCGGCTTTGACCAAGAGAAGTGGTAACAAGAGAGAGGAGGAAAGAACCCCACAGAATTTAGAATGTGTAAATGTTGTGATTTGTGAGCTGAATGGATATGAAGATAGGAGAGAAACAGCTTCTCAGGTTCCTGGTTTGGTGCGTGGGTAGATGATGAGATGGTCCAGGTAATACAAGCTAAGAGTTAGGAGGGGACACCTATCTGGTAGAGTTTTGGGTTGAGGATCCCATAGCAATGACAAAATTGTATAATCTCACTTGTATAAAAAAGAAAAACTAGAGTCAGAGTAGAGAGATGTTTTGGAAAAAAACAAAAGTCTCACATTAGCTGCCTGTTAGAACTGATGCCCTCTCCACCCCACCACGATTTCTGTATTTTCTGATATCTGAAGCTGACAAAAGTAGAAATAAAAATATATCCAAGTTCTCTGATTTCTATTTTGCATGAGAAGAGCTTAGACGTCACCCTCCGTCCAAATAACAACTGAAAAGCTAAAAAATTAACAATCCTTCTTAGATTCATCAGAAAAGAGAGAGCACTGTCTCCGTAAAGTGGTGACAAGCAGAAACAGAATCACAATTTAACAAACTGAAACCCACAGCAAACGCCTCTCTGGGAGTAAGCCAGTGCCACGTTCAGAAAACCTGAACCATAATGAAGAATCACAGGAGGCCGAGAGATCACAACTGAGAGAGCGCTCAGGGTGTCCAGCCACAGGGCGTCCCTCCGCTTTCAGTGGTTAACTCCTGGGGCACACCAGGCCCTCACTGAGCACGTCTGAGAAAAATTCCTTCATGCTTCCCATCTCTCCAGCATATTCCGGTATTCATTTTGGAATATGCCAGAGCACTGTTCTTTACAAGGCCTGCACTCAGGAGCTTAACCCACTGGGGAAAAAGGAAATGCCCAACTCCAGCTCCTTCTACCCATCTTGTACCACGCAAGGGACAGGAAACCTGAGAAGTGCAAGTGAGATTCGCAGCCCAGGGCACAGCCCCCAAGAGCCAGATCATAGATATGGAATCATAGATATGGACTGCTCCCCTCCCGACACCTTACACCTCACATCACCAAAGGCCTATGAACAGCAGATCCTTTTATGCAATACAATGTGACTACCTTGCATCAAAAAAAATACAAGGCAAGGCTAGGCTAGGCATGGTGGTGGACACCTGTAATCCCAGAGACTCGGGAGGCTGAGGCAGGAGGATCATAAATTCAAGGTCAGCTCAACAACTTAGTGAGACCCTGTCTTTAAGAAATTAAAAAGGGCTGGGGATGTAGGTCAGATGTAGAGTGTCCGTGGGTTCAATCCCTAGTACTGGAGGCGGGGACTAAACTAAAATCAATAATCTAAGCTTCCATTTTAAGAAACTATAGCAAAACAACCACACACACACACACACACACACACACACACACACCACTAAATCCAAAGTAAGCAGAAGAAAATAAACGACAAAAATCAGAAGGAAATGAAATCGAAAACAGGGAATCAAAAAAGAAAAAAAAAATCAATGAAACTAAAAGCTGATCTTTGAAAAGACAAATAAAATTAATCATTAATTAATGTATCCATGTTAAGCAAAGGAGAGATCATACAATTACTTATATCAGAAATGAAAGAGAGCGATCCCTACAGATCCCGTGGTCATTAAAAGGATAATAAAAGAATATTATGAACAACTCTATGCCCACAAATACGATAACCTAGAAGAAATGATCCAATTCCTGGGACAGCAAAATCTGCCAAAACTCTCACAAGAGGAAACAGACTATCAGTGTAACTCTGTATCTTGTAAAGAAATTGAATAAAAAATAACTTTCCTGAGTGAAGTAACAGATATAGACGAGTTCACTGGTAAATTCTACCAAATATTTAAAAAGAATTATTCTAGTTCTTTTGAATCTTGTCCAGAAAGTACAAACAGGGAATACGTCCTCTTTTTTTTCTCCCTGTGGTGCAGTGCTGAGGATGGGACCCAGGGCCTACTGCACGCCAGGCGAGTGCTCTACCGCTGAGCCACCTCCAGCCCCTAACTCATTCTTTGAGGCCATCATTACTCTAATATTAAAACCAACAAAGACCTCACAAGAAAAGAAGGAATAGACCAACATCTTTCATGAACATAGAGGCAAATGTGCTCAACAAAATGTTAGGAAGCGGAATCCAGCAACATATAGAGAGTCACGCCCCACAACCAAGTGGGACTATCCTAGGTATGAAAGGCTGGTCAGCATCCTGACATCATTTCATCACCACCTCCCACTGTCCAGCATGTAGGACACCTAGAAAAAAGTGGTAAAGTTTTATAGGGCTTGTGTAAAATTGCTCAATTTTATAGGCATCCTATCTATAGGATGATGGGAAATAATGAGTTAATGTATTTCAACACATCAACAGACTAAAGAAAAAAACACACATCAAAAAGTGCAGAAAAGGCATTTGCTGAAAGCCAATACCCATTCAGCAAACTAGATATAGGAACTTCCTTGGCATCTATCAAAACACAAAAAGCCCACAACCAACGTCAGCTTGATGCTTTTCTGGTAAAATCAGGAATAGTGTGACAAGGATGTCCCTCTTCTTACCTCTGCTATTCAACACTGGTCCAAGTTAAGGCAACCTAAGAAAAGGTGGAAGGCATACAGATTGGGAAAGAAGACACAAGACTCTTTTTGTTTGCAGCAGACATTGTTCATGCAGAAAATCTGAGATAACTGACCAAAAAAACTTTCTTGGAATTAATAATTGCAGCAAAGTTGCAGAATTAAAGTTAATATATGAAAATCAATTGATTTTTCCCACATATCAGCAATGAAAGTAGAATTTGAAATTAAAAAAAAAAAAACTCAAGGAAACATTTAAGTATAAATCTAACAAAATTTATACAAGCCCTATTTGTACAGGACCTATATGAGAAAAACTACTCAAGTCTAATGAAAGGTATCATAGAAGAACTAAATAAATGCAGAGATATTTCATTTTCTCTGATAGAATGACCCAGTATTTTCAAGGTATCAGTTCTTCCCAACTTCAATTACATAATACATGCAATCCCAAAGTCCCAGCAAATTATTTCATGCATATCAACAAACTGATTCTAAAGTTTGTAAGAGGCAAAAGACCCAAAATAGCCAACTCGATATTGAAGAAGACCATAGCTAAGGAATGATGCTGACTTCAAGACTCAGTACAAACATGAGCAGTGTAACTCCACATCAAGTTCAACCACAAGAATGGGATCAAACTTAGAATGGGTTGCACCCCATGAATGTATAATCTATCAAAATACACCCTACTGTATCTTGTAATATTAAGTCCTGTAGTTGAAGACTTACATCCACACAATTTGTGTATCTAAAACAACAAATTTTAAAAAAGACAGTAGAAAGCTATAATAAGAACCATGTGGTACTCATCAAGTAGACAAAAAAAGTATATCAGTAGAACAGAATAGAAAGGCAGCAACAGACCTGTGTAAATGCAGTCAGTCCACTGAAGGTTGACAAGGGAGCAAAGACATCCAGGGAAGCTGTCCTCCAACAAGGGTGCTGAGCCTCGCCACAAACCTCAGACCCATCATGAAAATCAATTCAAAATGGATCAGAGCCAGGTGTGGTGGCACACATCTGTAATCCCAGCAACTCGGGAGGCTGAGGCAGGAGGATCACAAGTTCAAAGCCAGCCTCAGCAACTTAGCAAGGCCCTAAGCAACTCAGTGAGATCCTGTTGCTAAATAAAATATTTAAAAAGGGCTGGGTCTGTGACTCAGTGGTTAGTGCCCCCTGGTTCAATCCCCCTACACACACACACACAACAAAAAAAGGATCAGAGACCAAAATGTACAATGCACAACTATGAAATCCTAGAAAATAAGAGGAGAAAACCTGTTGACTTTGGGTATGAAAATAACTTTTTAGATACAACACCAAAGACGAAAGGAAATGATAAGTTGAATTTCACTAAAATTGAAAACTTCTGCTCTGTAAAAGGCAATGTCAATATAAGAAAACCACAGAGTGGGAGAAAATACTTGCAAAAGATGCATCCAATAAAGGACATTAACCAAAATATACAAAGAATCCTTAAAGCTCAACAACAACAACAAAACTAACCAGTATTAAAAATGGGCAAAAGACCTGAAAAGATACTTCACCAAAAAGATACACAGATGGCAAGTGAGCATGGAAAAGATGTTCAACTTTGCATGTCATCAGGAAATTGCAAATTAGAACAAGATAACTTTATACACTTATTAGAATGACCAGAGTTCAACCACTGGCAATACCAAGTGCCGACAAGGCTGTGGAGCAATAGGAACTCTCATTTATTGCTGATGGGAACAGAAAATGGAAGTCACTTCCCAAGATTGTTTGGCAACTTCTCACAAAATTAGACAAACTTTTATAACGTCGTGATAACATGATCTGGCACTCACCTTGTAGTTGAAGACTTACATCCACACAAACCTGCATGCACATGTTTATGGTAATTTTATTAATAGTTGCCCAAAGCTGGGAGGAACCAAGAAGCAGGTGGATGAATAGACAAGCCGTGGTGCCTACAAGGTACTCAATGCCAAGGAGAAAAAAGCTAGCAAGCCACAGGGAAAACAGACAAGGCTTAGATGAATATTAAGTGAAAGAAACCAACTTGAAAAGGTTACTATTTTGTGATTCTAACTAAAACCATGCAGACAGAAAGAGATGATGGTCAGAGGCCGGTGGGGAGGGACAGATGAATCAGCAAAGCACAGAGGATTTTTAGTAGTGAACTTATTCTTTATGAATCTACAATGGCAGATACATGTTTTGACAAAATTCACAGATGGACAACACCAAGCGTGAGCCCTAATGTAAACCATGAGCTTTAGATGATAAACACTATCAACAGAAGTTGTCAAGGGTAAGAGATGCACCACAGCGGCTGGGATGCGGGGTGGGGTGGGGTGGGGTGGGGGGTGGTCTCCTCCTCACTGCGCATGTGGAGAAGGGGGAGTGAATGGGAACTTTGTTATATTCTGTTGTGTACTTTTAAAAAACTACTCTAAATAAATAAAGCTTATCAATTAAAATAACAACTTTCCTGTAAGGTATACAGGTTTTTCAGTTCTAGCCACCGCAGACCGCATCTCCACCATGGTAGCCAACACTGCGGGCATTCATTACTTCACATGATTATCTTTGGCTGGTTCAAAGAGGACCTCTGACAACATCTAGCCCTATCGTTTAGGTACATTCTGTCTTCATAGCTGCATTACAAAAATGTATGTTTTTTAAATAGATAAAGAGGGAAAAAATCCCATAAGAATTAAACAATTGTTAGGAGCTGTCTTCAGAAAAAAAGGATGAATATCTACAATTTTTAATTGCCTTATTTTAATAACTGAGGAAAAAATCAGAACAGGAATTAAGCTACTAAACAGGCATTGATATAAACAAATTATATCAAGGTAATGTGATTTTTTTTCCAATAAGACAAACTATAGGCTTTATGGATTACAACAAATCAAAAGACTCACCTGGACACATGGTAAATATTTTTAAACATTCTTTTTTTTTTTTAATCAAACTTTCTTTTTTTTTAAAGAGAGAGAGAATTTTTTAATTTTTTTTTTTCCTTCAGTTTTTGGCAGACACAACATCTTTGTCTGTATGTGGTGCTGAGGATTGAACCCGGGCTGCACGCATGCCAGGTGAGCGTGCTACTGCTGGAGCCACATCCCCAGCCCCAACATTCTTATTACTAAGAAATAAGTGACTAGAATTATATTTTCAGGACAAACTAAAACTTAAAAGGTTGCTTTGTAGTCATTTTTCTGAGCAGACTATCCATATCTCTCATCAGCTTAATAAATAAGAAAATCCACCAAGATGAAGAGGCAGATATTTGAGCATTAACTAAAGGGCTTTCTGGTGGAAGCTATTTAATATTCTTATTAACAACTAAATTAAAAGGGAAAATAAGAGAATAACTTTAGCAGAATAAGCAACTGGGCAATGTTAAAAAATATCAAATCAAATTATGCACCTTACCAGGACACAGATGCTAACAAGATGGTGCTGATAAATAAAAGAAGAATGGAGAAAGTCAAGGCCCAAATCATTCAAACATGGTCAGGGGCTACTCAATGAATGTAAGCTGGCAGCACTGAAAGCTGAACACTTACTGAGGATGACAGAAACACTAATTAAAGAGTAGAGTTTTGGCAAAATGGCACACTGAGCTGATGTAAATGGGTCTTTTCTCACACAGAAACACTGGATAAAACATAACAAAAATGCTTTTAAAATACATAGTCAAGTTAAAAAGAAAAAGAAAAAGAAAAGGGAAATCTCCAGGCACCTGAAATCAAAGAGACATCAAAATCAAAGCTGGAACAGTAAGTGGGAGTTGAGACCATGATAGCTCATGGGGGTTTCAAACTCCGTGCAGGCCCTGGGCTTGGAGGAGGACACATCAATGCGCACACGGGGACTGGGAAAAAGGGCTTCAAGCAGGTGAAGGTGGGGAGTTAGAACTGAGACCCTTGCTTAAAGCCCGGAGCCTCAGATGCCTATTCCTCCTGATATGCAGGCTAAAAAAATTTCTTCCCTGGCCCAGGGAAAAAGGGACAAAAAGTGCTAATTATCTAGGGTATGAGTGGGACAAATGACAGACCATGGCAGAAACAGGAGATAATATTTGTAAAATTTAAAGGCATCAAGGAATCAACATCTAGAATAGATAAGAATTCTTATAAATCTTAGGAAAAAACTGAAATCAAGGGGAAAAAAACTAGACACATTGGCTAACAAGTAGTAATGTATTTATTTAACAATAATAACAGCTGGCATTTAATTGACTCCTACTGTACTCATGCGCTTCACATGAGTGTACGTAACTCACATATTACACAACTCGTTTCATCCTCTTAAAATCTGATGAGGCAGATAGTTACTATACCCTTTTACCAAAGGGAAGACTAAGGCCCAGAGAGGTGGAATAATTTCTCCAAGGTCAAATAGTGACATGTGACAGACTCTAGATTTGAATCCAACATATCACTAGTGAGTACCTAAATTGATACAGCTGTTTTGGAAAAGCAATCTGGTGATATTTAGTGATATATATTGTACATGTACAGGAAGCATCCTCCTGTATATGTCTCTTAGAAAAATTCTCACGTAGGTCCATTAGGAAATATGGGACAGTGGCTGTGGTAGTAATGGCACACGCCTGTAATCTCAGCAACTCTGGAGGCTGAGGCAGGAGGATTGCAAGTTTGAGTCCAGCCTCAGCAACTTAGCAAGACCCTATCTCAAAGTGAAAAATAAAAAAGTGTTGGGAATGTGGCTCAGTCACAAAAAACATCCCTGGGTTCAAACCCTACTACCAAAAAAAGTAATCACGGAAGGGTAACTAGAGATTTGGAGACTACTAAAATATACTGGAGAGGACAACTATATGCTGCTGACCTCACAAGTAAAATGTAGAAGCCTCTAACATAGTTTACTGTGTTTCCGCCTCTCTTTGCAAGGAAGTTAAGTGGAGGCGAGGCAGACCCTGATGTGGTGCAGCTGCAGCGAGCTTCTCAGAGTAAGACTCTGTGGGAGAACACGGAGTCCTGGACCCTCCAAGTCCTGGGGACTGACATACAGAGGCCACCCAAGTTATTACTAAGTATTTACTTGGGAAAACTGTCACCAGAGGTCCCATGGGAAGAACGTTTAAGCAACAAAAGAGCACAAGAAGATGGCTGCTCCTCAAAGGAACAATATTAAAGCCTAGAGAAAGGACCAGACTGATACAGCACGAAGATACTTAGAAGAGACGTAATTGGCTGAACCGAGAGCGGTATAATGACCCGAAACACAAATGGGAATTCAACACAAAGTAGAAAACTAGGCCAGCATTCCGAAAGGAGCACACAATATTTATTTATTTAAATTTTTATTCTGTCTACTTCCAAAAAGGATTTGAAAGTTTGGGGGGTTCTCTAAGGTACAAGAAACAACACAGAAGAAAAACCAGGGAAGCAAGTGGGAGCTAATTCAGTTTGTAGGGCACACAGAACCCCTATAAATGAACAGGGAAGAAACAACACCAAGATGCACCGTCTCCATGCACACTGCTGAGTTCAAGACAGGCACCTGTCCTCAGATCCACAGTGGCTGGCAAATCCCCCGGCAAGGCGCCAAGCACAGGCCCCCGCTGCCGCTGTTGGAGGGCATGGGACTCTTCCATGCCTCAGGGAACTGGACCTGCGGTTTCCCAATTTACTGGACTCGATTTCCCGCAAGTCGTCAGCCAGCAACACGCTCTGGCCAGCAGAAACCACTTCTGGACCGGCTGCCCACCGTCGCCTCAGACGGCCAGGCACCGTGGGGCACAAAGCAAGATCTGTGTCTGCAGAGAGTGGAATAAACACTGATATGATTAAAAAGAGAACTTCTGAAAGGACTTGATCCATGAGAGACAGAAGAAGGAAAAGGGGAAAAGGGATAAAACAGAAGGAGCCCAATGAGTGGCAAGGAGCTGGAAAGGAAGGAACTAGTAAGGACAAACGAGGCTCGATCTCGACAGGGGAGGGTGAAAGGAAAACCAGAGGGAAGGGAGGCCACCCAGGGCCAGGAGAGGCACACTGGGCGTGCAAGCCAGAAATGATGTCTGCGCACAGGCACATGGCCCTGCACCTGGCATTGGAAAGACACCCAAGAACTGGCTGCCATTGCTGTTTATGGACTCTGGGCTGGCCAGAGGAGGTCTCCGAGAACACCCACGGAGGGGGAGTGGGGCACAAGGCAGGAGCTGAGGAACCTGCACCTGCTTTCTCAGGGAGAAGCTTCTAAAACAGGAACAGCACAAGTAAGATACAGCCTTCCCAGTGACAGGCGGCCTAGACAAATCCGGGCAAGGGACTAGCATAGGAAGGAAGAGCAGGCAACCTATACACACTACCAATAACCAGCTGGAGGTGCACGGAGCAAAACCTGGGCGCACCTCTGCCTGGATTTCTATATTTCTATATCCAAGAGAGAAAAGCCATTCAAACTCTCGATCAAGGCCCCTCAATTCAGTTCCCCTAACAATTCTGCCCTCTCCTTTGGGCACACTGATCCCTCGTGGTCTGTGCCATCTCTCTTTTCATCTGGCTTGATGAGACCTCACCTGCTTTAAGTACTTCTTTACTGTTGCTCTGATAATCCCACCTCCTGAGTAAAATCGTGCCTTCTATCTGGACGCCTGGGCTCTGCTCCAGCCAGAGATGGGGAGACCTTGGAGAGCCCTCTTTGTTGCTTTCACTGAGCAGGAGTTCATTACTCATCTATCATGCACTCTTGTCATATGACCAAATGACCTTAGTCCGATCTCCTTCCTTTCTGAGGGAGGAAACTGAGGTCCTGGGGGGCTGAGCTGCTCTCTGATCCAAGTCGGCTTGAACCCTGTGGCTATTTAGTATCTCACAAACAACCAGAGTCAGGTGAAATAACAGGCACTCTCAACATAATTAGAGCAAAGATCACACATTCAGAGACAAGAAATGGGGGATTTGCTACACACAAAAAGATGATTTAAAATGTTAGGTATCTAAGGAATCAGCTAAGTTAAAAGAGAATCCCTAGCAATTATTTCTGAGAATGCAAGGAAGATTGGTGAGGTTAGAAAAGGGTGACTATAGCTTTTAGCAGGCCCAGATTTCTCAAGTTCAAAAGCAGCTGTCATTTGGTACCGTTTCCTAACACTGACTGCCTGATGGGCAGTAAAGTACAGTGTAAAGAACGCTGATTTCCGTAGCTGACACTCCTAGGTTCGTGGCTGTCTCTTCCTGCATATAACCATCATGGTCTGTAATGTTACCATCGCTATAATAACCATTCCATCCCCAAAGCCAGTCTACTTCAGTTCCAATCTCTGAAATTTGGACCAACAACTGAATGGTTTATATGCTTCCCTAAGGTACATTCTGGTCACTGGGAAATCTAGGCAGCCAGTTCAGCTCTGAGGAACTGCAGTGTGGGCAGCCCTAACAGGGTAGAATCAGGCACAGCATGGACCTTTGGGGCTTTGGGAGGCCGTCTAGTGGCCTCTGTCCTACAAACCAAGTAGGGATGATGCTGAGATAGTAATACCTTGCTTATGTTCTGGGAGTTACAGCTAGCTCCCAATTCCATTTATCCTCATTTTACAGATGAGGACGAAGGCTCAAAGGTGCTAAATGCCTTGTCAAAGGCCAGTGAGCCAGTAAAGGGCAGAGTCTGTACTTAAGTCCAAGTTTCCATTCCCCTCTAACATGAGGAAGCCTCACTGGATGCCAAGACTTAACTACCTACCACTTCTGCAGATCCTGCTCCTTCCCAAGAGCTCAGCAGCCACTGAGAAGTATAGCTACCCACACTTGGTTACTTAACAGGAGCACTGAAGAGTCTCACCCCCAGGAGAACTGATCAGTGAGACAATCATTGGCTCAGGAGACCATATTTTTCTTAATTATCTATTCATATCTCATGTTGGAGTCAGTCCCCGTAATACCCTGCTCTACCAAATTATACTAGGATATTTATCGAAGAACCACTAACAGCTACTGATAATTAAGTACCTTCCTGTTTCTAGCACTTTTTACCTGCTTTATTTTTTAAAAAATCTTTATTTTACATTTATGTGGTGCTGAGGATTGAACCCAGTGCCTTGTGAATGCTAGGCAAGCGTTCTCCCACTGAGCCACAACCCTATCCCTTTATCTGCTTTAATACTAACAATCCAGGAAAATTATTAAACCCAATTTATGAATAAGGTCCCAATAGTAGAGAAGTAACAAGCCTGAGAGCACAGCAAGTCAGTAGAGGAACTGCGAAGACTTCTGCCCTTTTATCAATCAAATCAGCTCCTCAAACTTTAAAGAACCTAAGAATCACTCCGAGATCTTGTCAAAGAAAAGATTCTGATCCAGAAGTTTTGGGGTGGGGCCTGAGATTCTGAGCTTCTAATAAGTTCCAGGTGACACCGATGCCAAGGAACCGTCCCTGAGTAGCCAAGTACTATGACACTGCCTATTCTCAAAGCAGTTTTGTACATCTAATTATTACCAAATATGTTTTAAACAATTTAGCCTTTAAGAAGGAAAAGAAAAAAAAAAGGTCTCAAGTTACACTCACATCTCTTCCTTTGCACCTGCCCTTGGCTCTAGCCAGAAAAATAAACTCTGGAGTAGCTCTGGAAATAATTTACAAAATATGGAGGATTCTGTAGCCGGGCTTTAGGCAAATACCTCTGTAGCCTCCTGGTACCAACCCAAATGCCTCTGAAGCATTCCAGCAACCTGGTAGTTCCAGGCAGCCAGCTTCCCAGGCTGCTGCCAACGTAACTAGACCCAGAGGCGCCTGTCCCAGCTAAAGCTGTTCCTGACCTAAAGTGGCATGTTCACCAGACCTGATAAACCTTTGAAAGGCCTAGCATGTACAGTCAATCAGTAAGTGTGTGTGGAACTGGATAGAGTACGGAGAGCGTGGCCCACGACCTACATGACCTACTGTGACATTTCCTTTCCAGCCACTATGCCACCTGTCTTCCCCACAGTTTCAGACAACTTGTCTTCCACAGCCTCCTCCCCAGGTCCCCTGAAGGCTGTATTGGACAGCTTTTGAGGACATATTCTCTTTTGTGACATTACATCAAAAATGAAAGTCCAATGTTATGCACGGCCTTGGCATCTAGCAAAATCGTGAGGGCCTCGATGACCTCACCACAAGTACCGTTCCCCACTCCGCTCCCAGCTCCAGAGCCAAACAATCTTCCTATCAAAAGGACCAGGTCCAACTCCTGCTTATCCCCCAGTAGTGGGCTCCAGTTCCCTGCCAGCTCCCAAATTAGTCAAACAAGCCAATCACATTCTCTGGCAGGAACCAGGGCACCTGCCCCTGGACTCTACAAAGGCGCCTCCCACAGTCTCTGCCTGTTGGCTCTGCTCCTAAGTGCAACCCACGTGGCCTCACCTGTGTGTGGCTCCCTCTTCCTCCAGGCTGAGTACGGGTGACTAACAAACTGCTGTTGAGTGCCTCTGGTGTCCTGCATCTGGTCATCCCCCCCAGCCCTACGGTGGGAATCCCTCCCTCATCAAAGGGATGTATGAGAACCAATTAAAACATCTTTTTATCTTTTTTTTTTTTTGCCCAGGCCACCTGTCCTGCCTTTTTCCACATCCCTGAATCTTTCGAATGCCTTTGGCAAGGTCCTCAACTGCTGGGGCTGTGCTAAGCTCCTCCCACACACTTTCCCATCTAATTCCCCTTGCAGCCCTGCCAGGGAGCTGGCATGCTATCCTACTTCACAGATCTAAGGAAGCTAATGCACAGCAAGGTTAGGCAGCTTGCCCGAGACCACAGAGCCAGCAGTTTGAGCAGAGTTCAAAGCAGGTCTGCTGCTCCCTGCTCTTAACTACTAGCTTGGCCTCTCTGGCTGACAGACCTTCTGGGCTCGCCGCTATTGCCCCCATTCCTCTGACAGGCAGATGTACCTGCTGCTGGAGGGCGGGGCAGGAGCACCTGCACTGAGGCACCTGCTGCTTTTCCTGGTGTCTGTCGTGGCAGGGCAGCTGTCACTGGGAAACAGCACTGTGGCACAGGCCAGCTGGCTGGCTGCCAAGACTTCCCAGGCCGGCTTGAACTGGGTCTACCAAAAGGTTGTCAACCCGCAGACACAGAAACCCTATCCTGTCACAGTCTCACAGTTAATTGGACTTGAGAAGTTGGACAATACTATTTAAACTCAAAAAGAATTACATATCGGAACCGATTCATTAATTCATAATGTGAACTGTGCCTATTCACTGCAGTCATCTGAAAAATTTCAAGTGGCAACATCAATATCACCAGAAAGCTGTTAGAAATCCAAGAAGAAAACAAAGGGAGTTAACTGCACACAGCCAACACACAGTGAAGGCCGGGGCGCTGGTTTGGCGTCAGGGAAACGGGCCGGCAGAGCTTGAGGGGCCGTGTGTGCTGCCAGCACTGGGCCTGTTCCTTCCATCGTGGAGTGCCTGGACTCTCCTGTGGCCGTCCCCTGTGATGCAGCTGTGCTGCTGTGCCCTGCTGGGAGATAACCTTTAGCAGGTACCCAATGCCACTGGGCATGAGCTCGTCTTCCGGTCTCTCTCAGACTACAAGGAGCACCTCTCCTGCCTCTGCCCGCAGGCTTTCTCTTAGTGCTCGGACACCTGGGGACACCTGCCTACAGCCACCCAGAGCACCTCCTCCTTAAGAAGCCTAAGCCCAAGGATGTGCCTGACTCACCTCAGCAGCTCCTGGCTTCCAGTCATCACCAAATGCACTTGAGTCCTTTCAGTCCCGTCCTAGTCTGCTGCCTCCAGGCCGCAACTTGACAGATTAAAACTGGGGGGGGGGGGGGGGGTATTTATCACTACCCACCACACATGAAATGACTCCTCATCAGAGAAATTATGCAACTGGAATTATCCTTAGACTGTTTGATTCATCCCTATCATTTCCAGATGAACAAACTGATAGAAATTAAGTGACCTGTCCAAATCATGGATCTAAGCAATAACATGGCCAGAACCAGGATCTGGACCTTCAGCCAATACTTGAACCAAAATCCCAAACACCTAACTTCAGACCACGGGTCCTGGGTGGGGAGGGCTTCCATGTATCTCACAGACAGGCAGAGCTCTAGGCATATTTACAGCAGATTTACCATTTTTTCTTTGAATCTTTCTATAGGAAAATAACTATCTTCAAGCTATAAAACTGCCCCAAAGTGTCTCAGGGAATATGTGATTGCAACTTTCTCAACCCACTGTCATTAGAATTATAAGTCAGGTTTGTGGCTGAACAATAACAAAAAATCTTAAGTGAATATTCAAGATATTCAAGTAGTACAAGTTTTTTTTTTTTTTTTTTTTTTTCTTTTTCTGGTACTGGGGATTGAACCTAGGGCCTCAAACATGCTAGACAAGCACTCTGCTACCAAGCTACACCAGTACTTTTTGAGACAGGGTGTCCCAAGGCTGGCCTCAAATTTGCAATCTTCCTTCCTCAGCCTCCCGAGTTGCAGGATGATCACAGGCGTGTACCACCATGACCAACTTTGGAAAAGTATTTCAATGACAATATTTACTGGGCAACAGTGGTCTTAGATCATGGACTCTTGCTCTGGCAAACTAACTTGGGTAAATCACTTTGATCACTGTGAACTTCAAACTTTACAGTTTTGATGTGAGATGAATTGAGACAATGCACCTGAAATGCTTTAGCAAAGTGACTGTCAACAGTAAATGCTCAATAAGTGTTAGTTGCTGTTATTACAAAAACACCACTTGCATCAACAACGCAGAAGAGGTGAATGAGACAGGCCTTCACGCGGTGCCGAGGAAGCATCAACTGGAAAATAACCTGGAAGTTACCTGCTCGTGGAGAGCTAGAAAAGGGCTCAAAGACAGGCACGAAAATGTGGGGCTGGCGGGGAACGGGGACATTTTATTTGCACCACTGGAATATTTTACCAGAATGAGTTTACGTATTAACTGTATAATTACATATAAATTTAAAAATAAGAAATCCGTGAGAGTTAAACAAACAAACTAACAAAAAACTGTTTAACGTTTATATCCTTTAGACCCATTGCAAGGACTCAACCCAGAAACAGAGATACAGCGAAATACTGATGGACACTGTATTCAGAGCAGTAGCATTGATGGCTAAAAACCTAGACGGTTAAAATAAATGAGATTTTAAAGTCAATGTTATACAGCCATACTTATGGAATATTATGGAGCCATTAAAATGCAGGCTCTTAGCTGGGGACGTGGCTCGATGGTACAGTGATTACTTTTACTTGCCTATCACACATAAGGCCTTTCTTTAGTTCAATCCATAATAAAACACACACAAAAAAAGGAGGAAAGAAAGGGCTCTCTCTACGACCTAAAGGACATGTAACCAAAGAAAACATAAATTGATCTTATCAAATTTTAAAACTCCTATGTATCAAAGTAAAAAGATAACTCAAAAAATGGAAATAAATATTTTCTGATCATATATCTGATAAGGGTCTAGTATCCAGAATATATACATAGTATACCAGAATATAGCCTTGGGGACTCTTACAGTTCAACAACAAAAGGACAAATAAGCTAATTTTAAAATGAGCAAAGGCTCTGAATAGACACGTCCAAAGACAGACAAAACAGCTAATGAGCGCATGGAAAGAACTTCAACATTGTTAGTCATTTGTAAAATGTAGACCAAAGCCATAATGACATATCACTTCACATCCATTGGGACAGCTATAATTAACAAACAAATAAAAACAAAAAAAAAACCGAGTGTTGCCGAGGATGTGGAGAAATTAGAAGCCTCACAGAATTGCTTGTGCAAGTGTGAAACGATGCGGCCACTATGGAAAACAGCCAGGCGGTTCCTCAGGACATTCAACACTGTGATGTGATAGGACCAGCAAGTCCACGCCCAGGCACACACCCAAGAGAAATGAAAACCTGCACCCACACAAAACTTCGTGCACTAGTGCTCACTGGGCATTAAAATAGCCCAAAAGTGAAAACAATCTAAATGTCCATCAACTGATGAACAGACAAAATGTATATCCACACAGTGGAATAACATTCATCCACAGGAAGAAGTAAGTGCTGAGACGGTACCACCTGGAGGAATCCTGGGACATTCTGCTAAGTGAAAGGAGCCAGAAGCAAAACATCACGTGATTCTATTTGCATGATAGGACCAGAACAGGCACATGCATAGAGACAGAAAGTGGGTGAGTGAATGGTTGCCAGAGGCGGCAGGGAGGAAGGAATTAAGAGTGACAGCCAATTGGCACAGGAAAAAAATGGTGCAGCCAATCTGGAAAGCAGTATGGAGATTCCATGGAAAACTGGGAATGGAACCACCTTTTGACCCAGCTATCTATCCCACTCCTCGGTCTATTCCCAAAGGACTTAAAAACAGCATACTACAGGGACACAGCCACATCAATGTTTATTACAGTACAATTCACAACAGCTAAACTGTGGAACTAACCTTCGATAGATGAACGGATAAAGAAAATGTGGCATATATATACACAATGGAGCATTACTCAGCAATAAAAGAGAATAAAATCATGACATTTGCAGGTAAATGGATGGAGTTGGAGAATATAATGCTACGTGAAGTTAGCCAATCCCAAAAAACCAAATGCCAAATGTTTTCTCTGATATAAGGACACTGATTCATAGTGGGGTTGGGAGGGGGAGCATGGGAAGATTAGATGAACTCTAGATAGGACAGAGGGGAGGGAAGAGAGGAAGGGGTAACAGGGGTAGAAATGAAGGTGGAATGAGATGGATATCATTACCCTAAGTACATGTATGAAGACACGAATGGTGTGACTATATTCTGCATACAACAAGAGATATGAAAAATTGTGCTTTATATGGGTAATATGAATTATAATGCATTCTGCTGTCATATATAACATATTAGAATAAAAAATAAAAATAATATAAAATATTAACATAAATATTAATAAATATAATAAAAATTTTCTAGGGTTACAAAAGTAGTGATGGTCATAGACTTTTGAACTGTACCTTTTTTTTTATACTTTTATTTTTATTCAGTGCTAAGGATCAAACCAGGGCCTCGCACATGCTAGGCAGGCACTCTACTGCTGAGCCACAACCCCAGTCCCTTGCACTGTACCTTTTAAAACAGTAAATTGTATAGTTATGAATTAGGTCTAAATTTTTTTCTTGAAAAAAATTAGGCATTTGAAAATTTTTAATAATGTGGGAGAAATGCTAAATACTAAAAGGAAAACAACCATATACTACTAAATATACATATAAATCCAATTTGGTTTAAAATGTGTGTATGCCCATATACATTTGCATAAAAAATATAAAAAGTATGCCAAAAGGCTAACAGTAGTTATCTGTAGGCAGTATCATTATGGGGAACTTATTCATGTCTTCATGTTATTCATATTTTTCTTCATATATTTCAAATTTTCCCTGTAATAAATATGCACTATTTTTATAACCAGAAAACTTAAACAGAGAAAGTAGATCTGCCTGGCTTCAAAGCTACTGGCATTTTCAATATACCATTCACTGACTAAACATTTAAGCTCAGTAAAATAAGACATACTCTGCTAGAAGGTAATTTGCATTAAGTGTAGAACGGGGTTCAAACCTGAGTCCATGCACTGGGAAGGGGGAAAGGAGTGCACACTCTCTTGGATGTCAAGTTGTCCAACTGCACAATTTCTCAGGAGAGGGCCCACGGCTTTCATGAGCAGCAGCCTGGCTTAATGGCTCAAAGACAGAGCTGAGCCAGACTATGCAGTATGGATTGTGAATGTGCAATTACAACTTATATGATCTCAGGCAATGGCCTAACCTCTGTGGGGCTCAGGTTCCCCATTTACAAAATAGGGATAACCACTGGGTTGTAAGAAGATGAAATGAGTTAACACATCTAATGCACTGGCACTATCTTCCAGGGACACAGTGTGAGCTCATTAGATCAATTAGCAGTAGTCCCCATCATTACCACCACCACCTCACAACCAGACTCTCAAGGAGGGAGAGACATGGAGATGCCAACGACCACTCAGAAGGCTGTTTTCCAAATCTCCAAACTGGCAGCTGGCATCCAATTCTTGATGACCCTGTAACAACCATTCTACTCCACTAATTTCTTTTTCCAGATTTTCTAATGAAACTCTTCTTTTGAGGCATTCTATAAGATGTAGTGAGGCAAAATATTCAGCCTAACCAACTGCTTCTATCCTCCTATCTTCTGACTGATTCATAGAAACAAGCGATTTTTCAAGACCACTGCAGCAGAGGAGGCTCTGGGAGACTCGGGAGGCTCTGGGCGCCTTCCCGGGCACACTGCTCTGACCCAGCACTCACCCAAGATGACTCTTCACAGCCCCGACTACACAACCCTTTGTGCGACTCATTCATCTACTGAGTGACTAGGGATCAGGACTGCACTGTACTCAATGCCAACTCTCCATCCTGCAGTCAAGAGTCTCGCCAAGCAATCACCACTTCAATGCTTTCAAATCCAACCTCTCAGGTGTACAAAAGACCCCTGGCTTTGTCACTGGCGCTGACAGGCATTTTGCTGACCTAAAAACGTGGATGATTTCTGAGTTTTCATAACTTGATTAGCAGCATATACTTTTCTCAGCAGGAAATAAATCTGGACCACACATTAACAAAGTCCCAAATTCTAAATTCAAAGATACCCATCTAATGTTAAAATAAAAGGGTCCTGGCACCTAAGAATATCATAGCGGGGCACTGTGAGGCCAGAAGCTGTGTGCTGGACAGTAAAGTTCTGGAGCTCTAGAGACACAGCCCAGGGTGTGAAGCCCAGCTGTGCCTCTCAGACTGCCTGTAGGACTTTAGGCAGGCTAAGCTGCTTAACTCTCTGGGGCCTCATTTCCTCTTATGTAAAATAGACATAATATTAGTCCTTATCTTACAAGGCATTTGTAAGAATAAGCGAGTCCATGTAAGTGAGTCAGTCAACATGAAGACTGTTGCTAGCTATTACTATGTATCATAACTTACCGCCTTTGGAAAAGAGAAAAAACACACCTGCCAAACACTTGTTTTTATCACTCTGCTCCATGACTTTAAGTTCCATGTATATCTTCCATATAGGTCAACTATGACATGATTATTTTTAAAAAAAGCAAAGACTTCACAGACAACCACACTAGCTTCATACAAGTGATCTGGGAGGAAAGTCAGCTGGGAAAGAGGGCGCAAGTGGAGAGTGAGGACTCCATGACATGAGTGCTGGGCTACAACCTGAGAGACGTCTCACAAAACCTAAAATACGCAGGCAATTCAGAGGGACAAAGAACTGAAAACACCTGGCCCAATTCCCACATTTCATAGCTAAGAAAAAGTGCTTTAAGATCATCCAGGTCACTAACGACACAGAGACTCTATTACATAAGTCTTAAATACGCAGTCATACCTGTGAGGGACTGATTCCAGGACCCCTCTTTGGGTACCAAAATCTGAGGATACTCAAATCTCCTATATACTTACTGGTGCTGGGGACTGATCCCAGGGCTGAGCACCTGGACACTGCCACTGAGCCACACTCCTAAGCCCCAACTCCCTTATTTATTAAATGCATAATAAAAATTTGTCCCTCTGTGTCCATGTAGGATTGGGGGGACCCCTATGGAGAGCAAAATATTAAGATGCTCAAGACTCTTATGTGAAATAGTGCATAATATGCATATAACCTAGGCATATCTTTCCATATATCTTAAATCATCTCTAGACGATTAATTAATTAAAGTATCTTATACAATAAAATGCTTAGTGACAAAAACAACAAAAAAAATATGTACATGTTCAGTATTTTTTTCCCAAATATTTTTGATACAAGGCTAGCTGAATCCACAAATGAGGAACTCCACAGATATGGACAGGCAATTGTAATTTTGGGAGAGTGGCGGGGAGCGGGGGGTAACTGGGATTGAACCCAGGGGTGCTTTCCCATGGAGCTATGTCCCAGTCCTTTTTAATTTGGAGACAGGGTCTCCCTAAGTTGCTGAGGCTGACCTTAAACTTGCAATTCTCCTGCCTCAGCCTCCCAAGTTGCTGGGATTATAAGCGTGTACCACCCAATTGCATATTCTAAGTGGAAGGCAAAAGGAAGACAATTTGGAAAGAGGAAGAAGAAAAACAGTTTGGGAGGTTAAGATAGTGACCGGACAATAACAACAGCAGCTAATATACCAGCTTTTGGTATCTCCGAGGCTTGGTGGCAAGCGTATTATGTATTTTTGCAAAATCTGTGAGACAGTTACTATTATTAACCCCACTTTCCACTGAGGAAATGAAGGCCTAGAGAGATGAAATGAGTTGCCCAAATCACAAAGCCATTGAGTGGCAGAGTCGGTGAATGAACCCACACTGTCTGATCCCAGAGCGGGAGCTTATGCCACCAATTCCTATTCTCAAGCTTGAGAATGTAAAATGCACTGAAGCCCTAAATCCCAAATCTTTCTCCTACTAAAAATTTTGGATAACTTTCTCTGGTCAGAGGCATTGCAGAGATACATGATCAACAAAGTGTTTTTTTTTTAATTAGTGCACATTTATCATACAGAATAATGGGTTTTATTGTGGCAAGCTTGTCGAGGAGGATAACATACTTTGATCATAGCACCCTTCTGACCCCTCCCAGTCCCCTTCCTCTTCCCTAACAGTCTCCCTCTACTCTCATGTGTCTCCCTACCCCTAAATTCCATGAGAGGAAATACATGCAAAGTGGTTTATTTTTTTTTATTTTTTTTATATTTTTTTAAAGAGAGAGTGAGAGAGAGAGAGAGAGTGACAGAGAGAGAGTGAGAGAGAGAGAAAGAGAGAGAATTTTAATATTTATTTTTAAGTTTTCGGCGGACACAACATCTTTGTTTGTATGTGGTGCTGAGGATCGAACCCAGGCCGCACGCATGCCAAGCAAGCGCGCTACCGCTTGAGCCACATCCCCAGCCCGCAAAGTGGTTTTAAACACGAGCAGAGGCTGGGGTACAGCTCAGTGGAAGCTCGGCACTGCAGACATCAACACGACATAAAGCAGGGAGACCGAGGAGGAGGCCACTTCTCCTGGGCTTTGTCAGGCGCTGCTGCAGTTCGGGTCTTAAGTGCCCCCGAAGGCCCAGCTGTTGAAGGCTTGTTTCCCAAAGTGATGCTCCTGCCAGGTGGCAGGCCTCTAGGGAGGTCCTCCGTTCACAGGGGGTGTACCCATGAAGTAGACAGTGGGACTCCCGTCCCTTCTTTTTGCTGCCACCACGAGGTGACTGGACCTGCTCCTCCACACACTCAACCATGATGTGCGGCCTCGCCTCAGGCCCCAAAGCAATAAAGCCAACCCTGGACTGAACCTCCAAAACTGTGAGCTAAAATCAACCTTTTCTGCTTATAAGTTGCTTTATCTCAGGTATTTGTTACAGGGATGGAATGCTAACCCAGACACACCAGGCGCACCACCTTGTCCCCCACCTTGTCCAAGGCTATAAAGCTGGTGACAGTGAAGCTAAGGATGTGGTAGTCCATGAGACCCAGGGTAGCCAGAGCCTGGTCTGCTGTGCTTGCAGTGCACAGGGCGTCTCCTGCATCCAGAGGACCTCTGCTGAGCTCAGCCAAACACCCTGCCCCGAGGCTTGACACTACCGAGAGAACATTCCGATTCATCTCTGCTCCCGGCCCAGGTGAAAGGCATAGGCCATTTTTCACCCAAATCCTGCTTTTCTGACATCTTTGTAATAGGTACCAGAAGCGTGGAAGAGACTCTGGCCCCTTCCTGCAACACTGACCTGGCACAGCACTCGGCCACTCAGCCCACGGAAGCCCTCTGTGCACATGTCACAGAGGATCTCCGTTCTCCTCTCCTCCTAGTGCTGAGAGCTTTTCTTTTGCTTAAGAAGTGGGAATTACTTTCATCTCTAGCTTTCCCTCATCCGTCACCAGGGAGTGTAACAAGAGAGTTATCTTAAGGAACTAACAGAAAAGAAAAATGCAAAAGAGGGTAACTTCTCTATTGCCTTTAACGCTGGGAAAGAGCCTGTGGGATTCCATAGTATTTGCTTAAAAATGTTCAAAGAAAGACATGGAAAATTTCATCCTTAACATTTTACTGCCCAGGAAAAAAACCCCAGAACTCTGGGGGCCAATTATTCTGCTGTCTTGGACTTTGACCTTCAGAAGTCTCCCTCTGGTTTTCACCTGACGGAACTGAGGGCAGCTGACAGCAGAGTGCCAGTAGAACGAGCAGCTTGTGACCAGGGTGGTCACATTTAATGACTGCCAGGCCTTCAGAACAACATCCAAAGTTACAGCACCAGGCCAAACCCACAGGCTAAACAAGCAGCAAGCTTCACTGTCGTTTAATTTAGATGCATTAGTTCCTGCTACGCGCACATGGTGCCAGGAGCTGGGTACTCCAACAGGGTCAGTGCTTTGAGAATCAACCAATACTGGACGCACTAATAAAACCAGAGAAAGACAGGGAGCACAGGAGGGGCCAGGACAGCAGGGGAGGTGCAGGGAGTGGCTGCGATTGAACAGGACCTGGGACCACGCTGCCGCTGGTGTGCACAGCGGCTCTCTGCTGCTGCCTTGGCTTCTGCTCCTCCCAGGCCAACTGGCGCTTAAATGGTCTCAATAAGGAGTTGTAACACCTTACTATTTTATAGAATTGGATTCTAAACCTGACCTTAGCTTTATAATTTGAATACTTAACCTTTTACAATATGTTTCCTCAAGTGTAAAAAGAGGTTAACATGTACATTGGAGCTCATCATGCTATCCTTAATTTACTATGCTTGAAATTATTCTTAATTTTTTCAAATGGGGGCTGGGAGCTCAGTTCAGTGGTAGAGCGCTTGCCTAGCATGAGCACAGCCCTAGGTCAACTCCAGCACCACACATAATAACACTTATTTTTTTAAACAGGAAGAGTGGTATCTACTACTTACCTGCTGTGGTAATTACATGATTATGGAAAACACCTAAGTACAGTGTCCGGCACTTTGTATGCATTCAATAAATAGTAACTTTTATTATCAACATGATATTTCTGGGATGGGATAAAGAGAAGAAAAAAATACTTGGAACCAGCAAATTAATGACTGCAGACTTAGGAATACCCGGATGTCTATACAACAGAGGCCACCATTCCAAATAAGGGTCCCAGGGACCTGTCACCTTCCCCTTCCCCTTCCCCCTGTGCTCATCCATCCAACAGATATGCCCTGACGGTGGACTATGCGGGACACAGTGCTGAGTGCGAAGAACAGGAAACAGGACAAAGATGCAGCAGGGACCATGCAGCAGGATGGGCTCCGGGCCAGTCAATGACCATCTGAAGCCGATGTCAGACGCTGGAGGATGTGAGCATATAAAACTTCTCTGAGAAGTTCTGAAGGGATGTAAGACTTTTATGTGGCAATAGAACAATGTATACAAGTCTAGTATATAACAAACTACAAATATGTTTGCAACTTATACCATAGATATCCCTTATCTTATAAAAAGAGAAAACAAATTTCAAATATACTGAAATATTATTTCTTATCTGACAGATTGACAAAACACCAAAACTGTAAAAAGTTTTGTAAGTAGTAAAGTAAGAAGAGTAAGAAGTAAAGAAGTGGGGTCAAGTATAAAATAAAAACTGTAAATATACCTTTTTAAAAATATTTTGGAATAATGCAAATGGTCACAAAGTTTAAAACAAAATTAGGTTTTTTTCTTACTAGTGATGCTCAATGTTTAAAACATTTGACTGCCTGTGCTGCCAAGTTGTTGATATAAGTACAGGGAAAATAATTATATCAAGTGACTTCTTCTCCTGTAACATTTGTACTTTTTTATTCTTATTTTTATTTTTTGAGACACAGTCTCTATGTTGCCTCAAACTCCTGGGCTCAAATGATCCTCCGGCCTCAGCCTCCTGGGTAGCTGGGACCAGAGGCCCACACCACCACCTCTGGCATTCATGGAGTAGACACTCAAGACAAAGGGAACCTCCTAGGAAACTGAAACAATGTTCAGTAACATAATGGTCAGGGTGGAGAATGGCCGTGCTGCTGTCCTCGCTAATAACATGACCACAGATGTCCAGGAGGGGAGCAGCCTTGAAGGCCCTAAACGTGGTCCACTCGTCTGAGAAAGGACGAAGCTCTGTGGCCACTGTTTCCAACTCTGCTCACTAGAAGCGGGAGAGAAAGGGGAGAGGAAGGGGAACCAAGGGCTGAGGACTGGAGAGCTGGGGAGCAGCTGCCAGGCCAAGGAGCTGCAGGACTGGAGGGCAGGCAGCCACCCGAGAGTCTGAAGCAAGGGGCGACATGTTCCGATCTCTGCTTTATTGGGATCACTGGCCACAGGTACCAGACAACGCAAGAGGAACAAAGAGAACCACTGCCAGCCAGAAGGCCGCTTCTGCCAGCCAGAAGGCCGCTTCTGCCACCCAGGACCAGAGACCACAGGAGCTTCGGCCAGAGGAGGAGAAAGCGGAGGAGAGAGCAACAGGCCTGGAGCCCAAGGGGATGTGTCACTTCTTGGTAGGCAGAAAGAGGGATCCCGAAGAACAGAGCAGCATGGTTCCTTCCTTTGGCAACTAGGAGGTGCATCCGTTGAGACCAGGAAGGGAGGAGAAGGACCAGAGGGAAGAGTCACTGCTACCAAAGCCCCGACACCATCTTCTGGAGCTACTGGGAGCAGGTGCCAAAGGAGTTAGGAAAGGTGACCCACCAGTCAGGCTGCCGTCCTAGGAAGCGGAGAAACAGAGGCCAGCGTAAAGGCTTAGATCACGAAGCGTACGAGCACTGGGATCGGACACTGCTCACTCTCACTATACTTTTAAAAACAGAAAAGAGAAGAATGCTATTTAAATAACCAATATTTGAAGCCTAAAAGCTATCATTTACAATTATAAATCTTTGCTTCTAATCTCCCTCATCTTTCCCAGGCCCTTCCCTTCATAGAGCACCCTCTATTGTTTGGTCTGTCCCAGATGGTACTCTGGTTCCTTGGTATTTAGGTCACTCATACAATGCTCCAAATGTAAGACAATTAATGTTTCAATATAAACAACTAATTTTTAAACACTATATGGGCCAAACTCCGGCCTACAGTTTTCTCTTGCGGTCCCATTAGATAAAGATATGCCAAAAATAAAAATTTCCCTTCCTTTAATTTCCCTTTGGGTACTAATAAAACCAGAAATTAGGGCCGGGGTATAGCTCAGTGGTAGAGCGTGTGCTTAGCATGCACGAGGCCCTGGGTTCCATAGCCAACACGCGCGCGCACACATACAAAAATCCAGAAACTCTATCTGTGAATTGACTTTTTCAGAGGTTCCAGTATTAAGTTCTGAGACAAGATTGCTCTCAAAATAGAAGCGCTTTCCTTTCACACACGCAGAGAGGACTCTCGTGGTCAAATGCAGGAAACATCCTTTCTTGACTTTCTTCCTTGAATCTGTCCCCTCCTCCTCCTCTTTTCCTTTTAACCCAACTTTTCTAAATCTGAGGACTGACCCCCAGGCAGGAAGCTGACGTCTAGACACAGAGCATGAGGCTTATGCTGCCTCGTTCTCTTGCCCATCGCAAGAAACAAATATGTAATTAACTGGACCTTCCATTCCACAGCATCTATCTATTCAAAACATCATGCTGTATATGTTAAAAACCACACAATGCTACTTGTAAATTTAAAATATAAAAATAAGAAAAACTTAGGGCCAGGGACACAGCTTAATGGTGTGTGCTCAGCATGAACAAGGCCCCGGCTCTGACCTCTAGCACTGAAAATACATCAATTTTAAGAAGAAACAAATATGCTACCTGCTAGCAAGGCTGCGGAGATAGCACCCCACACCTCACTAAGTTCCCGTAAGGTGTTGACAAACAGTCATCTCAAAGCATCACTGAAGCATGCCAAGGGTAGACATCTGTATTAAACATTCGATTATGCTTGACCCCTTCACACAGGAAACAAAGCCTGAAAAGATACTTTCAAAATTCTGAAGGCAAGGTCACAGAGCAGTGGAGAGTCATAGGTTTCATGACTTCAGTCTGGGGGTGTTACCTGTGATCTTTCATTATTGCTCTGCACCCTTTGAGGGGGTCCAGGACCCCTCTAAAATCTGATTGAAGTGATGGGCTCTCTTTCCAGAAGAATGACATTCACACAAATTTATAGGCATTGTTCAAAGAATTTGTGGGTTCCCTGGTATGCAACCATTTACCCCAAATTAACAATCCCTGGCTTATGTGGCGCAGCTGTAATATATTTACTCTATGTAAGGGAATGGGGTGTTGGCATTAGGATGGTGGGATGTGGAGTGAAGCAACACCGGGGAGTAGGAGGGAAGCCAGCTTTCTCTCCTTGCCCGTCTCCTGAGGGCTGCCAGAGTCCCACAATTACATGCTCTCTGCAAATGAAATACTGCACCCTCTGTGTGACTGGAAAGTGACAATCTCAGCTCTGAATTTAAATGCCCTTAGTATTTAATTCTTTCCTCTGTGTGATTAGTACTTTGCTTTTGCACATTATCAAGATGATGGCTTCAGAAGGCAGGCTACTGGAGATCCGGAAACCCACATGTCCCAATTCAATTTCCTTGTGGAAATCAAAGAGCTCACTCTCTTGAGGAGTTGAAAGAGGCTGAGGGGTCACCTCCTTCCCCCAGGGTGCTGGTGTAGGCAGCACTCGGAAGGGTAATGTAAATACTCAGAATGAGGCAACAGGGCAGACCAATTTGTTTTTCAATCTATTTTATTTCAGTTCAAAACATCATTGCAGACAGACAGTCCAAGAAAACAAGTCACACTTTGGTTACACTCAGTCTTCCTCAATCTCCAAAAGCAGCTGAGTGTTGCCAAAATGTGGCTTGTTTTACTGGGCTGCTGTCTGCACTGATGCTTTGAAGTGAAATAAAATAGATTGAAAAACAAATTGGTCTGCCCTGGCTCTTCCTGCAGTTTCGTATTACCCTTCAAAGCCGCGTTTCCACCCACTCTTCACTGGAACCCAACAGACCCAAATCACAGAGTGAGGCTGCTGCACTCAGACGTGAAGGGCCCACCCAAACCTCAAAGAGCAATTTCACTCAGGGCTGTTGCTTAACGCTGCATTAACAGGCCCCTCTGTCCATCAGTTCCCTGCTCCATTTGCTGGGTGGGAGTATATCTTTTGGTGACATGTGCAATATTGTTACTGGACACGGTTTAAAGCAAAACTTGACACCGCTGTTCTGTACAGCTCTCTTATTATGGCCTCAAATTGCTTATGTTGATGAGCTCAAACACCCTATTTTCACTTATTTAAAAAGCTTGCAACTTCTTTCCAAGCATTCACTACTCTGTCTTAAAGTATACAACATCATTTTTACAACATTATTTTAGAGGAAATTCACAATTATTTGCAAACAAATTTTGAAGTCAACACCAACTAGAAGAGGCCTGATACTTTTCTGAATCCTTTAAGAAAATGCAGATGTTGGGGCTGAGGGTGTTGGTGTGCTTAGCATCAGAGGCCCCAGGTGAGGTCCCCAGCACCCAAAAAGAAAAAGCAAATGTGGACACCTCTAACGGAGGGGCATAAATGGCTTCCAGCTTAAACACTAAAATCCTGAAAACCATGTAATCTGGTTTAAAAATTAAACCCCACTTGAAAAATTCTTTCCTAAACACAAAGAAAAAAACAAGATATGGGGCTGGGGCTGGGGCTCAGCGGTTGCGCACTTGCCTGGCAGGTGCGAGGCCCTGGGTTCGATTCCAGCACCACATATGAATAAATAAAATAAAGGTCCATCAACAACTGAAAATATATTAAAAAAAAAAATCTGTCCCGCTCCCCCTGAACATAGGAAAACACCCGCCCCTGCCACATTTGCCTGTAACACATTTTTCTGGATTTTTGTTTTTATTTAGTGCTTCAAATAAAGTTTCATTTGAGGTCAAAATTGGTTAGTTTACTCTAACTGGAATTCAGGAATATGTTTAACAATAAAAAGAAAACACCAAACTTATTCCGATACCTTCTCCTTTAATGAGCACATCCGCATTGCAGGCAACTGACCTGCACCTTCCCAAGGGAAGCAGCTCACCCAGGGGAAGCTGGATTGGCACCAGGGACCAAGCACAGCACTGTTGACCACAGCACAATCACTCGCCCTGGGTTCTCTGCCACCCCAAGTTCCTGCCTACCTTCTGGTCTCTGAGCTTGCTGAAAAGTTCCTCCCCTGGCTCCTCCCCCTTTTCCCTTCTTGCCAGGCTGGCTTAAACTCCCTTTTTGAAGAGGGGTCTTCCCTGGGCAGAGTGCCTAGCATTTGCAGAGGCCCTAATGTCAATCCCCAGCATTCCCAAAAAAGGAGTCTTCCCTGACCACTCAAGGCGAAGGGGGTCTTGCAGGTAAGCATCTCCGCTGTTTTGATTCCCTCAATTTTGAATAACATATTTGTGCACTGTCCTGACACTAGGTTTCAGTATCTGGGCCTCTGGGACTGCTCACCCCAGTGATCACAGGGCCTACCACAGTGGTTCCTGATACACAGCAAGCACTCAAATATTTGCTCAGTGAATGACCTGGATTTGTTTATTTAATATCTACCTGGAAACACCAGGTTGTGAGTACTGGCTAGCAACTGAGGGTATAAAAGGTGAGGTATGGTCTCTGCCCTTGGGGACCTCCCAAGCCAACAGGAAAGACAACAGATGAAACAATGTAGTGTGACGAAGGTTTAGCTTCAGCTTCCAATTTCCTGGAAATCTCTCCTTTGTGAGCCTGTTTCCTCATCTGTAAAATGGGAATAATTACACTACCTGTGTCATTGTGTTGGTGTGAGGAGTAAGTGACAATCCATATAAAGAAAGAACTCAGTCCTAGTACCTGGCACAAAGGAATCACTGAATAAACATTAACTATGAATTGTTATGCTATGACAACTGTGTTTGAAATTATCTTTGTATACAGGTATAGCACCTGTCCAAGCCCCTGAAGAATTTAAATTCCACGGAAGAGCAGAGATCTTGTCTTGTAAACTACTATATTTTCAGGGATTTGAATAGTTCCTGGCATAAAGTAGGTGCTCATGGAAAACCAAACAGCTAATGTACGCATTCAGGCAAGCATGGATGTTCCAAACCAGTTAAATCAATGATGAAAAGCTAGATGTGGGAACTAGTGCCATAGAAGGTGTCTATATTGGAAGGAAGAAGGGAATTTAAATCAGATATATTTAACTTTAAGATTGTTTAAATCTCTATAATTCACACCAAACTTTGCATACAATTCCAGGGAAGAACCACACTCCCAGCTGGAGAAAACTTGAGAGAATAATGTGTGAAGCAATGTGATCTTGGCCACAGGGCAGGGGGTTCCCAGGAATGGGATCCACTTGCCAGCCCTAACACGTAGCACACCTTTAAATAGCTTAATCGCTCCTACTTCTTCCTTTTTGCAAAATGGAAACAAAGCATTGCCGCCCAGCACAATAAAGCTATGTATAAATACAAATAAAGCACCTAGCTTACTGGAAGCACTGGGTGGAGATGGGATTACTGCTCGGTGAAGTAGGAAAAACAACTCCTACTTTGCATAATCAATAAGACCAGAAGGGGTAATGGAAACCAGAGCGTGCGTCACCTACAGGGCTCCAGGTGCATGGCCCGGTTGTTGTAAGTCTCCCACTTGAGGAATCACTGACGGACAACTCTGACCCAATCTGCTTGCCTCTAGGACAGGAGTCGGCACACGCAAAGGGACAGCGAGAAATATTTTTGGCCTTGTGGACCTTGCCATCAAAGGCTTGCAGTGGCCACACAACTGTGCAACTACTCACCTCTGCCCTCGCAGCAGGGAAACAGCCACGGAGCAGACCTACAGCCAACAGGGCTGCGCTCCCGTCAAACTTCGCTTAGGGACACTCAAGTTTGATTTCACATAACTTACATCCTCTTTTCTTCCCCCAAACACTCAAAAACTTAAAAATCATTCTCGCTCCCGGCAAACACATTGGGAGGGAAGAGAAGGGGGACAGGTTTGGCCTTGGGCCGGGGGGAGGCAGTGAGGCTGCGGAGCCAGGGCTGGAGGGCAGGCCCAGCTCCCGGGCCCAGCGCCCCGACCCGCTCCCCGCCGCAGGCCGCGGCAGAGCCCCGGGGTGGGCTGCCTCCCCCTCGGGGACGCGACCAAGGACAGCCCCGCGGAGTGGCCACGCGGAAGGGTCCCTCGGCGCCCCTCACTGAAGGCGCCTTTCGGGCCTCCGCTCCAAAAGGGGTCTCCACGCTGAGTCCCAGCCCCGTTTCTATGGTTACCTGTTCAGCACCGATTCAAACTGCCGTTCTTTATTGACAGCGCCATAGAGGACACGAACACTCCTGCCCGAAGGGAACAATAAAGCTTTCGCCATTCAACAGCGCCGGAGACGCCAGAAGGCGGCCATCTTGAGGCCGGCGCGGAAAGATAGGAGCCGGGAGGGGCGGTGCCTCCGTCCCGCCGCACCAGTCACGTGCCGGGGGCGGGTCTCGCGAGAGGCGGGGCCTGCATCACGCGATCGCTTTTCACGAAGGCGGCCCCTGGGGCCAGCTCTGCTCCAGTTGGGACGCTGGCCGCTCCTGCCTCTCGCCACACCTTCCCGTGAAAGTTCTACAGGAGTTTTACCGCTCCTTGCTGGAGCAGAGTTAGGTGAGGAGCTTGTTCCAAAGAATGGCCCTGAAGTAGACACAAAAAGTTTCCTTCCATTTTTTCAAAACAACACATTCACGTTCAAGGCCGAACTGTGACCTGGGCCGCGTCCCCAGACGAATTCTCATTGGTGGAAAGGGTTAGTGCCGCTCTGATGCGATAGGCTAGCAGGCCTAGGGTCAACCAATCGTCGTGTTCTGCAGGCATTTTGGTCCCGCCTCTCCCTCCCAGTCTCAGGATTTAGGCGCTGGGGGGCCAAGTGCCTGTAGCTTTTCTTTTCTTTTCTCCTTCCTTCCTCTTTCTCTTTCTCTCTCTCTCCCCCTCCCTCTCTCCCTCCCTTTCCCCCCTCCCTTCCCCCTCCCCCCTTTCCTTTTTTTTTTTTTTGGTACCGAGGATTGAACTCAGGGGCACTCAACCACTGAGCCACACCCCCAGCCCTATTTTGTATTTTGTTTAGAGACAGGGTCTCACTGAGTTGCTTAGCGCCTCGCAGTTGCTTTGAACTTGCCATCCTTGCTTTTCTTTTGTGTATTTTCCCTCTCACGTACTTCCTCACACCCTCCCTGTACGTACCCCACCGAAGCTCCCCCTCCCCACACAAGCAGTGAAGTCGCTTTCAGACATTATGGACAAATTAAAGTCCCATTGGCGCTGGAGGATGAACGCCGTCATTGCACCGCACTCGGGTCTTTTTCTGTCCAGTCAGATGTCCAAATTCATTCTTAACAGCTGTGACATCCACGGTGTCAATCTTCAGTCGTTTTGAGAACTGTCACTGTCAGGCTGACTCTCACTTCATCACCGTTTTTCATCATGAGTTCGGTCTACTGGACAGAGGCGTCACTTGGAGCGTTGCTGTCATCCGGTCCATCATAGTTACTGTCACTGTCTGATATGCAACTACTGCCAATGACCGTAAACTTCAAACAGTTCTGTTGCATATAGCTGTGTGCCCAGCTGTTAACCCTTTCGGTTGTTTTCACTGTCATTGTCACTCAGCTTCATTCACTGCCTCTTAAGTCAAGCCAATTTTGCACAGGCCCCTACTGGTACACAGTTGTCCTTGTTACTGCCTAGTTGGTCACTTTCGTTATTATACTCACACATCACTGTCACATTCGGGGTCATGTTTACCACAGATGACATTCAGTCATTTTTATAGTCACTGGAACTCAGCCCACTGCTGTTGGTCTTCCAGTCCCCCATTTCCACCAAGCCCTCATTCTCCTTTATTGAAAGTCCGCAGTGTGGAGCTGCCAGATTTAACAAACCAACTCCTAAATTAGTGCTTGGCACATAGAAGGTGCTCCAGATATATTTGTTGAAATAGTGGTTTAAAAAAAAATCAATGTTACCAATGTGCTGTATGTAAGTATGGATGGCTTGAGGCTCAAGAGTCTCAAACAATAGGAGTAAGTTTTAAACTCCTCAATTTTACATGATTCTGCATCTTACAAGGATTAAAAGAATAAAGCACAAGAAAAGTGGCCACATGTACACACGATTCCTGGAACCATGGTTACAAAGAATAGGAATGGGTGTGGGGGGCTGTTGCGCTGTGCTGGGATCAACTCAGGGCCTTGGGCATATTAAGTAAGGCTCCACTACAGAGCTATATCCTCAGCCCCAAGAATAGGATTCTTAACGGTTGTTTTTCTTATTATTTTAAAAGAATATATGTTTATTTTAGAACATTTAGAAAACGTGGGAGATAATCTTTCCTTCAGAGGGGTTGTTTTAGACTTAACAATGCCATCAACCAGCACAGCCCACACATTCACAGTCAATGGTCATTGGCTGTAAATTCCCCATAACCTTTACTTGAGATTTGGCATTACAGGTTGAGCATCATGAATCTGAAAATCCCAAATCTAGAATGTCCTAAATAGGAATCTTTTTTAACATAAACACAACACCACAAGTGGGAAATTCCACACCCAATTTCATGTGACAGGTCGCAGTCAAAATGCAGGCTCACTAAAAATATTGTATAAAAGTTACCTTGGATCTGTGTATACAAGGTGTGTATGAAGCATTAGTGAATTTTCTATTTGGAAATCTCATTATGTATATGCAAATATTCCAAAATCCAAAATACTTCTGGTCCCAATCATTTCAATCAAGGGATACTCAATCTGTATTAGACATTCCTATGGGACTGACTTTTCTCCAGTTCATGAAGAGTAGCATAGGCGGGCCGGGGGGTAGTTCAGGTGTGAGACACCTGCCCAGCATGCCAGCTCCAGCCTCCCAAAACAACACACAAAACATTGAAGCAAACAAGGAAAAAGAAAGTCAAGAAGGCTATTTGACTAGGCATGGGAATGCAGGCCTGTGGACCCAGTTACTTGAGAGGATGAGGCAAGAGGATGGTTTGAGCCCAGGAGAGTTCAAGATCAATCTAGGCAACATAGCAAGACCCTGTTTCAAAAGGAGCAGCAGAGGGTCATGCAGAGCAATAGCCCTGACCTCTGGTCACCATCCCATGAAAGAATAAGAAAACGATGTATGGGCCTTAAATGATGTCATTTCAGAAGCTTTGGAAGAATAGCATGCTTCCCAGTTGCCAGAAAGACCCAAAACTTAGCCTTGAGAAGAAAGATATTTGAGGACTTTTCAACTTTTTTTCCCTACCTTAAACAGAAAATGTTTTGAGGCCACTGTCCCACATAAGATGGCCAAGGTGGCTGCAGTTGAACACCAACCGTGGGGCTGGGCGTGTAGTTCAGTGGTGGAGCAACTCATTTTAGTGTGCACAAGGCCCTCAACTTGATGCCCAGCACGAAAAACAAAACAAAGCAAAGAACAACCAACTGTTTCCAGAATGACTACTACATGCCAAGGAGGCTGAGCTCCTGTTTCCTGCTGTAGTGGAATATAACCCAGTGACCACCCTTTCTCCTGCTACGAAGAGCAATCCTTGTTTATCTATCTCCCTCCTGCTCTCGGCCAGGTAGCAAGCCAAGCTTTTTATCTAGCTTATCTCATTAATTCCCAATAACCACTCAACGAAGCAGGTCACACTTAACCAAAGAGGTAACCAATTCAGAGAAGGGAAATAATGTGCTCAAAGAAACATCGCTGCTCAACGGCGGCATCAGGGTTTAAACCCAGGAGACCTGACTCAGAGCCTTTGCCCCTTTCAACCCAGAATACAGACTTTGGGGTTTTACAGAATGAATGTGTTCTTTGTAAGGAATTCAAGGATTATGGGAAAATACAAAGAGAGCAAAACCAGAATCGTTGTACATCCTACCACTTAGCAGTAACCTATCATTATAGATGAGCGTTTCTCCATCTCTGGGCAGATTTATGTAAGTAGGTGGATGGAGAGATAATCATGATAATAATGACGACTTCCATCCAGGAAGCACTATGTGCTGAACTCTCTTCTAAGCGCTTTTCATGAACTAACACATTTAATTTACTCGAAGAGAGAGATGGATAGGCATAATTTTATTAAAATGAGCTCATTTAACATATTCAGGGTTCACATCAGCAGTCAACCACCTGCTGATGTTTTTCACCAAATCTGGTTCCTTCCTTAATTTTTCTGGCTCTTCTCCGCCTTCCAATCAAATTCTAAGCCCAGAGTCCTTGGGCTGCAAAAACTGAGTCTTTAAATAGCACCCTCTGCACAGCTGCTGCCCAGTCCAATGTCCCCACTGGTCCCCAAGGCAGTGGTGTTATTTGTGGAAGCGAAGTTTGCTACAGACTTGACATATGCTTTTTATTTGTTGGAGTGGTGTCTGGCCCTTGGCATTCTCCTTCCTGGCTTTCTAAGTGTTAGAATTTCACTATCTTTTTCTGCAGTCCAGGTCTTTAGATCTGGCCCAGTGGATAGCAGCCAGTCTCAGATGAGGATATTGGAATTTGCCAAATGACTCAGAAAGGTCAGCCACCTGCTCATCCATCCAAGGATGACAAAAGACAAGGAGGCAGGCGGTGGCTTTCTCCAGGGGCGCTGCCCGGGCTTCCAGGTCCGGAACACTCCTTGGACCCTCACCACTGATGCGTTGTGAATGAATTCCTTGCCCATTTGCCCCCAAGACAAAAAGCACTCTCACATTTAGAATGCTGGAATCAGACTCCCGCTGAGATGGCTCCCAGGCCTTTCATATTCAGCAGATCTAAACCAAAGTGATGGTCTTCCAGCTACCCCCGCGCTTCTCCCCTGGGCTCTTTGGCTCAGAGAGGCCACCCCAGCTCTCCACCTGCTCAGGTCAGACACTGGGGAGTTGTCCTGGACACTTCTCTCTCTAGCCCTCAACTGTTTACCAAGTCTTGTTGATTTTACCTCTGGTATACTCTGTCCATTTCCATGGCCAAAGTCCAAATGACTTTTACCTCCCCACTACCATAATATCCTCCTCCTGTAGCTTCTTTTGCAAGGATGTTGTACTTTGTCAAATGTGAATAATGTGCTGATAAATGGTTTTTATTTTTATTTATTTATTCACAATACTGGGGGTCAAACTCAGAGGTGCTCTACTACTAAGCTACATCCTCAACTCTTCTTATTTTTTGAGACAGCCTAGATTGCCTAGGCTGGCCTCAAACTTACAACCCTCTAGTCTCAGCCTCCAGAGTTGCTGGGATTACAATTGTGCACAACTGTACCTGGCAATAATATGTTTTTAATTTCAATTTCCACTTGTTCATTGCTGGTATATAGAAAAAGCAATTGCCTTTCTAATATTAACCTTGTATTCTGAAACCTTGCTATAAGGACCTATTAAGTCCAAGAGGGTGTGGGGTTTTTTTTTTGTTTTGTTTTGTTTTGTTAATTCCTTCTGAATTTCTGTGCATATGTTCATGTCATCAGAGAACTAACAGTTTTATATCTTACTTCCCAAACTATATGCTCCCCTCTGTTTTTCTTGTCTCATTGCATTTGATAAGACTCCTCCCACTATAATGCCCACAAGCAACAGTGAAAAGAAATACCTTTTCTTTGTTCCTGATCTTAGTACAAAAGCTACGCATTTCTTGCCACTAAGTGTGGTATTAGCTACAGGTTTTGTTTTGCTTTGCTTCACAGATGTTCTTTAACATGTTGCACAAGTTCCTCCTCTATTTCTAGCTTGCTGAGGGTTTTATCATGAATGGCTATTGGATTTTGTCAAATGGTTTTTCTGCATCTATTGATTTCATGTGTTGTTTATTCTTTGGGCTGTTGCTGTGATGGATGATATTAACTGATTTTCAAAGGCTGAACCAGACTCGTGCCCCTGGATAAATCCCATGCCTACACGTATGCATACATAGGACAGATACGGACCTCGACAGAATGTCTATTTTTTCTCAAGTGAGTTTTGGCAGATTGTGCTGCCCAAGGAATGAGATCATTTCATCTAGACAATCATGTTTTGGGCAGTAGAATAGTTCATAACATTCCTTTATTATCCTTTAATGACCATGGGTCTGTAGTGATGCCCCTCTTTCATTTCTGACATTGGTCATTTGTGTCCTCTCCCATTTTCTTAGTTAGCTTGGGTACATGGTTATTATTTTTATTCATCTTAGGTTTCTTTTGGTTTCATTGATTTTTCTCCTTTGACTTCCTATTTTCAATTTCATGGACTTCTGGTCTGATTTTTTATTATTTAATTTCTTCTTCTTTTTGTAGTTTCCTAAGGTGGAAGCTTAGATTATTGATTTTAGATTTTTTCTTTTATAATATGCATTTCCTTCTATATAAATTTCCCTCTAAACACAGCTTCCACTGTAGCCCACAAATTTTGATAAGTTATGTTTTTATCTTCATTAAGTTCAAAATATTTTAAAATTTCTCTAGAGATCTGTTTTTTGACTCCTGTGTTGTGTAGAAATGTGTCCTTCACTTCCACAGGTATTTTAGAATTTTGCAGCTATGTTTAAGTTATTGGTTTCTAGTTCCATTCCACTGTGGTCTCAGGGCATGTTACTGAGGCTTGACCTGGAGGGTTCCAACAGTCAGACCTGGCCACCTACCACCTCCAGAGCACAATTAGAGAGGTGGGTCGAGGTGAAGAAGGAAAGGAACTTGATTAGTGTGGTCTAGCCAGGGACCTCCTAGAAACCTGCCTTTGGGGTACTGAGAAGAACTCTAGGGTTATATAGGGCAAGGACAAAGCCCGGGGCCAAAGGTTTCCATAGTCAGGCGCCTTGTTCAAGCTGTGGTCTGGAGGGTCACTGTCTCAGGTCTGGCTCTGTGGGGTCCTGCTGCCACCAGGCAAATGGCTATTGCTCCAGGGGATAATTTGGATCCCCAATGAGGGATCTGCCAGGAAGGATCACTGTTCCTGGAACTTGAATAAACTGAGGAGAACTGACTCAGAGAAGGAACAGACCAGAACTGCAAAGTGGAGTCAGTCAGGTCCCTGATTGGGTCGTCCTTTCAATCCCGGATGCTCTTTATGGGTGCACTATAGTTGTACAGAATGACGGTGAACCCCCAGTTTTAAAGGAGCCGCTATTATAGTTCCGCCTTGTTTTTATTCATTCCTCAGATCTGAGGGGCTTCGAATGGTGACCATTCTGCCCCTTCCTGCCGAGTGGGGGCCTAGATCTGGACCAGAGGAATGAAGCTGGCACTCGCTGGGAAACCCAGGAAGGGGACAAAGCTGGGTCTTTAAACCACGGCTGAAGCATGTACAGTGAAAAGAGCCACGTGCCTGAGACTCAAAGTAGAAGTGCCATCATAGACCACGAAGCAGATGACTCCACCGTCCACGGACTTCTGGGGAAAAAACCATATTTGGGATCCATGAAGAGAGTCTTTTCCTTGTCCCTACTTAATAGAGGGCTCTTGTCGAAGCTGTGTCCTGCCTTCTGTGTGAGGTGCCAGGGGAGGACTTGTGCACCTCATGTGGGGTGACCACAGGACCCTTCCTCCACCACCCCTCACTCATGTTTTCATAGAGTTAACAAAATGACTCCATTTTTTAAAATCTGACAATTTACCTGCTTGTCTCTGAATGATTTCCTCTGAAGACATTGCTTCCTGTGGTTTAGGTTCTGATCGTCCCTCATTTCTGAATTGACTTGAGTGTTGGTCTGCTCTGTCCTGCGGCTCGGGGCAGCGATACACAACCAGGAGCCAGTGTCCAAAACCCTTTGAGCCACATTCAAGCAACAGAGAGCGTAGGGGTGGCTCTGAGGTTAAGCTCACCTGGGCCGTCTCCTCTGCGGACAATGGCATCTTCTCAAAACACTGAGCCCCGTCTTTTTATTAGGAGTTGTACTCCAGCAGAATTTTGAGAGGCAGAAATTACAAAGTTTTACAAGGAAAATACAAACCAAAACCAGCAAGAGCAAAATAAATCCAGTTTGTATAAAATTTCTGAACCAAGAAGAATAATTTTTAATTATACTAGTTTTTATCAAAGATGATTTTTTTAAAAAATTATTGTAAAATAAATTTAGTATTTCCTGAAAGCTGCATCCAAGAGAAATAGTCTTTTCCGGGAATCTGATATGCAAAATGCTTTAGAGATGACTCAGAACTGTGATGAGAAAGACTTAGCCACTGTCAGAATTCTCAAGAAAGTATAGTAATTAACAAGACAACTGAGTCGCTTTCATTGTAAATAGCATTTTAAGATAAGAAGCAATGACTGACAGTATTCTACTAGAACCATCAGACTTACTAGTTTTATAAAAATCTTTGGAATATTTGTATCAATAACACATAATCACTGTAAAATAAATAGTTGTTTATTTAACCAGTCATAACCCAGACTTAACCAGACTTGTAAAGTGATTGTTTTAAAGACTTTAAACAAATACATGCTTAAACAAATCTTAACTCTTTTAAAAGAGTTTAACTCTTTCCTTAAGTAATGAAAAATTTAATACAGACAGTTGAAAACGCAAGATATTATGAATTTTTAAGCCAGTTTTATGGAGTGGGTTTGTTGTTGTTGTTATGGTGGGTTTTTTTTTTTTTTTGGTAAATTTTACTAGGAACAGATTAATATTTTGAGAAAATCTTATTCATTTAATCATAAAGAATTCAACTCTGGTTTTTTATCAGCGCATTACATTTTGACCTCAGAAAACAATCCCTATAATTTTCTTTGTAACCAACTGAATTCCACATTATTTTTCTTTTATGACATTTTTTTTTTAAATTTTTTATTGTTGGCTGTTCAAAACATTACATAGTTCTTGATATATCATATTTCACACTTTGATTCAAGTGGGTTATGAGCTCCCATTTTTACCCCATATACAGATTGCAGAATCACATCAGTTACACATCCATTGATTTACATATTGCCATACTAGTGTCTGTTGTGTTCTGCTGCCTTTCCTATCCTCTACTATCCCCCCTCCCCTCCCCTCCCCTCCCCTCTTCTCTCTCTGCCCCCTCTACTAACATTCATTTGTCCCCCTTGTATTATTTTTCCCTTTCCCCTCATTTCCTCTTGTATGTACTCTTGTATAACTCTGAGGGTCTCCTTCCATTTCCATGCAATTTCCCTTCTCTCTCCCTTTCCCTCCCACCTCTCATCCCTGTTTAATGTTAATCTTCTTCTCATGCTCTTCGACCCTACTCTGTTCTTAGTTACTCTCCTTATATCAAAGAAGACATTTGGCATTTGTTTTTTAGGGATTGGCTAGCTTCACTTAGCATAATCTGCTCTAATGCCATCCATTTCCCTGTAAATTCTATGATTTTGTCATTTTTTAATGCAGAGTAATACTCCATTGTGTATAAATGCCACATTTTTTTTATCCATTCATCTATTGAAGGGCATCTAGGTTGGTTCCACAGTCTTGCTATTGTGAATTGTGCTGCTATGAACATCGATGTAGCAGTGTCCCTGTAGCATGCTCTTTTTAGGTCTTTAGGGAATAGACCGAGAAGGGGAATAGCTGGGTCAAATGGTGGCTCCATTCCCAGCTTTCCAAGAAATCTCCATACTGCTTTCCAAATTGGCTGCACCAATTTGCAGTCCCACCAGCAATGTACAAGTGTACCCTTTTCCCCACATCCTCGCCAGCACTTGTTGTTGTTTGACTTCATAATGGCTGCCAATCTAACTGGAGTGAGATGGTATCTTAGGGTGGTTTTGATTTGCATTTCTCTGACTGCTAGAGATGGTGAGCATTTTTTCATGTACTTGTTGATTGATTGTATGTCCTCCTCTGAGAAGTGTCTGTTCAGGTCCTTGGCCCATTTGTTGATTGGGTTGTTTGTTCTCTTATTGTCTAATTTTTTGAGTTCTTTGTATACTCTGGATATTAGGGCTCTATCTTAAGTGTGAGGAGTAAAGATTTGTTCCCAGGGTGTAGGCTCCCTATTTACCTCTCTTATTGTTTCTTTTGCTGAGAAAAAACTTTTTAGTTTGAGTAAGTCCCATTTGTTGATTCTAGTTATTAACTTTTGTGCTATGGGTGTCCTATTGAGGAATTTGGAGCCCGACCCCACAGTATGTAGATCGTAGCCAACTTTTTCTTCTATCAGACGGCGTGTCTCTGATTTGATATCAAGCTCCTTGATCCATTTTGAATTAACTTTTGTGCATGGCGAGAGAAAGGGATTCAGTTTCATTTTGTTGCATATGGATTTCCAGTTTTCCCAGCACCATTTGTTGAAGATGCTATCCTTCCTCCATTGCATGCTTTTAGCCCCTTTATCAAATATAAGGTAGTTGTAGTTTTGTGGATTGGTTTCTGTGTCCTCTATTCTGTACCACTCTTATGACATTCATCCTTCACAAAGCTGTGCATCTTGCTTAGACCTTGCTTAAACTTTTATTTTTTTTAATTTTTTCCTCATTTTTCTTTTCTCCATTTTGGAACCATCTGCTCATTTTACATTAGGACAAAAATCTTATTTTAATACATAAAATCCTTTATCATCCTAAAGCATTCTCTTTTCTTAAACCTTCTCATCAATAATATCTCCATTCCTATTACTTATTACATTTCTCTTTCCCTTACTTGTTGGTTTGCTTTTGCATTTTTCTTTTCTATAATGTGCATTTTGAAACTATCCTTACAAAATTTCGGAATTTAGACAAATTACTCCTTTCTTAGATAAAATATTTCATGCTTTTTCATCATATTGTCATCAAAATACAGCTTATATTTTATATTTTCTGTTTATAGAATTACACACGTTCAGGGCTATGGTTGTGGCTCAGTGGTAGAGCACTCACCTAGCATGCACAAGGCACTGGGTTCGATCCTCATCACCACATAAATGTAAAATAAAGATATGGTGTCCATATAAAACTTAAGAATAAATATTAAAAAAAAAGAATTATACACATTCATTAAAATTTTATCTATTAAACTTCCTTTTTAGTGAAGACCTAGAAGAAAACAATTTTAAATTTTTTTATATACTAACAATTTATGAAAACATATTTAATGAACCCAAATATATATGTTGTCTTTTTATAGATTTTAAGAAGCCAGGAAGGAATATGTGAATTTATATTTAGTGATTGACGTTTCAGTGTTTTACTTACAAATGACGCAAATGTTTTATCTCATCATTTACATTTATAAACATTTATTCCATTTATATTTACCCAACGTGTTTATTTTTAACAGCTATTTCTAGATTATTTATGAAAACTGAGATGTCAAACAGGCAAGCCATAATTTTAAGTTATTATTTTGTCAAAGAAAAATCCTAAAGTTATTGTACTTAAAACACAGAAAGCAATAGACATTGCATTTTAAACATCTTAGCGGAGATAAATATATTCCTGATTGGCTAGCAACCCAGGCAAAAACATATGCTAGCAATTTTGAAGACATGTCTATTTTTATCTTACCAACAAATTTAAATTAACTCATTTGTCAGAGATTTACTTATGTTAAAATTCCATTCACGAGACAGAGTAATATGGTAATATAAAATTTAGCAGGTTTATAAACAGACAGTTAAATTCAAATTATATTTATGACAAAACTAAACAAGTTAAGGTCACTTTTTTATATGGCTAAAATTTGAGATTTTTATTTGAAAGTCTTAATGTAAGCCTCGAATCAAGCAGTTTACACAGAAGTCTATTTTTTAAAAGCCTCTTTTACCTCTTTTTCATTTATTTATTCATTTAATGTTTTGTGTGGTGCTGAGGACTGAGCCCAGTGCCTCTCACATACCAGGTGAGTGCTCTGCCACTGAGCCACAGTCCCAGCCCCATCCCTTTTACCTCTTTTTCTTTCTTGAGGCGTTTGCATTCTAGCTGTGACTGACTGAAATACAACTCTCCAAGTAACTTCAACACAGCAGAAAGACAGGGGAAGAGCTAAAACGGAGAATCAAAGCCTTTATAGGTTAACTCTGAATTACAGCTGAAGAAATATCAGAAAGGTGCTTACAACAAATATTTTAAATTAGGCAATGCCATCAAACAAGAACATTAACCTAAGTGTGCAGAACCCAAAAAGGAGTTCACCAGAGAAAGGCCCTAAGATGTTATCCTGAGCTCAATAAAAAAGTACATGAGAAATTCCTGCCCCAGACAGAGAAGCTGCAGACACTCCCACCACAACTAGCTTAGAATCTTGGGGAAAGTTTACCTCGATGAGTCTGATTTAAAATGTGCCCAGTGTTCTGTCTAGGATTTATTTTGTGCAAAGCTTATCTGATTGCTGAAGCAAGATCTTTTTGGTGCTCAAGAAATGTTAAGGGTTGGTAATATGCTGCTTATGGCGGTTCCTTCCCAGAGAGTCACCAATGGGACTGGCATCCCCTTTTACGTGTCTTGGAAAACTCCCAACATCAAGGGGCATGGGGTGGCTGAATGTATAGGGAGATCCCTCCTGTAAGTTAGATGAGCTGTCAGAACTCCTTCAACTCAGGAGTGGGGGATATTCTTTTTAGGTGGCTGATTATGAGCCAGTCACATCATTGGTAAGTGACCCTGATACCTCCATCAAGACCCTAGTCACCTAGGGGTACCCAGTCTGGGCAAGAGGGAATATTTGTCACTTTTCCTCAGAGTCCAGGGAACGTCACATGGATACATTTCTAATAGGCCTGTTGCTGCAGCCATCAAATCCCTAAGCTTCATCAAGCCAATGATCACAAAGTGATCAGTGACCACTGTGATCATCATCACAAAGTGATGACCAGAGTGACACAAGAAACCATAGAACAATTACACTAAAGCAAAGTGCACCTTCAGATATGTAGACCATGCTATATTATAATAATGAATCGTCCTTATCTTAGGGGTAGGTTTATAACTGTAAGTAGACCAGTTAGCCAACATTCTGGGGGGAGAGCTCAAAGATAGAACTAGTACTTTCCATTCTTGTGCAAATTGAAACAAAGATCTTCCAGACACTCTTGTTTCTCTGTACACCTTATGTCTCTTCTCTGCAAATTGGAGCCACAAATTTGGTATCTCGAAAGAGTCCAAACAATATGAAGAAGGAAGGCAAGACCCAACATGCGCTGTTGGAGAGAACTTACCAGAAGTCTAACTTTAGGGCTCACAGATTCTAAAAGTTGGTTTCTCTGTTTTACCAAAAAACAGTAAGAGCAGCGGATGCTGATCCAGTTTGGAAGGAAAAGGTGAGGCATCAAAACAAAGACGTTTGGGCAGCTACACAGGACTGTCTCATCTGCCCTCTCCATCCAAGGTTGGCTAGCTGCACGTAACCGCCCATTTATGGGCATGGCTCCCGGTGGGTTCACCAAAACTATTACCAGAGTCCTAGACCAGAGGCCTGACACAGGATCCCAACAGACCAGATTGGCCACCCACCACCTCCAGAGTACAATCGGAGATGAGCTGTGGCAGAGAGGGAAGGAATTCATTTAGTATGGCCAGAGCAGGCAGAAAGGTCCGGAAAGCAACCTTCTAGAAAACATCTCTGGGGTCTTGACAAAACCTCTAGGACTCCCGGAGGAAGGACAAAATGGCGTGGAGGGGCACCAGGAGGTATGTAGGCACAGCCCGGCAGCCTTGTCAAGCTACGGTCTGTTGATCACCGTCTCAGATCTGCTTCTTCAGGGTCCTGGGAAGTAGCATTGCTTGAAGGGGACAACTTGATTTCCCCAGTGAGGCGATCTGGGGGATCACTCATTCTAGAACTTCACTCACGTTAGGAGAAGTGACTCAGAGCTGCAAACTGCAGTCAGGCAGAATGATGGCTGGGTCCTCTTTAAATCCCCAATTTTAAAGGAAACACAACGACAAGCAGGCGTTGGGTAGGTTCTATGTTTTTTAAACAATTAATGTGTGGTTTTGGCCCAGAGTGTGGTCTCTCTTGGTGAGTGTTCTGTGTGAACCTGGGGAGACTGTGTCATCTGTTGAGTGAGTAGTCTATCTGTGTCCTTCTAGCCCCTTAATTATTAGAGCAGCTGAGTTGCTTTTAGGCCCGCTGGATCTATTTCTGAAGTCTCCCACTAGAATAGTGGGTTCATCTGTATCTTCTTGTGATTACGTCAATCTTGCCTCACATATTTTGGTGCTCTGTTATTAAGTACTTGCAGACTAAGCACCATTATGTCTCCTTGAAGTACTGACCCCTCGGTCATTATGTAATGCCCCTCAAAACTCAGACGTTTCCTTGCTCTGAAGTCCTGTCTGAAATTAAGAAAGTTGTTCCTGGTTCCGTTTGGTGAGGGTTAGCGTGGCGTATCTTTCTCTAGCCTTTATTTTTATTATTTATTTGTTTGCTGATTGGCTGATTGATTGATTGCAGTGCTGGGGATTAAGCCCAGGGCCTCCAGCATGCGTGACAAGTGCTCTGCCACTGAGTCACCACCCCTGCCCATCTCTTTATTTTTAATCTTCATGTGTCTTCCTATGTCAAGGGAAAGGGCCTGTACACAGTGCAGAGCTGGGCCTTGGTCTTTGGTTCATTCTGACAATCCCCGCCCTTTAATTGGTGGATTCAGATGATTGACATTTGAAGTCATTATTGATATAGTTGGATTGATACCTACCGTGTGTGTCACTGTTTCCTGTTTGGTGGCCTTGTTCTTTCATCCTGATTTTGTCTTCAGCACTTTTATCCCTTTGATTCCATTTTCTTTCTTGGCTTATCAGTTATACTTCTTTACCTGTTTTTTTTTTTTTTTTTGCGATTACTCTAGAGTTTGAAATAGACATTTATAAACCATCCAACTCCACTTTCCAATAGAACTGTACTGCTTCACAGGTCGCAGGAGTACCTTAAAATAATAAAATGATTCTAATGTCTCCCTCCCATCCTTGTGTTGTTGATGTCATTAATTTCACTGGTCTACACATACGTATCTATGCATACAGAATTGAATACGTTGTTGCTATTGGTGTTTTGATCTGTTTGATCAACTCAGAATGATGAAGATAAAAGCTTTTATTTTACTTTTTATTATTCATTCTATTAGAATTCTACAATGCTTTTCTTCTCCCTATGTAGGTAAAGTTTCTAACACATAACTTTCCTCTTCCTAAAAATTATTTCAGCTTTTCCTGCAAGTCAGTTCTGACAACAAATTCCCAAAAGTTTTGTTGGTTTAATAAAGTCTTCTCCCTCTTTGAAGGATAAAATTTCAGAATAGAGAATTTTAGATTGGGGAATTTTCTTTTTCTCATCACTTTAATGTTAATCTTTACTCTTTTCTTGCTTGCATGGAAAGTTCTGGAGAACATCCATTCTTATCTTTGTTTCCTTGTGGCAAAGAACTGTTTTCCTCTGGCTTCTTTCAAGATTTCTTCTTCTTCTTTTTTATTTTATATATATATATATATATATATATATATATATATATATATATATATATATATATAGTTGTATGTGGGCACAATATCTTTATTTTTATTCGTTTATTTTTATGTGGTGCTGAGGATCGAACCCAGGGCCTCACACATACCGAGGCAAGCGCTCCACCATGAAGCCACAACCCCAGCCCTCAAGACTTCTCTTCACCTTTGAGTTTCCTGACGTTTGAGGATGACCTGCCACGGGTAGCTTTTGGGCATCAATCCTGCTTCGTGCTGTTGAGTTTTTATAACCCGTGGTTCAGCGTCTACCATTCATTTGGGGAAATTCTTAGTCATTCTTTCTTCAGACACTTCTTCTCTTCCTTTCTTTTCCTCTGTTATTCCCATTACACTTTTACACCTTTTGTGGTTGAATAGTTCTAGAATATTCTGCTTTCTTCATCTGTTTTTCTAATTGATACATACTTAAGCTTCTAGATTCTTTCCTCAACATGGCTGTTCTACTAATAAGCCATCAATGACATTCTTTATTTCTATCACCATGTTTTTTTTTTTTTAATCTCTAACATTTCTTTTGGAGGTTTTCTTAGAACTTCCACCTCTTTGTTTACACTCTTTTACTTGATCCATTCAGCTCTTAACATGTCAGTCACATTTGTTTTAAGTATTTCTGCCCTGTGTGTCTGGTTCTGTTGTTAACTCCGCCTTTTCAAGCCACATTTCTTGTCTTTTAGTGTGTTTTGTAAGTTTTTCTGGAGAGCCAGATGTGGGATTCTTGGTAAGTGGGAACTGCGATAAACAGGCCTTTAGTAGTCAGATGGTAAGGCTTGGGGAAATGGGCGGTGTTCTGAGGTCCCGTGGTTAAGTCTCTGTGTTTGGGGAGCCTGCTCCCCTGGACTGTGAACATCACAGTGCTTCTTGGGACTTTCATCCCTAGGGTGGGACAGGACAGCTAGATGGGGTAGAGTGGGTATTGCCCTTCTCCCAGGCAGGTTAAGTCTGATAAAACCCTAGCAGGTTAGATGCAGGTTACATAGTTTCCCCTGCGGGGAGGCTTTATTAAGAACAGAATCATCTGTAAAATTTCAAAATTGTTCCTTTCCCCTCCTCATCTGGGAAGCATGAGGGGATTTTTTTTTCCCTCAGAAAATCACTGTGAGAACCTGGTTAGAGCAACATTATGTCTAAAAAAATATATAAATGCCTTAATTTAAAAATACTTTACTATAAGGGTTGAGTTGTTACCCAGTGGGAAATCATGTGCTTAGCATGTGAGAAGGTCTGGGTAAATCCCCATCAGCCTACCAAAAAACAACCATCTGAGCCTTCATTGAGCTAGCAAGTTACAAGTTTCTTTTCCTGTTTGGTGTTGGGGATTGGACCCAGGACCTCATGCATGCTGGGCAAGCACTCTGCCATTGAGCCACACCCCCACCCAAATGAAGACCTTTTTTCTGGTGTCTCCTATTTTAGTGTTGATGGCTCCATACCAATCAGGGTGGTCGCTGCTGAGGTCGGGGTGGCCGTGGCAACCTCCTGCAATTAGACAACAAGGCCATTCGCTGCATCGATTAACTCTTCCTTTCACAAAAAAACATTTCCAAAGCGCAAATGTGTCGACATATTCCACCCATGGTAGAACTTCCTTCAAAGCTAGAGTCAGTCCTCTCAAACCCTGCTACTGCCTTATCAACTAAACTTATGTAATATTTTGAATCTTTTGTCATGTCAGCAATGTTCACAGCATCTATTCCTGGAGTACATAACATCCTGAGAAACCACTTTTTTTTTTTTATGTTGGGGATTGAACCCTTTTTAAAAATTTTCTTTTTCTTTCTTTCTTTTTTTTTTTTTTTAACTTTAAGGTAGAGTTTCACTAAGTTGCTGAGGCTGGCTCAAATTTATGTTCCTCCTGCCGCAGCCTCCCAAGCTGGTGGGATTACAGGCCTTGTCATCCTGCCTGCTGTATTGCTCAGGGTTCTCTAGAGGAACAGAATAAACAGGAAGTATGATTATAAAAAGGGGATTTATTAGATTGGCTTAGCAGAAGCTGGATATCCACAATGTCCATCTGCAAGCTAGAGAGCTGGAGAAACCAATAGCTGCGCAGTCCAAGAGGCTGAAGGCTCAGAACAAGAGGGATCAATGGTGCTACCCTAGTCTGAGACGGAGACTTCTGGGAACTCCCTGAGAATCACTGGCAGGGTCTACTTTGGAAGAGTGAAGAAGTGAGAGTTTGCTATCTTCCAGTTTCAGCTGGGTGCAGTGGCGCATACCTGTAATCCCAGTGGCTCGGGAGGCTGAGGCAGGAGGATTGCTAGTTCAAAGCCAGCCTCAGCAACTTAGTGAGGCTCTAAGCAACTCATGAGACCCTGTCTCTAAATAAAATACAAAAAAAAAGAATTGGGGTTGTGGCTCAGGGATTAAGTGCCCCAGAGCTGAATCCCACAGTACCTGTTTAAGAATTCAAGAATAATAGAGCTGGCATCTGCTGCTTCCTTGTTCTTCCAACTTGTATTCCATCCAAGCCACCATCCTATAGACAGTGCTGCCCATGCTCAGCACTTCACTGTAGTTGCTATCCCACGTCAATCATTCCCAGACACCGTCATTGACCCACCCAAAAGCCTTGCTGTCGCTTAATCCAATCAAGTTGACATTACACCTGGTGAGAAACCACTTTCTTTGCTCATCCGTAATAAGCAATTCCTCATTCATTCAAATCTTATCATGAGATTGCAGCAACCCAGTCACCCTTCAGGCCTCATTTCTAACTCTGTTTCTCTGTTTCCACTAACTGCAATTACTTCCACCCTTGAATCTTGACACCCTTAGACTCATCCATGAGGGTTGGAATCCACATCTTCTAAACCTGGGTTAATGTTGGTATTTTGACTTCCCCTCACGAATCATAAATGGTGTGTGTATGTGTGTGTGTGTGTGTATGTGTGTGTGTGTGAACAGCACTGGGGATTGAACCCAGGAGTGCTCTACCACTGAGCTTCCTCCCAGCCCTTTTCATTTTTTATTTCATGATAGGGTCTTGCTAAACTGCCCAGGCTGGCTTCAAACTTGCAACCCTCCTGCTTCAGCCTCTCCAATCGCTGGGATTACAGGTGTCCACCACTGCATCTGGCATCAAGAATGGTGAACCTCTTCAGAAGGTTTTTGATTTATTTTTCCTCAAGATCCATCAGAGGAATCACTTTCTATGGCACCTGCAGCCTTACAAGATGTGTTTCTTAAACAATAAGACTTTAAGGTTGAAAGTACTCCTTGACCCACCAGCCACAGAATGGGTGCTGTGATAACAGGCATGGAAAACTCAACTTTTTTTTTTTTTTTTTTTTTTAGAGTTGTAGTTAGACACAATACCTTTATTTTATTTATTTATTTTTATGTGGTGCTGAGGATCGAACCCAGTGCTTCGCACATGCTAGGCGAACGCTCTATCACTAAGCCACATCCCCAGCCCCTCAATTTCATTGTATATCTCTATCAAAGCTCTTGGGTAATGTAATGGTTCATTTGAATTGTCAACTTGATTGGATTAAGTGATGCAAAGGCTTATGGGTGTGTCAGTGAGGGAGTGTCTGGGAATGACTGGCATGTGGGATAGCCAACTGAAATGGAGACCCTCCTAAGCATGGGCAGCACCATCCAATAGGATGATATCTCCGATGGAATAAAAGTTGGAAGAACAAGGAAGCAGCAGCAGGTGCTGCTCCATTCTTAAGGACCGGGTTCTAGATTGCCGCTGAGGTCCTCTGAGGATGTCGGACTCTGGCTTCTTCACTCTTCCAAAGTGGACTCTGCCAGTGATTCTCCAGAAGCCTGGGCCTGCACCAGGGCAGCACTGTTGATCGCTCTTGTTCTGGGGCTTCAGCCTCTTGGACTCCCAGCTACTGGTTCCTCCAGCTCTCCAGCCTGCAGACGGCCATTGTGGACTGTCCAGCTTCTGGTCGCATAAGCCAATGTGGTAAGTCCCCTTTTTATAATCATGCTTCCTGTTGATTCTGTTCCTCTAGAGAACCCTAACACAGGTAACCAGGTGCATTGGCAATGACAGTAATATCTTGAGAGGAATATATTTTTTGAGTAGTAGGACTCAACAGTGGGCTTAAAATATTTAGCAAACCATGTTGTAAACCAATGTGTGCCCGCGCAGGCCAGTCCATTCACAGAGCACAGAGAGTCGCTGTAGCTTCATTCTTAAGGGCTCGAGGATTTCCAGAACAGTAAATGAGCGTTGGCTTCAACTTAAAGTCACTGGCTATGTCAGCCCCTGATAAGAGAGTCACCCCGTCCTTTGGAGCATGTAAGCCAGGCAGTGATTCTGTCCCTACACAAGTCCTAGCTGGTGTTTTCTTCCAAAATAAGGCTGTTTGTGTATTTTGAAGCTTTGTTTGGGGGAGCCGCCTTCATCGGTGGTCTGAGCTACATCTCTGGGTAACTCCCTCGGCTTCTCTCTGGCCTCCCGCTGTGCCTCTGTGCTGTGCAGACAGAACATCCCACACCTCTGCTAGTCCGCTCTTCCTCTGCGCCTTTCCCTCTCAGCCTTCAAAGAACTGAGGAGAGTTAGGGCCTTGCTCTGGATTAAGGGCATAGGGGGCGGGTTTGATCCTCCATCCAAGAGGTGGTTTTGCTTTCTCTTGGTGCCTGTGTTCACAGGGGTGGCAATTTTAATTTTCTTCAGAGACATTTCCCTTGCGTTCCTAGGTTGGCTCGTTGGTGCAAGAAGCTGGTTTGCAGCCTATCTCTGCTTTCCACATGGCTTCCCCACTAGGCTTGATCCTTCCTAGCTTTTCATTTAAAGTGAGAGACAGGAGACCCTTCACCTGAACACTTAGTGGCCATCGCGTGGCTATTAACCGGCCTAACTTCAATATGGTTGCATCTGAGGGAACAGGGAGTCCTGAGGGGAGGGAAAGGCACAGGGAAGGCCTATCAGAGGAGCAATCAGAACATGCATATTTATTAAGTGCACCGTCTTTGGGGCGCAGTGTGTGGCGATTACAATAGTAACACCAAGGATCAGTGATCACAGGGCACCATCACATCAAATAATCATGCAAAGTTTGCAGTATTTCAAGAATTACCAAAATGCACCAGAGAGACACAAAGTGAGCACATGCTGTTGGAAAAATGGTCCCAATAGTCTTGGTCGAGGCAGGGTTGCCTCAAATCTTCAATCTGTCAGAAAGGCCATAGTGGGAGGTGCCTGTGCCGGGGAACAGAGAACTTCCCCTACAGCAGCGCGGTCCAACAGAACCTTCTGCAATGACGGACATGTCCTACGTCTGCACCGGCCAAGGGGGTAGTCCCAGCCCTGTGCAGCTATGAAATGCTGAAAGGCAGCCAGCAGGACTCAGAAACGGAATATTAATTTATTATAATTAATAAATATTTAAGTCTGAGTAGCACAGACCTGGCTAGTGGCTACCACTCGGACAGAGCTGTTCTAAGGAACCAGACGGCAGCTGTGGGGAGCAGGGGCTCCCTCTAAGGCTGAGTGCACCTCCTTCCCCAAGGACGCTAGCACTGGTGTGGCCACAGCCCACGGGATGCTGCTGTGTGCAGATCTCTAGGTTTCCTGCAGGCCCTTGGCAGAGAAGCAAGGAGGAAAAGCACCGGAGCCAGAGGCCCTTCCCCGTCCACTTCCCCTCAGCGCCCCCTACTGACTAAGTCCAGCCTCACACCATCTGCCAGAGGAGGACTGTGGCGTCTGGGCCCGTGTCACAGAGGAACACGAAGTGGCCCAGAGGCAATAAATCGATAAAAGGCACAGGGTAAATAAAAATGGGGTTGGAGAAAACCTTTCACCTGCCTAACTTTTAATGTGATTTTGTTTTTTCTTTCTTTTACATACATGCATAGATTTATACTAATTTTATATATCCATGGGGCACAGTGTGAATTTCGATACATGTTATGTATTGTGTAAGTGGTTAGATCAGAGTAATCAGCCCATCTATGACCTCAGCGATTTATCCTTTATTTTTGCCGGGAACATTCAAAACCCTCTCCATTAGCTAATTTGAAATACTCAGTTAATTGCTATCAACACTAGTTACTGGGCTCTACAAGGGAGATGTCATTCTTCCAATCCCACTGTGCCCCTGGAGTTTGGGTTGGAGTCATGTAAATATACTTACTTATTTCAACACATTAAAAATAAGAAGATGAAGAATACATACCCAGCAGATATAAATCAAAACCAAGCTAAGACAACAAAGCATCCACACAAACCAAAAGGGGCACCTATGTCAGTCAAAAGACCTTTATATCAAGAGAAAGAGTACAGATGGAGGCCAGTATCATCAGGAGGGGGGGACGACAAGTGCAAGAAAGAAAAAATGTGATATATATGATAACATATATGACCCTGATATATAATTTAGAAATACGTTAGGCTAGTGATGGACTTCCAAGGCAAAGGGAGTGAATCCAGAATGGTAGTTGGGAATATTAACACATCTCTCTTGGAAACTGATAAAATAGAACAAAAGCAAGGACATAGAGCATTTGAACACTAATGAGCACAAGCTAATATATATCCTGCACCCACAAGCCCAGAATACAGATGATTCTTGAAATCACATGAGACATGTAAACTGGATCACGTGTTCAGCTACAAAAGAATGATTAACACATTTCTAAGAGTTGGCAACAGACTGATCCGTTATCTAAGGCAAATACAGTACAAGTAGGAGTCAAGAACAAAAAGCCCCATGTCTGAGAACTAAGAATCATAACTCTAAAGAACCATGGGGTCAGGATGACAGAATAAGGAAAACGAAGAAATGCTTAACATTAAAGATGAAGATACACAAAAATTGGTAAGACTTATTATTATTATTTTGTAGCAGGGATTGAACCTGGGTGTCTTAGCCCCTGAGCTACATCCCCAGCCCTTTTTGTATTTTATGTAGAGGCAGAGTCCCACTGAGTTGCTCAGGACCCTGCTAAGTTGCTGAGGCTGGTTTTGAACTCTCGATCCTCCTGCTTCAGCCTCAGGAGCACTGGGATTACAGGCACGTGCCACTTGGTAAGATGTTCTTAAAGCATTTCTTATCAGGAAAATAATAACTTTGACTGCATTTCTTAGAAAGCAGGAAAGTACAAGTAAGATGAAGAAAATATTACAGAAGCTCATAAATAACAAACACATAATTTGGTTCCACATAAATACAAACAATTTTTACTTGTTAATTGAACAATAAATAATGGAGGAAGCAGAGTCAATCTCGCTGAAGAAGAGAAAGAGTACAGATAGAGGCCAGTATCAGCGGGAGGGGAGGGATGATAAGTGCAAGTAAGAAAAAAATTAAGAGGAAATAAAGAAAAAAAATTCTAAGTAGATAGATAAAAGTCCTGACAAAGGCAGAACAAGTACACACAATGCATAATAAAAGGGGATAAATAACTGTCGCTATCACAGCAATATTTATACAAGACTACAAAAGAGTTTTGCTTTATCAGGATGCTTTGGGCTACAAAGAATAAAAAAGAAATCTGTCTAAACTGATATTTTAAAACAAAGAATTTATCATCTCTTAACAAGAAGCCCCAGAGTAGTGACTTGTAGAACTCACTAGCACTCAGCCTTCAGAGCCAAGTTCCTCTGGATCCTCCATGCATCAGCCTCCATCACAGGTGAATTCCCTTCCTGGACACCAGGAGGATGCAGCAGCTCCAGCCTCCACATCATCAGGACTTCGTTCATCAGCAGACACAGGACTGTTTCTGTTTCCTGTTTTGTCAGAGCATTGAAAGTAAATCAATTCCTCTTCTGCTGTCCTGAACAAAGTATGCCAAAAAATTGTGACAACCTAAGAAAATGGGTACATTTATAAAATGCAAGATACGCCTTCTTTCATTCACTGAGTTATGAATTATTGCTTGCTCGTAAGTGTGAAGCACTGCTGAAAACACCATCAGCAACCACCTCCATCCCCTCCGTCAACCAAAAAGGAGCCAGGCCAGGATGTTTGGAGGTAATTTCTACCAAACTTCCAGAGAATGGCTAGTTCCTACCTTGTCAAGGTCTTCCCAGAGAAGAGGGGAGGGAACATTTCTCACCCACCTTGTTAAACCCAATCTAGATAGACCTGACATTATAACTAAATATGGGCAGAATGGGAAAAGATCATTATAGGACAGTTTATGAACAATTACAGATGCAAAATTTCCAATATGAAAATTAAAAATAGGGTTTATATTAGAGATGTAAGGTGATTTAGAATCATATGAGTCTATCAAGGTGTTTTGGATTAAGGAAAAATTATTTTCATAGATAGAGAGAAAACCTAAAGCAGACTTCATACTATGTGAAAAAGATGGAGGTCTCCCACAAATATGGAAATCAGACAGGTGTATTTCCAATACCACTGTGTTCAATATAGTCTTAGAACCTGGTTTACAAGAAAGATGGCATCACAATTCGGGGAGAAAAGAACACATTATTTAATAATGGTGGTGGGAGAATTGGCTCATAAGCTGAAATAGGCTCCATCACATTTTTTTGAAAAATCAAAATATCTCCAGGTATATTAACCACCTGATGTGACAAGGCAGAGCCATAAGACTATTAGAAGAAAAACATGGACAAATGTCATTGTGACTTTGGGATCAATATGGATTTTTAAAGAAGAAAAATAGATGGATCTGACTACTTCAGAATGAAAGACTTCTTCTGCTTCTACCAGTTAGCGGGAGGCTCACCTCTGAGACAAGAAAGCAGAACAGGGCTAGCCCAGGGCCTCACGGTCCCCACCTCCTGGTCTAATGCTCCAGTCAGAGAAAAGAAGGATAAACAAAGCGGATGCTCTTTCTTTTTGACAATATCGCCTGCAGGGGTTGGGGTTGCAGCTCAGGGGTCCAGCACCTTCTTATCATGCAGGAGGCCCTGGGTTCAACCCCCAGCACCAAAAGAGAGAAAGGGGGTTGCAGAGGGTGGAGAGAAAGAAAAAGGAAAATCAAATTTCCTGGTACACTCTCTCTCATATCCCAATTGGCCAAAAGACAGTAGTCATGTGGCCACACTTGCAAGGTATGCTGGGAAATGTAGTCTTCATGCCGGGAAGCCCTGTATCTAGTATAATCAGAGTTAGTATATTGTTTGTTTAACTAAGAAAGAAACAAAGAGCAGTTGTTGGGGACAGCTGGTAGCTATACGACAAAGAGAGACCGTAGACAGAGTTCATCGGCAATTGGAGAGGGAGAATATATTTTCAGCATATGGGATGGACACTGATATCTAAAATGGGCAGCAAATCAGGAAAAACAAACAAACACACCCCCAAACAAACACCCCAAGGAGGAGGAGGGTGTGAGCAAGCCGTTCATAAAAGAGGAGAGCAAAATAGTGAGTAAGGAGAAAAAGGAATGTCTAACTTATTATTCAGAGAAACAATTAGTGCAAGATAAGGTGAGAAATGGAGGCTGATTTCCACCCAGGGTAAAATATGGGTGCTGTGGTTTGAATATAAGGTGTTCCCCTAAGGCCCCTGTTAGGCCAGGTAGCAATGTTTGGAAGTGAAATAAGGTCATGAGAGCTGCAATCGAATCAGCAGGTGAATCCACTGGACGGGTTAATAATTTAAGTGAATTGCTGGGTGGCAATCGACTGGGGCGGGGGGCGGGGGGGAGGAAGTAGGACACTGGGGACATGCCTCTGGGGACTTTAGTTTGCCCCTGGCTTCTCTCTCTCTCTTTATCTCTCTCACTCCTTCTCTCTCTCTCTCCCCCTTTCTGGTTGCCTCACCCCGAGCAGCTTCCCTTCCTCTGACACCAAGAGCCCAACACACACTCTCCCTCTGAGGTTTTCTTGTCAGCTGTTTCGTTCGCAGCGATGACCAAGAGAGTGGGAGGATATCAGACTGCCAAGGATGTGGGGCGTCCTCAGCTGCGCCTTGATGGGGAGGGTGAGTGCTGGTGTGGCTGGTTTGGAGAGCAGCTAAGAGGTCTTTAGTGATGGGGACAACGTGCATGTCACTTTGAACTGCAAATCTCATCTTGTGTATCAAAGGGGGGTTCTTGTTGAAGCCCCCAAAGAGATGTCTGGATGGTAACGCACCATTGTTCATAATCATAGAGTTGAAAGTCGCTTAAATGTGCCTCAATGAAGAATTATTAAATAACATATAATATGTGAAATTGACGGAATACAAACCACTGTGAAAAAGGACTAGATCCTCATTAACCAGCCGTGGTGGATCTCCAAGAAACAGGAATGCGATACACAGCCACCTGTCACCTGTGTGCATTAAATACACACATAACAAGACCATAAGTTGCTTGGTTAAACGCACACACACGCACTTAAAATGCACCTGCCTTTATAAACATAAATAAAATGAACACAACCCGAGAACCAGGCCTATGGGAAAGGGGAACGGAACTGGGTATGGAAAAGGAACAGGGAAAAAAGAAATTTAAAAATGTGATAATAAATAATCAACCCAGTAATAAGCACGGGGCCAGACTAAAGCCCCCTGAGGGTGGACCTGGGCTCGAATCGTTTTGCAAGACACCGAACACCCAGCATTACAAGTAACTGGGCACTCGATAGTATTTCCTGAGTGAGTGGATGGCTATTCGGCACGCAGAACGTGGCCATCTGACGTGGGCCACGTGGGGTTTGTGCGATAATTGATATGAATATTTTCCTCTTCGGGGTTCACATCATTTGCCTCCAGCTGCTCCATCTCATCCGCAGCGCTCTCTCCACTTCGCGTTATTTCTTGTGGGGCCATTATCATCGCTGTTTTTTTGTTTTGTTTTGTTTTTCATTAGGAATTGTGTTTCCAGAGCGCCTCTCTCCCTGCAGGTTTAGAGCGACGTGAGATGAAGGAGGCACTTAAGATTTCAATAACGGCAAAAACCGATTAACCACAGGTCTGCCTTTCATGTGGAGTGTATTTCTGTTCCACTTTCAGGTGCTGCCCTACAAAGAGTCTTTATTTTGTTTCAGTCGATTGAAAATGAGGCCTGGGTACCAGATGAAATGCATTTGTTCTCCTTTCAACTGTTTCCACGGGAGGAAATCTCTTGCCTCAGATATCCACACGGCTTCCTTCATGTCTCTGCCCAATGTCATTTTTTTCTTTTTTGTGCTGGGGATTGAACCCAGGGATGCTTTACCACTGAGCCACATCCCAATACCTTTTTAAATGTTTTATTTTGAGACAGGTTTAGCTAAATTGCTTAGGACCTTGCTATGTTACTGAGGCTGGCCTCAAACTTGTGATCCTCCTGCCTCAGCCTCCAGAGTTGCTGGGATTACAGGCGTGCACTGCTGGCCCAGCTGAATGTCATCATTTGTGTGTGTGGGGGTGTCTGTGTGTGTCTGTGTAGATGGGGATCAAACCCAGGGACTCATGCATGCTAGTCAAGCATGTCAGTCTACCACTGAGTGACACCTCCAGCCCTCAATGTCATCTTTGCCATTAACAGTAGCATCCCTGTGACCCTGTTGCCCCTTCACTCGGCTCCGTGTTCCTTCCTGGCACTTCTTGTCATATGATATGTGTATTTATTATCTGTCCCCCTACAGTGGACTGTGAGCTCCAGGAGAGCAGGGACTTAGCTACTTTATTCACAGCTCTATCCCTACATTAGGAACGGTGCTGGGGACAGAGAAGGCACTCACTAAATACCTGCTGCGTGCATGACCGATGCCTCTTCTGGAGTCTCTTGAAGCTCTTGCGTGTTTTCTCTGTTCAGTGAATTTCTAAAATCAAACAGTGTGCTGTTCCTCTTTCCACTCTGTGTGTTTATTCATCCAATATTGATGGGGCCCCTAGGAGGCTCCAGGTATTGGGCTAAATGCTGGGAGAGTCTGCGGCCAATGAGACAGAGCACACCTCACCCTCTTTGTTTTTGTTTCAACAATATCAGCAACTTCACCTTCTGACACCTCCATACACTGATTACAAGTTGACTTCCTGCCAGATGCATTACATCCGCCATCATTTTCAAACCTTATGACAATCCCATAAAGTTTATTGTCTGTGTCTCAAAACTGCTTTCCCTTGAGTGAGTATGCAGTTATTGGCATAAACAGACAAGACAGTCTTGTAAACTCAGCCAGATTCATCAGTGCCTGTCAGAGGCTTCCAGGGAGGTACCTAGGGTGGGTCCCCTGTGAGCCCCTGCGCCCGACCCTCTGCCTGATCCCCTCCAACCTCACGGGCTGCTTTACACCGTGTCCAGCAGGAGGCTCGGGGCGTCTGAACATGTTTGAATGTGGTGCCAACCAGCAGTGCCTCATCAGGAGAAAGAGTCACCTCGGGATTTTTCACATCATTTTAGAGACAAAGAAATGGATGCTAGAGAGGCCCCCAAATTTATAAATAAGTGGCCGGTCCTGGGGTCACACCCAGACCACTCCCCCAGCCCCGCACTATCTTCCCTGGGCTATGGGACCGATTGTACCCCTCCACACTGACACCGCCCCAAGTCTCCCTCTTCAGGTTGGCCCTCTCTGGTTACCCTGCAGGTTGACCCTCCAATGCAAATGAGCTGGACGCCCCGGTGGGTGACCTTAGCTCCGTCCCTTCCTCCCCGGCTCACCTTCTACCCCCCGCCACCCACCACCAAAGGCTCCTGGAACGAGAAGCTGAGCAGTGGGATCTCATAACCGAAGCGTCCAGCCTCGATCTCCCCTGCATTTGTGAAACACACACACGCCAGGGACCTTGATCAGTCACAAGTTCCCCCCGGTGATCCTGGAGCTTGAGAAGACGTGCATGCTCAGTCAGAGGCGAGGGGGGGTGGGGGCTGGTCCACAGGGGCAGTGCAGAACATTGTAGCTAACGAAGAGTGCCGTTCCACACTCCCGGGGCTGGGCGCGGGGCTCAGTGGCCAGCGCTGGCCTGGCCTGTGCCAGATCCCGGGTGCCGTCCATCCCCACCACCTAAAAATGTACAACTCGCTTGGATTTTTTGCTGTAGGAAAAGGCAAGAGATGTAGGTTTTCCCTACGATATGGAACTTCCCCATTTACTGTTTATTAAAATACCACGGTCCCTCCCCACACACTGTGTTGTGAGCTCCGTGTTCTGGTGCTCTGTCTCCCCTGTGCCCACATGTCGCTGTCTCCGTTTCTGGAGCTTTCTGACAAGGGTCGCCCTTTGCTCTTTCCTGACATTCTTGACCTGCCTTCTGCTCAGAGGTCTCTGCTCAGAGACACGCCTTCCTCTGCGAGGTCCCAGCCCTGGGCGCCCTGCAGAGCAAGGCCACTCTCTCCCCCGCTGGCCCCTGGCTGCTCTGGGTTCCTTCCTAGCGCTCATTCTTACCTGGTATCACGGGTACATATATGCATCTGGTACCAGGAATTGAACCTGGGGCGCTCAGCGCCTGAGCCCCAGCCCCAGCCCCTTTATTTTCTATTTCTACTCGGGGTCTCACTAAGTTGCAGAAACTGGCCTGGAACCTACGATCCTCCTGCCTTGGCCTCCTGAGCTGCTGGGTTGCAGGCGTGCACCCTCACAGCCGGCTCTGTATTTCTTGACAGATGGACACTAGAGGGAAAATCAGTGAGGCAGGGCCTCTGTCCACTCCTAGAGCTGCTGTAAGTCCTGCTTAGTGTGCGGGAGGTGCTCAATCGTTCTTGCTGAAAGAGTGAATGAGTGAAGGGCTGAATGAATGAGGGCGTTGAGCAGGCGCTTGATCAGACTTTAAAGGCAGCGCGATTGCCTGCAATAGATCATGGTGGGTAAATTGCCAGCTGGTGGGCAGGCTTCTAGAAGGCTAATATGGTCCCTGGACTGGAAAGCATGGTGGTTTGGGCCAGGGTGGAAGTGAGGGGGGTAGAGGAAGTAGACAGAGGCTCAGGAGGGCAGTGCCTGCAGGACTTGCTGACCTGGGGCAACGGTTCAGGCAGGAGGCAGAATGGTCTGCACGGTTTTGACGGGGACAGCTGCTTACAGTGTGGCTGCAAATAGAGGTGAAGCCCCCACCCATGGAGCTGCTGCTGGGACTACTAACGTGCCTCCAGAAGATGCCGATAAAGACCCAGGCCCCTTCAAACTCACCCCATATTTTCCTGGTGACTTCTAATCAAACCCGGGTAAGCACCTGCCGCAGAGGGGATGCTGGGAATTGCTGATGTCCACAGCTTCGGCAATGCAGGCATTTCTGACTGCCTGGCATCTGTGCAATACAGGCCCCCTGAGGACCCTGGAAGAAATATCATCCAATAACCAGCAAATATCCCTGGCCTCCCAGAGCTGCAGTGTTGCCAATGACCTTGGCGATAATGACCTTCAGCAAAAAGCCCAAGTGAGCACGGGACCAGTTGGAGAAAACTCTTCAGCCAGGAGCTGTCGCCCTGGAGACTTCAAAGGGCATGCTGCCTGCCTCTCTGGCCTGGCAGCAATTAGAATTCTTCTGCATCAAACGCACCAGGATGAAACGGGTAGGGGTGCACCGGAGATCAGCCTTCAGTGGCACCCTGGCTTTTATTCTGGGGACTCTCCGGACGCAGTGTGACAATCAGCCTCCCTTCCGGGCTTGGTTCCCCGGTCCACAGTGAATTCATATCCACCGCAGCACAAAGCCCAAGCCCAAGCCAGTCTCAAACCGGTGTCTCCTTAGATGTCACTGATTTGGGTCCTGCTTGGTAGTGTGGGTGGACAGTCGTGTCTTATGACCTGGGAGCTACTTTGGCTGGACTGCTCCCTAACCACGGGGCAGCCACCAACACTGCAGGGATCTTGCCACCCACGCAGGTCGGGGCGTCTGGGGAGCAGAGATTCACGCAGCCCATCAGGAGAGGTGTGTTCCCTTCCAGTCTGGCCCTGGACACAGGCTGTTCCTTGTGGCTGGAGGCTGTTCCTGCCCATCTGTCTCTGGCCAGTCCTCTGTGTTCTGAAGGGCTCCATCAGTGACCACTTCCTCCTGCCCGCCCGGTGTCCCTGGGCCGACTCTCCCTGCCCAGCCCCTACTCCCGTGTCTTTGTGTCTGCTGGCTCTTTCCCTAGACCAGGCCGAGGCAGGGACGGGGTGCCAATCTTCCTGAGGCCCTGCTGCCGACAGTCTCTGGCCTGTGGCCCCCTCAGTCAAGGTTTGTGGAGAGAAGGGAATAAGTCACAATAGTGTAGTGGTGAGAAGCGGTGTGTGTGGGGGGGCTTAAATGAGCAAATGAGCCCGGAAGGGGGAGGAGGGAGGGGACAGATCAGGACGGGGAGGGCCAGCAACCTGGCTCCTGCTGCCATCGAATGCTGCCTTCTCTTTTCTTTTGACAGGTGTCACAAAGGTGACCCAGAGACAGAGGATTAAGACTGCTCAGTCACTCATTTGCTGTGTGGCCCTGAGCCTGGGAGTTCCCGCTCTAGGTTTGCCCTTCATGGAGTAAAGTGGTTGGGCTATCAATATAAAGCTAACAACAGAATTTAGGATGCTTACAAGTGCTAAGAGTTTAGCATGTATTACCTCATTTAATCCTCACAACGACCCTATGATTTAACTATTATTATTCTTCCCATCTTATTATTATTATTATTTTTGGGGGGTGGTTACCAGAAATTGAACTCAGGTGCACTCCACCACTAAGCCACATCTCCAGCCCTATTTTGTATTTTATTTAGAGACAGGGTCTCACTTGCTAAATGCCTTGCCATTGCTGAGGCTGGCTTTGAACTCACCATCCTCCTGCCTCAGCCTCCTGAGCCTCTGGAATTACAGGCATGTGCCACTTTGCCCGGCTATTATTCTCATATTCTTAATGGGAAAATTGAGGTTACAAAACTTGCCAAAGTCATGCAGCTAGCCGTGGGTGGAGTGGGGGCTTCTATCCTATAATCCGTCTCCAGAGCCCTGTTCTTAACCCAGCTCTGAACTGCTTCTTGGCTCAATGACCCAGAAGCCTTCCAGGTCGCTGGCACTGCAGGTATTGCCCTGTCACCTGTTATGGGCCAGGCTGTGTGGGCAATGACCAAACAGACTCCATTTTGTCCTGAGACTCCACATCATGTAAGAAACGCTTCTCCCGTGGGAAAGCCCCGCCTCTGTACCCATTAATAGTCACCCAGCATAGCATACTTGGCAACACAAAACAGCAATTCTCATACAATGTGAAATTGTTCTCTTTGCTTTCCATTTTTCTTGGGCCATGTACCTTGTCAGAGATTGATTGTCTAGATGTTAGTAACCATTCTCTAACTTGTACTGAACTAGGGTCATTTTGACTCACTTCCCTTTGCTTGATTGCTGCTATGCCAACCTGGGAAGTCCCGTGGGAAATACCAATGTACCCATTGCATTATCTCGATAAATGCCCAATCCAGCTTCTGTGCCTGCTTGCTTGCAGTTACGTAAACCCAGATGTGGATTTTGCCTTTAATAAATACCCTAAAGTATTGAGGCTCGAGGCTGTTTTCTGCAGAGGCAACTTGGTCCTATAGGCAGCAGTCCAGTTGGAATAGACTTCAATTTGGACAAAACTGGGACTTGGTGTGTTTTCTGAGCGACCTGCCCCACAACCCACCCATCTAGAGATCTGGCCATTTCTTTTTTATTTCTGTTTATTCTCAGTGCTGCGGGTGGAACCCGAGGCCTCATCCTTGCTGGGCAAGTGCTCTGCCACTGGGCCACATCCCAGCTCCAGTGTTCTCATATGAAGATATTTCCATGTGATGTCCCCAGGGCCAGTTTTTAACTGGCGGCTTCTGAGAGGCAGAGGATCCAGCTTGTCTACTCTGCCTTTGATCACAGTGGACACAGGTGAGGGCAAAGGCTCAGGAGCCCCAGGGCTGGGGCTGGGACTACAGCCTCTAGGCCTCCAGGTTCTGGTGAGGAGACCTGCACAGCACAGTCGGCATCTTCCACCTCACGCTCAGACACAGGGTGCTGCTCATGAACGCTTGGATTCCAGATGAACAAGGAATAACTTTGTAGAATAAGTATGTCCCACGCAATAATTTGGGACAAACTCATGCTAATAAATTATTCCTTTTCTTCTAGAGTTCACATTGAATTGGGTCCTGTGTTTGATCTGACAGCCTAATACGCAGAGGAAGCGCTTCACACAGTGACACTTGTCCTGTCCCAAGTGATCAATAGACTTTAGAATGACGTCCTCACTTTGCACGCCCTGGGATTCACTTAGGAGACCTGGACTGTGGTTAGTTCACTTGTGGGAACTCACCTGAGTGTGGGTTAACTACGAACCCCCGGTTCATCCTGTGACTGCTCCGTCTCTGGGTCTGAGTGGACAGGGACCCAGGAGCAGAAGCATCTTGGAAAGGCCTTTGGGGAACCCAACAAGCCCCGGTGCGCAGGTGCCCGGGCTCCCCAGACCCTGGAGGCGGCAGCCCCGCCCACAGTTCCCGGCCCAGGCTCGGCGGGCACTTCCCCAGCCAAGGGCGCCACCTTGTGGCAACGCGCCGGCGCACGGGCGGCTCCCGCAGAGGCCGGGACGCAGCTGGGGCCGGTTACCCTGTCCCAAGGCCCAAGAGCTTTCTCCCTCCTCCCTCGCTGCCCTCTCCAGCTTCCTAAACGGCGCGGCCGCGCACCGCAGAGGTTCCCGAGAGGCTGCGGAGTCAGGGAAACCCACACTGCGCCGGGGCAACCTCGGGAGGACGCCTTGAAGCCCTTTGCTCGGCAGTTGTCACCTGCCTTGCCCATCTTCAAGGACTTCGGGGAGGGACGCTTGGCCGTGGCGTGAAGGCTGTGGAAGCTGCGCGGTGCCCTCGGAGCCCGTATCACAACAGCGTCGGCGATCCTGGTCCTGCGTCACTAGTGCCAGTAATAACGGTGACATTTCCGGGGCACCCAAGACCCCCGCTCTGACCGGTGAGCTCCGCCCCCTCTACTGCTTGCCGTGGACCTCTGCCCCGGGTGCTCTGCCGCAGGGAGCCCTTCCCCAACAGGCCCCTGTGCGCAGTGCCCGGGCTCCCCAGCTCCCCCAGGCCCCAGACACTTCCAGCGTCTGCAAGCAGAACGGCTCGTGGGGCAGGTGGGGCCCTGACCCGAGACTCCTGGGCTCGCTGTCCTCATCTATTAATGGGGATGATAGCCATTAGCTTCCCTTCTGGAGAGGGTTCAATAAGTGGGAAGCGCCTGGCCACCTGGGCAGGCTCCCCCTAATTCTAGGGACTTCCTCAGTGGCCTGGCTGGCGCCGACTGCTCCCTTTAGGAATGACATGGGCTTGTAGCCAGGAAGAAGTGACTTTGAATGTTGGCTCTGTCATCAACGTCATTTCCATCGGACTCTGGCACGTGTCTTCCTGCTTTCTCCACCGTGACACAGGGATAGACATAGAATCATCTCCATGGTTGGCGTTAGATGACGTCACTTTATAAAGTACCCTGCATGTTTTGGTACCTGCTATGTACTCAGTAAACAGCAGCTCCTACATACCCTTCCTCCTTTTGCAGTCATATCACTCATCCACCCACCCATCCATCCATCCACCCACCCACCCATCCAGTCACCCACCCATCTACCCATCCATTCACCTACCCATCTACCCACCCACCCACCTACCCATCCATTCACCTACCTATCCATACATCCACCCACTCATCCACCCACCCACCCATCCATCCATCCATCCATCCATCCATCCATCCATTCACCCATCCAGCCATCTACCCACCTGCCCATTCACCCACCCATCTACCCATCCATACACCACCCACCCACCCACCCACCCATACATACATTCATCTACCCACCCATCCACCCACCCATCTACCCACCCACCCATCCATCCACTCATCCACCCATTCACCTACCCATCCACCCCTCCTCATCCATTTAGAAACACCTATTAAACTTCTGCTGTGGGCCAGATCCCAGGTTAGTTGCTGGGGATACAGTGATAAATAAGACACAGGTCTTGCTCTGGGAATTTTTGGTCTTGTGGGGGAATAGTAATAAAGAATGGCATCCAGAGGCTGGGGGTGCAGCTCAGTGGTAGAGTAATGCTTAGCATGTGCAGTGCCCTGGGTTTAATTCCCAGCTCCACCAAGGGAAAAACCAAACCCAAAGTATTGTTTCCATGTATTGAGCACCTACTAGCAGGGCCACTGTCTAGGACTTCACCACATACCCCTTCCCCCAGCAAGTCCTCATATAGACCAGAGGCAGGACACCAGAGGCCTCGCTCTCAACCGATTCTCTCAGGAATTGGATCCACTGGTCGGGTAGCATGGCGGGCTCAGGTGGGAGAGCTGTCCTGGAGGTCAGAGGGAGGCCGCAGGTCTGGAGGCGGCAATGCCCAGCTCCATGTGGGCAGAGCTGGGGAGGTGGTGCTTGCAGAGGGGGCGTCAGCGAGGGGCATTCTGGGCGGCTGGGCTGTGGGCTGAGGCTTAGAGGCACAGAGCAGTGGTCTGGTCTTCAGGGGACACAGCTCTGTGGGATAGTTGGTGTGTGGGGGGGATGTGTGTGATGCTGGCAAGAGGGGGCATGGAGCCAGGGTCACCTCCTGGCTCTCTGATAGAGGAGCGGGAGCAGGGCTGGGTGCAGCTCAGTGCGGGAGTGGAGGTCTAGCATGCACAGCCCTGAGCTCCATCCCCACACAGAAGAACAAGTGTCTATACGGCTGCCCCTTGCATGGCTGAGTGGATGGTGTCACCCAGCGGAACAGGGAATCCAAGAGGAAGAGCAGGATTTGGGGTGAAAGATTTATTTTGAGTTTGACATCCAATAAGCCAGCCACAGTGCTGCATTCCAGACACTCACTTTACTCCAAAGCCAACACCATCGTGCAGCCCTATCATCATCCCCAGGTTACAGAAGAAAAAACCGGAGGTCAGAGAAAGTCAGTTCCCTCCCCAGGATCACACAGCTGCGGAGCAGCGGAGCCAGATTGGAGGCCACAACAGCCTGGCTCCAAGCCTGGTGGGAAAGGAGAAATTGCAGAGGGGTTTTTAAAGTTCCCATTAAGAAACTTGAGACGAGGGACGTCCAGTTGTCAGAGCCAGGCCCTCGGAATCACCGCAGATGCCAGGAGGGTAACGTTCATGCCCTTGGCCTGTTTTGCTCTTGGCTCTGTAGAGACCCTCGGGGGTTCAGCGCTTCCCTGAGGCTCAGCCTCGGCCCAGCTCACCCTGGGACACAGTGGTCTGCTGGCACGTACAGGGGCAGTGTCCACGGCCCTATCATCAGTCCTTCTTGCAGGGTCTCACGTGTGATAGGAAGGAGGTACAAGTGCATGCAATTAATTTGCCACTTTGGGGTTTGGTGAGAGGAAATGGGACACAGGAAGGGGAGGGGGGAGATTCTCAGGAGAGCCCGTGGCCCCTCAGAAGTGAGCCCGTGAATCAGGGTCACTAAACCTCAAAAAGCCTGCAGCAGGGCCAGGCAGGTGGCCCATGCCTGTAATCCTAGAGACTTGCGAAGCTGAGACAGGAGGATCAAGAGTTCAAAGCCAGCCTCAGCAACTTAGCCAGGCCCTAAGCAACTCAGTGAGACCCTGTCTCTAAATAAAATACAAAACAGGGCTGGGGGGTGTGGCTCAGTGGTCAGGGGCCCCTGAGCTCGATCCCTGATCCCTGGTACACACACACACACACACACACACACACACACACACCTGCTGCAGGGTGGTGTGTTTGGGTCATTTACTACCTATGGGATTCTGCCATGAGACTTTCTTCCTTTACACCTTATTTGACCCTCACGGTCACCCTGTGACATAGATACAGTTACTTCTCTCATTTCACAGAGGAGGGCCCAGGGAGGTTAAGAGAACTGCATGAGATCACACAGCCATCAAGGGTTCAAGTGCCCATCACTGCCACTCTTCCTCCCTAGCCCCGACCACTCGACCTGGTGTGTCTGGCAACCCTGAGGGACAGGAGGATCCTGAGGGAGGCGGATCCAGCCCTGCGAGATGTCTGTTTCTGCCTGGACTGAAATATCTGAGAGCCCCAGGAGAGGGGACTATTTGCTAGAGCCAGTGACCTGGCTCTCAGCCAGCTGGGGACTCACCTGCTCTGCATCCGTCCTCTGAGCCCTGCCCACAGTGAGGTGTCCCCTTTGCTGCCGCACCCAGGACACTGGAGGGCGCTGTCTCCTCACAATTCTGACTGTGCTCAGCTCCCAGGGTCCCTATGGCCACTGAAGGCCAGGGAGACTGTGCCTGGGAGGCCTGTGGACACTGGGGATCCCCGCATGGGACCAGCAGGACCTGCTCCTGTCAAAGGACCTGCCAGAGCGCCAGCAGGACTCAAAGGAAGCGGTGGGCGGCAGGACTGTGATGGGCTGAGCTCGGCCAAGCCGCCTCAGCCTTGAGCCTCCGTTTTTGCATCTGTAAAAATGGGGCCGCCCTCGCCTACCTCCTGGGCCTGTTGTAAGAGGCTCTATGGACGGGAACGCTGGAAGGGCTGCGGAGAATCCAGACGTTCTGCACACCGGTACCGATTCCCCCCACCCCCGAGGAGTAATTGAGTGTTTCTTTTTAAGGGAAGAGACTAGCACTTGGTAAGGGCTCTGCGACCTTAGAACTGGCTTAGGCACAGGACTGTCCCGCACATTCTCACCGGGGCAGTGGGGCACAGGTTATCATCATCTCCATTTCACAACTGGGAGAACCCAGGCTCAGAGAGGTGGCGTGGCCGTCCTGGGTCACGCAGCCAGGGTGATCCTTCTGAGACTCAAGCCCCGCTGTCTGGCCCTACAGAGTCACCCGACACCATGACACTACTGCCCATGGCCTCCCAGGAGGGGGTTCCAGGTGTCCTTCGCTGGCCCTTGGGAGGTACGGGCAGCCCTGGCTGTTCCCCCTGTCCCCTCTGTCCTCAATACCCACATGCGGTTCAGTGGGTCATGGCCCTTCCCCCTGTCCCTGGGAGGTGGAGCTAGCCCTCGGACACAGGTGGCTCTACCTGTAACCTGGCTGAGTTCTCCCAGGAGCAGGTGGCACGGGTGGAGGACCCTCCTCCAAGGGCCCCTGCTGGGTGTCTGTCCCCATGAGGTGGCCCGGTGAGGACCAGTAGTCTTCCTGTCTCCAGGAGTGAAGATTGTGCCGCCTGCGGTTATTGATAAGCCCTGATTTCTGTCCCCTTCCCCCACCCTTCAGGAGCTTGAGGATGCGGGGTGACAGCTGGGCTGGGGAGACTCCGGAGGGGCCCACCCTGGGGACCCTGGGGTGGCTCTGGGATGGGGGAGCCCTAGAGGTCGGGGAAGTCCCTGTCCTCTCAGGGCAGAGATGAGGAAACCCAGGCCCAGGGAGAGGATGATCTGCCCGAGGGAGGAGGGAGGAGCGAGGCCGGTGGCCAGGGCTCAGCAGGCTGGGACCTGAACGCGCCTTTCCCCTGGCCTCAGGCCAGCGCATTTTGCTAAGCCACCCGCCGCCTGGAGTGTGGTTAGTTTAGAGAACTCAGCCAGGAGCCGGGGACAGGACCTGGAGGGGACGGGGAGGGGCTGACCTTGCCCTTTGAAAGCCCTAGTGGGGAGGGGATGTCCTCATCTGACGTCAGCCCTGGGCATATAATGGCCACAGAATGCAAATATTATGAGAGTGAACTTGTCACCACTGGGCTGGGGAGGTTCAGTGGCTCAGGTGGGCCCTAGACCCCAGCCCCTGCCAGGCAGCCCCTGCTCTGCCTCTGCTCTGTGCCTCTCCCTGCGGGGAGATGGGGACAGGGCTTCCCGGAGGCTGCAGTGGGATGGGGGAGGGAGGTTCTGGAAGGCCAGGAAGGTTCTGGAAGAACCGAGGAGTCACAGTCTAAAGGAGGATGTCCAGAGGGGCAGGAGGGGGAGGGAGCTGCCCGTTCCCCAGCACCCCACCCTGCCAGGCCCGATCCAGGGCTCTGCACGGATTGTCACATTTAATGTGCCCAGTAGCTTTAAGGACAGACATTGCTGTTCCCATTTTGAAGATGAGGCTTCCAAGGCTCAGAGAGGTTAAGAAAGCTGCCCAGAGTCACACACACGGGAAGTGGTGGCACAGGGACTTCATGACAGGTCCGTCTGAGCCTGTGACCCTGGTGCATTTCAGAGTCTGAACGAGGGACCTTCCTGAATGAAGACCACTGCAAACCCGTGTCAAAGAAAGAGGTGCCCAGGCCTCACCCCAGATCGGTGGACCCAGAACCTCTGGGGAGAGCCTGGGTGGCTCTCGGGGAAGGAGGCGTTGCCACCGAGACCTGGGAGCAATTGCCCCACAGCAGGGCCGGCCCAGTTTCTGCGATAAGCAGACCCTGCAGCCCAGGCCCCCTCACCAGGGTCCAGACCACTGGGCTGGGAATCGGGAGGGCAGCCCCAGGGCCTCCCCTGGTGGGAGCGCACGGCAGAGCCGGGATTGCAGCTGCCCTCCCCGTTCCCAGTCCAGTGGTCTGGACCCTGGTGAGGGCGCCTGGGCTGCAGGGTCTGCTGTCCGTAGTGGAGGGGGCCACCCGTCCTTCAGCACCTACCACGTGCAGGACACGGAGGCATCCCTGCACACGGGTGGCTACCCAGATGTTGAATGTCATCGTCTCTGCCACATGGGGCCATCACTGCCTCCCTGGGAGGTAGGAAGACATCTGCAGCGCGTCAAAACCAGCTTATCGCAGGTGCCCTCTGCACTGGACACGGTACAGCTGGACAGGGAAGGTGGGAACTGCCGAGAAGACATATTGGCCTTTCCTCCGGGAGAACACGCGCATGCGCTCTCTCTCTCTCTCTCTCTCTCTCTCTCTCTCTCACACACACACACACACACACACACACACACACGCACGCACATTCCACTCTCAAACAACATCAAACAGACATAAGGTCAGCTTGGTGACTTCTTTGTCCCAAATAGGAGAACACAAAATCCAAGGCCCGAAAATGACTCATCGGGTCCATGCGAGATGTCATCACCGCACACAGGCTGCTTCCCAGATGGCAAATGTCCTGCTCTGCCACGTGGGGCCATCCCGACCCCCCTGGGAGGCAGGGAGGCAGGCAGGCGTCTGCACGCTGGACTCCCAGTCGGCTGGGACTCCTCGCCACGCTCAGCCCCTGGTCTGCGGGAGACTCTGGGGGTCACAAATGGGGTGGGGAAGGCCTGCTCATGGGTGGAAGTCACCCGTCCGCGGCCCACCCTCACCTATTGTGTACCCAGCACAGCGAGGACCCTGGAAATTCCAGAGATTTAAGATTCCATCCTTCCTACTCCTACTTAGGAGTCAGTACGTGAATGATAGGTGATCCTCTGGTTCCTGTCTTATGCTAGGATTTCTCTTTAGATAAAAAGTTTATCCTTTTCCTGTGCATGAAGGAGACCTTGGCAAGACTGTAGCACTAACCCTACCAACAACCCCCTCCTCGGTCTACCCACCCATTCACTCATCCAACCATCCAACCAACAATCCATCCATCCATTCATCTATTTACCCACCCAGCCATCCATCCTTCCTTTCATCCAACTACCCACCCATCCACCCATCCATCCAGACACCCACCCATCCATTCATTTATCCACCCATCCATTCCTCCTTCCTTCCTTCTTTCCATCCATCCTTCCACCCATCCACACACCATCCATTCACTCATCTCTCCTTCCACCTCTCTGTCTGCTAACCACACTTGTATCTCTGTCGATCTCCATCTGTTAGATGTGTCCATTTATCTATGCAAGTATTTGTTGAGGGTCCACCTCGCCTGGCCCAGCACTGTCCACTGAGCCACCACTAGAAATCCTACCTGGGCCCACAGTCATCTGGGGTTTGAGTCAGACAGATGGGAAACGCGGATTCCTAGATAGCAGCAATCCCCATTGATCAGAATCCAGGGAATCTCTGGCATGCTCTCAGGCACTTGGAGAAAGGACAGGGCCAGAGATCAATCTCCTCAGGCTGCTCATACCTCCCTGCTGGACAGGCCCCTTGTCCTGGTTCTGCACTGACCTTTTCCCCCTGAAAACACCCGAGGCTCCAACCCTGGGCCTCTCCGAATGGGGAGACCAACTGATGTATCCATACAATGAATATTATACGACCATGAAAAAAACCAAAGACCCCCTCGTGCCACTGTAGGGTGAAACTCGCCAACGCGGTGCTCCACGCTCACAGAGCAGGGTCCTGTCCAGAGGGCGCTGCTATTTGGCAGGAGAGAAGGGAGAGGAAGGGAGTTGGAGCCTGGTCTCCCGCTCTCTTCCTTCAGGTTGGGCTGCCTGGCGAGCAGACGTGCTCCTGGGCCAGGGCCCAGCTCCGTCCACATGTGCGGCCTGCAGGAGCCCACTCCCGAAGAGGCCGCCACGATGGCCAATGGCTGCCATTCAAAGAGTGGCACTTGGTGCGAGGCACAGAGGCTCGATGAGCGCCGTCATGGACCTTGTCGGTGGCTCCAGCCCCGTCCTGTGGGCTGCCTGGTCTTCCCTGGCCCCTAGAGAACACAGACTCCTGGGGGACACGCTGCCCTCACTGTAGAACCCCAAGAGCCGGGCAGGGGACGGGCGTAGAGGGTAGATTGGGCTGTGGGATCTGGAAGTGACGTGAGGCTCAGGGACTCTGGGGTTCTGGCTGTCACCGGGACGGCAGCAGCCTGCACCTGGACTGCTCCCACCTGCCCTGGCGCCCACTGCCCGCCCCATGGCTCCTTGCATTCTGTCTGCTTGCGGGACGCGGCCTTCCCGCTGCTCCCAGGATCCTTCCAGTGAACTCCCTTCACGCTCGGGAAGGCCGACTCGGGCTGTTATCTGTGACCGTCCCCCCTGCCCGTGTGTCCCCGAGACATGGGAGTATCTGGTCCATTTTGTGGAGGAGGGAGTCAGGCTCAGAAAGGTGACCTGACTCGCTCAGGACCCCGCAGACATGGCAGAGCCCAGGTTGACACCCGGCCCGTCTGCCCCCACGCTCTCGACCTCTACAGAGAAAGAAGGGCCAGCCAGCCTGTCCCGGTCTGCCTGCCACAGGCTGTGGGTGGCATGTGGTCTCGACAGCCCTACCCGAGGGGATTTCCCCTGCCTTAGCGCCGTGACACATCGGGCAGAGGGCGTAGCCCACCTACACATCCCAGAGCTGAGTTCAAAGGTGAGATGTGCCCGGCTCCGTACCCCCCACTCTTATGCAGAGATGGGGCCTGAGACCTGGGTGGTGGGTCACTTGCAGCCAGTCAGGAAGAGCTGAAAGGTGCCCTGCCGCGCCTGGCAGTCCCCGGGGACCACCATGGCTCCGCATCTCAGGCCCCAGCCCCAGGTCAGAGCGGCATTTTGCCAGGGCTCCTTGGGTTGTGACTCTGGGAAGCACCCGTTGGGCAGGCGCGGTGGAGGGTTTCTGGGGTGGGGGTCTGGGATGGGAGGAAGGAAGCTTGAAGCTCTGTCCCCCCAGCACCCCCAAAGCAGGCCCAGCCCCACCCCGAGGCCGTTCCCAAGCCAGGTTAGTCCATCTGAACAGCAGCAGCCTCCCCCACCTCCTGGGCCTCATCCCGCTGGACCTCGGGAGGCCCCTGCTCCAGCTCTGCAGGCCGCCCAGGACGGCCAAGTCCAGCCCGGCCCTGCTTTGGACCACACGCGCCTCCAGCCTGAGCACACCGGGACCTCAGCCTGGCCCAGGCCCAGCCTCAAACCCGCGCAGCCACAGTCACCCCAACCCAGGCCCCATTCGGCCAGGCCCTGGTGCCCACCAGCCCCGCTCCTCCCACCCAGGGCCCCGGGTGGCCGTTTGTTAGAAGGTCCCCATGTGCCAGGGCCTGCAGGTGTTGGTGACATGTCTTCAAACGTGCCTTGTGCCGACGGAGGAGCTCCCTCCTGTCCCAGCCTGCGTCTTGAGACTCCCCGTCTCACCCACCACCTCACCGTGTAACTTTAGCCTCCAGCCCCCTGAGCCACGCATCCCCATGTTCCCAAGGGGCGTGAAGGGCTGAGGGGGACAATCTGGCCTTTGAAGTTACACCTACCGGTGACCTCTAGAATCACTGGCCTGTGAGCAAAGGTCGAGGTGTGCATGGTGAATAGATGATAGGGTTTCTCTCTCTCTCTCTCTCTCTCTCTCTCTCTCTCTCTCTCTCTCTCTCTCTCTCTCTCTTTCTTATTTTTTGAACCTGGGGTGCTTCACCACTGAGCCACATCCCCAGCCCTTTTCTATTTTTTATTTTGAGTCAGGGTCTTGCCAAGTTGCTCAGAACCTCGTGAAGTCGCTGAGGCTGGCTTTGAACTTGTGGTCCTCCCGCCTCAGCCTCCTGTGTTGGTGGGATGACAGGCGTGTGCCACCACGCCCAGCCGATGCTGGCTTTTGTTGACAGACGTGGGAGGTGGGAAGGAGGCTCTGCAGCAGGGCCAGACAGAGGGTCTTCTCTCCGGGGAGTTGCTGAGATCAGAACTCTCTTCCACCTCCTCCCCGAGCCCAGGCCCTGCAGCTGATCGGGGACTTCATCTGACCCTTCCCCCACAGTCCAGGCTCTCGCTTAAGTGCCTGGACCTCAGCCCCTGCTCAGGTCCTGACCCTGCCCTCTGCAGCCAGTGACCTTCTCACCTACTACCCAGCCTCCCCAGGCTCCCGCCTCCACCTGACCTCCCCAGGCTCCCGCCTCCACCCGGCCTCCCCAGACGCCTGCCTCCCTGCTCCTCACTTTCCTTCCCAGCGTCTCTCATATGTCCCCGCCCCCCGTTGTTGGCTGGGGTCCTTCTCTTTTCCTCCCCTCCCGTCAGGTCATTTTGTCGGCTGCTCTTTTCCCTCTGTCTGTCCGTCTCTGGCCTCCTCTGTTTCCTCCAGATCTCCGCGCATTGGCAACGGGGTTTTGGGGCAGAGCAGGGAATGCGGGAATGCTGCCCTCCCTCGGTGCTTGGGCAATACCTGAGATAGGAAGTCACACGCGTCCCCACAGAGCTGTGAGGAGTAGCTCAGGTGACAGCCGGGGACCTTCAACACAGTTCCTTGAGGGTTACAAGAGGCCACTTCACCTCTCCTGATCTCGGCATCTGCGCCAGAAGGCAGGCCAGGCAGGCACCGCCGACCGTCCCCACTTTCCAGATGGGGACACTGATGGTCAGAGTGGGGCAGGGGCCTTGCCCTGCAGGTGAGGAGCTGACCCCGAGGCCAGCGCTCTGCTTTGTCTCCTCCATCACACTTTGTTTGTCAAATTGGTATTTTTTTCTGGTCCTTAAATATGTTTTTTAAATATATTTACTTTATTTTTTTATGTGGTGCTGGGATGGAACCCGGGGCCTCACACGTGCCAGTGAGTGCTCCACCGCTGAGCCCAGCCCCAGACCCCTTAAATGTTATATATATATATATATATATATATATATATATATATATATATATATATATATATTTTAGTTTTAGGAGGACACAATGTCTTTATTTTGTTTTTATGTGGTGCCGTGCCGCAGTCTGGCTGGGTACAAATAACTGGGAGGTCACAAGCCACTTGTAGGTTCAAACAGGAACTGCTTTACTGCCAGAACCGCATGGGAACTCCACCGGAACTCAACGGGAACTCCGCGAGAACTCAAAAGTAGCGGGCACCCGAGGTAGCAGGAGCCGCCTTATTGCCGGACAGCAGAGGTTTATATACACGACTTGTTTCAATTTAGCATCATCCAGTTACAGCAATCAGTCATTATCTTAATAATTATACACAGCTTAACTTAATTATCATCATCTTAATGGCTCGATGGTGTTACTTCTCAACCACTCCTTCTGGCAAAATGCCAGGCGCCATCTTGACTTGGTTGTGGCTCTCAACGGTGCTGAGAATCGAACCCAGTGCCTCACGCATGCTAGGTGAGCGTGCTACCACTTGAGCCAAATCCCCAGCCCCGTCCCCTTAAATGTGTTTTGATTGAGACAAAATAATCGTACTCGCTCCCGTGGGACCGTGTGAAGGTCTGATGCGCCTGTGGCCGGGTGCGAGATCCAGCCAGGGCTCCCGCTCACCCGTCCCCTCCACCCTTTATCTTTGCCTGTCTTGTGGCTGTTTTGAAAGAAGAATAAATCATTGCTGCGTGGGGTCACTGACGTCGCGGGGGAGCGCAGGGCCGGCATCCATGGTCCTACCTGTTGACCAGCACCCCCACCGCCTCCCGCCTCTGGTCACTTCCACGCCCCTCTCCACTCCCGGAGGTCAACTTCTGAAGCTCTCCCGGGGGGACAGGGACATGTGGGTTCCTGTTTCTGTGCCTGGTTCATTTCACTTGGTGACGTCCCCGCCGCTCATCAGATGGCTCCGATGACAGGAGCTCATTCTCTGTTAGGACTGAACCGTGTTCCGTGTGTCCATGTGCCCCGTTTTCTTGACCCGTTCACCCACCGAGGTGCGCCCAGTTTGGTTGTGGGTCTTGGCCCCTGGGGACGGTGCTGCAGTCATTGAGGGGGGACCAGCCTCTGATGTTCTGATTCCATTTCCTTGGGGTTACCCCCCCTGTGGTGGGATGGCCTGGGCAGACCACATGGTGGCGGAGAAAGGGAGCCGTCACCCACCAGGGGCGGGACTGTAACCTCAGCACAACTGTAATGGAGACCAGCGTGGGGGACCCTGCGGTCCATCTGGCCAGTTCATCTCCAGGTGCGTCTCCCCAGGGAAGAGCCCACGTGCTGAGGGGGTGTCTGCACTCGTCACCTGGCCAGGCAGCGGAGTCCACCTGTGTCCGTGGGTGGGGGGACAGCAGTGGACGTTTGGTACCCATACATAACGTAGGGCGACTCAGTGTGAAGAAGCAGGAGATCCTGCCCCGGGTGACACCACGATGAGCCTCGAGGACACGATGTGACGTGAAATGAGCCAGACACAGAGAGACGGAGACCACGAGGTCGAACTTACACGTGGAACCGAAAAAGTCCAACTCGAGAAGCAGCAGGGGAGGGGCGTCCCGGGCCAGGAAGGGGGAGACGCTGGGCAAAGGGCGCAGGTTCCCTGGGACCCGAGGGACCATCCCGGGGGGCTGAGGTGCCGGGGGCGACCAGCGTCAGTAACAGGGATGCGCAGAGCACTTGAAGTGTGCTGAGAGCAGATGTTAAGGTTCTCATCACAAAGGAATAGAAAGTGTGCCAGGTGACAGGTGTGCTAAGGTGACCTAATCATCCCACTAGAGGCATCTACCGAAACGCGCCACGGGACAAAAGTGGACACCGTTTCTCATCTGCAAACCGAGGAAGTCATCTTAGCGATGGGAAGAGCGGCAGAGGCTGCGGGGTCCGCTGGGGCCGAGGGGGGTCCTGACGGCTGCACTCCATTTTCTGCAGCTCCCCGTCTTCCAGGCACCGCCCGGCCCTTGGTTCGCAACCCTCATCCCCACGATTCTCTGGGTGAAGGTCCCTGTCAGCCAGCGCTCCCTCACTGTGACAAAATGCCTGAGGCCGTCAGCTTGGAGGAGGGGGGTTTGCTGGACGGGCCCAGCAGCACTTCCCGGAGCAGAGGCACCCGGGGCTTTGGCTCCAGGACAGACCTGCTCCGGGGACAAACCCCGTCACTTCCCTCCACCCTCACAGCTCTGCAGACACCCAGCTTTGTAAAGCAGAAGCTCAAAAAGAAAGGTCAACCTAGTGTCCCAGAGTCTGTGCTGAGCCCAGCACCGGGCCGGGAGCCCCCTGGCCTGGCCCCTGCCTCCCTGCAGAGCCCCGACACTGGGCTTCCCTGACGGGTGGCAGTCCTCCAGGAGCAACTCGGGGTCTCGGCCTCTGAGCCTCTGCAAACTCTGTTCTCTCTGCCTGGAACACCCCGTCCCCGCCTGTCACCTTCAGGCCTTAACCAGGACGTCGCTTCTTCCAGAAGCCTCTCGGATTGAGCAGACGGGGCCAGGACCTGGTGTGTCTCCCGTGGACCTCTGTCCCCTCACCGGCAGTGCACTGTCACTAGCGCTGGTCTGCCTCTCCTTCTTCACCAGGAGCTCCAGGGAGGCAGGGAGTCGGCCGGCTCTGCACCTGACTCCAGGAAATGCTCATTACGACCTGAGTCAGCAGACAAAGAAGGCGCTTCAAAGTGCACAAGGGCTGCCGTCACTGAGTGCTGCCAGGCTCAGCTCTTTGACCCGCATGATCTCATTTAATTCTGCCCACAACCTTGGGAGGTAGAAACCTTCATCATCTCCATTTGAAGGATGGTAAACGGAGGCACAGAGAAGTTAATTCTTTGCCCAAGATCACACAGTATTGGTGGATCTGGGAGTCCAATCCAGGTCACCTGACCCGGCACCCCTGTGCTATCCGGCTTCTGAGATGCAACCCCCAAAAGCCAAAAAAACTCATGGCATAAGGATCAAAATTCCATCCTAGTTGGCTGTTCAAATGAGCAAGTGCCTTTAGAATAAAAGTGAGCTAAAATTAAAATTCTTACGACGCCCGGAGCAGCGGCTGCCTGGCAGGTGGTGGCTGAGGTCCCGTGTCCCCAGCCTGGGCTTGGAGGGTGTGCCTTCGGGGACAGGGGCCTGCGGCTGGCGGTCTGGTTTGAGTTAGGTGCGGGCTCCGCAGAGCTCGGGCTCATGGGGCTTTGTCACCCAGCCCGGTGCCTGCGGGGTGGTGACAGTTTATGTTTCCTTCCTTCTTCTTCTTTCTTATTTCTGCCCCCCACCCCCTGCCCCTTTCTTTATCGTCTCAGATTTCCGCCTCACACCACAAAAATGCCAAGCCTGCCCCGTTTCCACGGGGACACACAGGCCCGGGCACCGGGTGTCACAGCAGGACCCGCCAGCTGGCCCGGCCTGGAGAAGCGCTCGCGCAGGGTGTCCCCGTCTGTCCTTCACGGTCATCATCGTCGTCATTGTCCCTGCTGGCCCCTCTGCAGAGGGTGGGGACAGCACAGGGAGGAGACCCTGGGGAGAGAGAGGGGCTGTCATCGGGGCGCCGGGCAGAGAGGGGGTGGAAGGAGTCCCCCGACCGGGTCACTGACGGGCTTGACTCGGTGCACTTGAGTCGCCGATGGACGTCTCGGGACACCTCGGGGAGATGCTGCCCGCGAGGTCCCCTTGAAACGGCCTCAAGCCCAGGTCAAGGGGCTCGGGCCAAAGTGGCCATCCCGGAGGGTCTGTGGATGAGCCTGGGACTGGGAACGGGGGCCTGGGGGACACCAGGGTGGCGCTTCCCATCAGGGGGACCCTCAGCTCCTCCTCCTCGCCCTCTGGACGGCTTTGGACAGAGCCCATGTCCCCCCTGGTGCCCTTGGCCCCCAGGACACCCCGCGCCCCGGGTCCCTTCCTGCCGCTCCTCAGGACCCTTTCTGAGTCCGTCTCCGCTTCCAAGGGGGTACGTGGTGGAGCACCCGGCTGCCTGCCCTCGCTCCTGGGTGGCCCTGTCCTGCCCAGGGCTGGGGAGAGTCTCTGTGCGGGTGTCTCCCCGAAGACATCCCCGGGTCCCGCTGGGGCAGCCCCGCCACGTCCCAAGCCAGGCTGGACTCCTGGAGGTGCCCTCCGGGGTTCTGCCCCAGGTGAGGGGCCCTCCTGCTGCTCAGGCCCAGGTCCCGGGGCTGCCTGGCCTTCTCCCTCCCCCCACACCCTGCAGCGGCCACCCCCCCAGAGCTTGCTCAGCGCCCATCTGGTCATGAATCCTGACTCCCGGGCACCCGCGGCCACCCTGCTCCTGTCCCATCACTCACGCCCTGTGGCAGAGCCAGCCTCTGGTTCTCTCCCCAGCCCCACCCTGGCGTGCTGCCCTCCAGTCTAGTGGACCTTCAGAAGTGGACACCAGGCCAGGCGTGGTGGCCTCACTTGTAACCCCAGCACCTAGGGAGGCTGAGGCAGGAGGATCGCAAGTTTGAGGCCAGCCTCAGCAGCTTAGACCCTGTTCCAAAATAAAAAATAAAAAGGGCTGGGGATGTGACTCGGTGGTTAAGCACCCCTGGGTTCAGTCCCTGGTACCAAAAAAAAAAAAAAAAAATGGACGTGGGATCTTGTCACTCTCCTGCTTAGAACTCTCAAATGCTTCCCAGCACACATCTGATCTGGTGCCAGATCCCCACTGTGGGTCACTGTCCCCCGCCTGCCCCTACCTGCCCCCACAGGGCACAATAGCCTCCTTGCTTCTCCTTGGCTTTTCCAAGCATATCCACGCCACAGTGCCTTTGCACTGCCATTTTTCATGCCAAGATGACCCCCCCATGGGTCCCAGGATGACCTCTCTGTTCAGATCATGTTTCCAAAGCTGCCCCTGAAAGGCCTCACCTGACGGCCTTCTGCAGTGACCTCCTGCTCAGAGGCCACCCAGCCCACCTGCCCACACCTGCTTTATGCACCTTTATAAGACTGACTCCTCTGTTGCTTCCCTGGTGTCATAGCTGAACTGTGGGGACTTCTTGTTCACCATCGTGTCCCCAGGGCTGACCACTTGTGGATCCCTCACTCGCCGGTGCTCAAGAATTTGCTGGATAACAGAAAATCCAAACATCCCGAAGGCTGAGCCAGCAGAACGCATTCACGGGAGCCCCACACGGTGATACTTGTTGAATGAATTAATGTGAAGTTATTTGCCCTTTTGATAGTTCCTTGTGAGCAGACCCAGGGCTTGATTCTCTTGGCATTTCTCATGATGCTTTAGTAAGCTGTGTGACCTTGGATGAGCCACCTGACCTCTCTGAGCTTCAGTTTCTTCATCTGTAAAATGAGATCAACAATGGCATCCGAGTCACAGGTTGCTGGAAGGATTGGATGAGTTCATCTGTTAAGATCTTAGAACATTGACTGGCACCAAGTAGGTGCCCATGAGGAATTAGCTATTACGATCATCCCGGTCTTAACCCATAGCAGGTGCTTCAAAAGCTACCAGGTAGAGGACTGAGCGCACACGGGGTCGCCTCCAGCTGAACCCAGAGAGTCCGTTTCTGTCGCCCTTGGCTTTCCCGAGCTGGGAGCCGGGGATCGTGGACCACGGGGACTTCAGTGGTGCTGGAGACCTCAGCCTGCGGGCAGCGCCTGCTGGGTCTGTGGTCAGGCCGGCCCCAAAGCCTTCCTCCCGCGCCCAGCCCGGGAGCCTCCTCCTGTGTTTGTGGGTGGAACTTCATTTTTTGTGGTTTTTGGCTTTTTCTCGTGTTCCGGATTATAAAGTCATCTGTGCCACTGCGGGGAGTTCACAGCGAGCCCCGAATTACAAAAGGCAGGAAGAAGCAGGTTGCCATCAGCGCGTGCGTAAAAGGTTTTTATATATTTATACAGAGAGACAGCGGCCGGGGACAGGGAGGGAGGGGACGGGAGGAGGGGACAGGAGGGAGGGGACCATGAGAGGGAGGGTGCTCCCCGCGGGCTGCCGCCTCCTGGGGTCGGTTCTCTTTGTATCTCTTCCTTGATGCTGTTGGAATTTTTGTTCAAATGTGTTTTATCTTTTTTTATTTTCTCAAAAATAAACTTTTTGGATCATCATTTTCAAATGGAAAGCGGATCATGAGCTGGGGACTCGGGGTTCATCCATTCAGGGCCCCTTCTCTCGGGGGTGTCTCGGGGGCCCCCCTCCCTTGGTGGTGGCCCTGGTGGAGGCTCCGGCCGGGCGCTGCTGTTTAGGGTCCTTCTGCGGAACGTCCTGCGGGGTCTCCGAGCCACGCCCCCTTGAGGAATCTCTGTCCCCTGAACAGCCACCTCCCCTGTCCTCGCCCAGGAGATGGAGGGATCCGTTGAACGAGTAAAGGAACCAGAAGAGCAAAACTCTAGAGGGCAACCAGGTGGTTCTTACTCCCACCACCCAGAGGCCGCTGCCGGCTCCGGTGGGTCTCCTTCTTCTCATCCAGACGTTCCCCCTGCATTACTGCCGAATGTGGTAGGAAGCCCACTTCACTCCTCTTTTCCTCACTGATGTCACAGCACAGGCCTTTCCTAAGGTATGAGGGAGGATCATTTCCTGCCGGGCGCGGTGCTGCCCACCTGTCATCCCAGCCGCTGGGGAGGCTGAGGCAGGAGGATCGCGAGTTCAAAGCCAGCCTCCGCAGTTCAGCGAGGCCCTGTCTCAGTGGGACCCCGTCTGTCTCTAAGTAAACTACAAAAAAGGGACTGGGGAGGTGGCTCAGCGGTCGGGGTCCCCTGAGTTCAAAAAGAGAAGTATCATTTCCTGAGTCACCAAGAGTCCTTCCCGGCCAGGGGACAGATGGCGGTGTCTGGAGACTTTCTGGGGAGTGACTTAGGAGGGAGGGGCATTGCCCACTGCTGAACGGGACACTCCCCAGGTCTCGCCCCCCAGGACCCGCCCACCCACCTGCCAGCCCTGGGGGGGCTGAGAACCCTGCGGGGACCCCGGGGACCACCATCTGACCAGTGTCCTCCTGCCTCTGGTTTCTCCCTGACACAGACGACATGGTGACCAAGGCCTGGGCCGCGATCTCCACCAGCTTCCCGCCGTTTCCTTCGGGTGAACTGCGGGGCTTGACCTCGCTGAACTTGGCTGTCGGGGCACCGGGAGGCCGCCCCCTGGGCCTGTCTGTCCTCTGCGCGTCCGTGGTCGCTCCCAGCTGCGGGTCCGTCAGGGAAACCCCCAGACCTTCCTGGCTGGGCGCTGGCTGTGCTCAGGGCTCCCCGTGGGGCCTCACCTGGACCTCAGGGCCTGCCTGGGGCAGCTGGGTCACCACCATCACAAACACCCTCCATCCTGGGAGCCCAGGGAGGGGAGGCAGCTGCAAGGTGGGTACTGAGGGGCACTTCCGTCCCTGCTGGGGGCCAGCGACACCGACCCGTAGGCACAGTGTGGACACCTCCGTGGAGATGGGCTCAGGGGCCCACGGTGCCTCCCCTCCATCAGGCCTCCTCTAGGGGGCAGGGGGCGCTCACCAGCCCTCGCCCAGCGGAGGCCTCATTCGTTCAACAGGTGCTTACTGAGTGCTCCAGTGCCAGGCCCTGCGGACGGAGACAGGCAGAGCCTCGCCCTCATCCACGGCTTTCTAGAGGGGACAGAGTCACATGAATTAGGTATAATACAGTGTCGGGAAGTGGTCAGTGTTTGAAAGAAAAATCCTCTGGGGCAGGGCACAGTGACATGTCAGGGAGTGCGATCTTAGACAGGAGAGTCTGAGAGGGGATCTCTGAAGAGGGAGTATTTTAAAGGGCCACGAGCACTGGGACTCTCTGAGACTAGCGAGTGCAAAGGCCCTGGGGCAGGAATGCGTTGGGAAAGGAGGGAAGGGGAAGGTTGGAGAATGAGGCCAGAGTGAGACGTGGGGGCCATACCACACGGGGGCGTCCCCCCACTGGAGGGTTTGGGCAGGGTGAGAAAGAGCCCAGTCCATTTAAAGCAAAGAGTGGGCCTGGCGCTGAAGGGAGGAAGGGGCACGGGGAGCGAGAACACAGTGAAGGGAAGGATGGGGACATGGTGATGGGGACCTCACTTAAGGGTGGCACAGAAGGTGGGAAGTGGACAGACTCCAGGCACGTTCTGAAGACAGTCAATGTGGGCCGATGGGTCGCACAGGGGTCCAGGGTGAGGGAGGAGGGGCACGGCCGGCCACCGGGAGGGAGTCCCAGGGAGCTGGGCAGCCGTGGACATGCTGGGGTCCGTGCCTCCGTGGTGTGTCCACCCGGGATGGAACCCACGAGGGCAGCCAGGGGCACCTCCATGTCCCCGAGGCTCACTGCTTGCCGTACATGGGAGATGCTCTGGGCGCGGCGGGGGCTGTCCCCCGGGGCAGGGGCTGTCAATGCCACGGCACTCCCTCCATGAGGAAGGCCATCTTCACCTGCTGCTAGAAGGTGTGACATCCAGGAGGAGCTGTGGGCAGGGCAGGCCTCCAGGTCAGGGTGAGGACTAGGAGGGTCAGGGAAACCGACATCTCCCGACTGCCCTCTGAACACCTGAGGTCACTTTCCTGAGAGGCAGAAGAGCTGGCCTCCACCCAGGGGGTCAGCCAAGAGCTGCAAAGGACAGACGAAGGTGGACAGGCGCTGGGTGACCAGACCCCTATGCCCTGGCGGACCCCACGCGCTAGTTACATGGTCTCTCTTCCGCGAGCCTCAGTTGCCTCCTTTGTAAAGTGGACTAATATTTTCAACCAGGAGACTATTATTTATGTGATTCCCCGTTCAACGTAGAGAGTCGCAGTGTGGAGCGCGTGCAGCGGAAGCCGGACAGAGAAGAGCTACGTGACGGCCTCTGGCCGAGATGAGCGAGGTTGTGATGGGACCGGGCTGCGGGCTGCCAGGAACTGGAAACCTGGTCTCACTTTCTCTTGTTGGAATGAGTCCCCCATAAACCTGGGGTTTAGAATGGTGCAAATTTACTCCCTCACTGTCTTGTGGGTTAGGAGGTTGACGTGCGACTTTCTGGATTAAAACAAGGCTTGGACAGGGCCGGGCTCCTTGGCGGAGCGTCTGTGGGGGAATTTGTTTTCTTGTGTTTCCCAGATCTGAAATACCACCCACTGTCCCCTTCCTCCACCTTCAAAGTCAGCAGTGTTGTATGTCGGACTGGTCCTCCTCAGTCACAGCCCCCTCTGACCACTGCGTGGAAAGACTCTCCAGGTCTGAGAACTCCTACGACCAGATAATCCAGGGTATATCAACATCTTTAACCCTGATCGTATTTGAAAAGTCCATTTTCCCCTTTAACACATTTAAAGTTTTTAGGGATATTGCTTGGACATCTTTTGGGATCATTATTCTGCCGGCCACACCAGCCCAAACCGGCTTTGATATTTATTGCCTTGTGAAACAAAGACTGAAGGTAACTGTGGGCTTCAGGCATAGTTTGATCAGGGCTTGATCTTTGTTTCTGTGCCTCTTCGTTCTCTGCCTTCCAGGCTTTCTCCTTAAAATGGCTTATTTCACAGTTGCAGAAAGGCTTCCAGCAGAAACCAGTGTTGGGCAAACCTTTTCCCCTCTTGGGGGAAAGAAACAACTTTCCCACCTCCACAGTACAAGAATCCTGAGCTATGCTCTAAAAAAAAAAGACTGTCTCTGATGGAGAATCCCTTTGGGGAGTAGGGAGTCAGAGTTATCCTGATTATTTACCCTGGAGGTCGGGGTGGGATCCGCCCGCCCAGGGGGAGGGGGAGGAACCACAGTGGCCAGGCAGTGATCCGGGCCCAGCCAGGGAGGGCTCATTCATCCTCACAGCTCTCTGAGGGAGGGTGGCGCCCTGCTCACCCTGTGTCCGTGACTGAAGGACGGAGGCTCCGGGGGCTTAGGTGACTCGCTGTAAGTCCCACCGTCTGCGGGTCCTGGGGCTGCAGCTGCTCTGAGTGCCAGTGGTTACGCAGAGATGCCCGCTGGGCGAGTCACCTCACCCCAGGAAGTGGGGAGCCCAGCGAGGCCACGTCCAGTGTGCTGGGGACAGGCCAGTGCTGGATCCAGGCCGCCACGGCCGGGCGTGGGTCAGCTGGCGGGACAGAGGCTGTAGGGTTCCCCCCAACCTTGAATCATTTTTTTCCCATCTTAATTCAGTTCTTTGGGACGGGCCTCCCACCCCAGCCCCGTGGAGAAGTTAGGCCTCGCAGCCAGAGGACTGTCGGGACAGCGGCCCTGGACCCGCCCAGCCGGGGAGGCTGCTGCCCCTCTCCAGCCCCGGCTGGCTGGGCCCAGTGCTCCTGATGACAGCCAAGGCCCCTTGGCCTGGACCCCAGGGCCAGGACAGCCTGTCCATCCAGCTCGCCGCAGCTGGACCACGGGATACAGACTCATCAGCACTGCCACCAACGGGGGTGGGGCCACTCGTCTTACTCGGTGACAAAATGACCGGCGTGCGGGGAGATGCTTGCTTTGGTCACAGGGCCAGGAAGAGAGGGGGTGGTGCGGGCATCCAGGCCACCAGCGTGGACAGGCAGGAGCTGCACTCTGCTGGGCACGGGGCGGGGTCTCAGTGATGGGGTCTGGGCTGGAGGCCCCGGGGCGCCCAGCACATCTACAGCCTGGACACGTGGAGCTGGGTTCAGGCCAGCCGGACGTCTCTCTCCAAGTGACTTGAGGCAGCGCCACCTGGGCCTCACTTCTTCACCTGTGAATGAAGGAGCTGGTCACGGTGGCCTCTCAGGACCTCCCTGGTGGCCACTGTCCAGGATCAGACTGGCCGTGATGGAACAGCGGTTGTCCCTGATGTCACAGACACCTTCGCCAGGTGCACACGGAGATGGAATGAGCTTGGTTTAGTAAGAAAGGGCCAGGCTGGACCTGGACATCCTAACTGGGTGACCCCGGCCCCCGGACCATCTCAGAGCAAAGGGGCAGCTTTGACCATGTCCCCGCTGGCTCCCTGGGAAGTCCCACAGAGCAGGCAGGGGCAGAGACCCTGGGGAGGGCAGAACCCCCTGAGCTCATGTGTGAGTGTGTGTCAGTGTCAGTGTGTGAGTGTGTGAGTGTGAGTGTGTGTATCAGTGTGTGTCAGTGTCAGTGTGTGTCAGTGTCAGTGTGTGTGTGAGTATGAGTGTGTGGGTGTGAATTTGTGGGTGTGAGAGTGTGAGTGTGTGTGAGTGTGGGTATGAGTGTGTGAGTGTCAGTGTGTGGGTGTGTGTGAGTGTGAGAGTGAGAGTGTGGTGTGAGTGTGAGTGTATGTGTGAGTGTGTGAGAGTGTGAGTGTGTGTGAGAGTGTGAGTGTGTGAGAGTGTGAGTGTGTGTGAGTGTGAGAGTGTGAGTGTGTGTGAGAGTGTGTGTGAGAGTGTGAGTGTGTGTGAGTGTGAGTGTGTGAGAGTGTGAGTGTGTGTGAGAGTGTGAGTGTGTGTGAGTGTGAGTGTGTGTGAGTGTGAGTGTGTGAGAGTGTGAGTGTGTGTGAGTGTGAGTGTGTGTGAGTGTGAGAGTGTGAGTGTGTGTGAGTGTGTGTGAGTGTGAGTGAGTGTGAAAGTGTGAGTGTGTGTGAATGTGTCAGGGGCTGTCCTGGGAGGGTCTTTTCAGGGCTGACCCTGCGGCTGAACTTGGGATCCTGCTGAGGTCCCCATGGACACTCGTGTCTGGACCTGGGGCAAAGGATGGACAGCAGGAGGTGGAGCCTGGACCTGTCCCCAGCAGGTGGTGGCATGGCGCTGTGGCTCCGCTCCCCGGGCACTACTGCTGTGACCTGTCCTGAGGAGCTGACTTTGCGTCTCCTTTCCTGGTCTGAAAGGGGGAAGTGACAGTCCAGCCGTGGGGCCAGGCGAGGACTGGTGAGACAAGGTGGCCGGGCACGTGCCCCTGGGCACAGCCGGGGAGACCTGCAGCTTCCTCCCCCGCTGGGGAAATCCTCAGCTCGGGCTCCCACGGTGCCGCGGGTCCAGGGACAGCGTCCCAAAAGCGGACTGCGGTGCGGGAGAGCTCGTGGGAACCTTCCGGAAGGATCCTCAGCTCTGTGGTTTCAACTGGGGCCCAGCTGTCGGGGGGGTGAGTGGGTGGACCCAGGAATTCCACTGTGAACTTGTGCCCAGAGTTTCAGTGGCCTCTGAGGACCCTGTACAGGTGGCCACTGTGGCCTACTCCTGAGGTGGACGCTGGCGCCTGCTGGAGGGGACAGCTGGAGCCTAGTGCGTCCTCCTCAGTGGCCAGGGACAGGATTCATGCCGAGCAGCTCAGCCGGGCTCCCCGAGGCTCTTCCACCTGCTCAGAGAGGGCGCCCCGGCCAGGCAGAGGGCTGCTGGTGGCCTCCTGCTCTGACGGCATAGGTGGCCAGGCCCCTCTGCTCCCACAGACCTGCGTGTCCCCAAGGACCGCAGCATGGACCTGCCTCCTGGCCTCCTCGCAGGGTTCCGATCTGACCGGCCACTGACTCACAGCCCGAGGGGAGTGTTGGCACGAGCAGGCAGACAGCGGGCTGCATTCCCGAGGCCTTCGAGGAGGCCATCATGACAGGGCGTGATTGGGGCCACCCACCCACCCAATTATCTCCTCGTGGATGCCTGGAATTCCACCCTGCGCACTTCATTCTTTTGGCGCAGATTGCGGCCTTATCTCAGCTCCCCTCTTTACATACAAGCCCCCGGGGGAGCGTAACATACCTGAGCAGGACACGTGTCCAAACCTCTCCCTCCGGCCCAGGAATCCAAGTGTTCAGCTCCAATTCTCCAGCCTCCCAGTCCCCGGGACTTTCAGTCACTCCATAAAGGGGACCCTGCCTCTGCCCTGCGTTGCCCGGGGCCGACGCGGTCCGTCCAGGGGGCCTGTGGTCCATCCAGGGGGCCTGTGGTCCGTCCAGGGGGCCTGTGGTTACTCTCACCACCCCCGGCACCTCGCCCAGCCCAGAGCACAAGGAGCTCACTAGATTCTGTCCAGGGGACGAACGAATCTTCTATCCGAATAAGGCAGGGCCCGGTGGGGTCAGCACCAACTCCGGACCCCGCGGCCTGGCTGACCTTTTGGCTATGCCACGGCCCAGCTGTGGGACCCCAGGCCAGTCTCTGCAGCTTTCCCAGCCTCAGTCTCCAAATTGGTAACATGGGAATCGGGAGCGTTGTTAGGAGGATCCCCTGCGTTCACGTCTGTGAGGGACTGGGGACATTTCCTGGCACACGCACGCGATGTAAGTGTCTGTTAAGTAACTAAAACCCACGAACTTGACGGACACACGTGGGAGGCGTTTGCTGATGCTCCTTGGCTGGTCTCACGGCTGCTCAAGGTGGGGACAGCACTTCACCACTCGCCCTGTCCTCTGCGGCTGGCACGGGGCAGACGGCAGGGCGTGCTGGTGGATGGGGCTGACCCCGTCCTCCTGGGCCCAGGTCCCCACCGGGAGCCCCAGCCTGGCTGTGCACGCGGCAGCCCAGGTTCTTGGAGATGCAGCCACAAGTCCAGCCGCTGCGGGTCCCCGGGGCTGTCTCCTGCCTGTTTGGACGCAGACAGTAACTGTCATGCAGAACCCGTGCTCACGAGGCAGAGACTAGGGCAGGGACAGGTGTGGAGGCGGCCTGTACCTGTCCAGCGTCCCCAGGTTGTGGGCACACGATTGGCGATCAGCAAGTCCACGTCACTGAAGTCTGAGTGGCTTGGAGCAGCCGTTCTGTTCGTGACCCTCCTGGGCACCTCTACCATGTCAGCTCGGGTCCTCGGCTTGGCCAGCCCCGTGCCCAGCTCTTCACACGGCCCCTTCTGTTTTCTACATTCCCTCTGCACGTGGGTGTCCAGCCTGGATCCCGTGGCTCGTCCCTCGATATCTGCCTACACCGTTCCATCCTTCACGGAAGGCACACGCCCAAGTTTGGTTCATCACTCAGCAAACATTCACCGCAGCTTACACGGTCCCTCGGGGGACTCTCGCTGAAGCTGGGTAGTGTGCTGGGCACCCCACTGGGAAGCAGGGACCCCAAACCTAAAGTCTGGGGGGAGATGGAAAGTGAACCAAGAATTGACTAATCATGGGGGGGTGTGAGGGGCGGAGGCTGCTGTGGGCCACAGAACACGGAGCCCTGACTGGCTCCTGGGTCTCGGGAAGGTGCATTAGGAGGCAGGTTTGAGGTGAGTCCCAGGGACAGAATTGAGTCAGCGGGTCAAAGAAGGGCAAGGGCCAGGCGGAGTTTAGACTGATGCCAAGAGCCAGGCAGATTTGAAATGGAGAGTCAGATGGGGCACGTCGAGTTTGACATGAAGTGAGGCTGGTGGTTTACAAAGTGAAATTGGTGATTCTTAAGTTTTTTTTTAAATCACAGAGAGGTATGATTTTTATATAATAAAATTCACCAATATTGAAAGTACATACTGTTCAGCCATTTTTGACAAGGATGTAAAGTTGCATACTTTCACAAGTTCTAAAAGTGTCCATTGCTCCCCAGAGTTCCTTCTTCACTGCTGAGCAATAGTCCTTGAGAGTGGCCATACCACATTTCAATACCCTCTCACCAGCCAGAAAGGCTGCAGAGAAGGCTGTGCCCACTGCAGAGCTCATGGCCTTATAGCCTCTCCACCTTCTAGAAAAGTCCAGGAGGTTGTTTGCCTGGGGGAGGGGACAGCAGGCATTCTTTAGGAGAGGCCGACTGGCTTTCTTCTTCTTGTCCCTCTCCCTTCCCCTCCCCTCCCCACTTCTACTGGGGATGGAACCCAGGGGCACTTCACGGAACCACATCCCCCGTCCTTTTTATTTTTTATTTTGAGACAGGGTCTCACTAAGTAGCTGAGTCTGGTCTTGAACTTGGGATCCTCCTGCCTCAGCTTCCCAAGTCGTTGGGATTACAGACATGACCACCATGGCCCACGGACAGGCCTTCTGTGTGCAGGGAGACGTGAGTCTCAGTAGCCAGCCTCGTGCAGAAAAACAGTCGTGTGTGTGTGTGTGTGTGTGTGTGTGTGCGCGCGCGCGTGCGTGCGCATGTGGAAATGTCCGATGTCCTCCCTGTTCACAGGGCAGGCCTGACCAGCTTGTCAGCAGGAGGAGGAGACTTATGAGCAAGTTGGGGTCAGAGGAAATAACCGTGTGTTTCCATACGGGTTTGGCACATCTCCTCTATGCTGAATACGTCCCCCCCCCTTCTGTGCACCACTCTCTCTGAAATGGGGATCCCACTGGCAAGGGCCACCTTGGAGGACAGAGGACTGCTGTGGCTGATACTTGAGGTCAGTGCAGTCAGAATCTCTGGAGAGGGGGGACGAGGCATCAGCATTCTTTGAAGACCTCCCCAGGTGATGTCAACCTGCAGCCAACACTGAGAAAAGTGAAAGGTTGAGAAAATGTGAGAAGTGGGTTCCCAGACCTTAATGTTCCTAGGAATCCTCAGGGGATGTTGTTGGAAGTGCAGATTTTAGTCTGTGGGTCTGGGATCAGGCTGCGAGCCTGGTGCTGATGCTACTGGTCCAGGGACCACACTTTGAGTAGCTCAGCGCTGCAGGAGGTGGGCGGCGGCCTGAGTGTCCTCTCCACACAGCAGGGACCTGGGGCTAAGAGCCGAGCTCCCCAGCCTCAGCCTGGCCCGGGGCTGTGGTCTCCTGGCTCCTGGCCGGCCTTGGGCTCTTCCTCTGTGGGGGAGCGGCCCTCACCCCACCGGGTACCCTGCACTGCGGCTCAGCCTACCCTGCTCCTTCCCTGCAGGGTTTAAGAGCACGCGGAGGAGGACTGGGAGGAGAAGTCCGCGAAGACGTGATCCCATCTCTCCCCGCTCTCCAGGCCTCACTGTGGAATCAGTAGAGGCCCAGGCGGCTACTATTGTAATGACCCACACTTATTGAGCGCTTGCTGTGTGCCCAGCCCCAGGCAGAGCAACTGCTTCTGTGCCTTCTCCAACAACCCCGGGAGACGAGGCTGTAATGACACCCATTTCACAGATGAGGAGACTGAGGTTCTTTGCCTGAGATCACGCGACTTGCCAACGGTGGGGCCTCTGGGTGGGGGGAGGGTCTTCTGAGCTGAATCCGTCTTCCTGGAACCTGTCCCCAAAGGCCACCTTGTGCCCTGTAGAGCTTCCCGCCCTCCTTATGCCACCTGCAGGTGCGCGAGCCCTTCCCCCGGGTGCCCAGAGGAATGAGCCTCCCCCGCAGCTCTGACCCAACAAAGAAGAGGAGCAGAGACCTCGGATACCTCGGGGCCCCCAGGCTAAGTGGGGCCCAGCCACCAACCGGAAATTAACTCCAAGAGAGAAGGGAGCCGTCTCTGGGTGCAGGGGGATGAAGCTGTTTTCTGTTCTTTATTAAAGTAACAGAGGGGAAAACCGACTGTGTGCAGGGCAGGGCGTGCGCTTCCCGCGGCACCACCCCGGGCTCCGGGGACATCTTTATCCACTTACCCAGGGACTCAGGAAATTCTCTCCCAAGCCAGTTTTATTGGAGATTTTGGAAGCAAAGCTCACAGTCTCTCAATCAATAACAGATGAAAAATGCTCGCATCGCATATTTTGGGGAGGACGTTTGCCTAGTCTTGTCCCCTCTGAAGGGCCTGGCCCTGGAAATCCCCATCTGATCAGACGTCGCTGGGAAATGAAGTTCAGGATGGTTCTAGAAACCAGAGTCATCAACAGGGGCGCAGTGGGAAGGGGGCGTCCGGCCTGAGGCAGACCCAGGGGCTCCCTGGTCTTGCGAGGGCTGGAGTCCGCCCCTTTGCCCCTTGGCTCCCAGCTTGCTCCCTGACTGGTCAGCTCAGGTCTCCAATCCATCAGATCCAGTCCGTGGCTGGCTGGGGACAGGCACCCGTGCATGCCCTGTGAGCAGGGTGGGCAGCCCGATCTGCAGAAGCAAATTCAGCAGAAATCTTCTCTTCCCCACCCTGTATCCCACCGGTACGTGGAGTGGAGAAGAGGGTCCATGATGGTCTCTTGAGCCCCCGTCCCCATCTTCATAGAAGGCAGGTGAGAAGGGTCAGGGAGGCCCCAGGAGTAGAGCCCTGGTTACCATCCGCCCTCTGCAGCAAGCCAGACCCCCAGGCACAGAGCCAGGATCAAGCTCAATCTCACTACAAGCCGTGGGCCCGTCTGTGGGCCGTTTGGACCTCGGTTTCCTCGTCTCTAAAACACGGTGGGGGCCAGGTGTTTCTCCGAGGGTAGTGTGTGGACCACCTGCTCAGGAACAGCTTGGGGTGGGGCGACTGGGTGGAAATGCCGATTCCTGCCACCCCACAGACCTCTGGGCGGGGTCCTCGGGAGGCAGGCCCGGGAAGCTGCGTTGGCGATCCGATCCCCCTGGAAATTCTGATATCCCGGTGTTGGAGCGAGAGTCCTAGAGTACCTGAGTGCCTGCCAACCTGCCAACCTGGACCACGCCCAAAGGCAGGAGGCTGAGGGGGTGACTCCCCGGCGTCACTCCCTGTGCTAAGGGCTTCCCACGTATCATCTCATCTAACCACCGGGTCAGCCTTGGAGGCGAGGACCTCTTATCCCCATTGCACCAGGGAGGACAGGCAGGACCCCTTCGCTGCTCTGAGGCAGACGGCAGAGGCCTCACTAACGAAATGCCGCAGGCTACTCGGGGTCCTCTTGAAGCCTGGAGTCCCGGGGGTGGCCTTCGGGTGTTGGCATCTGAGGTCCAGGGGACAGGGATGGAGTGTTGCCCTGGGTGCATCTTTCACTCATTCACCCACTCATTCATTTGTGTGTCACTCGTCTGTTGCCGCCGACTAATCTGGGGTTGTATTAGAACTCTGAGTGACGCACACAAGGCAAATTCAGAACAAGGGAGCCAGCTAGCACAACTTGTATCTAAAGTGTCCAAAGGAGAAGGTATGTACGGTTTCAGTCACGGCTGGATCCAGGTGCTCGGTGCTGAGTGTCAGGAAACTTGCCCCGTGTCCTTTTCCCTCTGTGTTGGTGTCGCTCTCAGGCAGGCTTTTGTTTTTCCTTTGCCTATAAACTTGCTTTTCAGCGGCGGCAGCTTGAGTCCTGCCTGCTCAGCCCCCATCTGACAGAGACACCTCTTTCCCAAGAGATCAGCAAAAATCCCAGAGAGCCTTCTCATTGGCTTCACCTAGGTCACATGTTCATGCCTGAGCCAATCACTGAGGTCGCAGGGCTCTGATTGGCCAAGGCCCAACAGATCAGCTGGCCTAGGTCTGGAGGAAGGTGTCCCCTCAGGGAGCCTGACTTGCAGTTGGTGGAGGAGGAAGTGGCTGTTGGGTGGGCAAAAACGGGGGGTGTCCCCTACCCAGAGGGAAGAATTCTGCAGTGTCCCCGGCTCCCCACCCAGCTCCAATTTGACTCCAGACATACTCAGTCCATCGCTGTGATTTCTCCTCAGTTTCACGATGGCCCCTCGTGGTTTGGAAGTGCCAAGCCAGGATGTCCCTCTGTGGCCGGTCCAGCTTGTGGACACCTGCCACTCCCCAGGCATTCCTTACCTGCCTGGCCAAGCCCCTTATGGACAGGGCCCCTCTTAATCCTGTCAGCAGCTGCCCCGGAAGTGGGACCGTCAACCCCCTTTTCTGCTGGAGGAAGTTGAGATCCAAGAGGTAAAGGGAAGGGTCACAGCTGCCCAGGAATGGCCAGTCCACGGGCTGCTAGGGCCCATGCTCTCTGCCTTGGCCGGGGCCCAGGGCCACCTGCCCACAGGGAGAACTCAGGGAGGGGAGGGGCTGCTTATTCAGAACAGACCAGAAAGAAATGCCCAGGGACGAGGTTTTCTGAGACCTTTCCCAGCTGAGCTGTTGCAGTCCCAGGAAGCAGGCCCCTTGGGGACAGGATTCGGGAGGGCACGCCCTCGGGGGCACGCCTCAAGCTTTCTGGTTTGTAGGGTAACCGAGGTCACCAGGAGCCAGGAGGGGTGGGAACCACATGTTTGCCGGGTATCCCGGGTTCCCAGAACTGAGCCCATGGGCTGAGCAGGATACCAGGAATCTCAACCGTCACCGTCCTCGTGAGCAAGAGTCTGAGGACATCAGTACATCGAGGAGCCCCGGGAACACACTGTTCAGGGCTTGCAAACTCAGCTGTCAGGGTTGGGCAAGTGACATTCCCGGGTCTAGGGAGAGGGCCATATCTGGGAACAGGAAGGCCCGGACTCATCTCCAAAGGGAAGGCTGCCACTCAGCCTCCGTGTCACGTGGAGGCCTGGGCCCTATGTTGCCCCACTGGAGTTTCCCGAGAAAGCCCAGAACTTTGGATTTTTATGCAAACACCTCCAGCCTGAAAACTGAGTTTTAACCTTAAAAGGACACTAGGACAAGTTGGGTGTGGAGCGCACACCTGTAAGTCCTGCTTCTCAGGAGGCCGAGGCAGGAGGACAACAAGTTCCAGGCCAGGCTAGGCCACTCGGAGAGACTCTGTCTCAAAATAGAAAATAAAAATTGCTGGGGAGGTGGCTCCGTGGCAGAGCACCCCCAGGTCCAATCCCCAGAACTAACTGCAAAAGTAAAACCAAACGAAAAACACGAAAAGGCTGAACCAGCGCGTCCACGGGTCTCGGGACCCGGCCTCGCCTTTACCATTGAGGAGGCTGAAGCCAGAGAGGGGCGATAACTCACCCAAGGTCACACAGCCACAAGGAAAATCAGGCCTGCCTTCCAGGCCTGTAGTCCCAACCCCAGGTCCCTTGCACGTCTCCTGCAGAGGCCGTCACACAGTGCTTGTGACCAGTTAGTGTGCATTGTCACAGCTCAAGTGGAGGCAGCGTGGGATGTGGGCCTCCATTTTACAAATGAGGAAGTGGAGGCCAGAAGAGCTGGGCCAGACCCCACAGCCAGGGGAAGGAAGGCAGAGCTCTGGCCCCGGGCTGCTCTGCTGGATGGCGTTCAATCCTCAAGTCTGGGGTCCAGCTGAGTCAGGCCTTCCCGAAGCTGCGGCCTCTCAGGGGAGAGGGTATGGTTACAAGATGAGGCTCGAATTAAGGATGCTCCCTGAGCCCAAATGTGTGAGACAGAGGAGGAGGGAGGTGCCACAGCAGCCGGCTTGCGGGGGCGAGGGGCTGGGATAACCGGTGACTCGGTGAGTCTGCACAGCCACCCAGGCACAGAGCCGTTCAGACTCGCCCAGCGTCACACCTGGGAGGTGGACCGGCTCAATTTGCACCCACTGGACCAGATGCAGACTCTGGGAGCAGACGGGCAGGAGCAGTTTCCTGGGGGCAAGAAGCTGAGCTGGCCAAGCAAGGCTGAGCCCGGAGGTGCTCGGAGGCCACAGGACACAAGCCCTCCACTGTCCAGAGCACACCGAGGTCAGGCACGTAATCCCAGGGGCTGGGGAGGCTGAGGCAGGAGGACCACAAGTTCAGAGCCAGCCTCAGCAACTTATTGAGGGCCTGAACAACTCAGCGAGGCCTTGTCTCCAAATAAAACATAAAAGGGGCTGGGGTGTGGCTCAGGGTGAAGGGTCCCTGGGCTCAATCCCCGGTACCAAGCCACACAGACACCTCTGCATTTCCTGTGCCCTGAGCTCTGCCCACCCACTGCCCTGTGGGTCTGAATATCCATTTATGGACCTCTCCAAGGTGGGACCTTAAGTGTCAGGACCCTGCCTGCCTCACCTCTCTGTCACTTGATGACAAATCCTCCCCAAGCTCTTTGGCTTAAGACAGTGGTTTTGAGGTGGCTCATGTCCCACAGGCTGACAGGGCTCAGCAGGTAGCTGTTCTGCTCCCTGTGGCTCCAGACATCTGGGGCTCCCCTGGGCGGGGGGATCCAGGATGGCGCGCCCCCAGGGCTGGGGCTGGGTGCTGGGCTGGGGACGGAGCCCAGGCTGGGCGCCAGCGCTGCCTCCAGCCCTCGGAGGGACACTAGTCCTAAGAACCCCGGGAAGGCCCCCAGGCCCCCGACCTGGTCTCCGATGTCAGCGTCACTTGTGGAACATCTTGATGGGAAGGCAGGGCCCAGACCCGAGGCGCAGGGCTGGTGGGGTGACCGCGGAGGCCCTGTCCTCGGGAGCCAGCACCGCTGCCCCTCCTGACCCCCGTTGGTTCTCCGCCTGGTTTCCAGGGCTCTCCTGCCCTGTGTCCTCCCTCAGCGGCTCCGGCCAGCTCACCTGGTGCTCCACAGGGGACTCCACAGGGGACTCGTGTCCAGTGTGGCCCTTGAGGTGGCCCCTACTCACATTTACTGAGGGGAGGGGAGAGGAAGGACAGAGGGAGGGACAAGGATCTCAAGGAAGAGCCGCCGGCCTGTCAGCCCTCGCTTCTGGGATGATGGCAGCACTGATTGGTGGCCCTGCCACTGACCCAAGAGCCCCAGGCTGCCTGCACCCCGAGCTCTCGAGCGCCCTGACATCCGGGCACATGGACACCTCCCTGCGTGCCTCTTTGGTGGCCTGGGTGACAGCAGCCGCCTTTGAAAGGACCCTCGGAGGCAGAGAGAGGCCACGCTCCAGGCAAACGCAGGCGCAGGCGGCCTGCACTTGAGACAAACCAAACAAGGCAGACAACGAGCCCTGGGAGGGAGGACAGCAGGGAGCCGGTCACCTGGGACAGCAGCCCCAGGACCAAGGCACTTGGAGATCAAGAACTGTCTCACTCACCAGAGCTTTGAACTCCTGCTGACTCCGCTGGGGCCTCCGCTTACCTACGAAGCCACTTTACCTGCAAAGACCCCGTCATTTAAAGAGAAGTGGTGTCAAGAATCCACACAGCTTGGTTCAAAGCCCGGCTCAGGCGGTCACTTCCAGTGACCTTGGGCAAGTGCTTTACCACTCAGAACCTCAGTCTCCTCTTCTATGAAAAAGAGCAATCTCACTTTCCTCCTTCGGTACTTAGAGTCTCTGGTTTGCTTTTCCATTCATTCACTCCTTTGTTCCTTCTGCACACACCTGGCTGGGCTCCTCTGACCACAGGGCTCATCCCTGGGCTGGGCTCATGGGGGCTGGTTTCTGGTGCTGGGTCTCCCAACCTGCCAGGGGCCCACGGCACCTCAGGCAGCAGCGTTGGGAGCGATGCTTTCCTTTCTTTAAATAATCTTTTGTTTCCCCAATTTCTAGAGAACTCGAAAACAAAACCTGAAAAGATGCACTGATAGTTGCTGCATATGCTCCTAGTTTGTGTGTGTACACAGGTATATGTGTGCACACACGCAGCGCACACACGTCTAATCACACATACACTATGTCACAATTTGTCAAATGCACCGTGCTCTGGGCTTTGCACTGAGCAGATTAAAAGCATCATATCCTTTAGTTCTTCCGGTGACCTTACAGTGCCTGTATTATCACACACACCCTCTTTTCTAGATGGGGAGCCATTGTTCAGAGAGGGTAAGAGCTTGCCTAGGGGCACACAGCTGCTAAGTGGTAAAGGCTCCCACAGGCAGCTGGGAGCAGGTGGAGTTACCTGGGCAGGTAGAGGGGTGGGAGCCCTGGCATAGACTGGTGATTAGCACCTGGAGTCTACTCAGAGCCTGCAGAGAGGCCATGGGGAAGTGTCGTGCTGTGCGGATCAGCCTGCTCACGGCCAAAGTTAAAACCAACAGCGGCAGAGACCAGAAGCGAGCCCCAAACCCTCCCACCACCCGGAAAGGCTCTGAGCTACAGCGGCAGCCAACTGTTCCCACCGCGTTCTGTTTGACTCTAGGACCCAGGCTGCTCATGGGCACACAATGACACCCCTTCCAGAAGTGCTGTCTAAGGGGCACTTAGTAAGACACAGCGACAATCCAGCCATTCAATTTTGGATACTCTGGGAAGAACATTCCTATTGATAAGTCTCCTGTACCCTCAGTTATTCCCCAAAAAGTTCTTACGAGAGGAAAGTGTCAGGAAGTGGCCGGGAAGCCGGCGCTAGCTGCCTGCGGCTGGGACAGACGGAGGGCAGTTCTGCCCAGATGCCCAGCCTCCTGCCTGCCGCCTGCCCACTCAGTACAGGTGGCAGCCCATTGCCCCGAGATCCCAGCAGCGTTTGGCTCATGTGACTGTCCTGAGGTCTTTCCTCCACAATCCCTGCAGAAGGTGGGCATTGGGTGGAGAGCATGGAATTTGTTTTTTAAAAAAAGGGAACAAAGTGGTATCGACCAGTGTGAATGTCCCCAGAGCAGGACATTTGAAACAGCTGCATTGTATGTTATTCCATGGATAAAACAGCAAAGAAAAACTTGAATCCCCTGCCATTGGGCAGCCAGGTTGCTTCCAATGTCATGCTGTTATAAATAACACTGAAACAAACATCCTGGTGCAGACAACTCTCCATATCAAGGGATTTCTTGATAATCCTGGAGAGGCACCAAATGTTCATTTTAGCGTTTCTTGATTCTCATCACCCAGTCTGCCCCGCAGAGAGCTGTGTAGATTTGTCCCCGCTCCCGTGGGTCACAAGGGGCAGGGACCTTTCCTAAAACCCTACCTTTTTGGGGATTTAACTGGGCTAGGATTAGGTGAGGCCCAGGGGACACCTGCCTCAGGAACAAAATTTCCAGAAATGCTAAAAAAGTTCATAATCGAGATAAATATCATTTTCATGCAATATATTTTAAAAAGTCAAAGCCAATGCAAAAAAAAGAGAAAGAAAATCCCGGATGAACAACATATCAAAATTGAATAAGAATTAAATCAATGTCAAAATTAAATAAAACAAGATTCAAGAGTGTCCACTAGTCTGCCCTGGGGGAGGCCGAGGAAAAAACGTGTGCCCCTGGGTACGGGATTCTCTGTAGTTTTCAAAATCTCTTTTCCAGGGCGTGGAAATAATTGCAAGTAGACTGCAAAATTCAACAGTAGATAAGCTAAAACTCACAACGGCGTTTAAGCTTCAACATTGGGGAGGTGTATTCATATTTTGTTAAAGCTTTACACTCATCAAACATATCTTCCAAGCGTTCTCTCCTTTGTGGTAACTGACAATTCCCAACTGAATATGAAATAAGCAAAGAAACACCTTTTGAATTCTGATTTTTATTAATGAGTTTGTTTCCATTGAGGTCAGGAAAGCAAACACTATAATAAATTCTGATTTTGATGTAAATGAAATTGTTAATATCTGTTTCGATACCCCTGCTTTTCATTTTGTCAGGACTCTAGAAAAAAATAAATATTAAAAAATGATATAAAAACATGTAGACAAGGGCACACAGTTTTCTCCTGCTGGGAGGTGCAGTAGGGCCCTGCTCATCCCTGTGACTGTGAAAACAGCAGTCACATATTCAGTCATTCAATTTTGTGCACTTACTGTGCTCCTTCCTGGGGTGAGGTGGGGGCATACAGAGGTGGCTCATGCCTGTAATCCCAGCGGCTCTGGAGGCTGAGGCAGGAGGATTGCAAGTTGGAGGCCAGCCTCAGCAACTCAGCAAAACCTGTCTTTAAAAAAATGTTTGAAAAGGGGCTGGGATGTAGCTTGGTGGTAGAGTGTTGCTTAGCATGTGTGAGGCCCTGCATTTGATCCCCAGTACTGGGGGCGGGGGGGGAAGGAGTAGAGAGGATTCTGAATGTTCTCAAAGAAATGATAAATGTCTGAGGTGATGGATGTGCCGCTTACCCTGACGTGGTCGCTACTCCCTGTGCACAGGTACTAGAATGTCACACTATTCCCCATGAATAGGTACAATCACTATCTGCCAATTGAAAGTTCAACTACTTATTTTTAAAATACTTGATATATTTTAAAATATATTAAACATGGAAAAAGCCTCTCTTCGGGGCTGTGGAGATAACACACACGTGAACTGGCCTTTGCACCTTGAGTAGGGCTGTCGGCGGGAGGGGAGGGGGTCCTTCCCCACCCACCATACAGGGGCATGGCCGGCACCCCTACCACGTGGGGAGAGCCTACGTTCCCTGATGGTGGTTCCACACAACACAGGAACCTTCAGACTGAAGACCCCGTGGCCCAGGGGAACCGTCCATGCCGACCCTCAGGCGGGGTGGCCTGTGGCAGCCGTGGGACTCAGGGGCTGACCCAGGGTCCAGGCCCGCCTGTCCAGAGTCCCCCTGGCTTGTGAGTGCTCCTGGCCTCTGGGCGTGGGCAGGACCCTTCTAGAAGGGGCCTTCTGACCGACCACCCATGGTGCGCCTGGACATTCCTCCAGGCCGCTCTGCCACAGAGGGCGTGGGAGCTGGGGGCCATCTTCAGGTTCCACGGCTGCTGGGGGGAAGGGTGCTGGTTCCTGTGACCCGCCTTGGGAAGAGGATTCTGGTCTCCGTGGCTCTCCTGGGGGACGATGAGGGAGGGGGACAGAGGGCAGAGTTGGAGAGGAGCCATGCTCCTGGGGCCTTCTCTTGGGGTATCGCTTTCTGAACCCCAACATGATCATGATAATTTGTGCATCGCGTGACTTTAAGTCGTTTGTTCTGCCGGTGATCACGCCAGCACTGTGACCAGCTCTCAGAACGGGGCCAGCAGAGTTCAACTCTTGCCTCCTCTTGTCTAAGTTCCAGGGACCAGCAGAGACATTACAACATAAGGCCCCAGCAAGGCCCTCGAGGGAAGTGGGGCTTTGCAGGCTGAGTAGGAGTTTGCTAGGAAGAAAATAGGAGAAAACAGAAGCACAAGAGCCAGGGAGGAGAACCTGTTGGGGCTCCGCGGGGCCGGGTGGTGGGATCCAGCAAGACTTTCCTCACCTTGGAAGAGATTCCTCCCAGATCCCAGTGGCCAGGGCCTGAGCTCAGCCCTTCCTGTCTGCCTGTGGCCCATGGCTGGAGGCGCTGAGTGGCTGCGGGATTTGGTCCAGGTCACCGAGCAGGGAAGGCAGGGAATTCATTCCGGGAAGGCCCCACTTCGCATCTGTCTTTGGGAAAGTGGGAGGGGCCTGGCATTTCTCTCCGTTCCCTATTCCAAACCCATCCTTATTCTAAGAGTCCCCTCTCCTCCTGCCATCAGGGACACGGACTGTCTCTGACATTTCACAAGGGATGTGCCCAGAAACAATTGCCTGTCCCCAGAGAGGCAGATCAGCGTCAGACTCCCTGCTCCCCGCCCCCACCCTCCTGACACCTTGGGTCCCCAGGAGGGTGGGGAGCTCCTGCCTAGCTGCTCCCCCCATACTGGAGACGGTGTGTGGCTGTAGAAGGCGTTGGACAACCTTTGTGGAGCCAGCACAATCCGGGTGACTGACCACCCTCTGGAGGCTGCCTGGGCCTCGGGCTGGCCGAGCAGGGAGGCCTGGGGGGGAGGTTCTCTGCATCCTTCCCCCTCCCCCTGCTCCCCTTGGGGCCTCCTAGCCTCTCAGTCTGGAAGTTACTGAGCTATAAACAGACACTTAAATGAATGAGTTTAGCCTTTAAAGAATCCTTTGAAGAAGGACTGCAACGTGACTAATCATCCCCTAATTTATTGGTCTGTAAATTTGCATTTTCCTACAATACATTTTTCTTCTTCCCTGGGGCTTAGGCCCTCCCTCGAGGGGACAAAGGCAATTTCAGCTGGGCTGCGCGGCTCACTTAGAAGCCCCAGAAGCCTGTCTTTCCCTCATTACAGTCATTATATTGTTTTAATGTCTATAACAAGATTATAGGCAGGCGGGAGGGGCCGGGCTGGGGGAGGGGGAGGGGACGGGACGGGAGGGGCTGGGCAAGGGGCGGGGCGGGGCGGGGCCCAGGAGGGGGGCAGGGGAGGGTGGGATGGGGAGGGCGGGCAGCCTCTGTGGCCCGCAGTCGCTTGGTACCTGGATCCACCCTGTGCCTCTCCCCCTCCCCTCCCCCTCCCCTCCCCCACCCCTTAGCCAGGGGACAGGCTCGGGCAGGATTTATGGGGCTGGCCCCTGCGGAGAGGATCCGGGGATAAATCTTCGCTTATTTAGGAGTGTGATCTACATTTATTGCCCTTAATGTGATCTTTAACGTGTCCAAAAGGGGCCCGTAAATCCCAGCCCGGCTGGCTGGGCCGGCAGAGCCCGGGCCGCCCCTCCCCTGGCCGGGGTGAGCGGGTTGAGTCCCTGGGTCCGTTGAGTCCCCTTTTCCTGGGGCTCCCAGCCTGGCTCAGCAAGCAGGGATCGGTGCCCTCCCTGGGCAGTCTGAAGCCACCTGGCCCAAGCCACGTGTGCCCGCGAGAGCTGTCCTGGTACCGACCCGGGCTCTGTGCGACCCGGGCCCCTCCCGGGAGGGGAAGGGTCTCTAGACCGAGTGACTCCTAGGAGCCTCCCCGGCCGCTGGGCAGCGGGATCTGGAGATGGCCCGGGGCGGCCCGAGGCGGGCGCCTGTTGGAACGCGCCCCCGGGTGGGCGAGGCAGGGGCGGCGCCCGGGGTCGCCGTGATTTCTGTGACTATACACGTGAGCCCGTGTCCATGTGACAATGGCGAGCCCTTCGAGCCCTTCGGAGCGGGTGACAAGCCTCCCCATCCTTCCTACTCCCCACAAGAAGAAGTGGGTTTCGAAAGAGGCCGCGCCTTGCTGGGACTCCCAAGGTCGTCGGAGAGCGCTGCTGGGCTGGGGACTGCTCTCCAGACATGCGCACTGGCCTGTGGCCCTAAACACGCGTGCATGCTGCACGTGCAGATGCCGCGCTCTCGGCGGGGTGCACGCGCGCATGCACCCGCTGGAGAGCACCCAAACGCTCTGCAGACCCTCCAGGTCACCGCACAGTTTTAAACCGTTTGTCTCTGGTTTTCTCCCAGCACAGGGAAGCCAGGCCTTGCTGTTAAGAGTCTGTGCTTTTGCACGTGTCTCTTGGGTGCATGAGTGTGTTTGGGGGTCCCCAGGGGAAGGAATGAGGAGGGAGTGCCTGGGAGCCCCCTCACCTGGGAATGAGCAGAGCAGCTTTCAAACCGGGTTCTGATGCCAAAGACCATTCTCTTCTCTGGGTTGAGATGACTGTCCCAACCCCTATTTTGCCATCTGCTGGCAGCCGGCCCAGCCCTGAGAAACACATCTGTCTGCACACACTGTAGTGCGCAGGCCAGACCCCAGGGTTAGAAGGCCAGCCCCCAGCAGGGCTGATGTGGTCATCAGGATGTCCTCTGGGGAGGGCTGGGTCACATGTTTTCCTTGGGTGAGTTTCTGTCAGTGGCTTTGGGTCTCCATAAAGGTTTTCTGCCCAGCATTGTGTACTCAGTCCCAGGGAGGGATTCTCAACTGGGGCTGCATTGGATTTAACGGGAAGGTTGCACTTCTGTGTCTTATTTTCTAATGATAACAACATGTGCTGCAGAAAATTTAGAAAATCTGAAGAGTGCAGTTAAGGAAAACAACGTTTGCAAAACCATCTGCAGTTCCTCTGTACACAGCATCTAATTTTGGATTTTTCCAGGAGATACCCTGTCAGACATTTTCTTATGCTTGCATATGTTTTTTTTTTTTTTTAACCAGAATTATCCCATGAAGACTATTTCGAAAACGCTTTTGCTTAATATATTGGGAACATTCTTGTCCGGGTCCTGTGTTCTCCTCCCCTCTGTTGTCTGAGAACAGATTGCTTTCTGGGCACAGAGGAGCCGTGATTTTTCCCTTCAGAGCAGGCTTTGCAATTGATTTCCATTTTCACTTTTATAGACAATTCTTGAGGCTAAGCCTCAGTGCATCCCAAGATGTGTTCCTTAGATTAAATTCCTAGAAGTAGAATCGTGCCGCAAACGCTAGGCCCAGTTGAGAGACTATCCATAATTCTTGCTGAATTACTCTGTGGAAATCAGGATGTGCTCATAAGGGTCAGAGATGGGAGGGTCCACTTGATAACGGGGTTTTGTAGATGAAGGAGAAGTTTGGGAGTAAGTCCCCTGGGAGCAAGGGGCTGGGGTCATCCCATCTCTTCTGTTGTGGCAAAAATGGGAGCCAGGAAAGATTTAAGAAGAAGTTTTGGCCAGGCATGGCAGTGCATTCCAGTGGCTCGGGAGGCTGAGATAGGAGGATCGAGAGTTCAAAGCCAGCCTCAGCAATGGCGAGGCCCTAAGCAACTCAGTGAGACCCTGTCTCTAAATAAAATACAAAATAGGGCTGGGGATGTGGCTCAGCCATTAAGCACCTTTGGGTTCAATCCCTGGTACCAAAAGATAAAAGAAAAGAAAAGAAAAAAAGAAGTTCTGCCACCCTGAGTCCTTTGCTGGGGACTGGCCTGGCTGCCTGCCACCTGGTCCTCTGTCCCTAACACCACATTGCAGTCCCCGTGCGCAGGGCGGGAGCTGAGTCAACACTGTTGAGCAAACAAATATTTGTTGAATGGACCAATGTTTGTTGAATGTTCAAAAGTTTGCTGATTGAACAAATGTTTGTTGAAAGAACACTATTGTTCTTGGAAAAGCTGCTGCTGATTCACAAGCTGTTTTCCCTCTGAGGTTCCTGGACTAGAATGTAAGCTCAGAGGGCTCTCGGCAGAGCCGCGAGGGGGACCGGAGGGGGACCGGCCCTCCTGGAGGGAGAGCTGAGCACAAGCCGTCTCTGTGACCCCTGCTGCAGGCCATGTCCCTCTTCCCCTGTCACGGAGATGTCAGTAAGACGGCACGGTGGCGCCCACTGAGTTGGGAGGCTGAGGCAGGAGGATGGCAGCCTCAGCAACTTAGTGAGACCCTGTCTCAAAATTTAAAAAAAGAAAAAGAAAAAGCCCAGACTCAATGGTAGAGTGCCCCTGGGTTCAATCCTCAGTACAAAAACAAAAAAGAAATGTCAATTAAGCAAATAAATGAATACACGACTTGATTTTATCTCCTTGCTGGACTAACCACTTCCTGTCCACGTGGCCACTCCAAAGTGCTGCTGCTTCTTAGTGGAACCCCTAGGGTTCCGCGGCACAGAGTTTAAGAACCTCTGGAACTGTTCTGCTCTAAAGTCCACATTAACCCCCGGGCACCGTGACCGGGGTTCACACTCAGCCCCTGGAATCGCAAACCCAAAACCCTGAGACAAGGACTTGGGTCCTGAGGGCGCACTGTGGACCAGACGAAAGCGTTGTCCCCAGGCCGAGGCTCCGGGGTTCCATGACGGCGGGTTCTGTGATGGTGGGTTCCGTGGCTACACGAGGAGCTCTTCACTCTCGTGCAGGTGTGAAGAGCAGCCTCCTCAGCCTCATCCTCCACCTGCTTCCAGACAGCTCAGGAAACGTGAGGATGTGTGTGTGGTGATGGAGCAGGGGCAGCCCGGGCACAGCGGCGGTGTGACTAGCAGTTCAGGGGCTCTTTGTGCCATTCCCGCGACTTTCCTCTAAGCACAGCTTACATCAGGGTAGGAAGTCTTGCTCCTGTGGTTTTGGGGTGCGGGGGTCAAACCCAGGCTCTCCTGCAGGCCAGGCAGGCGCTGTGCCCCCAGCGCACCCAGCCCCAAAGCAAGACTGGAACAATGCAGAAGGCCTCTCACGAATTACTTATAAGGAAAGTAAAAACCTTGGAGCACCAGGGGTGTGCAGATGAGTGCCTGCTCTCGCACAGGCACACACATGCGCACACACGCGCACACGCACACACACTGGCCTGACCTGCCGGCTCCTGTGTGCAGAAGTGACTCTATCAACACTGGAGACCCCCAGGCGCCTGCTGAGGGCCTGGCCCTGCCCTCCCCTGCCCGCCTGACCCGGGAAGCTCCCTGTTTCTCCCACCCACGAGGCTGTGAGCCCCTTTATGGTCTTGCTTCTGCCCACTTGCAGCAGCTGCCCTGCAGGGGGAGCGCGGCCTGCGTGCTCTGCTCGCGGGGTGCAGCTGAGGCCCCTCTGGCTGATGAGGAGCCGCAGAAGGCCACCCGGCCCCCTCCACAGTCGGAACTTCCTGGCTTCGAGGGTGAAATTAGGGACCACGGACTGTCCCAGGGTGAGCCAGGCTTCCAGATCTGGGTGGCCAGTGCGGTGCCACTGCCTGGTGTGAAGGCTGGACTCGGGTGCCAGGGCCTAGGGACTGCGCCGGGCACCGGGAGGCTGGCCTTTGGCCCTGAGAGCAGAGGTCCACCACCATCCACTCGTCCTGGGGGCTTGAACACAGCTGTTTCAAAAGTGCACGCCCGTCCCTTCCAGCCACGGCAGGTGCTGGGTGGAGAAGGTGGAGAGCAGAGGGCCCGGGTGGACCCCAGCCCCACTCACCAGAGCAGCCAGGTCCCCTGCTGGCCTCTCCTGGCTCCGCGCCTTGACCGGCCTTTTCTGCCTGTTTCCTTCCGCGCTCTGCCCCCGACCCCCCAAGGCCCAGAGCTGGTGTCCCAGAGGCAGGGGCTCCTGGGCTCTGTTTCTGCCTGTAAATACCCAGCATGCAACAGTCCTGCTGGAGAGACAGGTGGACAGCCCCGTGGAGACAGGACCGTGGCTGGAGTCCCCGCTCTGGGGCCCTCTCTCAGCCACCCTGCATGACTGTCACCTGGACAGACGGGTCCCCAAGTGAACTGATACATAGAGGCTGTCTGTAACCAGGGAGGGTCACTCCCAGGTGACAGGGGCAACCCTGCTCATTTTGGATGGGAGCAGAGACCAGGAGGGTGACCTGGTTCCCTTGCACCCGTCTCTTTGGGCAACGATCCCCTCTGACGGTTTTCTCTCCCAGGGATCCCCAGGGCCTACACAGGGGACAACGTCCTTGTGTTTAAAAACATCCCGTAAAGACCCTCCTCCTAATGCACCGCGGTGGGCTGGGCCAGACTGGACCCTGGAACCCAAGAAGGACACGGGCCGAAACGTGCGCCATCCAATAAGACCCAGGTGGTGGGCAGGACTCGGGTGTCGGGCTGATCTTGGGATCTTCCTGTAGATCTAATATTATTCCAGAATAAAGTTCCGTTTTCAAAGCCTCCTGATTCCAAACCCTCCCTATTGGATGCTTTCAGTTTCATCCAAACTTCCCCCAAAGCTCCACCCACACTGATTGTCCCTCTTCCTGTCCCCTGGTTCCTTTCTGAGCCCTGCTGTCTAGCTGGGTGACCAGTCCCCGGCCCTCAGGGCTGCCCTGGCCTGGGGCCCTGGCTCTCCAGGCCGCGCCTGCATCCCTCCTCCACCTCCCTCCTGGCTTCCCCCACCTGTGTCTTCCTCCCTGGGGCTGCTCTCAGCCCCCGGCCACCGCCCATCACCTCTGGGAAGAGGGACTAGATGGAGGTCTTCCCCATCTCCAGAAACTGACTGGGTCCCTCAGCGCCTTGGCCAGACACCTTGTCAGCAGAGCAGACACATCCAGACCTGGCCCAGGCCAGGGGGCTCTGGGACCCCATCAGGGGCTCGACAGGGGCTGCTCCAGGAGAGGCAGACCTGCTGCCCTGGGCCCTCCAACCTGCTGCCCTGGACCCTCCAGCTAACAGTCTACACCAGCGCATCTGGGCTGCCAGTGCCCCAGCCCTTTCATTCTTTATCCTGCCCCTCCTTCCTTCCTCTCCCTCTGCCCTCTCCCTGGCCCCCAGCCTGTCTCCCCTCTCTCTGCATCCACCTCCTCGCCAGCTCGTGCCTGGGGTCCTCTTTGTAAGTCCTCTGCCTTCTTCTCACCCATGCCGTCCCCTCCCGCTGCCGCCTGCTCCGCTCCTCTCCTCTCCCTGCTCTGTCTGGCTGCCCCTCTCTGCCGTCCCTCCGCCCTGCAGCCTGTCCCCGTCGTCTCTTCCTCTGTCTCTCCGTCACCCTGTCTGTCTCTCCCTCCGCTTTCCGGGAAGGCAGCGGTGATTTACGAGCTGTGGACAGGGCCAGCTGCGGGGACGGGAGGCCCCATCACAGCTTCCCGGGGAAGCTGCCTGCCTGGGAACGCGGGTGACAGCGTTTACACAGAGCGGCTCGCTCGCTCGGAGCGCGGCTGTCAGCGAGACGGATGGAGTGCCGGAGAAGGCCCGTTACTTCATTCACACCTCTGCGGGCAACAATAAAACACTCACACACGCCTGGACAGGGCAGCCGCCCAGACCCTTCCCAGCCGCCAGGGCTGGGCCCCTCGGATGGGAAGGAGCTCGGGCAGGGGGCAGGGCCGCCCCGGGAAGGAGGCTGGGCGGCCGCCTCTTCCTGGGCCTCAGTCTGCTCATCCGTGAAGTGGGCTGTCAGTCGGCCCAGGAGAGGGGACGCAGCGTCCGTCTTTGGTATCGATTTGAAAACGACCTTCTTCTTCTCACCCTGGGTGGAAAGGACAGGACCAGGGCTCCCGCCAAGGCCTGGGGCGTGACCCGAAGCTGCCAGGCAGCGGGTAGAAGGCCCTAAGGCTGGCCAGGGCCCCCCGTCCCCCTGTTTGCTGGAAGCCTTCCACAGAAGTGAGGGCCAGCGCTGGGCGGCATCCCCTCCTCCACGGTCCCCAAGGCCACCCCCGGGAAGCCGCATTTCCCCCAGGAGACGTCCATGGAGAAACCTTCCCAGCGGCGGGACTTCAGGCACCTGGAGTGGCCGGGAGGAGGAAGGCCTGGCCGGCTGCCCGCTGGACCCCATGTTTCTAGAAAACGACACCGTGGTGGAGATATCAGCCGTGCACACTCTCTGCACACCAAGATTTGAACCTCCAAGCCACCGCTGTTCATGACACCCCTCCCAGGCACTGGGCATGGGTCCCATTTACTGAGTTCTCACTGCCACCTGCAAGGTGTTGCAGTCCACAGTTCATAGCTGAGGAACCTGGCTCAGAGAGGTTGAGCAACTGGCCCGAGCCCACACAGCTTGTGTGCAGAGGAACTGTGGCTGGCATCCAGCTCTGAAGCCAGTTAGCGGGTGGGCTCTGGCACCAAGGGCCTGGCTCTTAGAGATGACTCCTCCGCTTCCCAGCTGTCGGACTTTGGGCAGGTGGTGGGATCTCTCTTGGGCCCAGTTTGGGAGAATGATAACGACTAACTCTGGGATGGTGGGAAGGATTAATTGACAGGATGAGGAAGGAGAGCGTCCGCCCACGAACCTCGGGCCAGCAGCCCCTGCGACCGTCCCTGGTCCTTGGCCCACTGTTAACACTGGTCCTTTAAGGGGTGAGGCTGAGGCTGGAGGAGAGAGGCCCCAGAGAGACCCACTCGGGAGTGAGTGTGTCACCAGCCCCAACACCCCCCCCCACACACACACACACCAAAAACAACACATACAACACACAGTAACAAAAAACAACCCACACTCAACAACACACGCGCGCGCCCATACAACACACGCGGCCACCCCAGCCTGCCTGGGGACGGAGGGGCTGGCAGCCATCAGCAGGTCAGAGCATCCACCTGCTCCTCTGTTCGAGCCGACCAGAGCCAGGCGTCCCCCACAGCTGGGCACAGGTCAGGAGCGGGCACGCTGGTCTCCTCGGGCTCCAGGGTCACTGAGGTGCTCACTCCCTGTCCCCTTCCCCAGCCTCGGTTTCCCTGCACAGTGGGACTGAGGCTGTCCCCTGAAGGTGGCAGTGGCTGCGGGTCCCGTGGACGTTCACTGGTCACCCGCTGTCACCTGAAAGCCAGGCTGGGATGTGGTACACCTGGGAGGGGCCGGTCCCCGGGGAGCTCGCGCATGGAGGGGCTGGGGTCGTGGGAAGGGCTGGGGGCGGGTGACATGAAGATGATGCCTCGGGTGGGACGTGGGGACGTCCTGGAAGGCCTTGTCCCATCTCCCGAGTGGGCGGGCACTGCTCCCCAGGGCTCCCCTGGGTCCACCAGCCCGAGTGCCCGGCCAGCCCTGCAGCAGGGGGCCAGGGGAGCGCCTCTGCAGGGTCTTCTGGGGATCGAGGCCCTCCTCCCCCTGGGCAGCCTGGCCTGGCTTTCAGTGTCCCCTCGCTCCCGCCCCAGCCTGGCCAGCCTGAGATGCATACCAGGCCCCCCACTACAGGGCACCCTCCCCTCCATCGGGGTCAGAGGGCAGAGGTCACACAGAGAGTGCAGCAGGTAGGGTGGCTGCGGGCCTGCGGGGGCAGGGGTGTCCCAGCTGGTGAACGGGGCCAGGCTTCAGCCCCGTGGGGGCCTGGTGAGGCGGCCGGAGGTCCCAGGTGTGGTCATCAGCACCAGGCGCGTTGGCACCGCCAGTCTGACCCTCCTCCGGCAGGAGGACCCCAGCCCGTCCCACACCCCAGGGGTCTTCCTGGAGTCACGGGGTGATTCACACAAATGGCCCCATCCCTTGGGATCCCCAACTGAACAGAGCCCGCTGAGGTTCAGAAATGACCCTGCAGCAAGAACGAGGCCCCACAAGCCAGGCCTTTGTGGACTCTGGGGCTGGGGCACAGCGGGGCCGGGGCCGGGCTGGGCCAGGGCGGTTTGCTGCTCTCTTCTGAACCGAGAGCCTGAGGAACAGGAGCCGGGCCGCTGGGCCGGGCCGGAACCCATTCCAGCCTCCTGAGGCCCAGTCCAAGGAGGCTTCCCAGCAACTTGGGAGGCTGAGGTAGGAGGCTCACGGATTCGAGGCCATCTTCTGCAACTTGGAGAGACCCAGCGACTGAGTGAAACCCTGTCCCAGATAAAAAAAAATTTCGCAAAAGGACAGGGGATGGAGCTCCGTGGTGGGTCACTCCTTGGTTCAACCCCAGGACCCCAAACAGAACCAAAAGGAGGCTCCTGGAGGACGGCGTCTTGCGGGTGATAGAAGATGCTGGTGCCCAGCCTCCTGTCCTCGATGGGCACCTCCGTTTCTCACGATCGCTTCGCGGATCCCTCTGCAGACGGCGACTGCGGGCTCCAAGTCCCTCTGAACTGACTGCCTTGGTGGGAGGGGGCGACCTCTGACCGCTGACCTAAACTACTCTGGAACTCTGCAGACAAGGATTCCCGTCTTTTAAGATCTAGTCATCAAAATGTAATTTTTAGTTAATTAGATTTAAGTGGCCTTGTTGTTCAAGAGAGATTTCTAGTTTCAGGACAACAGATGAGATTTAAAAAAAAAAAAATGGGAGACGCAGGGACATTTGCAGAGGACAGACTGACCCTGCCCCAAAGGATGATCTGGGGGTCTGGCTGCTTCCCCCGGTGAGTGGTCAGGACCCCCTGAGGAGAGAGGCAGTGGGTGCAGAGAGGCCACTGCAGGCTTCAGCCTGGTCCCCAGTCCTCGTGACAGAGGGCAAGTTGGGTCTGGGGGTGAAGATTCTGGGTCCAGGTCACTTAGGTAGGGGCGGCAGGTGTGAAGTGCGTCCCCCTTCTCGTTCCTCCACCCCGTCCACCCATGAGCCACGCGCCCACCCACCCAGCAAATCCAGCCTCGCGCCCATCCTGCATCCAGACAGCCTACTCCTCCCCTGCGTCACCTGTCCATTCCCACCTTCATGCACCAAATCCTTCCGACCTCCCACAGGACACCCACCCACCACCCACCCACCCATGCAGCCACTTACTCGGTCACCCAGCCACTCACCTACCCAGTGGTCACCTGCTCATTTACCCTCCACCTGCCCGTCCGTGGGTCCCCATCCATCCCTCCCTCCCTCCCTCATGCACCCCTCTGACCCCACCACCACCGTCCCCCTCTCCACTGAGGAAGGAAAACAGAAATTGCAGGAAGGTCCCTGAGTGGGAAGAGCAGGGAGCCTGGGGTTTGAGAGCCACCACACGGCAAGGTGGTGACTGGGAAGGTAACGGGAGGGACAGGTGTTGGGGCAGCTGCCCGCTGGGCCCGCCGGTCCTGATGGGCCACTGCCGCGTGTGCGCTTGGGGCCTGAGGCCAAGCCAGTAGTGGCCAGAGGGCAGGAAGCCAGGAAGGCGGAGGCCACAGGAAGCCCAGGGACCTTGGCAGAGGCGAGAGCTGGCATCGGAGGAAGAGGGTCGGCTTGGAGTCGGCAGACCCGGGGCTGGGTCGGCTCCGCGGCCACTGTTGTGTGGCCTCCTGGGCGACCTCCTCACTGGCAAAGTGGACGAATCTGTCCATCCCCGGGTGGCGGGGAGGAGCGAACAGACCATGGCTGAGGGGAGCAGGTGGGGTTATTGGGGGCAGTGGGGGGTGCAGAGGTGGGACACCTGCCCAGGTGGGCGCAGCTGGTGGGGTGGGAGGGACCAGGCCCGGGATGCTCCAGGACAGCAGGCGGCCAGCGCAGGGGGCGTTCAGAAGGAGGACACGCGCCACTCGCCCAGGGGGGTAGGGGCAGCTTCGCGACAGGCTGTTTGCAGAGCAGTTTCCGTGTGCCACCGCCCTGGGGCCCCGCCCGGCTGGCATCGTGTGGCAGGAGTGTGGGGTGAGGGCCCTGGGGAAGCGCCTGAGCTTCAGGTGGGGCTGCCTCCAGCCTGTGGCCTTGAGAGGGCTGCTGACCCCCGGGCCAGAGGGGGAGCCAGGTGGCTGTGTGGGGAGCACCCTGTCGCTGCCCTGTCCTCAGTCTTTCTAGAAGGGTCGAAGGCTGGTGTACACGGCTGGCACGCGGCGAGCGCTCACCCACTGGAATACCTGCTCTAGCGCCCCTTCGAGCCTGGCAGAGACCCCGCGGCACCTCTCCCCTGGGACCCCGGGGACTTCGGGGAGAGCAGGAACCTTGGCTCCAGGAGGGAAGGCCGGGGAGCCTGGCCCGGTGGCCGCGCCTGTGACAATCTCCCGGAGACACAGCTGGGCCCGGGGACGGCGCATCCCGGAATCGGAGATGACCGTTTCTTTCCATGTCCTCATGAGCAAACACTCGCTCACGCAGGTTCTGGCTCCAGGGCTGGGGCGGGAGGGAGGCTGGGTGGGTGGTGATGTCCCAGACAGACCCACAGACAGACAGGCAGACTGAGCCGAGGTGCCCTCCCCGCCCCCGCCCCCCCCCCCCCAGCTTAGTCACAGTCTCAACTTTTCACATTTGAACTCAAGACAGCAGATGTCACGCTCAGGCCCCTGCCCTCCCCCTCCCCCTGCCCCTCCCCCCTGGAGTCTGCGCTGGCTCCCAGCCTCGCCCTGACACCGGGATCCTCGCTTCCTGTGTTTATCTTGGACAGGGTCGGGGCTCTCTCCTCCCACCCACCGGGCAGCTGATGGCCCCCCCAGGCAGCTCCAGCGCCTGCCCCGCGCACACATGCGTGGGTTTGTGCACAAGGCACGAGGGCCGGCCAGGGCACGTGTGCAGGGGGGGGGCCTGGCTGTCCTTCCGGGGTGCGTGGGCCTTGTGCTTCTGGGGGTGCCTGAGGGTGCACGCGGGGGCAGCCCACGGGGACTGAGCGCCTACCAGGGTCTGGGTCTGCGGGGGCTGGCTCAGGCCACCACCGCTTCTTGTCTTGACTGCTCCCCGGGGCACCCCATTTTGCTGGGGAGACAAGACAGGGGAGGGGACGGGCGGAGCTGGGGGCCGCGCAGTCTAGAACCCAGGGCGGGGGCTCCTGCGCTTTCTTAATAGCTGAGCTGTTTTTCCCAATTTCCTGAGGCAGCAGGAGACCCACCGTGCCCAGCAGAGAGCGTGCCCTCCTCCTCCTCCTCCCAGCCTCCATCCTCTCCTCTGTGAAATGGGACAACACTCTCCCTGTTCCCTTGGGTCATGCTGGGACCTGACAAGGTCAAGGGGAACATGCTTTGCCCTGCCCGGGGTGGAGCCCAACTCCATTTGCTGTTGTTATCCTCGGACCTGGACCCCGGGCCCGGAGCCACAGGTTGGTGGTCGAGCGGGCACCTCACCCTGGCGCTCACTGACCAGTTAAGAATCCATCTGGATCAACATAAGAAAAATGATCATTTAAATTATTTGCAATCATTAAAACAATGATTATAAATTGTACCAAGTACATTAAGAAAACAGAGTCCTGGCCTGCAGAACTGATGGGGTTACTAGGTGGAGGTCATCGCCCTGAGGGGTGGCATGTAATCAGAAACCTGGAAGAGAGGTGTTCCAGACTAAGCAAGCCGCCTGTGCAAAGGCCCTGCGGTGGGGGAAGAGCTTGACAGAGTGTCAAGGAACGGGAAGGAGGACGGGGAGAGGGAGGGTCAGTCGGTCCAAATGGCTGGGGTAGAGTGAGTGAGGCCAAGAGTGGCCAGAGATGGCTGGAGGAGCCTCTGGAGGTCATTTATTCTCTTCCTGTCTAACCTTGGGTTCGCAGAGCCCCTCTTGTTCCACTAGCCCCCAGACAGGGAAGCTGCAGACCCGAGGGTGGGCAGGGGCCTTCTGCTTTTGCCTGGACCAGAACGTGCACTGGGCCTGGGGCCAGGCGGGCTGTGGGAGGCCTGTTCCTCCCCTTTCATCTGCAGGCGAGATCTCTTTCATCCTGTGTTGCTCCAGCCCCTGGGCTGGGCTGTGGACATGAAGGAAAGTTCAAGAACACACACCTATAAATCTGCGTGGCACCAGGAGGGGTCCAGGTATCGGGGGTCTGACAACCCAGGGCTCCTCCCGCAGCCCACTGAGGACTCCTTGGGGCCCCCGGTCAGGGAACAAGCTAAGAAGACAGGAGCCCGTGTGGGTGCAGACAGACAGGAGCTGCAGGGAGCCCGGGAGTCCTCAACCCGGCACCAGCCGGTGGGCACTTGCTTAGCATCTGGAGCAGGACTGGAACCCAGGCCCCAATCCCCGACCATGAGGGTCCCTGCCGCAAGGGGCACCGGGTGTGGGCAGCCCACCAGGGCAGGGTCGGGAGGCGCTCTGAGCCCCAGGTTTCCCTGTGACCTTGGGAGCTGTGTGGGGCTCTGGGAGCCGCTGTGTCCTTCCTCCTCTTGGCTGTTCCACTGGTCATCCTCTTCTGCCCAGGCCCGAGCGTGACTCAGAATCCCAGTGACATGAGCCGTGGGGCTCAGCGTCTCCCTGGCATCGGGCATCTGCTCGGATGCCTCGGCCCACGGGCAGCTTACTCCTGAACGAGGCCACCACAGTCCATGGTGGAACAGCTCAGGTTGGTCCAGGATCCCGAGGGCCTGAGTCTGCTGCCCGGTTGCTCCAAGAGGCCAGGCTGACCCTGGTTCTGGAAACTTCTTCCCTTTCCTGAGTTTGTGCCGCTCTTTCTGGTTTTAAAGTTCGAGTTGAGTTACTTGATGATGATAACCAAACAATACAGAGGGTGGGAGAAGGAATCCAAGTCTCCCCCCCTCCTCCTCCAGGCCTGGCTCTAGGGAGGGCCAGAGGACACCCAGGGGCACCCAGCACAGGACCCTCCGCAGCCCAGCTGGCCCTGGAGCGGGGGGGCAGCCTGCACCGGATCCCACCTCGGAGCCCGTTTGCCCATCTGTGGAATGGGGTCGCGGGCACCTTCTGCGCAGGGCCGTGGCGAGGACTGAGGCTGAGGGCCGATGCACACAGGGCGTCGGCCAGTGCCACGCACACTCAGGCCGTGGGTGATGGAAACAAGTGATGGTCTCTGCATTCCTCTCTGTGCCTCTCTCTCCTGTCACCAAGCAGAGCGGCTGCGTGGTCACATATATCGTCCTCTGGGTCAGCAGGCAAAGCCATTCTCAAGACAGGGTCCAAGATGAACCTGAAACCTTTTGGCTCTCTCCTTGGTGGCCTATGGTGGCCCTGAGCAGGACAGGCCAGCTCCAGGGAATGGGAACCAGGTTCTGACCAAGAAGGAGGTGGATACAAACAGGGTTTGGCTCCGTGATGGCAGGTTCAGGAGAGAAAAGGACGGGTACGGAGCAGAAGTGAGCAGACGCTGCTCACAGTGTGGCCAGGGCCCCTCAGAGGGGCACCTGTGGGCAGTGTAGTCTAGGAAGGCTTCCTGGAGGAGGCAGGTCAAGTGGGGCCTTGGAGCGTGGGAAGGAGCTGGACAGGGACAGGGTTGGGGGTGGTGCACTTGTGGCCTGTGAAGTGTCTGGAGCCAGCAGGGCCACAGGATGGAGAAGGCAGACCCTGGACACCAGGATGCACACGGGCTTGGCTCACCAGCGGGGAGCTAGAGAAGGATCTGGAGAAGGGGAGTCTCCACAGGGTGGGCCTGGGAACAGCCGCAGGCTCCCAAGCCTCGGCTGCCCGTGCTGGAACAGAGGGTGGGGCTTGAGGGGCGACTTAGGGGCTGGAATTCCGGATCAGGCCCTGCTTGCACTAATCAAGGGCCAATCCCGGAGGTCAGCCTGGCCTTTAGATCCCCACTTCACGGAATCCAGAGCGTTTCCTTCCCTTTCAACCTGCCGGCTTTCCAGGGAGATCTGATTGTGCAAACATGTTTTCTTAGCCCAGGGGAAGTGAGCGCTGTGTAAACGGGGAGATATCCGTGTGCGATAAGGGCCGGGGGAGGTTCTGAGGTCTGGCCTGCTGCGCGGAAGAGGGACTGGCTGCCCCTGGCTGCCACGGGCCTGGAGGAGACCTCAGGCCACAGCGCGTCAGGGCTAACGGGCCCTGGGAATGGTCCAACCTGCAGACAAGGCGACAAGAGGCCCAGAGGGGGAAGCAGGCTGCCCAGAGGCCCCCAGCACGGAGGGCCCGACCCCTGTGGAGCCACATTCAGGGTCTGGCCGATGGTGGCCCTGGTGGCTCCCCTCCAGGGGGGATTCACAGAGGGAGAGCAGTTGGGCACTTGAGGTCAGGGCACGGGGGAGTTGAGGACAGCGGGGAGCCTGGTCCTCGGCCCCAGCCTGGCTTTGAGCCCTCGTGGAGAGCGGGCTCGGGAAGATGCTCCTGGGCTGTTGTCATGGAGACCCTGGGAGAGCCGGGGTCTGGCAGGATGCTTCACATTCCAGGCGACAGTTCCCAAACTGGGCTTGGCCAAAGCCCACCCCTCACCATGGGCCTCGGGGCCTGTGGGCACTGGCACCTCAAAGTGGCCAAGGTGGAGGGAGGAGGTTCTTGGGAAAGTGCAGGAAGCAGAGGCTCTGTGTCCGGAGGAGCAGAATGAGGCGGGCACCACCCCACGGGGTGGCCTGCGAGTCTAAAGCAGGATGGGGCTCTGGAGGGGACGAGGGCTGGCAACCTTCTTACCTGGGTATCACAGTCAGTGTGACCTCATTAGGATCCGCATGCCCCGGGGACCATGGGCCCCATGAATTAACTCCCACCCCAACTCTGCAGCAGGTCCAGGGACGCAGGGTCACCTACGGCCCCCGGTTCAGAATGCACCAGCCCCTCGGCCCTGGGGGCGCCCAGCTCTGTGCCTGGGAGCTCTCGTCATCAGACGGGTTTGCTCCATGTTCCGCATGAGGAGATGGAAACTTCTAGGCTGCCATGAACGTGACCTCACAAGTGACCCTCCTTTCCACTCGGCCGCGATGTACTTTCTTCTGGGAAGAACCGCGGCGGTGGGTTCCTGGCATTGCAACAGGACAAAGGTGGGGCCCCCGCTGGCTGCTGGCTCTTCCTGGGGCTCCACAGCCACAGCTGAGCACCAAGGCTGGGACCCCCGAGCCCTGTCACCATGGACGTCAAAGGTATGGGGTGTCTCCACCCCCTGAGGACATTCCCCACCATCACTGCCCCCAGGGAGGCCCAGCCCCCTCTTTTACAGGGAGATATCAAGTCGTTTCAGCTCACGCGCAGGCTGCCCAGGACAGAGCGTCTTGGCCTGACTTAACTTTGGACAATGAGCCAAGACGGGGGGGACGGAGGGTCCCAGAGCCCTCCCCTCCTGGCTCCTGGCCCCCTTCCCCTCTGAAACCCTCAGTGCAACCTCTCTGAGTCTCAGCTTCCCCACCTGTAAAATGGGGGTCCTCGAGGCTCACGCTCTCCAGGTCCCTATGGGCTTCCCATCTAACCCAGGGCCTCCTGCAGCTCAGGACAGACCACCAGAGGGTAGGAGCCCTTGTCGGGTGCCTCCGCTTACCAGCCCACTCACCAGCGGCCTCTGGCAAGTTGCTGGGCTTCTCGGAACTTCTGTCTCCTCATCTGTAGAACAACGATAGCAGCTCACACAGAGTGGTTCCGGGGGTTAAAGGGAATCCAGCCCAGGGTCTCGGGTTTAGTTGGTGCTCAATAAACGTCAGCCCTGGGTACAGCTGAGCGGTCCGTGCACAGAGGGATGGAAAGTGTTTCCACCCGGGGAGGCCACATCAATCTCACTTTATTAGATCGTAAGTGCTTTTAACAAGGCTGACGGCAGAGGCGGGCAGCCCGCCAGCCAGCGCCGCGAACCCCAGTCCAGCTCCCCGAGCCCCGAACATCAAAACCAGCAACGCACAAGGCCCCACATCAAAGGACGAGCAGCAAGTCCAGACATTTCTCTGCGCTCTTATCTTAATTAAAGCAAGTCAGACACAGAGCTTTTGATGACACAAGTTGAAAAGCCAGAGTCTGGTTTTATTAGCTTTTGCTGACACCCACGGAGATGTCTGTGACTTGCCCAAGGTCACCCAGCACCCTGGGGCCAGAGTCGGGGTCTAAACTCAGGCCTCAGATGCCGGAGCCAGGGATCATTCCTTCCCCCTCCCCCAACCTGGCCGGAGCCCCAGCGCTGCAGGGACGGAGCATCCCGGAGACACCTGGGTCCGTTCCTTCTCCCAGACAGACCCCTGTTCATACTTTCCCAAGGCTCCACCTTCCAGGCACTGTCCTAGGCCTGGGGGACACAGTATCTGGGGATAAATTGAGGCCAGGGAAGGAGATACAAGCACATTGACATACGTGACCTTCGTTGCAAACCGTGCTACATACTATCCCCCTGGTCCCTCCTCTTTGAGTCGAAGCTCAGGGACAGCTTGGCCAATAGACTGCACAGGCCTGACGGGCTTTCTTTCTCTGGGGATGCCCACTTTTGGGACCTGGCCACCATGGCAAGAGGGAGACCAAGCTGCCCTGTGAGGGGCCCACATGGGGAGAGGCTGACCTTCTAGGCCTGTGGGCGAGACTCCAGGAGAGGGAATCCCCAGCCTTGCTGCACCACACCCCGGAGCCAAGAGCAGCGGGCCCTGCCCAGCCGGCCCAAGTGCAAACTCCTGAGCAGAACAAAGGGTTATTGTCCTTGAGTCATTCATTTTAGGGCAGTTTGTTCTAGGACACCTTCTATGGCACCTTCATGGGGCAGGGTGGATCTGATGGTGAGCCATTTTATAGGTGAAGAAACTGCGGCTTGGGAAGGTGAGAGGACTTTCTCAAGGTCACACAGGCATCACAGGGCAAAGCGAGATGAAATGAGTTCAGTTCTACCCACCACTGTCCGCCCGGTCGCCAGGCAGCCAGGGGGATGTGGAGAAAAGATTTCCAACTCAAAATCCAGAATTGACTAAGGAGGGCCTGGGCAGGTGGAGGGGGGCTGCGGAGGCAGCTGAGCAGGGTCTGTGGTTCCTGAGACCCTGCAGATGGACGCCTTAGGTTCTTCTCTAACGAGCTCCCCGGCCGCCTTTTGAGATAAACAGACAAGGACCCTCTCTAGGTTCCAGGCCTCTGTCTCCCAATCTGCTAAAGGGGAGTCCTGTCTGGCCCCAGCTGGGGCCGGAGATGAGCTGATAGGTGGCGTGGCCCCGCCTCCCGTCCCTTCCCAGGGGCCCTAGCATTCCATCTGGAGAGAGATGAGTAAGAGCTGAGACTCCCACAGAGAGAGGAAGTCGGAGGTGGGCAGAGGGGGAGGCGGAGCTCAGCCCCCAGCTCGCGGGGCTTCTGGGGCGAGAGGCTGCCCGAGAGGAGGCAGGAGCTCTGGGTTCTGGTCCCGGTCCTGGTCCTGACCACTGGCAAGTCACCCCCTGGTCCTCAGAGCTACCCTGGGACAACGGGTCAGCTGCTCGGCAGGATGTTTATCGCGTCCAGTGGGCTGGGATGGACTGACCCAGAGAAACCTAGACGCTCCTGCACCCCACCCAGGAGCTCACAGAACCGGGCCCCGGACTATTTCTAGAAGCACCGATGCACACCTGGCCAACCTCCCTCTTCCCCGCCTTCTCCATGGTCATCATGACCACTGACCTGTCCACCTCATAAAGATAAAAAAGTATCATCACTCAAAGTCCCCCCCAGCAGCCAACCCCACATGTGTGCCAGAGGGTGGCACCCGGGAGGGACTGCCCCTGCCAGCCTTGACTCTTAGAAGGTGCGTGCCCACTGAAGCTAAGGGAAAGATGAGGGCACCCATGCCAGCTCGGTGCCTGTCCCCAGCTGGCCTGTGCAGCACGTACCCAGTCCCTGTCCACGCCCCTCAGCATGGTCTCATCTGCTTCTCATGCTGGCCCTGCAGTGAGGTCAACACCATTACTCCTTCTGCACAGACGAGGACCCCGCGGCCTGGAGAAGAGAAGGCACTTGTCCTGGTCGCGGAGTTGGCCCCAGGGACGCGGCCCAAGCAGCCCGACCCTGGAGCCTCCGAATCTCCTCCTTGGGCCACGCTGCTTCCTGGGATTGCAGCTTCTTCCCTCCACCAGGTGCCCATTAGGGGCCAGGGCTGGGCCAGCACTCTGTTCTGTCCCAGGAATCCACACACCGCCCACCGCTTACGGGTTATGGATTCTGCTCCCGAATCTGCAGCTGGGGCCCAGCTTGGGGTCTGCCGGCCTCGGTCTCTGCTGGGATGATGGACACCTGGGGCAGGAGAGGCTCAGGCCACCGAGGCAGCCCCCTGGGTCACCCATCCCCACAAGGGGCTCCTTCAGCACAGGCCCTCAGAGTCCCCCATTCCTTCCACGGTGGCTGGGGACTTGGAGGGGAAGCAGCCAGGTGCTTTGGGGAGGGCTGGTAGGAGGGACTTGGGCAGAGGAGACCCAACGTGGGTTAGAACCAAAGCCAACCCAGACTCAAGAGTTGGGAACCGAAGCCATCTCTCAGTAAGAAGCGTGTCAGACGGCCACCTTTAGCCCACCACCCTCTGTGCTCACTGATGCTCTTCCCCGTAACCTGTGACATTTCCTCTAACCCTGTGGACCCTTGCATCAGGCTGGTCTGTGATTGGCAGCTCTGACGTGGAGGAGCAGGATTTTAACTGTCAGCCACTCTGAGGCCACGCGCTCCCCAGCACCTGGGCCACGTTGCCCAAAGCATGTTCTAAGTCTGCACTTGATGTGACCCGGATGCTGGGTCCCCCTGGCCGTGGGGACACGGCGGGAAGGCCAGGCTTTGGAGGGAAGCCCCGCTGTAGGAGAGCCATGAGAGCAGGAGGGAGGGAGCCAGGACAACGGCCCAGCCTGAGCCTGTCGCCACGGCAACCGCAGGGCTGTCTGGAGCCAGCAGCCTGCCAGGCCCTGGCCCCACAAAGCCAGGAGGGAGGCAGAGGGGGCGGTCCCGGCGGGGCATAAATCAGGGCGTTCTATGCCCCTGACTCCAGGCAGACGATTTATGGGGCTGCGCAGAGCCCAAGGGATGCACCCGGGAGAGACGAGAGGGTCTCCCTGTTCCCACCGCCCCGGGGGCCCCTGCTTGGACTCGGGTGCTGGTGCGGGGGGGGGGGGGAGGCAGGAAGAGGGGCCGGGGCTGGGAGCTCCTCCAGGCCACCCTCAGCGTGACTGGAGGGCCCTGCCCCCACCCCTGCAGGCCCCGGGGTGCCCGCCACCCCCGCATGCTGAAACGGTCACTCTTGACGGCTTGCAGGACACGCTGAGGCTTTCTGTCCTCTCTGTTCTACGCCTTTTTAAAAATGCTGGTCCCGCTAAATGAACACCGCGACTCACTGCCGGTGTGTGACCTGCACCAAAGGAAGCCAGACGAGGACACTGAGGCCCACCCCTGCCCCACCCTGCACACGACCGGAACAGATTCAGATGCACCCATCATCTCCTCCAGGGGCCCCCCCCGGACCTCCCGGCTCTACCTCCAAGGCCACCAACTATTAGAGCTGTCCCCAGCAGAAGTGGCTTCCTTAGAAGGGAAAGAGTTCCCCCATTCTGGAGTCACCCAAGCAGAAGTTGAATGGCCACCTGCTGGGGTGCCTCGGGGAACCTCAGCTCCCCTAGGGAGGACGGACAGGCTCCGAGCATTCACAGGAGACAGGCAACCCCCACTGCTGCCTGGGGCGCTGGGCAGGGGACAGGGGAGGGCAGAGCTGTGTGCCAGCCCCACAGGAGGACCTGGAGCTTTGAGCTTGCTCAGACCCAGGGACCACGCATGTCATCGAGGACGTGTGCCTGGTGGAGGCTGGCAGAGACGGCGGGAGCAGCCGGCCCCCCGGGGCAGGGGACCTGAGGCTGCCGACCCTGGCTCTCACCTCCTCCAACCCCTGCACCACCTGCAGGAGGCGTGTGCCCTCCTGGCAGGGCCCTGGTCCGAGCCCCACCGTCACCCTCTTTCTGCTCACCTCCTGCCCTTCCTGGAAGCACATCCCTCTCGCCAGGTTGCGCGGAGACGCTGAGAAGGGCTGATGATGGTCCCTCGGCTCCGCCAGAGGCCTGCACTCCAGGTTCAGACAGATCCTGCTCTCCTGTCCTGGTTGTGTGACCTTGAAGAAGATATCGGGTGGTCCCAGCGGTGCCCCACACACTGGGGCCACAGAATCTACCTGGAGACCCTCGTAAGGGAAGATGGCCTCAGGGTATTAAGTTGAAAGGGCAAATATTTCCACGTTCACAAACAACAACAACAAAATCCTGCATTTCTATGTTTGCTCTACACAGAGGATTTGGAAGGAAACATCTCAAACAGGACGGGTAGTGATTTTCATGTCACACTCTCTACGTCCCTAAATTACTTGAAAAAATTTAAGCATGTCTTAATTTCATGACAAAAAAAAAATGAGATTAGAAAACTTTGCCCCCTCAACCGCCAATCTTGTCGTGAGGGTCAGAAAAGGAAGGGTCAGGAGAAGGCCCGGCCCTGAGCCCCCCCACTTCCCATTTGCCCCTCCGTCGGGGTCTTGCTCCTTCTCAGTCTGTTTTTCGAGGCTGTGAGTTAAAGATGCATAAAGATGTATGGATGTCACTGCAGCTCAGGGCTCCCGGGCCTGCCCGCCACGGAGCCCGGCTGGCCACCGTCTGCCCTCAGGAGTGAATGGGGCCTCCACGCTCCCAGGCCTCAGGCGCCACACCTAGGGACAAGGCCACCTTTAAACTTCACAGCAACCCGGCCATTCCCGCTGACCACCTTGTCCAAGGTCAAAGGGCGCAAGGAGGTTGGGGATGGGAGACCCCCGCTCCTCCACCTGTGCACGGGGCCTCTGGAGGGCTCCTCTTGAATCAAGGATGGACGTGCCCCTCTGAGCTGGGAACGGAAGCCTGACAAGGGGGAGGCTGAGCCCTGCTCCCTCCAGCCTCCCTCCTGTGGGGCCTGCGTTGGTTTGGGCTGTTTGTCTTCCCAGCAGCCCTCTGCGCCCTCAGGGCCTCCGCCAGGGCTGTTCCCTTGACATGGAATGCTGTTCCACCAGATGACTGAGCCCCGATTTCCTCCATATCCAGGTCTCAATCCAGAGGCTGCCACGGAGAGACCTGATCTGACCATCCAGGTGAGACAGGGGCCACCCCTTGTCCCTCCCCCTGGCTGGCTGACCACCTATTGCTGTGTGTCCCCTTCCTGCCCCACTGGGCATTAGGCTGCCTCTGGCTCACTAGGCTGTCCCCCATGTCCCTCTCAGAGTGAGGTCGTAGGGGTGGGGCTGCCTGTTGGCCTGACAGCTGCCTTCTGTGTACTTAAGAACGGGGCCCTGTATACAGCAGGCACTCACTGAAGACCTGGCAGACACTTTTGGTGCCTCACCCCCGTCCCCTCTAAATCCTCCTCTGTGCACCCCAACCCCAGCACCTCCAGCTACCAGCAGCTGCAGTTCTCACTCCTCGGGGTGCCCAAGCCTCTCCTGCCCACGCTGACCAGGACAGCAGCATGGTGGATGGTCACTTTTCCGGAATATCCTTCAGGCGAGGACAGACGAAAGCTGGCGGAGAACGAGTGGGCCCTTCCGTGGGCTGCGTGACCCTGGGGCAAGTTCTACCCTGGCTCCCGGGCTCCCGACAGGGGCTGAGCCTCAGTTTCCCCACCTGGGTGCCCGCTGGGCGTGGCCAGATTGTTCATTGACGTGTCCACCTGCACCCGCGTTTCCCCATGCTCACAGAGCCGAGGACCACAGACTAGGGGGCTGCTCACAGCACAGACTGACCCTCTGGGTTCAGGAGACTCAGTCTGAAGTCAAGATGGCAGCAGGGTCGTCCCCTCTGCCGAGGGAGGATCTGTGCAGGCCTCTGCCCTCGTTCGGGTGGTTGCTGGCACCTTGACGTCCTTGGCTCGTGTCAGCATTGCTCCGGTCTCTGCCTCCACCATCTCAGGGTGTCCCCCGAGTGGGTCTCCGTGTTTTCCTGTGACCACTTCAGTCACGTGTCCATGCGCCCAAATGCCCTCATCTTATAAGGACACCAGTCATTGGCTTTGGGTCCACTCCAGTCCAATATGGTCTACCTTAACTACATCCCATACTTCATGGGATCCTTGTCTGGAATCTGCTTCCGGGGAGGCTCAGCCGAGGACAAAATAGTAGTTGAATGAATGAATGACGTTTGACAGGGGAGGAAGAAGTGATAGCCGTTGCTCAGGGTCTGAGGTGACACTGGTGAGTGTCCAAGCTGGGGTTTAACCCCATAGTCCCCAAGAAGAGAGCTGTCTATCAGGGCCTGGTTGCTTAGAAAGGTAGTGATCTCCCCGTCCCCGGAAGACCGCAACCAGAGCCGGCAGGGATCCCTGCCCAGGGCCGAGAGCTGGTCCAGGTCCAGTTGACCTCAAAGGCCCCACTGGCCCTGACATCAAGGCTACATTTTCAAAGCATGTGGTAAAAAATCCAGACCTCAAGGTCAGTGAGCAGGATGACCTTCCCCTGACCTCTGCACAGCCGCGCAGGGAAGCCGAGTTTCTCCAGAATCAGCTTTAATTCGATGTCTCCTCTCGCTTATTAAAGGACACAAAAGAGAGAAAACCACTCGATGGTCCCCAGACGGGCTGCTATAAATGTCCCCTAGCAGGGCCAGCGGCCGGCAATTACAGCAGCTGGGAGACCCGCCCAGATGGCCAGGCCCGGGCACCTCCTTGGTCTCCTCCCTGCCCGGGCAGGTCACCGCCAGCAAGAGTCCCTCAGAGGGCAGGCTGTGGAGCCCAAGGGTCCCCCTGGCGGCCTGGAAGCCGGCTGGTTCTTGTCCCCCTCAGGCGACATGGGTGTTAGGGACACGGACCCCGCAACCTGCCCAGATGGGGACGAGGACAGGGAGGGGCAGCAGCACTGGGCTCTCTTGCCCAGCCCCGCCCTCCACCTGTCCTAGTGAGGCGCCATCTTAGGCAAAGGAGAAAGAATGGAGGCCAGACCCTCCTTTCGTGCTCCAGAGCCGGGCCTGCCTCTCTGCTGAAGGTCCCCGCCCTCAGTCTGGTTAGAGGGAGAGGAGGCTTCACAGAGCAGCCATGACGGACGGGCACCTGGTTCAAACCCGGCTTCCACACCCAGCTGTGTGACTTCAGGCAAGTGGTTGAACTCTCTGAGCTTCTGGGTCCTCATTTGTCAGGTGAGTTAGGTGGGTTCGCAGGTGCTGTAACTCCTAAATTTAGAGTCAGCCTATGAAAGCCCTTAGCCCACAGCGCCCGCCCTGGCCAATACCTGGCAAAGCCAGGTTGGTGCCCACTGAGCCTGGGCCAGGTTTTCAACGACACCACCCACAAGGCACTGCCCGCTCACCACCTCCGTGCCCCTTGCCAGCACCTCACGAGAGAGACGGCATTCCTGACCCATTTTGCTGAAGACTCAGCTGCAATGTTGAGCTGTCGGGCAGCCCCCATCTCTCAGAAGACCAGGGAGGAGCTGGGATTTCAACCCTGGTTTCCTGACTCCAGAAGCAGGGGTCTTGCTGGTCTCTGGGAAGTCCCTGGATAGAAAAGGGAGGGTGGGTGCACCACTGCCATAGTCACGTGTCTCTTCCTTCCTTCACACAGTCATTCAACAAACACGGATCGAAGGGCTGCTACAGGCCAGGTACTGGGTCAGGCCCTGCAGACAGAGGCTAGCAAGAGCACTGCCCTCGTAGAGGCACAGCCTCCTGTTCTCTCTGGCTTCCTCCAGAAACTACAGTTAAAAACGTGCTAATAACCTTGGCAAGCCCAACTCAAGTGCCTCTCTCCAGGAAGCCTCCCTCAGTCTGCAGTCCACGGTGCCCACTGAGTGGCACGCATGGTGCTGGGGGCCATTCAGGCATTAACACATCAGGGTAGTAGATCGGAGCAGGTCCCCGGACTTTCTGCCTCCCAAGGCAGGAGGTGCATGATCTGTATGCTGAAAAAGCTAATTGCTTCCTGTCTCTTAAGAGTCCACTGCCTATTCGTTAAAGCCAAAGTCCTGACGGTAGCTGAACTTGACCTGCCCCAACCCTGACCTCATCTTCTGCTACTCACCTCCTGGCTCTAGCCACACTGGGCTTCTTGCTATTTGTAGGTTTACATTCCTGCCTCAGGACCTTAGCACATAACCTTTCTTCTTCCTCAAAGTCTCTTCTCTAAGATACCAACATGCCTGGCCTCTTCACCTTCTGTAGGTGTCCACCCACAGGTCACTTTATCATCTAGTCCTTCCCTGGCCATTTAGCTTGAAATGATAACCTTGCTCCTTCCCCACTACTGTGAAAGATCTGGAAATGCTTCAATCAAAAAAGAGAGAAACACTCTCAACCTCTTAAGAGTTTGGATTCATGGGGGTGTGGGGGGTGGAGAAATGGGTATGAATATATAGTTTAAATATTTAATATGTCAGATGATAACTACTATGAAGGAAAAAGATATGGTCTCCAATGTCTTTTCACTGCTTTTTTGCCAAACATACATCTGCTTTGGTGAAATGACTATGCAAATATTTGCCCATTAACAAAAATTGAGTTACATGGACTTTTATTCATACTCTTGAGGTGTATGTGAGTTTTTTTTTCTTATATGTGATTTTGCAACTAATTGTCCGGGCACCATTCAATAAAAACACTATCCCTTCTCCACTGAATTTTCCTTCGTACTTTGTCAAAAATCAGTTGTCTATATGCACGTGGGTCTGTGTCAGGGTTTATTCCATTAATCTATTTGTCTAACCCTATGTCCACTCCATGCAGGGCTGATGACCGTAGTGTTCACAGTCTGGACATCAGGTAAGTTCTCCTATTCAGTCCTTTTTCAGAGTTGCTTTGTTATATTTTGATGGGGATCGCATCGACTCCATTGATCAACTTGGGGGAAATTGACGACTTAACAGTATTTAGTCTTCTAATCCATAGACAGTCTATCTTTCAATCTATTTAGGTTTTCCTTAATTCCTCTCAGCAATGTTTTGTAGTTAGTTATAAGTGTTTAGTTTTTGTACATCATTTTCTAGTCTTTCATATTTTTTATGGTAGAGGAGATATTTTTTGTTTTACTTCATTTATGATTGTTTACTGCTGATAGACAGAGGTTGTAGAGTTTTGTGTATCAAGCTTGCATCCGACAGTCTTGCTAAACTCAGAGATTACTTCTGGTGGTTCTTTGTATCTTAGAAGCTTTACTTCTCCCCTTCCGGTCTGGATGCCTTTTATTTCTTTATTTCCCCTTATTGCCCTGGCTAGAATTTTCAGTTCAGCGTCGTCTAGAGTGATGAGAGGGGGCATCCTTGGTTTTGATCCTAGCAAAAAGGCCATTCGTCTTTCACCACTCAGGACGATGTCAGCTTTAGTCTCATTTTGATATCATCAAGTTAAGGAATCCCCTCAATTCTTAATTTTCTGAGGATTCTTGTAAGGAACAGAGGTTGAATCTTGTCAACTGCTTTTCCTGAATCTATTGGGATAGCCACTGAGTTCTACTGTTGTTGATATGGTGAATTATATTGGTTGATTTTCAACTGTTAGCCCAACTTTGCAGGCCTGAGATAAACCTATTTGTTTTTTACACATTCTTGGATTCAATTTGATACAATTTTGCTAAGAATTTTTGCTTCTAAGGGTCTGGGGCTGTAGCTCAGTTGGTAGAGCGCTTGCCTAGCATGCACAAGCCCCTGAGTTCAATCCCAGCACCACACACACACACACACATGCACACACACACACTCACAAAATTTTTTGCATCTATGTTCATAGGATATATTAGTTGTAGTTTTCTTGTATTTTTCTCTGGTTTCAGTATAAGGTGATGCTCCTTCATAGCATAAGTAGAGCAGTATTCTCTCCTCTTCAATTTTCTGGAAGAGTTTGTGCAGAAGTGATACGATTCTCCCTTAAACGGTTGGTGGAATTAATTAGTGAAGCCTGAGGTTTTCTTTGTGAGAAGGTTGCTAGCTTGCTACCTAGAACTCAACTTCTCTCTCCCTCCCTCCCCCTCTCTCCCTCTCTCTCTCTCTCTCCCACTTTAAGACAGAATCTGGATGGGTTGCCCAGGCTGGGTTCAAACTGGAGATCCTCCTTCCTCAGACCCCCCCGATAGCAGGCACTACAGGCATGGACCCCGGCATAGGATGTGAGTTGATATCTATTTCTTCTTACCTATTTCTTTTTGAGCGACTTGGATAACTTCTGTTTTTCAAGGAATTTGTCTATTTCATCAAAGTCATTGAATTTATTGGCACAAAATTATTCACACTGTTTCCTTATGGTCCTTCTAATATTCGTGGAATTCATAAATACATCACCTAGTATTCTTGATATCGGTAACTTGTGTCTTTTCCCTTCTCTGACCAGTATGACTAGAAGTTTATCAATTGGATTAATCTTCTTAATCATCAGCTTTTCATTTTATTGATTTTCGCTTTTCTATTTAACTCATTTCCTCTCTTATTTTTATTATTTTCTTCCTTCTTATTTTTATTACTTTCTTCCTTCTGCTGACTTTGGTTTCAGTTTACTCTTTTTCTAGTTTTTTTAGGTGGAAGCTGCGATCAGATACAATTATCATGCGGCCAACCGCAGCTTTATTGGGGTCCCACAGATTTTAGTGTATTGTGTTTTCACTTTTAATCAGTTACAATATTTTATAATTTCCATTTTGTTTTCTTCCTTGACTTTTGAGGTATTTGGAAGCGTATTTTTCATTTCCAAACACTTTGGGCATTTTCCAGAGACCTTTCTCTTGCTGATATCTAATTTCATTCCACTGTGGCCAATGAACATACTTTGCATGATTTGAATCCTTTCAAATTTATCGAAACCTGTCTTTTGGTCCACAGTGTAGTTATCTTATATTATGGTTTAGACATAAGGTGTCCCCCCAAAAGACACCTGGTTAATGCAAGAAGGTTCAGAGGTGAAAGGGTGAGATTGTGAGAGCTCTAACTCAGTTCATCCTGGCTTGAATGGACTAACTGGGTGGTCACTGTGGGCAGGTGGGCATGGTGGAAGAGGTGGCCCCGGGAGACATACCCTGGAAGCGTGCGTCTTCCGGTCTGTGTCCTGACCCCACCATGAGCTGAGCACGTTTCCTCTTTGGGCTCTTCCTGCTGACAAACGGCCTCATCCTGGGCCCAGAACGATGAAACTGGCCATCTGTGGACGAAGATCTCTGAAACCATGAGCCCCAAATAAGCCCAACTTGTTTTCGTAAGGTGGTCACAGTGACATGAAAGCGTTGAAATGCAGGGTCATTGCTCTAACATGACAATGTGGTTCCGAAGCCTTTGGGGCTAGTTTTAAAAGCTTTAGGATGTTGTAAACAAAGTTTAATGGGTGATTCTGGTGGGAGCTCCAAAGACCCGGATGCTGAGAGTAGTGCAGACTGTGTTTATGAGGTTTCAGAGGACAGAGGGGACTCCACTGGGAATCGGAGTGGAGGTCACTCAGGTTATGTTCTGGGAAAGAACTTGTCTACATTTTTGCCCAAAACCCTGAGGTTTTGTGTGAGGCTGATTTAAAAGTGATGGACCACTTCATCTGGTAGAGGAAATTTCAAGGCAGCACAGCATTTGATCAGAGTCGTGGATTTGCTGACAGATTTGAGCTTGGTTTACAGTGAGAATTGGGAGCAGAAAATAGAGCCAAGAGATTTTTTTTTTTTTAAACTTGTAGTTTGGCCAGAAAATTGCACAAACAGCTGGAGCCAAGAAGTTGTGCTTGTTGAAGAGATCATAGCCCCTAAAGAGGTGCTGAGTACTTTGCACAGATACAACAGGGAATATGTCCCAAGGTCATCCCAGAAGAATACACTAACACAGGCTCCAGGGTACAGAAGGGGAAATTCCTTTGAGAAGAGATCCTGGGGTTCCCTGCTCATACAGGGGGACCTAGGAAGCTGCTTCGCCGTGCTGAGCTGAGTAGGTGCTCACAGCTGCTGCAGCCATAATTCAGGGCACCCAAGTATTGTGCAAGCCGATCGTGGCATCACATGGACCTGGCTCTGCAGGAACACAGGCTCTATGGAGGCTCCCCCTGAGATTCAGAGGAAGGCCTGGGAGTCAGGCAAAGTATATCAGGGCTGAAGTCCCTGCAGGCTGCCCCCGAGAGGACAAAGATGTGAAGGAAGGTGAAGCTGGAATGGAGACTCAGGAATTAAGAGAGACCAGTCACACGGACTTCCTGGCCGTGAAGAGAGCCAGGCTGAAGAGAGAACCCGTTTGTGCTCCAACCATCAGGGTCAAAAGAGGAAGGGCTACTGCCCAAGCCTTTGGGAAACATCTCACAGTGAAGTGTCCTAGATGCTGTGTGCAGAGTTAGGGGACCTGTTTGTCCAGCTGGGTTTCAATCTTATTTTGGCTCTAGGCCTTCTTTCTGTGCCACTGGATCCTGGGTACATGTAACTTGCTTTTGATTTTCACAGCAGCTCACAGCTGAGAATTTGCCCGGAGTCTCTGAGGAGACTTTGAACTTGGACTGGACTTCTGGGCAGTGTTGGAATTGGCAAGACCATGAGATTCCTGGAGATGCGTTCAATGCACTTTGCATTGTGAGATGGACGTGAGCATTTGCGGACCAGGGCAGAATTTTATGGTTTGGATATAAGGTGTCCCCTGCAAAGGTGTCCTAGTTTAAGTGGACTGATTGGGTGGTGACTATAGACAGGTGGGACGTGACCGGAAGAGGTGGTCCCCTGGGTGAATGCCCTCTGAAACCAGGACCCCCAAATAAACTCTCCCTCCTCTAACATGGGAATATAATTTGCATTCCTTTGCATAGATTTCAAGAAGTGGGATTTGAGGATCCTATGGAATTTCTCTTTTTAGATTTTTGAAGAGCCTCTGTACTCTTTTCCACAGTGACCTTCCCACCAGGAGCACACACGGGGTACAGGTCCTTCTCACCCTTGCGACACTGACTAGTCTTCACCTTTGTGATCAGAGCTGACCATTCCAAAGACGCAAATCTTTCCAAAAAACACTAAAACTTAAGTAAAAACAATCAGAGATATTGTTTCCAATGCTCTTTATTCCTTGGTGTGCTTCCACTTTGCATCCAGTATGATTTTTCTTCTACCTAATGAACTTCTGCTAACACTTCTTTTAATTTTTTTTTAATGTTTGGTATTTATTGTGTTAAAAACATAATCCAGCAAAGGAAGAAAGACCAACGTGGAGTCAAGCGACCTGCCATCCTGGTCACACAGGGCCAAGGCAGGACAGGGAGCAGGCTCTCTCCCTCCGTCCTTCCTGTGATAATCTCTATATGTCAGAGGTGGAAAGCCAGGGAGACGTGGAGGCCAGGTCACCAGAGGATGGCTTCCTGCTGTCTTGGCTCCAGCAGGCTCTGGGGGTCTGTTTCTAGACCCCCCGGCCCCATGGCCCACCCCGGTTCCTGCCCTCGGTCACACACGTCAGTCAGAGCCCCGGGGATTTATTATAACAGGAGGCCGCCCTCCCGATCTTTCTTTTGTACCCTCTTCCCTCCTAACATACCCTCCAGGGAGGTCAGTGAGCCATCGTGTAAGAGGACCTGGGTCGAGTGAGACCAGGTCACACCTTCTCCAGAATCCTCTGAAACCACCTCCAAATCCTGCTGGCTCCTGTTGAAAACCTGGTGGACGCGGAGAGAACGTTGTCTCTCATCCTCAAGATGCTCCATGTCGACATCCTGGGGTGCGGGGGGTGGGGGGTGTCTTCTTTTGCCCTTTGGGCCGAGGTCCACTAGTCTAGTCCTGGCTGGGTTTTTTAAAATTCATTTTTAATTTTTATTGTTGTTGATGGATCTTTATTTTATTTACTTATCTATATGTGGTGCTGAGAATCGACCCCAGTGCCCCACACGTGCTAGGCAAGAGCTCCACCCCGAGCCATGTCCCCAGCCCTATTTTGTTTTATTTAGAGACAGGGTCTCACTGAGTTGCTTAGCGCCTTGCTTTTGCTGAGGCTGGCTTTGAACTCGTGCCTCAGCCTCCCAAGTCTCTGGGATTATAGTCAGGCGCCACCACATCCGCCTCCTCTGGCTCGTTTTAAAACTTTCTTTTTCCCATTAGTTTTGAGCAATTTAATGATTATTATGAAAACTACTTAATGTAGTTTTTTTTCATATTTATTTAATTGGGTTCAGTGAGATCCTTGCCTCAAATTTGGAATTACATAGGACTATTTTTATTTCTCGTATGCTTTTATTTTCCTTATTCCCTTTCTCTCTTTCCCTTATGGGACTCATTTACTCCTATGTTAGACTTGAGGTTGTCCTCCAGATCACTCACATTCTGTTCATTTTCACTTTGAGACTTTTTTCTCTGTGTGCTTCATTTTAGATAATTTTTATTGCGATGTCTTCAAGTTCACTGATCTTTTCTTCCACCATGTCTGGTTAGCGACTAATCTCATAAAGTTTGTATTTCATTTGATAGATCATAATTTTAATGTCTAGAGGTTTTATTTCAATCCTTTCTATATTTTTTATTACTGTACTTAATATGTCCAATCTTTCCTCTAGTTCTGTTTTGGTCTGAATACAGTTACAAGACGTGGGATGGCCTTGTCTGATAATTCTAACCTCTGGGTTGGTTCTAGGATGGTTTTGACTGATTTTTCCCCCTCATGATGGGTAGTATTTCCCTCCTTCTTTTCATGCCTGGTCACTTTTTACTGAACGTCAGACATTGTGAATGTTGCCCTACTGGGTGCAACATTCTTTCTATAAAAATTCTTGATCTTTGTTTTGTGCAGTCTGATCTTTTCAAGTCTTACTTTAGAGGTTCAATAGTAGGGACTGGAGCAGCATTTGGTACGGGGACAATAGTCTCTGCATTCAGGCAAGACCCTCCTGAGGACCCCCACTAACGCCTCTGAACTGAGGCCTCTCAGTGTGGCAGGTAGGGACAGACACCGTCTCATGCTTGGTGAGTGTTGGGTAGTGTTTCCTCTGATGTGGGGGTGGTTCTTCTCATCTCAGGTAATTTCCTTACATGCCTGTAAGCTCCCCGGACTTAGGGGATCTTCAGAAGTCTTCAACTCTCCAACATGGAGGCCGTCATGTGCACTGCTTACCCAGGGCCTCTGTCTTATTTTCTGTGGTTGCTCCACACTCCCAACACCCCAGCAATGAGGGCCAAGGGCCACCCTCCACCCAACACCTACTTTGAATTTTAAAAGCGGATCCAATGACAATGACTTGAATCGGGGCCACCGTGGAGTGGCCAGGTACGACCCTTGCCCACCAGTTCCATGTTTATATTTTCCCTTAGTATTCTGTCAATACCACGATCAAGCGTCACAGAAAACCATTCGTTGGAATGCGGAGGCCACGGAGAGTAGAGCCAAGACGTGGGTCTCATTAACCAGGACCAGGACTGATCTCCCCGAGACATCAGAGGAGAAGTGGGGGACCCACCCTCAGCTCCACAAGCTGAAATTCTTTTAAAATCCTGCCCCACATAAAATGATATCTTTTTTTTTTCATTTGTTTCAGTCTCAGATCCCCCATGTGCCATGTTGGTGTAGAGGACATGAAGTTCCCTCTTATGCTCTTATCCGTGAGGTGCTGACCTACATCTCCACGCTAAAGTGGGTTCATTTTAATCAGATCCTTTTTTTTTTTTTAATAGCTGGCCACTAGGGTGGCTCTGAGTTTCATTGCCTCTCACAGATATATCAGCCTTGGGCAAACCAAGGCCCATTTCTTCCTGTCGATGGGGACCACATAGGGCAGTCCTTGTGGCACTGAGAGGTCAGGCAGTGGACGTACATGAAGCCTGGTTGAGCTACAAATGTCCGACATCTGTTGAGATGGTGGTGGGGGTGGGGGGGATGAAAGGGGAGGTGCCCTTCATTTTTCTGTTTGCAAAGATATCCTCTCCCACCCCAGAGAGCAAACAGGAAGGTGCACACCTTGAAGTCTCCCAGTCAATATTCACGGGGTTGAGATTCCGAGTTGATAATTCTGTGGTAGGAGGCTGATGGGGGTTCCGTCGGGGAGAACCGTCTGGAAGTCTGCGGTAGAAGCATCAGGTTTGGGGCTCGGGAGGAACCCCCTGTTCCCAGTCCAGCCAGGCCTCCATCCAAGACCTGGATGAAGAGGAGGTGAGTGGCCCGAATCTGGAAAACACCATGTCAGACGTGTACAGAGTTCAAGTCTGGGCAAAATCGCACACGTTCAATTTCCAGGGGTGAAAGGGGCCAACCCCGAATCTAACCCTGCTGGGGGTCACCAAGAGATTTCTTAATCAGATTCTTCATGGAGCCCACGGGCAAAAAAAAAATGAGTCGTGAATAAGAATCGGAGGAAGGAGTTTTTGACATTCAAAGCTCTCTCTCCCTCCCCTCCCTCCCTCTCTCCTGCCTCTCCCTGCGCTTCCCTCCCCCCTCCTCTTTCTCTTCCTGCCCCCCCCCCCACCTCCTCCCCAGGTGTAAGACGGCCCTGGCTGAAGCCCTGGCTCAACCACCCTCTTGTTGGGTGACCTCGGACACACCATCTCTTCACCTCTCTGACCCTCAGTCTCTTCACCTATGAAGAAGGACGATGGGATATCCCTGAGAGAACGGCCATGAGCAGCCAATGAGGCACTGTGCGTGGACCGGCCGCCCGGCGGGGACTTGATGGACAGTTCTGGGGTTTGCTAAGGGTTGATTGAACCCCTGTTTCAGGCGGGTCTGTCCTCGGTGCTGGAAATACAGGGAGAAAGGAGTTAAACAAGGGGGATGTAGGTCGGCATTTGGGTCACACTGGGAGATGGTACGAGGATCGCAGAAGTCTGAATGAGGTCATCAAAAGACAGATCAGCCCCGAGCTGGTGAGCTCACCCTGCCGGGGGAGAATAAGCAGAGAACCATTTTATGGCAATCTGCATTTCTGCTGCCTGTGACTGGGCACGAGGGCGGGGAGCAAGTGGTATCTCTGAACTTCTACAGAGTTGACTCCACTCCCGGCCGGCCGGTAAGGGTGGCAGGCATGTGACTAAGCCTGGCCAATGGGACTATCACATCCCAAGATCTTCTGAGGGACTTGACAAGAGCCTGGGGCTGTTGGCACGCAGCACCTTGCCTCTATAAGACTAGGAATGAGGCCGCAATGGAGGGAGAAGAGCTGAGGATGCTCACTCAATTTGGGTAATACAGTTGGAACTGCTGGATCCAGCCGTACCTGAAGTCAAACATCTTTTTGGACTTGGAATTCCAAAATAAACCAGTAAAAAAGTTCTCCTTATTTTTCATCTAGATGAGATGAGATGGTTATTTTTTCTATTCCTTGGGGCCAAAAGACAGGCTGAAGATTTTGAGACGCTCAGTGAATGTTTGGTGGGAGTGGGGAGACGGGAGGAACTGAATGACCTTCAAATGCCCTTCCTGCAAGAGAGAGGCTCTGACTTGGGCATTGAAGGAGCTGAATTGGTGCTTGTTCGGGGACAGCACAGAGGCGGCAGCGCGTTTCCCGGCACTCCTCCGCTCCGGGTTCCATTCCGGGAGCCCTTCCTGTCCTGTCAATGCCCCTGTGTGGCAGCGCCTCGGGGGGGCTTTCAAAATAGCTGAATGCAACCCCCTGGGCCCACGGCTCTCCCTCTCCGGCTTCTCCCCTCTTCCCGGCCGGGCTGGGGCAGCCGTGGGACCTCTGAGGCTGGAGGGGACATTTCAACTCCCCTGTCCCTCCTTTGGGTTTGGAAAGGCCACCTGCTGGGGCATGTCCCCCTTGAGGGGCGCCCGGTGGGCAGGGGAAGAGGCCTCTAGAGTTCATTCTCCAGGTCGCCCGGGCCCTGGACAGGCCCCTCCCACCTGGGGTTCCCAGGAACTTGTGGGGGGCCAGGGGGGCCCTGGGAGAGGGGCTGGGTCCTGGGGCTCCTGTGGGTGGGGTGGACACCTTCCCCACGGAACTCAGGGCAACAGTGGCCTCTGCGGAGCCCGTGGGCCATCCACGGTGGCCAGACAGGAAGTGCCTTCATCTGGAGCTCAGGGCCGTGAGCTGGCCGCTGTTGGGGCTCAGGAGACAAGAGTCCAGGAGAAGGCCCCAGGAGCGTGGCTCCTCTCCAGCTCTGCCCTCTGTCCCCCTCCCTCATCGTCCCCCAGGAGAGCCACTGAGACCAGAATCCTCTTCCCAAGGCGGGTCACAGGAACCAGCACCCTTCCCCCCAGCAGCCGTCGAACCTGAAGATGGCCCCCAGCTCCCACGCCCTCTGTGGCAGAGCGGCCTGGAGGAATGTCCAGGCGCACCATGGGTGGTCGGTCAGAAGGCCCCTTCTAGAAGGGTCCTGCCCACGCCCAGAGGCCAGGTGCGCTCACAGGCCAGGGGGACCCTGGACAGGCCGGCCTGGACCCTGGGTCAGCCCCTGAGTCCCACGGCTGCCACAGGCCACCCCCCCCGAGGGTCGGCATGGACGGTTCCCCTGGGCCACGGGGTTGTGTAAGTCCATGACCTCAACAGGCCACCGGGGAAGGTCGGCTCCGAGCTCCGTGGTCACGGTCAGGCTGTGCTGGGCTCACGGTGGACACTGCCCCAGTCCACACCAAGCTTGGACTCCCCCGTCCCCAGGGCCAGCGGGGCCCTCCAGGACCTGGCTCAATGGTTACACCAACTACTCTGAGTTAGTGTCACCTCGTAGGTTAAGGGCTCGGTCCCCGGAGACGTCCCCTCTTCAAGCGCCAACCCCAGGTCGCAGGGCTCCACTTCCTGAACCCGTGACTCGCGCTGTGGGATTCTCTGGACCCACTCACAGAACCCAGGGGGCCCCTTGCGCACCAGGACGGCTTATTACGGGGGACCCACGCCAGGGGGTGTGCGGGGGAGAGGCCACCGCAGGACGTGGGTGGAGCCCGGGCTTCGGAGCCCCCAGACTCCCCCCAGGAAATCAGGCCTGTGACGTGGGTGACTGGTGGGGTCGCTGGCCACCGGCCGTCTCTCCACCCCCAGCCCTCTCCTTCCCCGGAGTCTGGGGGCCGGGAGTCCCCGCCCCCTAATCACGCCCCAGTCTCTCTGTCAACCGCCTCCTCCCTGAATCCACCTGGGGACCCGTCACCAGAAACGTCATCGGCACCCACGAGTCATCCCAGCTGCCGAGACCACAGGGCCTCCCAGCTCCGGTGTCGGGAACTGGGGACGAAGACCCAGTGTGACAATAAACGATGCTCCTCTGTCTCCGTCACTGGTCATTGGAAGCTGTGTGCCAGGAATCAAGGAGGACCAGCTGTGCCCACGTTTGTCACCTGGTGACATCACAGAGGCCTCAGCCTGAGGGCCGTCCTGGGGGCTGACGGTCAAGACCAGCCCCAGCGGCCTCTCCTGGGGCAGCCCACGGCAGGGCCACATCCGCCAGCAAGGGAGGGAGGCCAGAGGGGCCTTCCGTCACCTGCACCGCCATCACCGCCCCTGGGCTGCGCTCTGTTGGTTGGGCACAAGTCACAGGACCTGTCCCTACAAGGGTGACAGGCAGGCAAGATGTCAGGAGGCAAGATCACTGGCGCCTCTCAGCGTCCGTCCATGCCAGAAGTGTGTCCCCAACGTACAGCAGTTGGTGCCACAGCATTAAAGGAAGCTGAGGTGTGGGGGGGTCCCAGGACACGGTCATCACCTGCTATGGGCCAGATACTGTCCCAAGTGCTTGATAAATAGCTGCTAATTAAATCTTTTCAACTATTTTGGGGCTCAGGATACCTATTAGAGAAGAGGCCCAAGGAGGCTCAGAGAGATTGAGTGATCTGCCCAGGGTCACACAGCAAGCCTGGCCAGGCTCTGGCTGCCTCCCGTCAGCGAGCGGCTCTAAGGCCTCCCGGGGCCCTGTGTGTGTCAGGCCGTTAAGAGAAAGAAAAAAGATCCAAACGAATGAATCCGGATGTTTCTCTAAAAATAAAAATAAAGGTCAGCGCCCGTCCCGTGAGGAGGGGATGAAAGAGCCGGGTGTGTTTGAAGGGAGGAGGAGGAGGACGGGGTCACGGTCCTGGCTCCGGAGCTCAGAGCCGAGGCCAGGGAGGAGGCTCAAGGCCGGGAGGCCGGCTCTGGGAGCCCAGGGGAAGGCAGACCTGCGCCCAGTCGCCTCCTCCCCTCGGGGTAGGGCGAGGTCAGCGCGTCCCCCCAGCTGACCAAACCCCCCTCCACTCACAGACGGTCTTCACTCCTCCAGCCGCACTGGAGGCCGCAGAGCGGAGGCCAGAGGACGGGGTGGAGGTCAGCTGGGCCACCTGAGCGAGCACAGAGGCCCTGCTGCCGTCCCGCCTCCTCCTGGGCCGTCCCCCCAGGACTCGGGGCAGCTCCTCCCTCTGTGGCACGTCCCAGCCCCCCCTCAGCACACACTGAACCAGGCCCCAGGCCCACCCCACCTCAGGCCTGGCTGTCTGGGCTGTCCCCAGCTGTCCCCAAGTCCTCTCTGCTCCTCCCGAGGTTGGCGGCTGCCTTGTTCCTTTCTTCTTTCTGCTGTCCCCACTGTCCCCACTGTCCCCACTGTCCCCACTGTCCCCACTGTCACTGTCCTTGGTGGGGACCTCTTTGCCTGTCACATCATCCCCTTGACTTGGTTGATGAGGGCGAGGCCTAGGGACACGCATCCTCGTCCCCCAGACATGGCTCAGAAGTCGGCCCAGGCCAAGGTGCCACCTCTGTGTCCCTTGTGCAGAGGGACTGGACATCAGGCAAGGGGCAGGTGCTGGGGACCAGGACAGGACCTCAGGCCACCATATCTCTCCACCAACTCCATGGAATAAACTTGGGGGTAGACTCTAAAGTCTGAATTCCTAACCACTGTGACACTGCACTCCCTCGGACTCACCGTGGTGCTGTGTGACCTTCAGCAGGTGAACCAGGCTCTCTGAACCTCGGCTTTCTCATTTGGAAACCGTGGCCCTCGGGGGGACTACTGTGAAGGACCCGGGAGCACAGGGAGCTGACAGTTCAAGGAGCCCAGCTGAGCAGCCTGGGTGCCTGTGGCTCAGCCCCGACACCATCACGCCTCCCGCCGTGCCTGGGGGTCCCTCCGATCTGCGTGGCTGAGTCTCGGCCTCAGTCTCCTCACCTGTCAAGGGCGGGCTGGCGAAGGCCGTCCCGGGGCCGCAGTGCCGACATCAGGTTTAAGCAGTAAAACACCCAACTCGCCTCCGGAAGGCAGCCACGGGTGGGGCCTCACCACCTCCCAGGACCCGCCAAATTGAGGCTGTAAATCTCTGCCCCGGGCCTCCCTCCTCCACGCCCTCCTTCCTGACGGCTCACACTTTCTCTGCTTTCAGGGAGGTGTCTGTGGAGCATCCTGTGCAGGGTCCAGGGCGGCAGCGTGCAGGAGCCCAGGCCCCGGGCCCCGGCGGAAACTGAGCAGATGGGGCCGGAGGCCCCAAGGAGAGGCCTCACCCCGGATTTCCCTGCCACCAGGGTGGGGTGGAGGCCCAGGCCCGGCCTGGGTGCAGTCCAGCAGGTCCTGCAGGAGGGCCCCTCGGGACCCGTCCTGGCCCAGGGTCCTCACGGAGTCCGGCAGGCAGGGCCCACGCCAGCAGGGATCTTGCCTGTTCGGGGCACAAACAGGGCCTGAGGTGTTGATATCGCTTTCCGTCTACCTCCTCACTCAGCCTCAGACGAAATGCCATCATCTGGAGCCTGAAAAGGTGTCCAACACCCAGAAGGTGCTCTGTCTGTGCTGCGTGTGGTGAAATGGTCACTGGATCTGGAGGAGAGGACGTAACTGTGGCATTTGGCAGGACACTGAATACTGTGTTCAGTTGTTCAGGTCATGCACTGAACAAGGGCGCCAGGGTGATGAGGTGAATGAGACGACAATCCATCCTGTGGTCGGCGTGTCAAAGCCGAGATCGCCCAGAGGGGCACGTTTCCTAGTACCCCCCAGAGTGCCCTGTGGGATCAGGGGGGTCCTGGCCTTGAACCTAAGTTTCTTGAACCTCAGTCGTGGCCCATCCATTTTCTCCCACAGAAGAAGGCGCTGTGGCGTGACAACACTCAGACATTAGTAACGGACTGTCGTGGCGCAGTCTTGTTAAAGAGGGTTTAAAGGTGGCCGTGAAATCACCCGAGGTTGAATAGAGAGTATAAATAGGGACGGTCTTGCACCTTGTCAAACGAAGAAGGTCAAATACAAGGCATTGTCCCCACCCTCCTGGGCTGTGCCTGCAGCAGACATTACTAATCGGTGGGATCCACGCTGCGCCTGGTCCAGGTTCTGGAAGTCGGTTCCCTCCTTGGTCCAAAGGCGCAGAAGGTCTACACAGCAGGCGCTCCACGAATGGGGATTAGTGTTAATTGGAACTGGGGGAGGGGAGCGGGGACGGGGGCTAGACCGGGAAGTCCTCCAGGTGGTGCGTCCGGCTCAGCCTTGAACTCCAGGGTGGGAGAACCAAACGTGGCCCTCAGGCGAGTGTGTAATGTGCACACACGCGCGTGCCGGCCACCGCGCCTGGGATCCACAGTCCCACCCGTTTCTCCGCTTCGTGCCGACCGCGAGCCTGAACTCTGCCTGAACTTCTCCACGTGACCCATCAGAAGCCCTGCACGGCCACCCTGGTCAGGCCCGCGGCTGGCTTCAACTGGTGACCCTGGCAGGGAACCCAGGGCCCGTGACCAGGCACCGCCCTCACTGACTCCGTGGCGCAGGGAAGGGACCATCCAAAGGGCCCCAGAGCCCTTTCCTCACGAGGAGGACAAGACCCCGGGAGCCCGCATTTCTGTCCCTCCCGGGTCACTGACCACTCGGCAACACTCCCTCGTCCAGCTTGACCTCCAGTGGGATGGGCAGCCCCCGGATCCCGTGGCCCAGCCCCCAGCAACTCCCTGAGACGCCCCGGGGAGTGGGGCTGCCCCAGAAGGAGCCCTGGGCAGACTCAGCAGCCACAGGGGCACGGACCCCCGGCCACCCTGAGAGTCGGCGGGGAGCCCTGGGGCAGGGGCTCTCACACCGGCCCCTGCTGTCCTGCAGCCCCCCGCCCGGCCCGGCTGTCTGCAAGCCTCGGAGTCCCCCCAGCTCCCGGGAGCCAGGAGCAGCGTGGGGCGCAGCCTGGGCCTCGGGGAGCCCCAGGGAGGCCGGCCCCGCGGGGGAGGCAGGGAGGCCTGGAGCACCGCGGCCAGCTGGGCTGGGGGAAGGTGTGGGGGGAGGTCCGGGAGGGCCCCCAGAGCCGGGGGAGCGCCTGGCAGGCGGCAGCGGGGTGACGGGGCGAGCACATCACTCAGTGAGCTGTCTCCCCGTGGACGGGGACCCCGGCGGCCGTCCTCCCCGCTTCCTGTGCGCTGGGTCAATATTGTGATTTCCACTGCGCCGCCCGCCCGCCTGGGACGGCCTGGCCCTGCATGCCGCCGGGGGTCACGGGGCCTGGGGGAGACAGGGGTATGGAGAGGTCACCCGCTGCCTGGAAGATGACTCAGGACCCATGGGCCGCAGGAGGAGCGGCCGGAGCCAGGAGCCCAAGGCAGCCTCACCTCCACCACCCTCCTGGGCCACAGAGACGCCAGCCTCAGAACCAGCTTGGTACCACATCAAGGCCCAGCACTCCTCCCACCCAGAAGGACCAAGGAGGCCCAGAGAGGGGCAGGGACTTGCCCAAGGTCACACAGCAAATCTGGAGCTGAACTAGGACCTGAACCCCATCTCTCAACCTCGAATCCTGACCAGACCTCCGTTTGCCCTCCCAGCCTCCCCCTGTCTAGGGGCATGGTGGCTGTCCCCCTCTGCTCCTCCTGGGCAGCCACCCCATGCAGGGTGGTGGAGAGTGAGATGCACCCCCTGAGAACAGGGAGCCCCTCCGGCAGCACCTCACCTCTGCTGGCCCGCCTCCCCGGAACAGGGCCTCCCGGCCCAGGACCAGCCCAGCCCAGAGGCCAGCCCGTGCCCTCAGTGAACATCTGTGGTGTGACGGGCCCCAGACGAGAAATGGGTCACGGCTGCCTTCCCGCGTCACCACACACCCCAGGGCAGCAGCCCAGGGACTTCTGGGCATTCTCACCTGGCCGCCTTCTACCCGCCCTAGATCTCTACCCACCTGTCACTGCCTCCGGGAAGTCCTCCCAGATCACCCAGCCTAAACTGCAGTAGGTGGCCCTGCTGGGTGCCTCGTGTTTCCTGGTCTGTGCTCTTTTCCCAGGGGAACAAAATGGCCAGGTGCGTGTTCCTCCCGTGCAGACTGGACTAGGCCCCGAGTCCCCAGCTGTGAATGAGACAGTGACTGTGTGACCATTGTGTCACCAGCTCACAGTCTGGTGCAGAGTTGGTGATGGATGGACAGACAGATGGATGGACAGGTGGAATGGGCAGGTAGGTGGGTAGACAGGTGGATGGATGGATGGATGGATGGATGGACATGTAGATGGGTGGATGACGGATGGATGGGTGGGTGGGTGGGTGGGTGGTTGCACGGGTGGATTCCTCGTGGAGAACCTCCCTTACTAGGGATTCATGAAATGTTGGTGACGGCGACAGTGGTGACGGTAGCTGAGATGGGTGTCCCTTGCCCTTTTCTGTCCAGCACCCCTCACCATTGCCCACGGGGACCCCAACCTCTGTCCCCCATCGGCCACTCTTCCCCTTTGGGAACCTGTCCTTTCCTCCCCTCCTGACCCTCTGGACCACAGAACCTCACTGTCCTGGCCTGGGACTTGGACTTGTCCATCACTGCCCCCACTCCCCCTGGTGTGGGGAGTGCCAGTCCCAGGTGGGCACGTGACCTCAGGTCCGTCGGTCCTTCTTCGGGGTTGGCAGGGACCCGGGAGAGGGCAGTTTCCTTGTTTTGGAGGGAGGCTGGCAACCTGGGCTGGTGGTGCCCAGGTTTCCTTGAGCAAATGTGGCCTGTCCCAAAGAGAGGCAGAGTCAAGCAGGGAGGACCCTGCTGTCCCTGAGCCGGAGTCCAGCTCCCTGGACCCCTACAGGGGGCCACTTTCCAGGCCACCAAGTTCCCTTTTCTGCTCAAACTGATGTGATGTGAGCTTCTCTTACTTGTAATGGAAAGAATTCTGAATGTCATCGGACCCAGGAGAACAGAGAGCCGCACGGAGACACGGACATGGAGCAGCCACTGGGCAGCAGAGTCAGGGAGATGAAGGGATCTCCCCCTAAGGGCACAACCAGAGACCCTCCAGCCCCACCGCAGGCAAGAGACCAAGGACAAAGGCTGTCCAGCACCAGGAAGGACCTGGGGTGGGCCTGACACACTTCTGCTGCAAACGGCAAAAACCAACTCAAACTGACTGGCATTAAGCCAGAAGGAGAGTTTATTGAATCACATAATAGAATGCCCATGTGACTTTAGCTTCAGGTATGGCTGGATCCAGGCACTCAATCCATTCTGAGGCAGATTCCCCCCAGATGATGGCAGCTTGGGGCTTCCACCCTAACACAACCCAAGCTGAAGGAGAAGACCTCTTACAGGCCACTGAAGCAAAATCCCAGAACTTAGTCTGATTGGACTTTGTCAGGTCTGTGCCTATCCCAAACCAACCCTGAGACAAGAAGAATTCAGGCTTGGGTGGCCAGGTCTGGACGAGGTTCACCCAAACCAAGGACCTGAGAGGGACAGGAGGAGCAGGACCCTCAAGAGGGCTTCCTCAGAGCGGGGACTACGTGCTGGGCAGGCAGAATCAGGACATCCACAACCCCAGGAGGGGATCTTTGGCTAGAAATCGTCCCACAAAGGAACAGAGCCAGGGCAGGGCGAAGGAGCTCTTTGGGGAAAAGATAACACTCCCCTTGGCTGGGATGGTCTTGGGGGAGGGCGGAAGTCCCCCCTCAAGGCAAGAGGATGGATGGAGGCCTCTCGGTTACTCCCAGCCCTGGAAGTCTCTGGTTTGCAGCTGTGACGCCGATTGTCTGCTGCCAGACACATTCCTGGACTTAGCCGGAGAGGAGCTGAGAGTCAAGGAACCAGGAGCACCTTGGATTCCCACGTCTGCGGCCCGACCCCGGCTGCACCGCCCCAAGGGCGCCAGGAAAACTGCAGCCTGACCTTCCGGGGCCACCTGCCTTCTGCAGGGTGTGGGAGAGACCAGGGGCTACCTGGCTATCAGGAGGTGGCCACATGGGGGTCTCCAGGTCCCTTTGGGAGGAGGCTGCAGCCCTGGGGCTCAGAACCTCCTGCCCTGTGCTTGGAGAGGAAGGGGTAGATGTCCTGTGACCTTTCAAGGTGCCAGAGTCCCATGCTTGACCACCTGGCCTCGTCCCCACATCCCCAGCCTGACTTCCCTCAGTGGGGCACCGTCCCTAAGCTCCCTGCCCCAACTCCAAGGACAGGCGTCTCATGGAGGGAGCTGCGCGTGACTCCATAGTGAGGCTCACATTTCTCCAAGACTCCATTCCCCCAGCTGTGCCCTGGAGGAGAAGGGCCTTCCCTGCAGACCCCTCAGACGGATGGCAGCTGTGACCAGGTCCTGTCCAGGGGTCAGCCTGGGGCCCCAGCCGGGACGGGGGGTGGGGGGTCCACAGAGGGATGAATCTGTGGCCTGGGGACAGAAGGTCGGAGGATGATCAGGACGGTGCCTCAGAATCCTTCAGGCCTGCAGTGCTTGGCCCTTCCTGGAGAGGATGTAGCCAGACTTTCTCGAAACTCCCTCGGGGCCGCTCCCCCGGGTCTTTGGGCATCTCCCCAGCCAGACCCAGATGCAATACGAGCTCAGGAGCCAGGAGCTGGGGGAGTCTCCCGGGTGACCTTGCCGGCCCGTCCGATCTGCCCACTGCTGACTCTCCACGGTGCGCCCAGGGTCCACCCCCATCGCCCAGGCCCGGGGCAGCTGCCCTGGTCCTCATGAGCCTTGCCCTGCCGTGGGCTGCCCAGCCCCCTCGCCGCAGCCTGCAAACCCCTGCTGCCAGGGTGAGCCCGCAGATCCGGCATGACATCCGTGGGGCACGCAGGGTCCTTCCGGTGGCTTCCATCGCTCTTAGCAAAATACCCAAACTCTTGACCCAGGAGAAAAAAATGATCTGATTTTTTTTTTTTTTGAGCCAGGGCAAGCCACCCCTGACATAAAATTGGCCATCTTAATTCTTTTCAAAGGGACAGTCCAGCGTTGTCAATCCGTCCCCTTCCGGCACGCCCGATCCCCAGAACCTTCCTCTCCCTGAGCTGAGGCTCCTCCACCCCAGTCCCCCGCTTCCTGTTCCTCAGACTCTGACTCCCTGGGAGCCTCCCGAATGGGCTCCCTCCACATCTGTCTTCTGGGACTTCCATCTCACCTGGGATGGTGTCCTCAGCCCCATCCTCGCTGTGGCGTGGCGGAGTGTCCTCCAAGGCTGCGTACTGGACCGACCCTGCTCTGCTCATCCATCCCTCCCCCGGAGGAGGGGACACTGGATTTGCTTCTTCCTTTGGGCCCCTGCGGACCTGCTGCTGTGAGCGGGGTGTGCCGGCCTCTCCTGGCCCCACTCCCCGGCTTGTGCCTCCTGGTGGACTTGCCGGACCCCGCGGTGGTCCTACCTACGTCTGATCTCGAGAAACCGCCACTCTGGCTTCCACGGAGGCTGTGCCGTTCCGCGTCCCCACAGGCCAGCGAGGGTCCTGGCCTCCCACGTGCTCGCCGCCCTTGTTTTCTGTCTGTCTGTCTGTTTGCTTTGCAGGTGGGCATCCAAGGGAGGGAGGTGGCGGGGCATCTCCTAATGGAACTGTGCGAGGCTCCCGCGATGGCAGGACCTGTGTCGTCCCCCAGGCCTTAGGACAACCAGCGACAGCTGCGGGGGGGGGGGGGAGCCACGGCCCTGCTGGCCCCGTCGTCTCACCCAGCTCCCTCCCTGCTGCCCGCTTCCTGGTCACTCCCACCCAGGCCTGAGCGGGCAGCAAGGCAGAGGCCCCCCACGTACTTCTCTCTCTCCGCCAGCTCCCGCTGTCTGTCCTCCATGGTGCCACATCAGGAGACCCACAGGAGTGGGGTCCACACAGTAATATCCACCATTAGCACCCCATTTGTGGAGCTTCTGAGATGTGACGGTCCCATCCCGAGCCCTCTGCAAAGGACGACGGATGCAATACCAACCTCCACCCTGGAGGGGGCACTATTTCACCCCCACTTAACAGAGGAAGAAACTGAGGCCAAGAAGGGCAGGTCAATTGTCCAGACCGCACGGCTGAACGGTGGCCGGGCCAGGCAGCCTGGAGCCGGGGAGGAGGGCACCGGAGCTGCAGGGCCCCAGGGAGCTGCCCACCCCTCAGCGGGGTGACGCGGGCTTTGCTCCCAGAGCCTGGAGGGGGTGAAGGAAAGACCCCCAGCTCCGTCTCAGGGACGCCCCGACGCCCGCCCTCCTCCCAGCCTCTCCTACCTGGCTTGACATGGCTTTAACCCCTCATAGTCATGATGTCACTTGATGACGGTTTCCCTGGTTGGAGAAATGGGCAGAGGCCAACCAGGAAGGGCCGGGAGGTGGGACTTCAGCCTGGTTCCCTGGGAAGAAGGGGGCGGGTAATGGGAGGAAAGACACATGCCGGTGAACCCACGCGTACCGTGGACAAGTGGCCAAGCACTGGGGGGCCCAGAAAAGTAATGAAACCTGTCATCCACAGGGACACCACACTGCCCTCTCCACGCCCCTGCTTACACCGTCCTGCCACCTGGGAGCCGTCCACCCGCTCGGAAAATGTGTATTGAGCTTCTGTAGCCTTGGAGCAACACGGTGATCCCCACAGTTAGGTCCCTGCCTGCACAGTTTCTCACGCCTGGGAAACTCCTATACGGCCCTCAGAACCCTGCTCTAATGCCCCGCTTATCTCTGAAGGCCCTGGCTCCTCTGCCAGTGAGCGCTTCTGCTTCAGAGCTCTGCTATGACTTCTCGCAGGGAAGAGAGACAGGGACCCACGACCACGGGACACTCACTCTGCACCAGACTAGGCCCCAGGCTCTTCAAGGCAATGTCCTGCCTCAGGCTCTTAGCCACTCTGCAGGGGGGCAAATAGCCCCTCTTCTTGCAGATGAGGAAATGGGCCCAGCAAGGTTAGGTCTCTTGTCCAAGGTCACACAGTGTGCAGGTGAGAAAGCAGGGACAGGAAACCCAGGCAGTCCCATGCTAAGGTCAGCGGTGTCCATGCAGTGGACCCTGAAGGGTCCATCAGGACTGTGCTCTGCCTCCAGACTGCAGCACCAGCAGGGCACACGGTGGGTTCTCCAAGGGAGAGGGAGATGGGGCAGCCTTGGTGCCAGGCTGGGGCTGCGCTACCCTGGTCGGGGCCTAGGTGGCGCTGTGCACACTCCTCTCCCGCCCCCGGCGCCCACCTTCAGCTCCAGCTTTGAGGGTCTGAAAGACGCTTCTCTCCTCCCCAGCTCCCTCTCTCCAGCAGCCCCGGGGACCAGCACAGCCTCTGTCCCTGCTGTTGGGACGTCTGATGCTTACCACCGCAGTGGGCCCCGAGATAGGCCACCTTTAGCTCCCCCAAATGTTTTGGGGTGGAGGAAGCGAGAGATGCAGGAAGGACCTGGTCCTTGGTCAGACCAGGAGACACCCGGTGGCCCAGGCCAGAGGGCTGCCAGGGACCCACCCAGCCTGGGTCTCTCCTCCTCCAGTGCCCCCGTGGCCTTCCCCAAAGCTACCACAGCCCATGACCACCCCCATAAAGTCCCGGGGACCAAGACAGAGCATCTCAGCCATATGGCAGTACCCAGATGAGAGGCCGGGCCGAGAGAGGGACGGGCAAGGACAGGATCTTGTCCCAGAGGCCCCACGAGCCAGGCGGGAGCTGGGGCAGGACCCAGATGAGCTGATCTGCTTCCTCAGCAGTTTTCAGCTCAGGCTGAAGCCGCTCCTGCAGGGCCCGGGGCCACGGAGAAAAATGCAGTTCAACCAGTTATCTGTCCTAGTAATAATAAAAATAACAACAGTCCGCTCCTCCGTCTGGTTTCCAGCTGTCACCCGCATTACCTCACTTGCCCTCTCTCCTGCGGGGGGTGGGGGGCACATGCCACTGTCCCTCATTTTATCCATGTCAGTGCTGATGCCCCCAGGAAGGGTCTTACCCGAGCTCCCAGAATATCGGGAGCAGGTCCCAGCTCCCGGGCCTCCCGGGCCTGGGTCTCACCCTCCTCGGGCTGGAGGCTGGGCTTCAGGAGCCGGGGTGTGTGGTCATTCTGGGAACTCGGGGTGGGGGGTGCTTGGAGTGCTCCGCCTCCTCCCAGACACTGTCCCCCTCCCCCTCCCCCACCCTCGTCCCCTGCTCTGTCCTGCTGCTGCACCCTCCCCCTCCCTCCTCCCCCTCCCTCCTCCTCCTCCCCACAGAGGTTTCCTGGCCTTGGGTGACCATCAGGCCTGTTTTTCCCTGCCTGACTCAGGCAAGTCCCTTCCCCATCTTGGACTCAGTTCCCTGTCTGCGTGATAACTGAGGCGGGCCTCAGTGGACCCTCTGCCCTCGAGTCTGGCCCCTCCAAGGAGAGGGCGAGGGCTAGACAAACCCGAGGGAAGAGGAGCAGCTGTGCCCGGGACGCTGCCGGCCGATAGGGGCCCCATGCCGGGTTCTTTGCTGGTGGCACAGGGCGGCCCCAGGTAGACGCTGCCGGGGCTCAGGGTCGGGAACACGAGTTCTCCCCTCCGGGGCCTCCGTGTCCTGGCCTGTCTACGGGTGTGAGCCTGCCTTGCGTTCCAGGGGGCCAGCGTGAGAGCCTGCCTGGGGTCCACGCAGCAGCTCCTGCAGCACTCCAGACGCCCTGCACGCCCTCCTCCTGGTCTCCTCCAGCACATGCAGGGCTCGTCTTAAAGAAAGCACCCGACCTGAGATCAGAAGCCCAGGGGCTCTGCTGCCCCCCCTGCCAGGGATCCCCTTATCTATCTCAGTCCTCGTAAACAGCATGAGGTGGGCAGAGCCGCTATCCTATTTACAGAGAGGGAAACTGAGTCACGGAGAGCAAAATGCCATCTCCTCGCAGCCTCCAGTGGTGCATAGAGCCCATGGATGGTGACCAAGCAGTCAGGTTCAGTGAGTAGCTACTTGGTGCTGAGAGTGCTCTAATCCACTCCCCGTGCCGGCCCTGCTGGCCTTCATAGTGCAAGAGAGTAGCGACCAACATTGTTCCCACTTCACGGACCAGAAACCGAGGCTCAGAGAGGTGAAGTCACTCTCCCGATCAGTGAATGGCCGAGCCAGGATTGGAACCCAGATTGGAGTGGCTTTTGGATCTGGCTCTCTTAACCCCACCCCATTTGCTACCTGAGCCTGGCAATCCCCAGGGTCCCCGGCACCACCCAGGGATGCAGGCCAGACCTCCCCAGCCACTGGGGGCCCTCTGGAGGGTGAGTGTGCATATTCGGTCCCCTGGAGGAGATGGAGGTCTCCCGGACCCAGTTCCCCAGCTGGGCAGAGAACAGGTGCAGGACCCCGGGCTAGGTGGGGGAGCTCCTTGGTGGAGCCCTGTGTGAACTAGAAGAAACCCAGCGGCAGCCCCTCAGCCCCGGGCCCTGGCGGGAGATTAACAAAACAAATACCCGAACAATCTCCATTTCAACACTTGGGGAGGGGGCCTGGGGGGGCCGGGGGCAGGGGGATGCCCCCCTCAATAACTTCCCCTCTGTTCAGTTTCACCCAAACGTACACTCGAAGACTCTCGATTTTTTTTTTTTTTTTTGGCTTTTTTGCATTTTTATTTTATTTTGACAAATGCTCAAACTTTCCTGCCACAAATTATTCTTGGCCAGGTTTCAAGTGGAGCGGCCCGTGGGACCCTTCTCTGACACCCGGCGGGAGGAGGCTTCTGAGGAAACATTTGGGTTGTGGGTTTGAGGCGGGATTTCTTTCTCGGTTTTTCTGCTGGTGCCTTGGCCTGGGAGCCCCTGAGTCCTCGCCTTCTGGCCCACGGGGGTTTTGACGTGGCCTAGGTCCTCCCACGGCTGTGGTCACCCCCAGGGTCTGGCAGATCTGGCTTCCCCAAGCCGGTTTGGAATGACGTCTGGAAGGGCAGATTGGAGCTGGCATCTCACCTTGTCCAGGCTCTGCAGGGTCTGGCGCTGGGGTCATTGGCAGGGTCCTGTCTGGCTGGCCTGGGGGTCAGGGCAGGAGTTAAGGGTGGCCCTGCCCTGCCCTCCCAAGGACCCAAGGAAGGGCTGATTCAGGTGGGAAAAGGGACCCAGGTGTCCAGCCCACATCATCCCTCCTAAGTTCTGCCCACCCTGACCCGACCACTCCGCCCTCCACGGCTGCCCGCACGGGCTTCGCTCCAGCCATGAACGGCGTGTCCCAAACATGCTTTGTTGTGGGGATTCTGACCGTGGAAATGCCAGGGAAGTGTTCCCCTGGTGAGCAAACTCCCGGGGTGGGGGAACAGGTACCCTGTTTCCCACCCTTAGGATGCCCTGCAACCTCTCTTAGGGTCTAAAAATATAGTTAATATATGTGCAAAGTCTGGCTGGAATGGCAGTGCCCTGAGCAGCCTCTGTGTTAGAGCCTCATCAAGCCTCGACCTTGATGGCAGGCACATCACTCCTGGGAATAGAGGACTTTGCTAGAAAACTACAATGTTTCCCCCGAGCTCCCGGGCTCCGTCTCCCAGTAACTTCAGACAATGGACCTTCTTGAGAGCTCCGAAGCTCCTGGTGTTGCCTATTGTAACTGTAAAATGTAACCACAGGATAAGCAACCTACTGATACTCCAGACCATAATGTGGTCACGGTACCAACGACCTCATGTGACCTATTGGTATCAGTAAACGTGGCTGCTGGACAATGAGTCACTCTGACACCGACCCGCCTCTGCACCTTGTCTCTGTGTCCCCTTTATCATTATTGTTGTTTCTTTACACTTTGTCCCTCTGAGGGCCCCTCCCCTGCTCCTCCCTCCACCCAGAAGCCCCACGGCTCCTCTGTGGTCCTGGAGGGCTCAGCTGGACGGTCACCTCCTCCGACAGACCTTCCTGACCACCTCGTCCAAAGTAGAGACCCTGTTGACAGCCACCCCAGCCCTGGGAAGCTTCATGACCCTTGGGAAACTCTTTCAAGTTTCATTTGTGTGTGTTCTCGCGTCCTGCTGGTCCCAGCTGACCAGGTGAATGCATGAAGAGGCAAACGGCCGACCCCGAGAAAGAAGAAATGGACGAGTCCAGGCCCTGGCTGGAGAGGATGCCCCGAGCTTGGGGACAGAGGGCAGTGACCCCTTCAAACTCTGCTGGAGGAGGAAAATTCCACAGACACTGAAGGAGCTTTTGAAACTGGATTCCACCTGGGCACCGTGACCCGCACCTGTAGTCCTAGCCACCACATGGGAGGCTGGGGAGGGTCCTTGAGCCCAGGAGTTCAAGGCCAGCCTGGGCATGGCGAGATGGCATCTAAAATAATAATAATAATCATAACAACAACAACAACAACAATCCTTTCACTTCCACTTGAGAATCAAGACCCCAACATGGGGGTCCACCTGTGCCTGTGTGGCTGCCCTTCATGGGAAGGCCCCAAAGCTGGTCCAGGATCTTTGGGGGCCGCCCATCAGCAGGAGTCTGTTCCCCACAGGGAGGGGCCAGGCTCTCTTGGAACCCTGACAGCATCCTCGAGAATATTTCAAGACTATTTTTTTGGTACTGGGGATTGAACCCAGGGTGCTCTACCACTGAGCCACATCCCCAGCCCTTTTAGTTTTTTTATTTTGAAACAGGGTCTCATTAAAGTTGCTTAAAGCCTTGCTAAGTTACTGAGGTTGACGTTGAACTAGAGATCCTCTTGCCTCAGCCTCCTCAGTCCCTTGGATTAAGGCATATACCACTGCAGCCCAGCAGGGCTGTTGCTTATAGAATAATAGCCCTGTGAACGGGGGCCCTCTCCTCTGCCCAGTGACTAAGGGTCAGGCCATGCAATTTCAGTTTAGCTAAGACAGAACTTATTAAAATCACATGTCTTACATTGGTGGCATCAGGAACGTCCCAGTGTACCCTCACACCCAGAGGTGCGTGAGATCCTGAACCCCATTTGACAGGTAAGGAAACCGACTCAGAGGGGTGTCCTGATTTGCACCAAGACACCCAGCCGTTCTCTGGCCTCTGTGCACTGTTGCAGGGTCTTTTCTCCAGCATTAACTTGGGGTCACCGCCACTGCCTGCCTGTCCCCACATGTTCAGGCCAGACACCAGTGTGTCCCTTCCTCGTGACCCATGAGAACGGCCCCCAGTCATGCACACACCCGGGAACATGCTCACCAACAGGCTCTGGGATGACAGTCATCAGCCTCGGCTTGCCCAGCCTCGGCTCCAGGACACCTTGGACTTCATTAGCGAGGTGAGTGAGCGGGTGGCGCTCCGCCGTGTGTGATTACGCTCGCGTTTTATTGATGGCAGCTGGAGGCTGGCACTCTCCTATCCCCCAACAGAAACCCCGCTGCTCGTCTCCAGCAATTAGGATGGGGATTAATGGCCACTTCTACCTGACGGAGCTGAGGGGCAATCACTCCAGGGCCAATTAGGGGGAGCCGTGAGGAATAAGACCGAGTCTCTTCCCATGGGTGGCCTCGCCCTTGCTGCGGGCTTGGCGGCAGCGATGGGGGAGGGCAGTTGGTCCTCCTGCTGCCCCCTGAGAAGCTGCGGAGGGGACCCAGTTCCCCGCCTCTCCCACCCAGGCCCCCTGCAGCCTCCGACACTGGGTCCCCTGCACTGCCTCACCCGTCCCCAGGCAGCGACCCTGAGCAGGAGGGAGCAGCAGGGGCTTGGAGACAGATGATGGAGCTGCAAGCACAGGTGCATGTTCCATAACGTGTCCTGGGTGACCCCGGAACTGTCCCTGCTGAGCACCTCAGTTCCAGGTCCAGGAGCTCCCCACCCTCCTGGTGCCCCTTCAACACCCGTGTTGTGTGCCCCACAGGCACCCGGTACTGAGTGATGTAATCACAGCCCTGCATGATTACATGTCATTCCAGTGGGTGACAAACCAGGGGGCTCAGGGGCAGGGACAGGGACAGACTGAGTGGAGCAAGAGGGTGGGAGGAAGGACGCTAGCTCGACACGAATCACCGCCACCCTGCGCAGACTGACCCACCCAGACATGGAGACGTTCAGCTGGGGGCGGGGACGTGGGGCAAGGAGGAGCAAGAGAAGCCACCAGGGTGCGTCAGAGGGACCTGGGCCCGCAAGGCCCCTGGACCAAGGGTGGAGAGACAGGCCGCCTGCACCCGGTCACTTCACATCCTTCCATACCTGCCTCACCACATTAGCCACCTGGGTCACCTGTCCTGCTCCTGGACCTGTCCAAGAGATGTCCCCGAGGCAGCTGAGGCCTCCCTGCCCTCCCTTCCCAGTCAGTGGACTCTGGGTTCTGGCTGCCCCTGGCCTGGCAGCTCCTCTGCTCAGTCCCCCACTTCCTCTGCTTCCACACCTCCTCGTGAACTTGACCTTGAGAGAGGAGGTCACTTAGGCCCTGGGTTAGGCGCCTGTTTTTTTTATTGTGCCGAGAACCCCACCTCCCCTGGCCCTCAGCCTCGCTCCCCGGACACACTGAAGCTGCTCCTGAAAATGGCCAGGCCTGAGGGAGTGCCGAGGGCTGCCCTGTCCTGCCCTCACAGCTGTCTCCCTCACAGACACTGGGCAGGGTGGCCTGGGTCTCCACAGCCACAGCTGCTCGCTCAGCGGTCCCCTCAGCTGGGAGGTGGCAAAACCAGGATTCAAACCCGGCTCTGCTGGCCCCACACTCTGTTCCTCGTGCCTGTCCACTGGGGACCCCCCTGCAGTCCAGGCCTGGACCCGGCCAGAAAGCCGGACTTCCTCGCCCTTGGGAAGCAGAAAGAAGATGGGGCGCCTGGTCCTTAAAACAGCTGGGGCGGGTCTAGAGGGGTCAGGCGGGGGAGCTGGAGGAGGTGTCCGAAGCCTGGGCAGGGAAAGGACAGAGGAAGAGTACGACTGACCCCAGGAGACAGGGGAGCCGTGCCGGAGCTCAGGGCCCTGCCCAGCCAGGACAGGAAGTCCCCACAGCCCCTGTGGCCGGGGAACCTGGCCACATGGTGACATGCACAGGGAGACAGGACTCAGCAAGGTCCTGCAAGAGCAGATGCCTCCTCCAGCCCAGGCCACCAAACCCTGCTGCCCCGGGCCAGCTGGCTGCCCCTGGCCAGCTCCCCGTGCAGCGCCAGGTGTGGAGGAGGGTGTCTCTCCCGGGGAGCGAGGAGCTCAGAGGGAGGCATCATGAATCACCGCAGGAGCCTCCCTCTCTGCTCTCCACGCACCAGGGAGCCTTTCCACAGCGGCTCGATGTGGGTCACGGACCCTGGGAGATGCTCCCTGCAGCCACACCTGGCCCCTCGGATGGGGCGGCGCGGGGCAGGGTCCCATCAGACTGCACAGGTCTCAGCGCCCTCCGTGGCCCCTCCCACCCCAACAGCACACATGGGGACACACACATCACATGGCAAGGGACCCGACGCCCCACACCCTACTGCAGGGACAGCTGTGACCACCTCCAGCACGTGGTGACATGCGCCATGTGCTCTAACCCTTCTGAAGGGAGAATAAGGGGCCCATGGGCCACACCGCTGGCAGCCTCCTGTCCCTGGGCAGAGGTCCCTGGGTGCGGGGATCTTGGGAGGTCAGCCCTTCCACCCTCCAGAAGAGCCCCGTGTGGCGGCTGCTTGAAACTGGGGAGCTGCGTGGTCAACTCTGATGCCAGGTTCCCCCTTCCTGTGGCCTCAGGCAAGTCTCTAACCCTCCCGGCCTCTCCGTTTATCACCTGTGAGGGCCAGGCACATGGTGAATGTCATTGTCCCCACCACATCCAGAGGAAGAGAGCAAACGGCCCTGGGGTCTCCCGCGGTGGGATCATAACCCCGGGGACGGGTCCACCTGTGACCTGAAGGTGCAGCCTCTCGCCCAGCCCTCACCGTACCCTCCCCACCTGACACTGAGACAGCGGGGTCAGCGCCCTCAGGGACTCGCCCTGTCACACCAAGACGCAAACCCAGGTCAGACGCCAACACCCGCCGTCCTGGGGCACCGCCCGACTCTGCCCGCTTCCCCTCCCCCAGCCTCCCCTGGGCGTCAGCGGGAGGGGCGCTGGCCTGGGGACGGGACCTTTTTCCTTCAGTCCTGTGGCCAGGACAGGGGGTGCCACACAAAGCAACCCACTGAGCAAAAGTGCGCGGAGATGTGACGGCTCGGGGCTCCTGAGTTCACGTCCCCAGCTCCAGGCCGGGGTCCTGAAGCCCCTGGTGTCCAGCAGTGGTGTCCAACTCGGTGCGTCCGGAACAGGCTTTCCACGGCCCCTGTCCCTCTCCTCACCAAGCCACTGTCATCTTCAGTGAGCTCTGGCAACAGCCCTCCCTGGTCTCCCTTGTCCCCAGTGACCTGCGCACAGTCCTGCCATGGCTGTCCCTAGACCCGCCCACCACCCAGCTCTCCAGGCAAGGCCCAGAGCCCCACTCAGCCCCCAGGGGCCTCAGTGACCCCTCCCCTCCGCTGTCCCATCAGTCCCTCCAGTCCAGCAACGCCAGCCCCTCTGCTGTCCCTAGAGCACCGAAGCACATCCACCTTGGGGAAGTGTCCCAGCCGGCCACACCTCCTGCCGCCTCCTGGTCAGGGCCCCCAGCCCATCGTCCCCTCCCCCAGCCCCTGTCACCACCCGAGCGCCTCCCCTACCTCATCCCAGGACAACAGGCACACACAGGGGTAGGACCCCTCCCTCCCCTCACACACAGAGCCCCCCGGGCGGACGCTGTGCGTGAATGGACACAGTGGTGAGGCCCAGGGCTGGGACGGGTCGGGAGAGGCAGGGCAGGGACAGACGGCGCACCCCCAGACGGGCGTGTGTGCTCACAGAGCGGATGCCACAGACACACCCACAAGCACACACACTTCACACAACGCACACATGCTTTACCCCACATCAGTGCACCCCCTGTACCACACACACATGCACACACATCACACACACAATCACACACACACAACCCCCAACACAACCACAAACACATACACAATCACACACCCCACACGATATATCCCACACCAATGCACTCCCTATACTACACACACGGACACAAAAACACCCACAATCACACCCACCTCACACATCACACACACATCACACACATGATGTACCCCATACCAACGCACACCCTGTACCACACACACATGCACACACACATCTCACATACACAATCACACATACATACACAAACGCACCCACAATCACAGACCCACACCACACACACGACATACATCACCTGACACACCCCCTACTCCACACACACACCACAATCACACGCACACACAAATGTGCCCTCAGCACACACGCTGGCTCCCCCAGCGGGGGTGGGCACCGCCCGGCCCCGTCCTCGCCGAGCGCAGCCGCCAGCCGCCGCTGTTTCAGAGCTGACTTGGCTGCAGCCCCCTTGTAACCTGCCCGGGTCAGTGCTCACGGGGCGCTGGCCAGCCCCAGGGCAGGACCTCCCACCTTCTCCCAGGAAGTCCCAGGAGTCCCCATCAGCAGGATGAATTCCTGCTGGGGATTTTCAGACTCCAGCTATCCGGGGGAGGGGACAGTCCAGTGACTCCGGAGAGGGGACGCCCTTCTGGATGGAGCGGACCCCAAGTTGCGCTGCGTCCCAGAGCCCCGCCCAGCCCTGTTCTCAGTCTCTGTTCCCTGAAGCTCCCACTAGCTCAGCCTCACCCCTTGCCCGCGGCCTCCAGTGCCCGGCCCTGGCTTCCCAGCCGGTGACCTCCTCTGCCCCCTGCAAGGCCCCAGCCGGGAGCCTGATGAGGGCCCGTTCCTGTTGTCCTGCCTGTTTGAGGGTTGGCCTCTCTGCCCTCGTGGAGGTCCCTGTACCCACCACACATCCCTGCACGGGCCGGGCACAGGGCACAGCCCAGGAAGTACTTGCAAAACGTGACAAAGTGGGGAAGAGGCCAGAGTCCTGGGCCAGCCACTCCCTTGCTGGTGACCTGGGGCAAGTCACCCACCCTCTCTGGCCTGCCTCTGAAGGGCTATGAGGCCACTTGGACCCCAAAGGAGGGAGGGCCACGGAGGGAGGGTTGGATTGGGAGCTGCAGGTGCGAGGGAGGGGGCCAAGCTGGGGAGGCCTCGCTTGTCTCCCCTCTGACGGGAGGGCACCCCCTCCCCAACGCCAGCCTCCTCCACGCCTGCTCCACGCCACCAGCACACGGCCTCTGCTGTCTCTGCAAGGCCGATACCACCCCTCTGCAGACAGACAGACAGACAGCACAGGATTCTGCTCTCCAAGGCACGCTGACTCCCACCCGAGGCTGGCACGTGCTAGATGCTCCATGCCGTGGCTCAGGAGATGAGGGATGCCTCCCGTGATCTGGCCCAGCTCACACAGTGGCTTGGCCACCAGAGACGGCTGTGACAGGGCAGGGCCCGAGACCCAGGATGATCCGAGTGACCCTCCTGCGCCCCAGCAGTTGCCTGGGACCAACAAGGCCATTGAGGGGTGCTTTCTGAGTCCCCAAATTCTTTACCCCACACCAATACACCCCCTGTACCCCACACACAGGAGTTGGCCAAGTCCCAGCCTGACCTCCCGGGACCCACAGAACCTGAGGGAGAACTCAGAGGGTGACGCCCACAGCCTCCTGTCTGTAGAATGGGCATCTGTGCCCTGTCCTCTGGGGCGGATGGAGGGACGAAGTGAGAACATCATGGGGACGTGTCGTAGGCCACTCCCCCCAGGCTCACCCGGCACTGCACGGCGGGCGTGGGGACGGGTGCTGGTGCCGGCTCTCCCCGGGGTCAGGGCTTGCGGGGACACCACCTGAGGTCTGCCTTGCCCTGGGCTTGGACACACCCCTGGAATTGCCCCCTGCCCCCCCACAGTGCTGTGAGGAAGAGTCTGGGCCCCTTTTGCAGAGCAGCCAAGGGGAAGCCACCACTCAAGGTCACCCAGCCCAGTGCGAAGACCAGAGTCCACCAGCTCCCGTGCCCCTCCGCAGGCTCTGGCAGGTGCTGTGACGCCCTGAGCTCCAGGTCACGGTGCCTGGACCTGACTGAAGCTGCCCCCCTCCTGGGCAGCAGGAACCAGAGTCTAGAAGAATCGGCTTAGATGTCCCCTAGGAAAGGGGACAGCTCGCGGGGTTGCCGAGCCCAGCTGCCTGCGGAAGCTCCCTGCAGGTGGCTGATGCCAGCGGGTCCCCTCCTTGGGCTCGCCCCTGTCCCTGCAGCCTGCATTGGCCCCGGTGGGCTTCAGCACTGTCTAATCTACCATCAAAGTGACCTGCCCAGGGCCTGGGATAGCCGTCCCTTATCTCTTCCAGGCCCAGGGAAGTTTCCAGACTCAGGCACAGGAGCCCCGTGGGGCAGGAAGGGCCGGCCAGAAGGCAGGGGAACAACCAGGGGCCGGGACAGGAGGGAGTGACAGGAGGGACCTGGAACTCAAGGCCTGAGACTGGGGACAGGCTGGGCTGGTCAGTGGTTCATTCCCAGGATTCTCTGTCCCCACTCCCCCTCCCTGACCTGGCCCCAGCCACTCCACTTCTCTGAGCCCAGGCCTGCGTTCTGTCAAGGGGCCACCACAGGCGCATCTGCGGGGTCCCTGGGGCCTGGGTGATCATAAAGAGGAAGTCACCTCCCACGGAGGAGCAGCCTTGTGGGCTACTCTACACTCCATGCCCGAGGCCGCGGGGGGTATGGACTTCACTGTCATCTGCATTTTATAGCATGTGGCAGTTCAATAAGTCAGGAAATGGCCCCAAACAGCACAGCTCATTAGGTGAGTGGAAAGAAGGTAGCTGCTAATTTGGGCCAAACTCACCACGGGGCTTGCTGGGTGCCAGACCCCGGCTTCCTCCTGCAATCCCTCCTACGGGGCCCGCTGCATGGCCTTCACCCCTGGATCATTTTTTTTCATTGATCTAATAATAATTAGGAATAACAATTATTAGTTGCTAATATTTATTAGCCCTTGATCATCACTACCAAGGGCTCAGCCCGGGCACTGTGTCTTCTTTGGGCTTGAACTGTGAGGGTAGAACTGTGAGATGCACGAGGAAACCAAGGCCCAGAGTAGGGCAGACACTCTCCTAGGGACACACAGCCAGCTGGTGTCAGAGCTGAGGCTGCCTGCTGGCTGTGTGACCAGGGTGGGGGCCTGGGGGTGGCTGCGTCAGGACCTACAGCTCTGACTGCCGCCCTAGCCCAGGGCCCAAGTCCCAGGAAGCAGGAAAAGATAGAAATGGAGAGCTCAGGAGGAGGGGGAGTCCCAGACAGGTCCTGCCGAGACCACCCGGACTTCTAGAAAACAGGGCTACTGCCTCCCAGCCCTCCACCTGTGGCTCCCAACGTGAGGAGGGGCTACAGGTTGGGAAAGTCCTGCACTGGAACTGGGCCACCCGACCTGTTCTGGCCCAGGCGACAGACCTCTTCCCCTGGGAAGCCCTGGCCGAGGCCCTCTCTGCCCACATCTAAATGGCTGTTTCTCTACAAACCCGGTGCTTCTAAATTCCAAACCTGACCTTGCTCGGTGACAGCTTCCGGATGCTCTCAGTGTGAAGGCCGGGTTTCTGAGCCTGGCGTCCGTGCCTCTGGAGAATCCAGCCCATCTCTCACGCCTGTTGCCCGCCACCGTGCACACGCACACAGACGCTCACACGCTGCGCTCCAATCAGACTGGACCTCGGTTTCTGAAACAGGCTTCACCTGCTGTCCCCCACCCCTCCCCACGCGGCCCGGAGCAGCCCACCCATTGCAGTCTGGGTCTCGCAGGGAAGTCAGGCTCCCAGAGGGCAAGGACAGCATCTTGCTGTTGTGTTCCTAGTGCAAACCTGGAATCGAGGAGGATCTGGGTAAGAACCTAGGAATTAAGAATCTCTCTGAATCTTCGTCCTGGAGATTTGGCAGAGCCCCGGAGACCAGGACCAAGCCCTGTGTATTTCACAGGTCCTCTCCAGATAGGCAATCCGCAGTTCCTTTTGTGCTTCTTTATTTTTTAACTTAATTTATTTTTTCTTTTGATATTGGGGATTGAGCCCAGGGGCACGTTACCACGGAGCCACAGCCCCAGCTCTTTTTATTTTGAGACAGAGTCTCACTAAGTGGCTGAGGCTGGCTTTGAACTGGCAATCCTCCTGCCTCAGCCTCCTGAGTAGCTGGGATTACAGGCATGCACCGTCCCGCCGGCTTAGTTCTTCCTTATTTTAGCCAGTGAGGACCTGCGCTCCTAGCATCAGCGAATCAGCGAATGAATCAATGGCCGGAAGAGTTCAGAACCCCACTGCCTTTCTTTGCAAATAAAGTTTTATTGGAACACGGCTATCCTCACCGCGTGGCTACCCGGCAGGGCTGAGCAGCCGCGGCAGAGACAGTAGAACCTGCAAAGCCCCACATCTTTGCTCCCTGGCTCCTTCCAGAAAACATCTGCCTGTCTCCTGGAGAGATCTGAACTGGTGTCAGCCTGGTCCCCAGGTGCTGACCGGAACCTCCCACCTCCGGAGGCTGCCCACTTGCACACCCCTGGATGGGGCCTCCCCCGTCTCCGTGCAGCCCCCCGGGCCCCAACACAGGCCTCTCAGAGCCCTTCCTTCTGTGGAACAGAAATGTCCTGTCCCCACCCTCATCCTGACCGCCCGCCTTGACCACTGTGTTTGTCCCGACCTCTGTCCCGCCCCTAGCTGCCCCAGCCAGGCCTGCTGGATCCCTCTCCCCTCCGGGGAGGTAAGTGAGTCACCCAGTCCAGAGAGGGGACATCTGCTGGGCTCCGATCTCAGCTAATCCCACCGTGGCTGTGAGAGGCCCAGCCTCCCCCGCTGCTCGGGGTTTGCGTTTGGCCCATGGAAGCCGCTGGCCGGGCGCCGTGGCTGTCGGGCCTCGAGTGTTTACTTCAGCCCTGGTTTTGTCTCCAGCTCTGGGACGATGTCCCAAGAGACCCGGGAGCGAGAGGTGGGGTGGGCTGTTCTCATTGGACCCCCACGCACACCCCTGCACCCACTTTACGGACGAACACCCACAAGTGGTCCAATCACCCATCCGGGCTCCGGCTTTCTTACTGCCCTTCACCTTCTGGAACCTTCTAGAATCAATAGAACCTCAGTGGGTATTCTAGGCCCCGTTTCCCGATGCTCCACGGGTGACTGGCAGGTCCAGGGAAGATCCCATCGGGCGTGTCCAGCACGAGGCCCAGAGTCCAGCACAGGCAGAAGCCCGGCCAGCGCTCGCCTCCTCAGAGGCCAACGGCAGCTGGTGGCTTGCTCTGCGCATCCCGAGCTGGATGGGACCCAAGCCCGGGGCAGTGTCCTTTGTAATCACAGTTGGTACGAAGCCCGGCACCAGTGCAGCCCAGGGAGGTCCAGGAGGGGCCGACCGTGGGAGCACACCGGCCGCGGCTGCCCGTGGCGTCACCTGCGCACATTAATGAAAACTTCACGGCGCGGAGCGGGGCCTGGGCAGGCCAGGAAATTGCAAAGTCGCGGACGCCTTACCTCAGCCCTGCCGCGCGCTCTGCTTTTATAGCTCCACGTGTAATAACATAAAAGCATAATTTATTAAAGTATCACTCCAAGCGGGGATGGCAGGCAGGGGTCCGTGCCCGGGGGACTGAGTGCCACAGCCATCAGCAATGCCAAGCGGGGGGAAGGGCAGAACTTTGTGCTCCCCCCGCCTGCTGTCACAGCACCGCGGCCTGGAGGACCAGAAAGTGCCCGGGAATGACGAGAAGCTGCAGTGAAGGGGGACAGAATCTTGAGACAAGAGCTGGACTACCAGGGTTTGAATTCTGGCTGTGTGACCTTGGGTGGGCCAGTTGCCCTCTCTGAGCAGCAGTTTCCTCGTGTGGGAATGGGAGGGATTGCTGAGAGGTCCTGAGTCCCTTCATTAGCAGCCCTCCTCCTAGGCCTGTTCCCTCCCGAGTGAAAGAGACTTCTGGGCACTGAGCCGTGCCAGGAAATGGCCCGGGATCGCCTCATTAAACACGAAGGGGTATTTACACTGGGAGAAACAAATATTTATCTCGGATGAGGAGAAAGGTCTTGGAAGCCCCGTCTGACTCGCCGCTGGGCAGGAGCGGGCGGGGGTGCAGACCCGGGGAGGACAGGGCCAGGCCGGGGGTCAGCAAAGGCCGGCTCCAGCTTCCAGCTCTGCCCCCGTCGCCCAGGGTCCCCGAGCCCCGCCTCCACCGCCTCCCGCACACAGGGCCAGGCACAGCCCCTCTCAGGTGGGTGGACGACGGGCCGCGGTGCGCTCCAGGGCAGGGCGCGAGTCCGGCCATCGCCTGTCTCTGCTGGCACTGTGCCTGCCGTCGGGATCCTGCAGGGAACAACGGATGGTCGCGCTCAGGGAGCCGAGGCCCCGCGGCCCACGTGGAGGTGCGTCACCAGTGAACAGGCACCACGTGGCCAGGCACACAGCAGCCCCCGGCTCTCGGTGGCCCACAGGGACAGGAGGCAAACTGCAGAGCCCAAACCCAAGAGCCCCAGTTCCACCACGGAATCCTCGGGTGCCCCCGCATGGGGTCGGGGTGCTGAGATGGGAGCCTTGCTGGAGCCCAGGCCTTCTCTCCTCTACAGCTGCCACCTTGTCCAGGCCACCGTCCCTCCTGGCTGGCCCCCTTCTTCCATCCTTGCCCACAACAGTCATTTTTCAGCAGCCAGTATGTCTGTACCTCAGAAGTGGTTGCAGGTGGTTGAGATTGGCTAAAAGGAATCCTATGAAATGGACAGAAAGCAGGAGAGGAGGTGGTCAGATGTGAGAAGAACTTCCTGGCTGCAAAAAAAAATGAAGTATCCTCATTGTGCCCCAGCTCAGGGGGCAGCAGCAGAGAACCCAAGACTCGGCTGCTGAGGGGAGGTGGTTAGTCAGCCTCTCACGGTCCCAGAAAACCCCAGAGAGTCGCAGACAGCAGAACACGGCAAGCTTATGGCGGACCCAGGCCGACTGCTGAGGCAGGAGCATCTCTCCCCGCTGCTGCTGGGGTTGAGCAGCGCCTGCCCCCGCCGCGCCTCACGGATTTAACACGGCGGTTGTTGAGTTTGGTGTTTATTGAGTGACTCTGGGTCTCTGCTCCCTGAGAACTTGAAAGTGACATTCCCCAACCCAGCTAAGAGGGGGGCCGGAGCCAGGGGACAGGGAACAGAACCCTGCAACACCCACCCGCCCCGTGGTGCCCCCTGAGGTGGCCAGAGCCCGGAGCAGATGGGGCACGGTGCATCTGGAGGGCCACCTGCTCGCCAGGCCTCTGGGGCTGTCCTTGAGTGGGGCCTCTGTGGCTGAGCACCTCACCTGGACCTAAGCTCCAGGCCCCCCAGGACCCTCAGCAGCCGTGGCTCTGTTCTGTGGGGGGACGAGCGAGGGCCTCCCAGCTCTGCCCTGGACAGAGACGCCGCCCACTGCTAAGGGGACAGATGGCCCACACCCGTGCCCATGCCTGTGCCCGTACCTGTGCCCGGTGAAACCTGGGCCTATGGTAAGGCCGGGCCAACCCCACTGGGTCCCCTTCCTTGGTGACAGCTGTTTATGGAACAACAAGGGGGTGCCAGGGGTGGGCAAAGGCCCCGAGGAGTGTCCCATCTGGGTTCAGACCCCGCCTCTGCCCCTCCAGACGGTGAGCTGGCAGGGGCCCTCCCCCGCAGGAAGTCCCCACCTCCCCGAGGGCCCCATGAGGCCTGGGCATCGAGTGCGAGGTGGATCCCGTGGACCACCCTGGGCTTCTCCGCAGGCTCCGAGTGGGCAGGGCTTGCCCAGGGCACACAGGACGGGGACAGGGCTGATTCCCACCCCAAGGCCAGTCTTCCTGTCCCTGGCCCAGGTCCCCTGCTGCAAGAAGCCCTCTTTGGTTGCTGGAGCAAGGAGGCCCCACCTGGGGTGATCCCTAACCTGGGAGCGGAGACCATCCGCCGTCACACGCAGAGCCACGGCATGCCAGGCCCCGGGGCTGTCAGGCGTGAGTCTCAGACCCGCTGCGCTCACTCCAGCTGGCATCCCCATTGATGGGCAGTCTGGGGCACAGAGAGGTTCAGCCGCAGCCACAGAGAACAGCACTGGAGCCCGGGCAGCCAGGTCTGTGGAGCAGTGTCCTTGGCCTCTGCCCAGCCCTGCCTTCTTACCTTCTTAGGTGGCCCGGAGTTGCCCACCTCCCTGCTGGACAGGAGGGCAGCTGCCGGGGGCCAGGGCTGGCTGAGCACCTCCGCCTCCTCAGGCTCACCACAGACCTGTCTGGGGTGCCACGGGGTGAGGTGACCCGGAAGGGGCTGAGTCTGCCCCTCCCCCACCAGGCCCCGCCTGACCCAGGTGGGCTGCAGCCTCCCCTGCTGGTCCCCGCCCAACAGCCCTGCCCCTCTCCACAGCAGCCAGGTCCTCCCGAAACCCGGATCCGCGGCCGCCCCTCTGCCCCTGCCCAGGAGCCCCTCACGTACCCCTCTGCGTTTCCAGAAGCTGCTCCAGGTCCAGAGCGTTCTGACCCTCCCCTCCCCTCACCCCTCGGCCTGGCCCAACGTTCGTCCACAGCAAATGTCCAAAGATGGTCGGGTGAATGGGGCCCAGTGGCCGGGAGACCCGGGGCCTGCCCGCCCTGGTCTGACCCAAGGCCCCTCGGGGCCGCAGGCCTCAGTTTCCCCACGTGTGTGCACAAGGAAGGGTCTGGGCGCAGCCTGCAGCCCCGCCGCAGGACACCGGGCCCCTCCTGGGCTGAGCCACCACCTTTCAGGGCAGCAGGGAAGGCGCTGGGACTCCCAGGCACAAGCCTGTCCCCACAGGGGACCGAGGCCACAGCCTGAGGGGCACCCAGGGAAGGGTCCCCAAAATCAGAACGTCCGAGAAAGACACGGAGGACAGCACAGGCTCGGCCCCGGCCCCACATGGACGCACACGCCCTCACCCACGAGTGTCCCCCACACACGGACGCATGGGGACAGCTTCTCAGGCCGCTGTGCTCAGGGCCTCGCTCCTTTTCTGCCTCCAGTGGCACGCGGTCGGCTCACTGCTCACGCCCTCGCACACATGACCCTCGGTCACCCCCACGAGCCCTCAGGCCCCAGCCCCCTGGGGAAATCGGGTGGAGAGGTTCACCAGAGCTGATGGACACGGATGCCATGACGGTTTCCTGGGCTGGGGGACGTTTGTGAGCTTGACTTAATCTGTGTGATTTGTTACGGTTTCATTTCTCATTTCATTTCATTTATTTATTTGGTACCAGGGATTGAGCCAGGGCTTGACCCCCGAGCCACATCCCCGGCCCCTTTTATTTTTCATTGAGAGTCGGGATCTCATTCAGTTGCTCAGGGCCTCACTAAGTGGCTGAGGCTGGCTTCGAACTTGCGATCCTCCTGCCTCAGCCTCCCGAGCTGCTGGGATCACAGGCGTGAGCCACTGCGCCCGCTAATGGGTTCTCGTTTTAAGGGTGCTTAGTATGTGCAAACCTATGTTCTTTTTCATAAAGAACGTCTCCAAAATGGAACACGTCCTTGGCCTCCCCAGGGACAGGCGCGTCCCCTGCAAGCACACCCATCCTCTCACACGCTCACGTCGGCACACACACGCCCGCCTCCCCACGTGCTATCATCCAGGGCAGCGTCACACAGGCCACTCTATTGTCCTCACTGCGGGCGGACCCACGACGGGGCACCTGCAGTCTGCTGCCCTCAGGTCATTGTCCAGGCCCCGGCTCTGCCTGTGGCTGCAGGTGTGTGACCCTCCTGGCCCTGCCACCTTCTCACAGATGTGGTCACGCACCCTCCCCCTCCACACCGGGACTGACACCATAAAGCCACACACCCGACTGCCCCTCCACGGACCTCCAGGAGGCCGCGTGGCCAGGGCCACCAAATGGGCACTCGTCAGAGGGCATGGGGACCGGAGTGGCACACCCCCCCGGTGTTCTAACCCCGACTCAAGCTCCAAGCGTTTCCCCATTTGTAAGTGGGGGGGCGACCCTCCCCCCTCGGGCCTGTCGTGGGGACTCGCGGAGCACAGCCGGCAGAGGGCCCAGGTCACAGCAGGCCTTGCGACGTCTTTTTCCTCGATTGCCGGAAGGTGGACCGGAGCCCTGTCCCCTCTGGGCAGCCCCTCCTCCTGCCCGCAGCCCGTCCAGCCCCCCTTCCCGCCCCCAGCCACGTCACCCTCCGGCCACCCGAGGGCTGGATCACCAGGCACCTGCTCCTCGGGGCTCTAATTTCCTGTAAGTGTAAGAATTCAGGTCAGACGCGGCCTGAGGCCCGCAGCCCCCTCCCGGCGGAAACCCATAAATAACCCGGCTCCGCGGCCTGGCCCGGGCTCGGGGCTCTCTCCTTACCCTCCAGCCTGGACTCAGCGCCCTGCCAGGCAGGTGCGGCCATGTCCACTTACACGTGGGGACACTAGGCGGAGGAGGAGGAGCCGGTCTGAGATCCTGGCTTGCGCACTGGAAAGATGGCCCTTTGAAGCACGCCTGCCCCCTGCCCAAGTGACTGTCGCTCCATCCGTGCCCCCCGGGCCAAGGACTTGACCCTGAGACCCGCCCACTGGTGCAGGTCGGCGCCGTGTCCGTGGGGCTGAATAGAGAGCATTTTAGGGCTCGAGGGCCAGACAGCCTCTGCCGCAGGTGCTCAGCCCCGGGTGTCGCCACAGACAACGCGGGCAAAGTGACACGGCAGTGCCAGCGAGGCTTTGTCCATGAACAGAGGACAGAGCAGGCGGGGCGGGGGCTCGCCCTCCCCCACGAGGAACAGGAGCCGAGTCCTGGGCGGTTGGAGCTCAAGGTGCCCCGAGACAGAGGACGAAACCAAGGCCCAGGGACGCGGGTCCCCCTGTCTGCAGGTTCCCAGCTGGTCAGAGCCGGCGCTGAGGACGCCTGGTCCAGGGCTCTTGGCCTCCCGCCTGCTCCCCTCCGAGATCCAAACAGGCCCCCCAGCTCTCTACCTGGGCTGGGGGGTCCCCGAGTGCCAGGGTTTGAAACAGGGTCCTCACGGGTTCTCCAGCGTCAGGGCCAGGCCACCATAGAGAGTGCGGGCAGAGCCAGGGAAGGGGCCCTGACCCCACCCCGGCCCAGGCCTGGGGATCCCGGCCAGCTCTCCCGGCCCTGGGGCTGCTGCAGCCGTCCACTGCGAGGGTGACCGCGTGCCGCAGAACGTTCAGGAACACCCCAGCCTGGACTGTCCACATGGCAACCGCACAGCAGGGCACACTGACCGCCAGCTGTGACCACTGCAGTGTCACCGGGGAAGCAAACCCCTGCTCGATGTCACTGCCCAGCCAAGAGCGCCCCCTACGTGACACAGCCTCCCTCCCTGGCTCGGCGGCCTCCACCTCCGGCCTCCGTCTCCCCTGCCCGGGGTGGCTGGGTCCTCAGGGGCAGCTCCGCCACAGGGAGGGGACGGGAGGAGGAATGTGGTCACAGCTGCAGGGCAGCGCTGAGGAGACACGAAGACGTTTCCCTGTGAGTCAAGTCCCAGGAATGTGTCCCCCCGCGTGGCCACGAGCCAGAGCCCCCTCACGCCACCCCGCTCCACCCCCAGGGCACCCGCCTTTTATTAGAACAGAAAGGAGGCAGGTGCCAGGCCTCGAGAAGCCCATTAAGGACCCAATAAAACCTGCAGGGGAGGCTGCCGGGGGTGACCCTCCCCGAGAAGGGGGCCCTGGTGGAGCCCGCGAGGACAGCAGGGCTCCGCGTGGAGACAAGGGTCTCCTGCAGCCCTGTCACCTCCTGGCTCTGCCCTGTTGCCGCGGCTCCCCAGCCTGGTCTTTCTCAATATTGTTTTAGGTCTTTATTGGGTCATTCTGGAGGGGGGCGGGAGCCGGTCAGCGTTTGTGATGCCCCCAACGTCCCGCAGCTAACGGGGCCTCCCACCAGGCCGCTCCATCCCCACCTCTCCCCACCGACGGAGTGACCAGGTCAACAGCAGAGCCCTGGGCGGGCCTGTGTTCACATCTGCAAAGTGGGGGTCACTGTGTGTCTTCCCTGCAGGATTTGGAAGGGTTTGGAGAGGAGGTGGTGGCTGAGATCACCTGTCCCCTCCCTCTTCCTCTCTCCCCTCCACTCCTGTTCCCCGTTTTTAGGCAAACGCAGCCGGCCCCGTCCCAGTGTCACCTCCCTTCCTCTCCTCTCACCTGCAGGCACCCCTCAGCCCCCCAAGCCCACCCAGATGCCCACAGCCCTCTCTCAGCTCCCAACTGGACTTGAACTTTGAACCTTGACCCACGCAGAAGGCCACATCTCTGTCTGACCACTCGCCCCTGTGCCAGTCAAGCACAGATTGGCCAGAAGCCTCTCCCTGGCCCCTTGCCTTCGGCTGGGACATGATCGTATGCCAAGTGCCAAACCAGCCTCTTGCAGGGTCCTTTGAGCCCCCCCCCCCCCCCCCCCCGCACAGCAATGCAGCCGAACGACTCTCCCAACTTCCAGAGGTGGAAACAGAGGCTCAGGGCCGTGCAGCAATTTGCCGATGGTTCGGCACTTTCCCCGGCACCAGGAGGTTTTGAAAGGTTTACGTTAGCTTTTTGGAGAGCTACGCCTTTAGTCCACATGCAACATAGGAACTTCTGATTTTTAAAATTCTTATCATCGTCCTTTTGAATTGTAAGTATTTCTTGTAGCCGCATCGAACGCTTTGTGAGTCAGAATAGATTCGATTTTATAAAAACTACTTAGAGATGGCAGACAAGCCAGACTTGATCTAGAGATAGACCCTGTGCGCGCGCACACACACACACACACACACACACCTGAAATAATGTGGCCCCAAGACACTCTGGGGACTCCCATGTGCCCTGCAGCACCTCTAACCTGCCAGGGTCTCGGGAGGGCTTGAGGCACGGCAGGTCCCCCCAGGCCCCCAGGTATGGAATTTCTCCTTCGGCCCACCCAGATCCCGCCCTGCGTGGCCTGATAAACGGGGTTTTCCTTCTAAACTGTAACCGGGAGGGAAAGGTCATGGTTGAGACCCGGCCCTGCCACTGTGGGAGGGAGCCCCTGGGGGATCTCAGGCCCAGGCTCCTCCCTGGAGAGCTCCTCCTTCTCCCACGGGGCCCGCGTCCCTGCCAGCATCCCCGGCTCTACCCTGGCGACTCCTGTGGCCGTCGGGATTGCGAAGCGCTGCCCACTGTTCCGCAGGGTCATCCCTGTCCCCATTTTACAGATGAGCAGCCGGGCTACAGAAAGAGCCATGAGTCTGTGGCATGGGACACAGTGGATGGATCCCTGGGGTGTCTCCCACCTGCCCCCAGCCCCAGACGGTGCCCAGGCCGCGCCCAGTCTCCCTGTCCTCCCAGGAGCCCAGGCTCAGCAGGGCGCAGTGAGGCTAGTACACCGGGAAGACGGTCTCCAGGGCCCAGGCCAGGCCAGGAAGGCGGCCAGCGCTGGCAGGAGGCTGTGGGGGAGGGGTGTGGCCCAGCTGTCCTCAGGGGCTCCCGTGCACTGTCACCAAGAGAGCCAACAGCGGCCGCAGGGTGGGGTCTGGCCCAGAGGCTGGGGCAGGCGGGGTGTTGGCCGCTCTCCTGGCTGTGGCTCAGGACCACAGCGGGCCAGCCCTGCCAGCCCACCTGGCAGTCCAGAGTGTCCACTGTTGACCCCCCGTCCTGTCCTCCACCCCAGGCATTCCGACTCCCGGGGTTGGGCAGTGCGCTCCTCCGGGCCATCCTCGTGGCAGTCGTAAGCCGTAGAGTCCTAGAGAGTTAGGACTTTCCTCTGCTCCTAGACTGCTGAACATGCCCTCGTTCCTAAAAGCTCAGAGAGCGAGGATTGTTTCCTTCTTAGCCAAGATGATGGAACCCCGGGGCTGGATAAGACCTGAGGTGTCCAAATGCTACAAATGAAGAAAGTAAAGCCCAGAGAGGGAGAACGACTTGTCCAAGGTCACACAGCAAGATGGTGGCAGCCTGGTACAAAGACCCTGGTGTGTGTTCCTCTGTCACTGCCTGTTATCCTGAAGCTGCCAGCCCCTGGAGAGAGGGAGGTTCCCCGTGGGACCTGGCACTGCCCTCCAAGTCTGCCCACCAATGTGCCCGGACAGGCTTCCCGGCCCCCTCACCCAGCCCACCCTGGACCTGTCTCATGGGTCAGGACCTATGTCCCAGCTGTGGCAGGGGCAGGAGACACCCCTGCCCCCAGCCAGGGTGCCTGGGCCTCTGGTGCCACCCTCGAAATAGCCCGGCTCTCGGGCCCCAGATCAGGTTGCAGCCGTGCCGTCCAGATGGGCCGCCTGGCAGGACGGGAAGCGTTGTCCTCTCACGCTGCCCCTCCTGCTCCCCCCTCGCCCGGCAGCACTGGGGCCGAGCCTTAAATCACAGCCTCCCTCTGGAGGACACGGCCTGCTTTGGAGGCTGTGGGGACAGGAGAATGGAAGCCACACCTGGGGTTGAGAGGGGCCGGGTGAGTATAAACCGAAGAATTGCAGAGACGGAAACGCCATCTGCTGTGTGGCCTTAGGAGAGTCACTTGCCCTTTCTGAACCTCGGTTTTTCTATCTGTAAAGTGGGGGACGTGCTCTTCCTCACCCAGAGCCTGGGACACAGCGTGAACAGACCCAAGTCCTCCTCTTTGAGAGTCCCTGTTCCAGGGATCAGCAAGCTCTGACCCTGGGGGTCAGGTTCCAGAACCTGTCAGGAGCCCAGGTGCTGCATGCCAGCGGGGGCCGGGAGGCGGGAGAACGGGGTGCGCTATTTTATTTAGGGGGTCCAAGAACAGCTCTGTGAGGAGAGCAGAGTTCTTCCTCTGGACTAGAGGGTGGGATTGCAGGTGGGACTGGCAAAACCAGGGCCCTCCCCCACCCTGGGCTCCAGGAGCACAGCTGAGATTTCTGATGCGAGGTCCCAGCTGCTTCAGTCCAGCAGCCCCCCATGTCCCCAAGACTCGGCAGTGCCAGGTCCCTGCAACCTAGAGGGACCGGCCAAGGGGCTGCAGAGGCCAGGACCGAGGGTGGGCAGCCCAGGAGTCCGGCCTCCAACCTGAGGCAGCGGGAATTGGCCAGGGCCTGCAGAGCCAGGGGGAGGCTGGGTGTGAGGACCTCACTGGGGACACCCCTGCACTGCGGGGTCAGAGCTTCAGGGTGCGGGTGTCTGGAGGGTGGGGGCCACTAGGGCCTCACGGTGAGAGTCTCCCTCCTGGTAGGAGCTGCTCCGGGGGCCGGGAGTCACTGCCCCACAGCTGACCTTCCTGGTCTGCACTGCAGGAGTCCTCTCAAGAGCCCAGGAGGGGGCAGGGGGAGATGGAGCCGTGGGGGTCTCCTGTGGGGCCACACACCTGGGGGCAGCAGAGGCGTCTGTCTGAGTCCAGACTTTCCCTCCCTCCCTCCCTCCCTCAAATGCTCTCTCCGCATTTGTGCTGGGGATGGAACCCGGGGCTCCCTCATCAAGCGCTCCACCCCCGAGCTACCCCTCAGCCCTTTTTTAAAAGCTCTTTAATTTTGAGACAGGGCCTACGTTGCCCAGGCTGGCCTTGAACTTGAGAGCCTCCTGCTTCGGCCTCCCAATTATGCCACACGCAGTTATAGGCACTTTGGTTTTTAGGGAGAAGAAAAAAAAAGACTTCAATTTTTACAAATCTTATACGAGGTTTGTTGTAAGATGGGAGCTGCTCTTCACCTGTCATCTAAAGGCTGCCGTGTCCTCCTCCACGTCCCTCTCCTACCCCCAGGCCCTCCTGCCTGGACAGCTCCTTCCTTGCCCCCAAAGACATGGTCCCTAAGAGCAGGTTGGGTGCCAACCCCACCTTCCTGGAAGCCTCGAGGACAAAGGGCAGGGACAAAGGAGTCCCTTGGCCCCATCAGGACAGGGAAGCTGTGTCCTTGTGTCGCCAATGTGCCCGAGCCCCTAGAGCAGGCGCCGACACACAGCAGGGACCGGGAACCTGTTGATGAATGGGATGAAGAACCCAGAACACGGAGTCAGTCCAGGGGACAGGGGGTCAGGAGTCCAGAGTGTGGCAACAGAGCGGGGACTCAGCTACTAGACTGTGCCCTCTCTCGCGTCCCCACGCCTCCCTCCCTGGGGACGTGAGGGCTGCCTTGGCCTGCGGAGTCCCTCCAGCCCCAGACCCGCGGCCCTGCCTCCCGCCCGCCCTCCCCTAAGCCTAGGACAACAGCTGCCCTTGTAGGAGCCGGGACCATTGTAATTAAAAAGGAAACATAATAAAGCCCACTCCGAAGCCAAATCCCATCGAGAGCGACACCCGGCCCACCCCTCGCTGCCCACCGAGGACACATGGCCCCTTTGTGTGCCCTGGGTGTGGGCCACTCCTGCCTGCCCCGCCGGCCACTGTCGTCCCTCCCTTCACTGCCCCGCACCCTGATGGCCCCACATCCTGCCTGAGAGCCAGCCACCCCTGGTCACGGGGGAAACTGAGCTCCAGGGAGGCAGAGCCTGAACCCGGGCCTCCGGCTTCCCTCCGCCAGCCCCCGGCTGGGCACAGAACTCTCCCTGTGCAGTGGCCAGTTTGTCCTGAGCCAGGACTGTCCCCCCAGGAGGGGCCCGAAGGCGAGCTGATCCCCAGGCAGGGACAGGAGAGCTCTAAGTCTATGGCTGGCCAGCGCCCTGACGGGGAGGTGAGGACTCCTGAGCCCCAGGTCTGCAGGACAGGCCAGAGGGGGGGGCTGCCTGAGCTCTCAGAGGGGACAGGGGAGTCCCTACCACATCCCTCCTGAACTTCAGAAGCCTGGCCGCCCCCCAGGGCCTCCCAAGCATCCTCTCCCACCTGCCAACCCCCCGACTTGGCCACCTGGACATCTGCGTGCTGCGCCCAGAGCCCCTGGCCCCTCAGCCTCGTGCCAGGGCCTCCCCGCCATCCCTGGGCTGCAGCAGGGGTCAGTCGGGCAGACCAGTGGCCCTGGCTGGAGTGGTCTGTAGTCTGTCCCCAGGGGCCTGTTAGTGGGCCTGCCTGGCTCTCCCTGCTGACCACCATCCCTGTTGCCCACACGTTCTGCCCACCATCAGGCAATCCCCCCCAGGGGTCCTCGTGGCCACCTGGGGCTCAGAGGATGCCCGGGAGACACCCCCAGGCTTCGAGTGACCAAGGACAGGGTCCTTGTGGGGCCGCGTGAGGCCCAGGGTGGAGCTGGGCAGGGATGGTCCTCCCCGCACACAGGGAGACCCAGGTGGGGCTTGAGACGAGGGCGTCCCCAGGTCACAGAGGCAGGACTGTGGCTGCTGGTAATAAGCCAAGGCCGTTTGTCAAGCCTGTCCCCCAAGAACTCTGCCCGGCGCCTGCTCCCGGCGCCCCCCCAGGGGACAACGCTGTCCTGGGGCCATTTTATACATAAGGAGACTCCTGGGCCACTCCGCCAGTGAGCGCTGGGCTTGGATTCAAAGCCAGGCCTGTGTGGCCACACCAGAACATTTATGCCTAGTGACCCCAGGTGACACCGTGACCTTCATCCCACACGGGCGCTGCTGACCTTCAGAGCTAAGCAAGGGACAGAGGCACCAGTCACCGCCCACTCCAATCACACCATTGAACCCGAAGCCCTGCCCAGGTGTGCATGTAAGAGCAAGTGAGTGTGAGTGTGTGTGAGAGGATGAGTGTGAGTGTGCGTGTGTATGAGTGTGTGAGTTTGTGAGTGTATATGAGAGGATGAGTGTGAGTGTGGGTGGGTGTGCAAGTGTGTGCATGTGTGTGAGTGAATGTGTGGGTGTGAGTGTGAGTATGTGAGTGTGTGCAAGTGTGTGCATGTGTGTGAGTGAATGTGTGGGTGTGAGTGTGAGTATGTGAGTGTGTGCATGTGTGTGAGTCAATGTGTGGGTGTGAGTGTGAGTATGTCAGTGTGTGCAAGTGTGTGCATGTGTGTGAGTGAATGTGTGGGTGTGAGTGTGAGTATGTGAGTGTGTGCATGTGTGTGAGTGAATGTGTGGGTGTGAGTGTGAGTGGGTGTGTAAGTGACTGTGTGCACATGTGTAAGTGTGGGTGTGTTGGAATGTGAGTGTGAGTGTGTGAGTGTGGGTGTGTGTGAGTGTGTGAGTGTGGGGATGTGTGAGTGTGTGAGTGCGAGTGTGTGTGTATGTGTGAGTGTGTGAGAGTGTGAGTGTGCGTGGGTGTGTAAGTGAGTGTGTGTGGATGTGGGTGTGTGGATGTGTGTGGGTGTGTGAGTGTGGGGGTATGCATGTGGGTGTGAGAGTGAGTGTGGGTGTGTGGGTGAATGGGAGTGTGGGTTTGTGAGTGTGGTGGGGGTGTGAGTGTGGGGGTGTGCGTGAGTGTGAGAGTGTGCATGGGTGTGTGAGGCACGGTGCCGGACGGGGCCTGTCCATGGTCCGCCATTTCCCGGTCTCCCATGGTCCAGCCGCGGTGGCCGGAGGGCCGAGGGGGGCTGTCCCTGGACACCCAGGACCGGGAGCGGCAGCAGGGAGCAGCGGCGCGCACCCCAGGACGCAGGGCGGGGATTAGGCAGATAATGCTTCTTGTAAGAACAAGGGATTGTGCGAGGGGGACGGAGAGTGGGGGGCCGGGGGCAGTTCATATTTCTCCTGGGGTGAAAGCTGAGACCCCCGGAGGAGGTGCCCCTCCTGCCAGGGCCTAATCCCCGTCCTTCTCACCCAAACCCCAGAGAAGAAGCTGTTCACAGGGAACAGATTCCTGGGATTCATTAATTCAGGATTTGCGGAGGGACGGCCGGGTCCCTCCCTGCGGGCAGCAACCCGAGCAGGCAGGTGGGTGCTGCTGGAGGGGACGATGGGGAGAGGAGGCCGGGCTGGGCACATCCTATCTCCTGGCTGCGCTGGGCCTCCGCACGAGGCTGAGGGAGGTCCTGGGCACTGGTCCCCGCAGCCGTGTCTGTTCTGCCAGCTCTTGCTGCTGGCTTCTCCTCTTTCCTTGGGGTGTCTCGTCCAGACCGTCAGGCTCCGGTCCTCGCTGTCCAGCTGAGAGGTCTGACGGGGAATAGACCCAGGGGGGCACTGGCAGGCTCCTCCGCATGCCAACCCCCATGCCAAGGCAACCCGGCTCTGCTGGCTGCCACCCTGGGTCAGTTCTCTTCCCTAGAACATTTGCTCAGCAGAGCCCCACCGTCATGCCCGTCGCGGCCCCTGCAGACCCCGCGTGTGGAGAGTGAGCGCGGCCCCCCAAGCCTGCACCCGACAGGTTCCCGGGAGCGTCAGTTTGGAAACCCTGGGCTCTTCCCAGGCCCCAGGATCCTGACTTCTGCCTCCGATCCTCCCTTCCCATTCACCGCCTCGATTTTTTTTTCAAACTCTCCACCCACCCCGCTGCCCCTGACCAGTCCTGCAGGAATCTCTCAGTCAGTGCCACCTCTGACCCGCCCCCCAGGATCCCCCATTCCTGCCCCCCAGCCTTGGCTCTGCCCAAGCTGGCCCGGGCTGCTGAGCGCTTTCCAAATGCACAAGTGGCTGCGCTAGAATCCTCAGTGTCTCCCCATTGCCAACAGAGGAAGGGCCAAGCTTGCCTGGCACCCAGGCTTCAGGGCCCAGTGTCCTCTGTCCCCTATAATCTCCTGTCACCTACACAATCTGCCGTGCTCTCTCCCTCCTTCTCTACTCACTGGGTTCTCTTCTGGAACTCCCAGGGGCGCCCAACAGACCCAGCCCACAGTTCCAGGAAGCCTGCCCTGCTCTCCCCCACCCGGCCTGGATCCAAGCTCCCCTCCACCGCCACCCCTGCCCCGTCCCCAGGTCTCCCATGCCACCCGCCTTGGTCTGCCCCTCCCCCACCTCGTCTGACAGCCTCCAGGGACGGTGTCTTGTTCAGGTCTGGATTCTGGGGCCCACGCCAGGATTGGCACCTAATAAATCTCAGTAAGGTCCTGCCCCGGCCTCTCCCCTTAGCCTCCCCAGCTCTGGCGGACACACACCTGGGCACAAGTCGGACTGGATGGAACTCAGTCAGCCGTGTGGCTTTGGGGTGGGAGTGGCACTCAGGGCGATGGCCTGGGCAGGAACTTGGGACACACCCAGTTCTCCCAGGACCTGATGGTAGGTCTGGCTTCGAACCCTGCCCTCGAAGTCACATGACTTGGCAAAGTCGTTCAACACTCCGAGCCTCAGTCTCCCTGCCTGTAAACTGGGTGTGCAAACAACATGCACTTCAAGATTGTTTTGGGATCCGCTGGGGTTCTGTGGGCCAGGGTGTCAGCCTGGGGACACTCTGACCATCACTCTTAGGCAGTGAGGGGAGAGGACGGGAGGGCAGGGAGGTACAGGAGGGCAGACAGGTTGACCCCACCTGCCTGAGGCCAGCTGCCTCCTCCACCAGCCTCCAGAAGCCCAGCCCGGATAGAGAGCCCCTGCTCGTCCATTGTCCTCCAACCTTCGCCTTCCTGCCTCCCAGCTTGGTGGAGAGGCCAGAGGCTAACATCGCGGGCGGAAGAGGCTGTGGGCAGCAGGCGAGGCCCACTTCACACTCAGGAAACACAGAAACCACCCCCAGGGGCCATCACAGACAAAGGGGCAAAGGAATGGGGGGTCCATGTGACAGCCCTAGGAAGGAGGAGGCTGGCAGCCCCGCCACCAGGACGGCGGCCTTGAGCTCACCACGCTAAGAGGCCGGGCCGCGAGACACACGCGTGATCTCCCCCACGTGACGTCAGAAGAGGCAGAAGGTGACCCTTGGTGGAGAGGGGGTGGGAGCAGAGGGAGGTGACAGCTGAAGGACTGGGCGTCTCCCTCTGGTGACAGAAACCTCCTAAGCTGCCGACAGTCACACAGTAGGTCCTTTAAGCTGGCGAATGGCAGGGCGGGCCTCACAGCTCAGCCGAGCTGCCTGAACCAGCAGCCGCGGCCTAAGACCAGGCTCCAGGGGGAGGAGGCCCCTGGCCGGGCTGGCGGGAGGCCTCGTCCTGGATGGCAGATGTCACCCCTGTGTCCTACACTGCCCCCAGGGAGGTCTTCAGGGTGCCCACTGCACACAGGGGGAGGTCGAGGCTCAGAACGTGCTGCCTGGGAAGGACTGGAGGCTGGGATCCGAACCCCTGGCCTGAGCCTGCGTCTGCGCCCACCTGGGCTTCCCGGCGCTCCGGGAAGGCGCGGCTGGCACCTCCAGCCTGCCACAGGCTGTCCTGATGGCTGGGAGGAGAGGGAGCGGCCACCGTGCTGGCACCAGACCCAGGCAGGTCCCCACAGGCGCGAGCATCTTGGTCCTGCCCACACAAGTGCTGCCCGCCCTGCACGGGGGCCAGGGTGTGTCACCTCCCCCGGGCAAGCCCGAGCAGCAGGGAACACCTGCCCACCCAGTGGCCTGGAGAGGCCGGCACCCCTGGGGTGGTGACCAGGGGCTGGAGGGGTGGTTCCAGGGGACATAGCCATGGGCACCTGCGTGCTACGAATGTTGGGGTCCCTGTGCCGCTCAGGGGGTGACGCCTGTCAATCCCGTGTGTCCGGGGACATGCAGGGTGGGCCAGGAAGACCACCATCATGAGGGCGAGTGTGTCTGCGTGGGTCCTGTCTGGCCTTGAAGAGCAGGGGCTGAGGCAAGTGTGCATGGGTGTGCAAGGTGTGAACACAGACAGAGTGTGCCTGTCACATGCCTGTGGGACCTGAGGGTGGGTGCCCAGGGCGGAGGAGTGGCAGTGGACAGGGAAGCGGCGAGTAAGGCCACTGGGTGTGGCGAGGGTGGCTCACGTGGCCGTCACCCCTGGGCCTGCCCAGCCACCTCCCCCTGACGCTCCACTTCCTCCCCTCCTGGCCTCCCCCGCAGGCTGTGAGCGGTCAGAGCTCAGACGCCCACCTCCAGCTGCCTGGTCGCCTCTCCAAACTGCCAGCCTCGCTTACACCTCTGTGCAGCGGGGACAAAACAGCAGGAGAAATGGCCAGATATGAAGGACTGGGAGTGAGAGAGACAGTGAGCAGAGGGGTGTCCCCTGCCCCTGCTCCTGCCCCGGCCACTCCGCCAGCCGAAGCCCCACAAAGCTCCCCATCTAGCCCTCCCTGCCTGGGCCGCTCAGGGAGGTAGGAGACGTCTGGGAGTTGGGTCCCACCCTGCTGGGCGGGCAAGAGCAGGCCCGGGGAAGCCAGGGGAGACGACGCCCAGAACCCAGGTGCTCTGCCCAAAGGGGGGCAGGTGGAGATGGGGGGACAGGTGTGGGCTCAGTACCGACATGCATTCACTCAACAACCCCTTCTGGGCACTAATCGGTGCCAGGCACCAGGGATATCAAAACAGGGCCTCCCCCTTGCCCTCAGGGGGTCTGGGGAGGGAGGCAGTCTTGTGGCGGCCTGGAGGGCGCAGACACAGAGGGCCCTGGACCCGGGCTGGGGGTCCTAGGAAGGGTTCCTAGAGGAGGGGTCCAGAGAGCCAGGTGCTCCAGGCCAAGCCAACCGCTTGGACCAGGGCTGCTGGAGCGTCCATCTTGGTTGAGGAATGGTGGAGACGAAGCTGGAAGGCCTCCAGCACCATGTCAGGTGTGGCATGTACAGCTAAGTCCCGGAGGTGAAAAACGCGTCTACCTGGTGGCATATTTTGCTGGGGTCAGGAAGGGTGTGTGTTTGCCCAGGTGCACGTATGATCATTCACATGACTGTGTGTGCACAGACGTCCCTGTGGAACCAGCACCTGGTTGGGGAGGTGTGTGCGTTCAAGCAGCCGTAAGGCCACATGCCTGCGCCTCTGCGTGGAGGAGGACGCGCCCAGAGCCACACGCAGGGGGGTGCCCAGGTGGGCCACGGTCCACAGGCCTGGGGGATCAGAGGACACCTCCCCCGACCTGCCCAGCCCCCAACTCCTTCATACTCTCTCCACCATCCCTTCCAGCAGACCCTCTCGCTAATCTCTGCCTGGCACCCTGCCAGCTCCAAGGGAGACTGAAGCCCCATCGGCACAGCACCTGGCCGAATCCCCAGCAAGGCCACAATCTAAGTCTCTGAAGCCTTGGTTTGGGGTTGCACCACCCTTCACTTACAGGACCAGCCCTTCCCTGCTGTGTGACCAGTGGCATCCTACTTAACCTCTCTGAGCCCCTGCTCTTAACTGACGTCCACACCCACAGGTTGCTGCTTGAATTGCTGTGGGAAGAGGCTGTTCTGTGCTGGTTGATGGTAAACAATGAAGAGCCCTCTCCTTCTTTTTCTCCCTGGAAAGGAAGCCATTTTCAGTCCGTGGCTATGAGAGCAAGCGGCCTAAGATCACACATGACCTCGGGCAGTGGCCTCCCTCCTGCTCAGCTCTCTCACCTGCAGGACAGGAGGGGGACAGGCTCTGGATGCTCGGCTCCCCTTCCAAGCTCAGCCCCGTGACCTGCCTTCCATGTTCCCCACAGAATGGAGGGCACCGTGTTGGGGTGAGCTCACTGCCGGGTTCCTCACCTCCACCCCACCTCCTCCTGGAGGAGAGCCCCCGCGCACGGCAGGGCCCCCAAGCCTTGGAGATCTCTGGTCCACACACCCAGACCCTCTGACCCTCAGGCCCAGGAAGAGGGACATCAGCCCGAAGGCGCCCGCCCACCGGGGAGCTGGAGAGGACGTGGCAGCCACGTCTGGTGCAGCCTTAACCCGGAGAAGGTGCCAGGAACACGTGTATGCACACTCCTCCGAGCCGCAGCCGGCGGGTTGCGAAGCGCACTGGCAGGTGGGCTTTGGAAACGGCTTCCGGGCAGGCACCTCTGAGCGAAGGAGGCCACGGGCCAGGCTGGGCTGCTGCGGGCAGACAGGTAGGGGACTCACACGGGGGTGCTGTCTGGGTCCTCGTCCCCATGGTGTCCCAGCTGTGAGGCCAGCGGCGGGGCTGGGTCTGAGGGAGCCCATTCGTCTCCTTTGAGGCTCCTTCTCCCTCCGTTTCTTCAAAGGCCAAGTCCAGTCTCCCTGTGGGAAGAGGACGATGGAAGGTCAGGGCTTGGAGCAAGTGACTTAGTCTCCCTGGAGCCACAACTGTCGACGGGGACGTCAGCAGTGCCCACCGCCCAGGCCTCAAGCTGTCTCTGGCGAGTCCTGCTCCTCTTGGGGGTGGTGTGCTGGCAGTGAGTAACAACGGGCTCTGGCCGGGCCGGGCCTGCAGCCTTGGCCAATTTCCATGGTGTAAACACTGACCCTGACCGATTCCAGCCATCGGCAGGACACCTCTGAGCAGGCATTTGGGGGAGAACTGAGAAGTACTTTGCCTTACGTAGGATTTCCAACAGCCAGACGGAGGTAAATAATCCCGAAAGAACAGATAATAGCAACCCAATTAGGAAGTGATGAACTTCGAGAAATTGTCGCCTTTGTTTATAATAGGATTTATTGAATTGTCAACTTATATAATTCACCTTTTAAAGATGGCCAACCAGCCGTAAATTCCTGAGAATTTAACAGGTTTCAAGCCAGCCGGTGCCTGCGCTGCTAGCCGCTGACCTCACTGTTGCCGCGTCACTCTTCCCTGACTTCGCACAGACCACCCCTCTGCGAGGAATACCCTCTCCGCACCCCTTTCCTCTTGCCAAACGCACACTGTCCCCCCAATAATCTGGATGATCTAAGTTTCCAAGTCCCTCCTCTGAAGACCCCACCCCAGATTCAGCGGAACCTCATCGAACCCTGAGAACGCTGGGAGGTGGACATTGATGGCCCCATTTTCCGGATGAGGACTGTGGCTTGGCAAGGTCTGTCAGTGGGTGACCTTCCTGGGTGGGGACAGACAGTGCCAGGCATCTCCTCCCATGGCGGGGTCCTGGGGGGTCTGAGGAACATCTTGCCCTCGTGCGTCACCCCCTCTCATGCCCTTGACCTAAGCACTGGGCCTCGGGCCCTGGAATGGACCGAGAGCAGGACCGACGCTGGGCGAGGCTAAGGCACCCGTGGAGCCTGGGGACCCACTGCCAAGGGCTGGGAGAGGGTGGGGGAGGGCTGCGCTCAGGGAGGCGCTGACCCTCTCATCAGCCTGCGGGAGAAACTTCCAGAGGAATGCAAGTTATGAGGGAGGAGGGGGAAGCAGGCCCGGGCAGTCCCAGTGCCACAGTGCGGCCTCGGGGAAAGGGACAGGAGGGAGGGGGAGGGGCGGGGGCCAGAGGAGACCCTGGCGGGGCCCTTGGCCTTGACGGCCACCCCTGAAGAAAACCCCAGACTCACCCGTCACGGGAGCAGGGAACCCAACGAGCCCCGAAGGGAAGGGGACCCAGCAGACCCCCAGCTGCCCCAGGAGTGAGGACCTGCCTTCCCGGGCACTGCTGAGGCGGGGAGGTGACCCGGCAAAGCCTTGGGGTGTGGCAGACAGATCAGGGTTCACACCCAGCCCCACTCAGCACGACCGAGACCCAGCCTCCTGCGAGAGCCTCCCGCGTTCCTCCAGAACCTTCCGCCTCATGACGGAGCGCGACCTGCCAATGCTGCCTGGGTCGGAGAGGAAACGGACACACGGAGGTTAGCGGTGTCCCAGGGCCCGCAGTCGGGTGGCTGGGCGAGCAGCAGCCTGGCCCTGACCAGACAGTGGGCTCCCGAGCCCCAGCCGCCAGCCAGGGCCCACAGGCCACAGGGCACAGTGACCTGCGCTGGCTCCTGCCTGTGACCCGGGAGGGCTCACAGTTCTAGGGACCCCCAGGCTTGAGCCTAGCTGTGTCCACTGTGGCCACCCAGTAGCCAGCTTCCCTGTGCCAGCGTAGACGGCCTCAGTTTCCCCATCTTGCTGGGAGGTATGGGGCAGAGAACTCTGATAGGGTGGGAGCTCCAGGGGACAGTGGGGAGGAGTCGGGGTGCAAGGGACCCCCTGCCCTGCTCCAGGGCCTCACCCCAGCCACCACGCCGCAGATTCCAAACGATCGATGCTAAACTCAGGACCCGGGGTTCCGCCTCAGCCCTGTGGGTGGGGTGGGGGTAGAGAGGAGAGGGGGAGGCAGGGAGCAGGGGCCAGCCTGCAGGGACAGGCCCGTCCTCGCCCCCAGGCCCAGCGCCTCGCGTGCCCACGCACACCCGCCAGGCGTGCGTGTCTGCCTGGCCTCCTCTCCACGCCCCTCCCAAGGGGAGCGGAGGCTACACTGCGCTCCCTGGGGACTTGGGGTTCATATGGGTCCCTAAGGGCTGCCACAGGGCAGGCTGGGGGCAAGAGGAGAATGGCTCCCCAGCTTCTCCTGGCCCCTCCATGACACTGAAATTTGAGACGAACCTTTTGGAGAAGGAAGTCTGCGACCAAACTCTGTGCAGGCCACCAGGCAGGCTCCTCGGGGCTGGGAAGAGATGGGTGATGAAGTGACACTGGCCTAGCACTGGGGTTTGCTGTGTGGCAGCGCTCGGCCCAGTGTGCCTGAGCCCTGGGCTCCGTCCACAGCACTGCAGAACAGGCCCAGGGACCCCCGGAGGTGCCCTGCTCCTAGGTGTCAAGGGACGCCAGGGCTCAGCCCCCAGGGAGCTGTGCACATGTTGTCCCACTCCCCACCCCTCCCTGGGGGACAGTTGTGCATTTCTCCCCAGCTACAATGAGGAAACTGAGCAAGGCAAAAAAGTCACCTACTAGGGTCACAGCACGGAAGGAGAGAGCCCAGATCCACCCCACTCCTGCCTCAGGAGACAGCAGCTTGTGGCCTTTGGCAGGTCACACTTGCCTCTGTCACATGCATGGGCAACAGCTCTAGAACCACTGTCCCCAGGGAAGAGAAGAGCTGTTCAGCCTGGGTGGCTGGGTGTGGGTGACAGTGATGTGGTGGTGATGGTGGTGGTCGTGGTAGTGATAGTGGTAGCCATGGTGGTGGCAATTGGGGTGATGGTTGTGAAGGTGGTGATGGTGGTGGTGAAGGTGGTGTGATAGTGATGGTAATAGCCGTGATGGTGGTGATGAAAGTGGTGGCCATGGTGATGGTAGTAGTGGTGATGGTGATGGCAATGGTGGTGGTGGTGATGGTGGTGATGGCAATGGTGGTGGTGGTGATGATGGTGGTGGTAAAGGTGGTGGTGAAGGTGGTGATGGCAGTAGCGATGATGGTGGTGGTAATGGTGGTGAAGGTGATGGTGGTGGTGATGGTGGTGGTGGTGATGATGGTGGAGGTGGTGGTGATGGTGGTTGTGGTGGTGGTGGTGGTAGTGGGGTGGTGGTGATGGTGGTGATAATGGTGGTGGTGATGGTAGTGGTAATGGTGGTGGTGGTGATGGTGGTTGTGGTAATGGTGGTTGTGGTAATGGTGGTGGTGGTGGTAATGATGGTGGTGGTGGTGGTAATGGTGGTGGTGATGGTGGTGGTGGTAATGATGGTGGTGGTGGTGATGATGGTGGAGGTGGTGGTGATGGTGGTGGTGGTGGTGGTAGCAGTGGGGTGGTGATGGTAATAGTGGTAGTGGTGGTGATGGTGGTGGTAATAGTGGTGGTGATAATGGTGGTAATGGTGGTGATGATGGTGATGGTAATGATGGTGGTGGTGGTGATGGTGGTGGTGATGGTGGTGGTGGTAATGGTGGTGGTGATGGTAATGGTGGTGATGGTGGTGGTAATGGTGGTGGTGGTAGTGATGGTGGTGGTGGTGGTGGTGGTAATGGTGGTGATGGTGGTGGTAATGGTGGTGATGATGGTGATGGTAATGGTGGTGGTGGTGGTGATGGTGGTGGTAATGGTGGTGGTGGTGGTGGTGGTGGGGGTGGTAGCAGTGGGGTGGTGATGGTAATGGTGGTGGTGGTGGTGGTGGTGATGGTGGTGGTGGTGGTAATGGTGGTGGTGATGGTAATGGTGGTGATGGTGGTGGTAATGGTGGTGGTGGTAGTGATGATGGTGGTGGTGGTGGTGGTAATGGTGGTAATGGTGGTGATGGTGGTGGTAATGGTGGTGATGATGGTGATGGTAATGGTGGTGGTGGTGGTGATGGTGGTGGTGGTGGTGGTGGTGGTGATGGTAATGGTGGTGATGGTGGTGGTGGGGGTGGTAGCAGTGGGGTGGTGATGGTAATGGTGGTAGTGGTGGTGATGGTGGTGGTAATAGTGGTGGTGATAATGGTGGTAATGGTAGTGATGATGGTGATGGTAATGATGGTGGTGGTGGTGATGGTGGTGGTAATGGTAGTGGTGGTAGTGATGGTGGTTGTGGTGGTGGTGGTAATGGTGGTAATGGTGGTGATGGTGGTGGTAATGGTGGTGATGATGGTGATGGTAATGGTGGTGGTGGTGGTGATGGTGGTGGTAATGGTGGTGGTGGTGGTAATGGTGGTGGTGGTGGTGGTGGTAATGGTGGTGATGGTGGTGGTGGTGGTGATGGTGGTGGTGGTAATGGTGGTGGTGGTGGTGATGGTGGTGGTGGTGGTGGTGGTGGTGGTGGTAATGGTGGTGATGATGGGGGTGGGGTGGTAGTAGCAGTGGGGTGGTGGTGGTGGAGCCAGTCGGGGGACTTGGAATTGACCCTGCAGGAACCTCCACCGCTGTCTGGCCCCTGACCAGGTGCCTGCCCTCCCTGAGCCTGCTCCTGCACACACAATGACGTGGGAATGCCACCTCCAGCATTGGCCTGGGGTCAGGGAGACCCACCCTGCAGAGCGCCTGGCCCAGCAGCTTCCCACTGATGGCTTTCTGTCCCCATCCCCTCCAGGACCTGAGCCCAGGACAACCGTTGTCTAAGCAGATGGTCTCCCTGGGCCCAGGATGGCAGAGAGGCCTCCCACCCTGTCTCGCCAAGCCCCGCATCTCAGCTGGGCGACTTGAGCTCGGCTGGCTCCGGAGTCCCCCTGGGTCAAGTCTGCCCACCTCCCTGCCCCGCCTGGGGGCAAGCAGAGCTCTCGGGGGCCGCCAGGTGACATTCCCTGGATGCATCCCGAGGCTCTGCCAGCATTGGCAGGTGGCAGGCCAGGATGCGGGGGCGGGAGGGCCCAGCCTGGAGTATTTAAATATTTGCTTTCTCATAGAATGGCATTCTTCGGAATATTAGCCAATTTGTGTAGAATTCGTCAGCGCCCGGCCCCCCGCTGCCGCAGGATTCCAGGGGCAGGAGGCGCCCGCAGCCTCACCCGACACAGGCTGTCCAGCAAGTCCCAGCCCAGGGCCCGTCAGCCTGCCCAGCATGGGGGTGGGGTGGCAGGGGGTGGGCAGTGATCCCGGACACCCCTGGGCCAGCTCGTGCCCTGCACAGGGCAGCTGCAGAGCCCTCCGAGCACCAGGGAGGTGGCTGCTGGCCCTTCCTTCACACACGCGCCCACACTCACATGTACACGCTGGCCAAGCAAGCTCAGGCCAGCCCTGGCCACTGGGCCAATGTCCCCATGGGCCAGCCCAGGGACCACCAGGGAGGGACGCAGGAAAACCTGCCCAGCCCTCTGATAGAGTTCCAGAGACACCCATGGAATCCATAGAAGAGCTAAGTTCAAATCCTAACACTCTTTTTACCTTTATTTTATTTACTTTTTTTTAATGCGATGCTGAGGATCAAACCCAGTGCCTCACGCATGCTAGGCAAGCACTCTACCTCTGAGCCACAACCCCAGCCCCCAAATCCTGACACTCTTAACTTGCTGTGTGAGGTTGGACAATATATTCTACCTCTCTGGACCTCCCTTTCCCATCTGTGCAATGGGAATAATAAAGACGATTGCCTGAAATCATGTAAATGAATGTCCTTTTGCACACAACAGTGGTGACACCGTGGGAAGTCAAAACAGTACTACCCAGGATTTGTCAAATAAGCCACGCCACCCTGGTCTGCAACACGTATTTTTGTTGGTTCCATCAATAAGCACTTAGTGACCTTGAGGACGTTGTTCCTGTTTTCCAGGCCTCAGTATCTCCACTGGTAAAATGGGTAGGTTGGAACCCAGGGCCTGATGTTCCCCCCATAATCGCCATGTTGGGCATCGACACTATCATCAATTCTTTTCTCACTAGTAAGAAAAGAAGGGGTCTGTCTCAGCAAAAGGAGTGAATGTCTAAGTGTGAAGGGTAGGCGCAGAGCACGTCCGTGGACGCCGAGTGGGATTTAAGGCCAGCAGGACTCTCTGCCTGCGTGTCTGTCACAGAGACCCCCATCCCCGGAGGGTGACCACTCACGGGCTGTGTGGCCTGGGTCAGGGTGCTCAACCTGCCCCCCTCAGCCTCCCCGTCTGTGAAAGCGCATACTAGTGCTGGTTTCCTGGGACCTGCTGAAGAGCGGGGGTGGCATGTGTGGCCCACGGGTCGGCGGGTCACCCTCTTCCAGGCCTGCGTCTCTGCCCTTCCTCACTCGCTCACTTGCTCTCTCAGCGCACAGGCCTCGCGAACCCCCTGGGCACTGGGCATCACTCCGAGAGGCTGGCAGGCAGTGGACGAAGGCCCCGCTCTTAAGAGTCACACCCAGTGGGAGGAGAGAGGGAAAGATGGCAGGTAAGACTAGGACACAGGTGAGATGACAGAGTGGCCCATGGGGCCCCGGAAAGCTCTCTTGGGTAGGCACATTTGAGCCGAGACCTCAGGGCAAGAGAAACCATGCCAGGGTGGCAGGAGAAACATGCCAAGCAGAGGGAGAGTCTGTGCAAAGGACCTGAGGCAGGGACCGGCTTGGGCAGCTCTTTATTCTGCCCGTCACCCCCTCCACTCATTTCCTTGATGGCACAATGACCAGCTGGCCGCAGTCTGCTTCAGGGAAGTGGTGAGGCACTGTGGACTCTCCTGGCCATTTGTCAAGTCTTTTTCTTCCCCCAAGTATGAGGAGCACAGGGCCAGGGGGGCCGAGCTGATGCTTCCTCCTAGGAGCGGGGATGGCCACGGGAGGAATGTGGGCCCCTCCGGGAGCCTTTCAGGCCAAAGTCAGATCTTGAAAGGGCGCAGCTCCAGGGTGGGGTCAGACAGGCTGTGGGGCAGGGCTGGGATTACAGCAAATCCCGACGCACAAAGCCAGCGGGCCCTGCCGCCACCCGGGAAAGCCCCCTGCGCTGACCCCAGCCCGATGGGGGACTGGGCCTTTGTCCCTTCCTGTCCATCAGCCCACGGGGCTGTGGAGGTGAGACCCCAGGCCAAAGCCCAGGGAGGGGGGGTCCCAGCGCGGCCTCCCCAGCCCCAGCCCTTCTCTCCCACCAGGACCCGGCCAGGGGCTTCCAGGCCGCAGCCCCCAAACCAGGCACCCCCCGAAGCCCACGCGGGTCCCGAGCTTCCGTTCACCTGCAGTCCTTCTGAGCCAGGCCCTGTCTAATGGACTCTTGGGGAAGGTCTAGTAAACGTGCCGCTCGATTAAGATCTGAGCACAGCCACGGGAGCGGACCCCAGAAGCCCCTTTCAGTCCCCTTCTGGTCACTCCCTCCGTCCCTGCCCAGGGTGACCACCCGCCCTCTCGACTTCCATGACTTTGTGCGTGCTCCCCCCGTGTGGGGCACGCAGACAGCGCTCTGCTCCGGCTTCTGCCAGCCGAGGTGAGGGAGGGCCACCCACCGTGGCCTGCAGGACGCTTGAGTCCATCTTGATGACACCGTCAGATCCTGTGATGGGCACTTGAGCCACTTCCTCCAAGCAACGTGGCGGCCACCCCCTGCTGCCTCGCAAACCACCCCATGATCAGCAGCTCGCGTGACCACGGCCGTGTGTATCCCTTCGTTTCTGGGGATCAGGAGGCCAGAGGCGGCCAGGCTGAGGGCACTGCTCGGGCCTCTCCCCAGGCTGCAGGCCAGACGTCCAGTGGGACTGCAGGCCGCGGAAGGCTTGCCCACAACAGGAGACCTGTGCCCCAGATGGCCGCCCCCGTGGCTCTTGGCGGGAGGCCTGGGTTCCTGACCCGAGGGCCTCTCAGCAGGGCGCTGGCCGAGCTTTGGGGACCCAGCTGGGCACCACCAGGCCCGACTCCCTGCCACAGCCAGTCTGGGTCCTGGGCCCCGGGGCACGGCCACCCCCACCCGCCCAGCTCCGTCAGCACCGAGGGGCAGCCTCTGGTGGAGAGTGTCACACCCCTGCAGTCAGACCCAGGGTCTTGTCCCCATGTGTCCCAGAGTGTCTCTGAGTCCCCAGATTCGGGGGAGAGCAGCAGCGCCCCCCCAGGGCCCTGGTCCGTGGCATCGTCCTCAGAGGCCTTCAGGAGGTCAGAGCCAGGCCAAGTCCTCACAGAAGCCCAGGTGGCTCCTGCCTCCCGGGGTGTGGACGGCGGGGCCACCAGCCTGCCCAGGAGCGCACCCGCTGCATAACCCAGACCCGGGTGTGCGGGGCCACGCTGCCTCCGACCCTCTGGGGCCAGCCCGGCCGTCCACGCCCGGCTCCTCCTCTCCCGCAAACAGGGAGCAGGGCCCGGGGCCGGGCCTGGGCAGACCCTGCAGCCCTGGCCTCAGCCCCCCGCGGCAGGGCAGGCAAACCATGGGCCACGCTGCCCGGGAGGGACGGGGAGACCCGCTCGGGGCTGAGGACCAGCCGGGAGGCCCGGACCTGGGCACCCGGTCTCCAGGGTCAGGCGGGTGCTCCAGGAGCTGGGCTCACGGGGTGAAGCCCAGGGAGGGGGCTGGGAGCTGGGCACTGAGAGGAGGCCCGAGGCTGGACGGAGGCCCGGCCCTCGGCTCCCAGGCAGCCTGGTGCTGGGCGCCAGCATGGAGCCAGGAACGGCAGCCCCGAGCCGTGGTTTCACGTATGTGGGGAACGCGTTCCTCTGTGGCCTGCGACTCCCTCACGTGGTGGCCATCCCTGCCCGGCCACCAAGCCTTCCCCTCCAGAGGACCCAGGCTTGACCACTGCCAGCCGGGGGCCGGAGGCAGGTGGCCCCCCACTCTGTGCCTCCGTCTCCCCAGAAGATCAGACCGGAGCTCCTGGGTGGGGTTCGGAGTGAAGTCACTGGGGTGGGGACAGGTATGTCACCCTGCCTGGCGACCTGGCCTGCCCCAAAGGGACAGCTCGGCCACACCCTCCCCACCGTCACCCCTGCCCATTCGCGGAGGCTTCTGGGACATCACAGTAGGACACCTCCCCACCTGGCCCTGCTGGCAGGAGACCCCCCACCCCACCCTTCCTGCTCCTCCCACGTCACCCACCCTCTACGGAGAGAGGGGGTCACGGAACGCAGTCACTGCCACAGCAGGCCACCCCAGGCAGGGGTGAGGACGGCCCCCCGTGGCCTGGCCCACTCCTCTTGCTGCGGGTCCCTGGCAGGTGCCGGCTCTGGGCAGACACAATATGTGTCCGGTCACCTTAATCCACAGGCAGCGAGGGACATGGGCACCACCCAGCCCCATCTTCAGACAAAGAAATCGAGGCTCAGGGAGACAAGTCACATGTGCCCCAGGTCACACGAGGGGACCTGAGCCCAGGCTCACATGCCTCCAAGCATCCACCCGTCACACACACGCACACATAGGACACACACCCGCTCGTGCGCCACCCACAGCACAGTCACCCTCCCTACTGGGCTCCTGTACTTCTGGCCCCGCGGGTGTCCTGAGCCTGGGCCTCATCTTACCAAGAGCAGTCAGCGGGCTCGGCCACGATGCCATTTTGCAGGTGGAGAAGACGAGGCCCAGAAGGTGGAGCCACGTGCCCATGGTCACCGGCCAAGGGCTGTGTGGGCACAGGACTCCTGACTGTGCTGGGGCTGCTTGGGACGGGTCCCTCCCTTGGCCAGTGCTGCAGACCCAGGAGCCTCAGCCCACCCTGCAGCGCAGCCACCCAGGGCTGTGGGTCGGGTGGGGCCCACCATTCCTCCCCCCAGGTCTTGTGGTGACTTGGCAGGGACTCCCCCGAGGCCCTGAACCCATGGGCCCTGCCTTACCCTACCTGGTCTCTGGGGCACCGCCCTGCACCCCCCCACCCCCGGTTCCCGGGCCCCAGGCTCTTCTTCTTTTCTTCTTTCACTTTGAGCCAAGCAGGTTAAAAACATGCCAAAAACGCGCCCCTCTCGCTTTAGTGCACTCACATAATATGTGGCAAAGAAGGCTGCGTTAATCGCTCGGGACCTACATTTTTCAGTGACATTAATCTCTAGCCGGAAAAGCCTCTCTGGACGGTTCTTTTCAGTCTGAAGGCACTTAACGTTGGCCAGGGGAGCAGAAGGGGCCGGACAGGAATTCCTCTCTGCACCCCCCCACACCACACCCACCGGCCGGTCCAGCCAGCTCCCCGGCTGTGGTGGGGGCCAGGGAGATGCCTGCAGGGGACGTGGGGGACAGAGGGAGGGCGGGCGGGTGTGTGCGAGGCCGAGAGCTGGCTGCACCTCGTGCGGGTGCCATGAGCAGAGCTGGGCGTCGCTTGAGAAGTCAGTGCCCTGGTGGCCGTGTGCACCAGGACATGTGCACCAGACACACCTGTGTGCATGCACGGTGTGCCCCGGTGTGTGTGTGCGTGCAACACCATGCACGTGGACCCATGGAGAATGTGTGTGCGGAGAAGCCGTGAGTGCGGCTGTGAGGAGAGCCCTGTGTCCCACGTGCCTGGTGTCATGTGGCGTCTGCACGCACACAGCCGGAGTGTGTCTTCCGGGGCACACAGATGACAGTGAGCCGCCAGGGGTGTGCATGAGGCTGGGCGTGTGCACGGGTGTAGGAAAGACCACCATCGGGCCTGGGTGAGTGGCATGGCTTTAATTCTGTCCCCTACGTGGTGTCCCCCCACACACCTGGTGCCTCTGGACAGACAGGTGAGCACTAACTCCATGCTGGCCGAATGTGTCAGGCCACAGGGACAGTAGTGGGTGCAGACAGTGGCATCCCGTCTGAACCCGCTCCCAGGAGCTGATCCCACTCCACACAGCAACTCCTGCACGTTGGTGGCTGGAAGGTGACCACGACAGGGGTACCGATATGTGCACCAGGAAAATCAGCCAACCAAGCCCAGGCTGTCCTTCTGCAGAGAGCCCGTTGTTAGCTACTCGCCAGCATACCACTGAGGACAGCTGCCTCGGGGGGCCAGATGAATATGTTTGTGCATGTGCGTGCATGTGCATGTGCGCGTGTACGTGTGTGCGCCTGTTCACCCCAAAGTAGCTCCAAAACCAATGGTAAAGCACACAAGATTAGAACGTGGATTCAGAGACGAAAAACAGAAGAGGCAGACGGAGGGTTGAGGAAGGTCCTGGGCACAGGTTTGCTTCACTCCGGGGGGTGGATCCCTTCCCGACCCAAGGGCTACTTATGAAATTCTCCAAAAATGAAAACAGCCAAGGAAAAAAGACTGTCTGAACGTAAAACGTGACATGATCCTCTCCCAGTACTGAGCACCGTCAAACCAAACTGCAATGAGCCCCAGATCCCCAGAAGCAGGGACACTCGGGGCCAGGAAGGCTAGGACAAGGGACAGACTGGCCAGGATGTGGAGGAGAAGAGAGCCTCAGTTTCCTGTACTGTCCTCCCGTCAAGTAGCTGTGTGCCTTTGAACAAGTGGCTTAACATCTCTGAGCCTCGGTTTACTCACTGCAGTATAGAGACCATAATACCACCTTCCTAAGATTTTTCTATGTGAGCTCAATGTATGTAAGTGGAACATAAAAATGAAGGGTGCTATGTCACCACCACCAAGCACCTATGCTCTGGTTACTTGCTGCTTGCCACAGTGTGACTTTAATTCCTGTCATCCTCTGCACACTGATGGCCATCATCAGCCCCAGTCTGCAGATGGCTTCACCAAGGCTCAGAGGGATCAACAGACTGGGCCCCGCCCTAGAGCCAGAAAGTGGTGGATTCGGGTTTATGTGACATCCAGACCTGAAAGATCAGCCGCTGTCCCCAGGAGAGCTGGACAGCCAGAGCCAAGGGCTCAGCACTCACCCTGGTGCAGACTGGGTGGGAGCAGTGTGCACAGACGGAGCACAGGCAGAGGCCCAGAGGGAGCACGGGTGTGGAGGCCCAGAGGGAGCACGGGTGTGGAGGCCCAGAGGGAGCACGGGTGTGGAGGCCCACACAGCAGGAAAGGCTGTTCTGCCCAGAGCAGAGGGAGACGGAGCTGGGCCCAGATGCTGGAGCCACATAGAACATCGGGGAGCTTGGAATTTTGCTCAGGAGCTACGGAAATCTCTTGAAGAACGTCAAATAGGGGACTGAAGACGAGATAGTCTATTGGAGAAGATGGGCCTGCCTGGTAACGTGGGCAGGCCTAGAGGCCGAGAAGAGGTGATCACATGGTCCAGGTGAGAGACGGCTGTGCCCCGGGTGCAGGCGGTGGCCAAGGGGATGGAGGGTGGGCCATCTGAGTGGAGACCTGGGCCCAGCAGGGCTGGTGGTGGGAGGCATGAGGGGTGAGGCAGGGGCAGGAATCCAGGTTGAGACCAGGGTGAGGGGGCGGCAGCACTGAGATGGGGACACAGGTGGAGAGGCAAAGCCTGAGTCCAGGCAGAAGCTGTCCACTGATGGACAGTGGGGTCCTAAGTGGGGGGGCAGGGGCTGCAGCCAGGGCTCCCCACTCAGGGGGCGGGAGCAGCAGAGTGCGGCCGGGAGGAGGTGCCCCCGCAGAGCCCTGACCTGCACCCAGGAACCTGCCAGCCCAGGACTCCCACAGCCCGACGCAGTGGACGCTGCTCAAGGGCTTTGATCTACTCATCACTGAAGTCTCAGGGCAGCCCCCTGCGGGCACCAGGAAGGGCCTCACTCAGAAGGGCTTGAGAGGCGGGGCCCTTGTCCAGGGTCACTTGGCTAGAAAGTGGTGGCCTGTGTCCTGAACACAAGCGCAGTGGCCGAGCCCAAGCTCAGGGCTCCGCTGCCCACAGGGAGCTCGGAAGACAGGGAAGGCGTGGCCAGAGGCAGGGGCGGCAGAGGGCGCAGGGCCACGGCGCCAGGAGAGAGGACAGGGAAGTGGCCCCGGAGACCACACGAGAGGCCCCTTCTCCCCACTGTACCCAGGAGGACCCACAGTCCTGGAAGGTCAAGTCACAGGGCAAATCCAGATTCAAACCCAGGAGGGTCTGACGCCGGGACACCCAGCAGAGGCTGGGACACCAAGGAGGACTCCAGACCCTTCTCTGCTCCCAAGGCCCCGGCCCCGGGCTCAAGTCCTCTGGCCGCCTCTGGGCCCAGTGACCAGCCCAGCTGCCCTTCCCATCCCCCTGCTGTGTGAACCATGGCTGGTCAGGACCTGGTCTCCGGAGGCGTCTCTGGGAACATGGGCCCCAGCGCACTCCCAGGGAGCTGAGCACTGGGGCAGCCAGGTGGCACCAGGGAGAGGCGACCAAGACCCCCGCGCCCTGGCAGCCCGCGGCTGCTCCATTGATCTCTCTAGCGAGGGGACATCAAGGGGTGTTTTACAGAGAGGGCGGGGCCGTGGGGGCCGAGCGGGCAAACAGCGCCAGGCCATTCATCACCCGGTTGAGAAGCCACCGCCACAGGTAACCGGATCCCCAAGGCGCCTGGCACACCCCTCCCACACCTTGCACCTCCACCTGGCGCTGAGTCGGGCCCAGGGACCCGGCAGGGTGGGGTGCGTGTGTGTCTGTAGGGGGACGCTTCTGGGTACGTGAACATGGGTGTGCAGTTGCACCGACACACGTGTGTACCACAGGCGTGTGTTCACGGCTGCACGTGTGAACACAGTCCCCCGCGAGCACGTGTGGAAACGGGCCAGACCCCGCTGGAGCGCAGGCTGGAGAACCGGGTTCAAGGTCAGCCCCTCCCCCAGCTGGCTGGGTCCCCTGGGCCAGTTGCCTCCTGGGGAGCCCCTGCTGCCTCCTCTGCCACCAGTGGTGCCCTCAACCGCGCGTTCCCGTGGGGATGGGAGATGCTGTTCGTGGGGCCGTGGCCGCGGCTAAGGACACACATTCTGGTCCCACCACACACGACGGTGCAGACACAGAGCAGCTGAGGCTGGCAGAACCCCGCCCTGTGGGCGGAGCCTGTCCATCCGCTCAGAGGTCACTTGGTGATTAGGTCCCGCCGTGCGGCAGGAGGGAGGGAGTCCAGCGTCCATCTCCCCGTGAGGCCCGTGCCAGCAGCTTTCTCCAGATGCTGCCCAGCGGTCATCTAGAGGCCTGGGGCCTGGGGGAGGGAGCAGCCTTCTCCATGCTGAGATGGAGGGGCCGTGGGCGCCGCGAAGGCTGAGAGCAGCCCCTGCCAACAGCCACCAAGAAGATGGGACCCTGGTCCCACATCTGCAGCTCCTGACGCGGCTGACCTGCCTGAGCGCGAGCCTCCCTAGAGCCACACGGTAAAGCCCAGCGGCACCTTGTCCAGCCTCATGGACCCCAGCAGGACCTCGGTCCTGCTGCCCCACCGCTGGCTGCTCAGGTCAGGGACTGCTGAGGATGTTGCCAGTTTGGAAAGCTCCTGGGGGACTCCAAAGGCCCCGGAACTTAACGCACCCCAGTGTTTCTGATCTGACTCTGGGTGACACCTGATCTAGCCTCTAACCCAAGCTGCCATGGGCAGAAGGGACAAAGAGGCAGAGAGGTACCCTGGGACAGACACCCTGAGATCTGCGGGGCCCCAGCAAGTCCCAGACTCAGTCGAGCCTTGGTTGGCCATCAGCACAATGGGACACCTCAGGACAGGCAGAGGGAACAAAAGGCACCAAAGCTCCTCCGTGAGTTAGCAGATCTGACGGCAGCGGGAGAGGCGGTGGCCGGTCTCTACACTGACCCTCTAAGGCCCGTGTCCCGGGTCTCTTCAGAAGCTGGCTATTGCTGGCCCACACCAGGAAACCCACTGGGAAGGCCAGGGCCTCACCCTGGCCAGCGCCCGCCTCCCTCCACCTCCCCCAGCTGTCAGCCCCCCTCTACTCTTGCCAACTGCCCTCTCCAACCCAAGACCCTGCCTGGTCCCCGCAGCCTCCCCCCTGCAGCCTCCAACTCCACTGCTGCTCCCCAGTTCCCAGCAGCCAGCTCATTACCCCAAAGAGGTCACAGGTTCAAAGCCAGCGTTGGCACTAACAACTTAGCCAGACCCTGTCTCAAAATAAGAGATAGAAAGGGCTGGGATGTGGCTCAGTGGCTAAGCAACCCTGGGTTCAATCCCCAGTACCCAAAAGAAAAGAAGAAAAGAAAGAAAAAGAAACTCCTCCTACTACTTTTCTGGAGTGCACCGATTTCTTCCAGGCAGATAGAACAAACGTGTCCACCTGTCCGCCTTCATAGAAACAGCACGTTGGCCTCAGCTGACCCACCTCGCCCCTGGAGCGCTGCCTCCTGTCTTGGTTAAAGGCTGGAGAATGTCCTCTGGACTCAAAGACACGGGACACTTCTCCTCCTGGTGGACCCGAGGCTGTCTCTTGCCCCTGCTGCATGTCACAGGAATGTCACTTCACACACACGTGAGTTTGTTTGTGGAGAAGCTGGCAGACGCCAGGTTGTGGGGTCAAAGGCTGCGTGAGGGGCCCGCGGTTCCCGTGGAGGGTGTGACAATTTGCAATTTTACCAACATTCCCATTTCCCCATAGATTCACTCACGCCAGTGACTTGTCCAACTTCATACCGTTCATCTGCAGGTGAAAAGTGGCATTGCACTGTGGGTTGGTTTGTGGTCCTGGGGTGTTTGATCCACTAAGCCTAAAGGTTGGTTGGTTGATTGGTTTAGAAATAACTTTATTCCTTCTAAAGTTGATCTGTTTAGATTTTCTATTGCTTTCAGATACATTTTTACAGGTTCCGTTTTCTTTAAAAAATCATTCCTGAGTCCATTTGGATGAATCCATGTTCTCGAGTATATTTGTGGATTAGTTTGATTTCTTCTTAAACTGGGGTTATTTCTTCATAACCACTTTTTATTTTAGGAACTTGAGCTTTTTCTTTTTCCTTTTTGTTTTCCCCCTGGATTAGATCACCTACACTTTATCTATTTTGTCTTTTAAAAATAAATAAAAAATAAAATAAAATGAATAAAAATAAAATAAAATAAAAAATAAAAATTTATTAGTTCTAACCAACAAACGAATTAAAAATTAGTTCCTGATTTCTAATTCATTTATCTCCACTTTTGTCTTTAATTACTTTCTTCCTTTTTTTAGGTTTATTTAAATGCTGCTTTTTTTGACTTCTTGGATACTTAATTTACGTACTTTTGATCTCTATTACTTATTAATAAAAATACATAGAGCTACGGACTTTTGTCTGAGCTCTGCTTTGGTGGTATTCCGTGGTGCTGATGTGAATCCATCGTATTTTTATTGTCTCCGTTTTGTAGGTTTCTGCAATCTGTATTGCTTTCCTTTTTGATGCAAGGGTGGTAAAAACTATGTTTCATCGTTGCTTTACAACGCGTGTGTGTCACTTCGTATCTTCTCTCCTCCTTTCCCTCTGCTGTTTGTAGGTTGCAATTTTTATGGGACTTCCTTCATTTCCACATTTTTCATTCTGTCCCATAATTAGGATCCTCACCCAGGTTTTAGTTTCAGAGACAAATGGACTTAGTTTCCTGGTCAGTTCTTTTGCTTTAGTGTTTCTTCTTTAAGTTCATTTGCAAAAAAAAAAGGATCACTGAACTTTTGGGGTATTGGGGATTGGACCCAGGGGTGCTCTTCCACTGAGCTCCATTGTTATCTTTTTTTTTTTTCTGAGGCAAGTGGACGAAGCTGGCCTCTGACTTGTGATCCTCAGCCTCTCGGGTCACTGGAATACTAGGTGGCATGCACCACTGTGCCTCAGCGGGATCACGGAGCTTTTATTCCCCGAGTCCAGAAAAACTGGAGTTGATTTCTGCAGAACTAAGGAGCAGTCGGCCGAGGAGACTGAAGGCCAGAGACAGACGTGATGACCCACGTCACCCAGGCCTGGGCCGGGGACTGAGCCAGGACAAGCCACCCTGGTGGGCACTTAGCCCTCCAGCCCCGATTCACTCTGCTTTCTTGAATAGGGACTGGGAAGTGGCACCAGGGTGCCACTGGGTTGGGATGACCCCTGCGTCCCCTCCCCTGGAGCCTCACCTGGGACTCGGTGGGAAGTCGCTGGAAGGAGGATTCCCGTCCCTCCCCAGGGCCCAGCCCGGCTGGGAGGCTCCAGGCACATCCTCAGGCGGAAAAAGTGTGAGCTCATCCCGCTGCAGAGGGCAGCCCGGGTGGGGCGGGGGGCTCCACCTGTTCCTGATAATCTCCCTAATCCCAGCCCATAATTATTCTTTATTAACCGAGGCCGCTGCCTTGTACCCACTGAGAGGAGGGCGTCGCAGCGAAGACCGGGGATCAGACGCTGCTCACATTTTCCAAAGGGGTTTATTTGCCACGACAAAAATAACTCCCGGGGGAAGGCTGGGCTCCTGCCTTGCCCCATCTGGGTGCCCAGCGCTGGAACCCCAGGACCCCGCTTCCCAGAATCAGGCCCGAGATCCCTGCCAGGTGCCTGTGGTCCCCAGTGTCCTCTCATCCAGACTTGTCCCAAGAGCAACAGGTTGACACTGCGGTTCAGTGTGGCCAAAGCAAAGGTGTGTGATGGAGAGGAGCGACTGGGGCCGGAGTGGCAGGACAGGGCACGAGGCTCGCCCCGTGGGTACTGGGGAGCTATGGAAGGTTTTAGACAGGAAGGTGATGTGTCCACTTGCGGCTCAGAGTAGAGATGGGATGGCGGGGAGCCGCTGAGCGCACTCAGGGAACTTGGAACATCCAGGTGAGCTGCGAGGAGCCTGAGCAGGGAGGGGACCCAAAGGAGAGGCAGGTTGGGGGCATCAAGTGACAAGACCCAATCCTGCTCAACGTAGTGGCATCTCTAGCACCCGTGTTCATCCTGGCACAGATCTTTGGGGTACCCTAGAATCTGGGGCACCCTCCCTGTCCTGCCAGGGCTCACTGCTGCCCTCCACCTGACCGCTGCCCTTCCCACCACCCACCTGCGCTGCCCGCCATGTCCCTCAGTCTGCCTGGCCACTCCGTCTCCCCCACAGACGCCTGCTCCCAGCTCCCTGACCAGCCCAGCCTGGCTCACTTCCTGTCCACACCTAGGCTGGCAGGTACCCCTGCCGGGAAGCCCGATCCTGCAACTGGCGATGGCCTCCTGCCTGCCTCCCCTGGCCTCGGCCTCCCTGCCGTCTCTGAACCTCTCTCTCCTGCCTCCCTCAGGGGCTGGGTGCCCTCGGCCTCCCTCTCTCCAGCTGAAGGTCTCGGCTCAGCTCTCCTCCTCTCCCATCTCCTCCACCTCCTTCCCTCCTTTTCTCTCTGGTCCTGATGTCCTCCCGGGGCTCCTACACCTCATGGCGCCGCCATTGAAACGACACTTGTCACGTGCACCCCCGCGGCTGAGACGGCGCAGCAGGGGGAGGTCAGGAGGTGGCACAGCGCACACGGGCGCAGAGGCCGCCGCACACTGAGCCGCACTTGAGTGCAACGTCCTGCAGAGGGACGGCCTGGGCACCGCGGGCAGAGGGGACGGCAGCCTGCTTCCTGCCCTGCGGGAGTTGTGGCTCTGGCTGGGGGTGGACAGCGAGCCCACCCCAGGACACCACAGCACCACCGGCCCTCCTCCACCCCGGGGCCCTGGCCGTCTCACGTGAGGGGTGGCAGGAGCCTGGAGGGACACGGGAGGGCCTCTGTGACAGGCAGCTTGGGTCCCATCTCAGCCCTGCCGGTCACCACCCTGCTGGCCTCCACAGGTGACTCCGGCATCAGCCCCTGTAAACCCGGGCACGAAATTCCCTGGACGCGACTCCACCGGGGAGATACGATACCCGAGTCAGTGTGGGGACGGGGCTCAGCAGAGAGCCTGGCGGGAGCCGGCGCCACAGACCAGACGGTGAGTCTTTACTGTCTGTGTCATCGCTGGCGGGGGAACCCTGGGCAGGCCTGGAGGGACGCATCTCGGGTCCCAAACCTGCCTCTTCCTCTCCCCTCCCTCCAGTGCCCCTAACAGCTCCTCAACTGTGAACAGGGAAGCAGAGACCTGCAGAGACCTGCGTTTGAAGGGAAGGCCCTGGTGGACTCACTCCCCTCCCGCTGGCCACTCTGAACTCCTGATCTTCTTCACTCCCCACCGCACTCTGAGGCTGTTCCCTCGGCCAGAGCTGACTCCTGCCAGCTCCCATCTCCACCTGGCTCCCTCCCTCGCCGTGTTCAGGCCTCTCCCAGGGCCTTCCCTGACCACCCTCTTCAAAGTCCTCCTCCTGGACCTGCTCGGTGTTCTCCACAGCACTTATCAGAACCTGACCTGGCAGGGGTGACCGCCGACCCTCCATCCCCAGGAGCAGGTCTGAGGGTGCTTTGTTCACAGCCCCAGAACCCCCCCCCCCATCCCCGGTGCCGGGCAGAGTCATCACTCCACAAATGCCTGAGGACTCGCCTATGTCCGCGGCCCTGGAGAAGCTGGGCGGGCGGGCGCGTGGGAGAAGATTCCAGAACCCGTGGAGGCCAGCTCCGCAGCCACGGCGCCCCAGCTGAGCCTTCCCACAGCCTGGAAATGCACAAAGCTCCCTGCACCCTGCCGGGCACATGCCCCCTGCCCTGGGGGTCACGGGCCAGAGACAAGCAGCGGGCCCCAAAGCCCTCGGAAGGCCCAGGCCCGCCTGGGGAGGAGGGCTGTGGGCCCAGGGCTCAGCCTTTGTCCCAGGCCCCGGCAGATTTTAATTCCAAGGTTCAAAGCGCCTCTGCCCCTTCCCAGATAAAAGGCCGCTCAGCCGGAGAGATGAGCTGGTTAATAAAGGACAGGAGGGCTCTGGAGGGGCGGCCACTGTGCTCTGCCCACACCCTCTGCCCGCCAACGCCTCAGCCCGGCCGCCGTTCCGGCCCGCTGCCCCACAAGAAAAGCCCATTAATTTAACACTAATAGGATTTTCAATTTGTCACAATCCTGGGAGAGCCCGGGAGGTGGAGCGGAGGAGGGGTTCCTAGATGTCTGCATTAGACCCGCCTGGAAGCCAGACAGGACCCTGACACTCAGGTCCCCCAGACAGGACCCTGGCACTCAGGTCCCCCAGCAGGCCACGCCCCCTTCTGACCTCAGTTTCCTCAACATAAAGAAAGTTGATAAAACCTGCTTAGAGCCGAGGCCGGGGAATTAAATGAGATTATCAGGAAGAACAGGCCAGGGGTCGGGGCGGGGGTGCCGCCGACCTGCCCCTCTCCAGCGGCTTCAGCCACACCCTGGGGGGCCAGGGGACGTCTGGGAGCCCCTGGCTGTCATCCCCTGGGGGACCAGGATCGCATCCTAATTCCTGGCTCTTCAAGGGGGGCATAGCTGCTGCCCGGCCCTGTCCTCCTGCTCCCGGGCTCTGCAGGCCTTAGCGTGGCCCAAGAGCAAGGGCACCGCAAGGGGACGGTGGAGGACCTGAAGAGACGCATCGTGGCTTCAGTTGAGAAGGGACGAGATGACGTGGTGCCAGGACTGTTGCAGGGTCTCCAAAGCAGATGGACAGGCCCACCTGAGCGGCCCACTCCTGGCTCCCCGCCACGCGCCACCAGGAGGGAGGGCGGGGAGGGGACGGGGCCTGGGCAGCTGCTTCCCTAGCAAAGTCCCCTGACAGGCAGACGGGTGGGCATGGAGTCAGGGACCGCCCTGCCAGCGCCACCGGGGGTCCCTGTTTGCTTTGCCTCCATCGGGGCCCCGCGGGAGCCCCGACCGCAATGTACAGGGTGGACCCTCCCCGCCAGGCGGTCCCCACCAGGCCAGGATGGGCGAGGAAGGGGCAGAGACAGCGGGGAGACGGACCCAGGGCGGCTTCAGTTCCTCTCTCTCAGGCACCACAGACCTACTGAGTGCACAGAGCAGCGTCCATCTTGTTAGTGAGAGGAATGATCGCAGGAGAAAAGCTGACGCTGGTCCCGTGCACAGGGACGGTGTCTGTGCCCCACCCAACCAGGGCAGATGGACGGTTTGTGGGTTCTCGGCCTCGGGGAAGAATGCTGGGTGGATGCCAGGGAGAAGATTCTAGAAAAGAGCATTATCCAAGGGCCATGGCAGAGGCTGAGGAAGAGGGGAGGCCTGTCAATGTCCTGGTTCTAGGGGGGCCACATCCTGCCACAGGCAGAAGAGGGGGGTGGGGGAAGAACCCCTCATCGGGGGCCTCCTCTGCTCACAGAAGTGGGGCCAGGGGGGCAGAGGCAGGAGAGGGACCGTGCTCAGAAAGGAGAGGGACCATGGTCCCACATCACTGGAGAGTCCCCAGACAGTGCTCAGAGTGCCCACCCACTCCTCTGCCAGGCTCCCTGATTTACCTTCTCCCACACTGAGAGTTATCCCAGGGGTCCACCAGCTCCCACCTATGTTCCAATCTGGCTGTGAGAACCTAGGTGAACTGGTCACCCTCTCTGTGCTTTCAGTTCACTGCCCCGCCCTAAAAAAATGTAAAAGAGGAGAATTAAGAAGGGTTCTCCAACCCCGTGAACAGCAAGCGAGGGCCCTTTATACAAGAGACGGTGATTCGGGGTGAAGCGAGCAGTCTCTTCCTATACGTTCTTTTTAAGAATGGGCTGGAGGTTGTGGATCGGGAGGGTAAGGTCTGTTATTCATTCATCGCTCATTGACTCATGCAGCAGCGATTTCTCGAGCTCCCATCTGAAGTCAGACCCCGCTCCAGGGACGTGGCAGAGCAGGAATAAGCCCAGCCCCCAGGGATTCAGCCAAGTGACCGGGACCTTCCTGGATGTGGGAGGCTCTGCCAGAGGCCCCACAGGGGACTGGAAAGCACAGAGAATGGGGTGAGTCTGGGGGGACATGGAAGCTTCCAGTAAGAGGAGCCTAAGTTACTGTTGGAGAGACGAGGAACAGTGGGCCAAGCCACGTGGACTGGGCGGGAGGGACCAGGCGGCACTGACGTTGGCAAAGGCGTGGAGTGTCTTCCTCCTGGTCTCCCTCCAGCCCGGCCAGCCCCGACACCTCTGCCACACAAATGAATGCACCGGTGGCCCCCGAGCCACCCATCCCGGGACAGGAAGAGTGTCCCCATGCCTGGAAGAACCCCACGGGACAGCGAGCACTTCCTAGGTGACCCCAGCCGCCTGGCCCTGTCAGCACCACCTGAGCAGCCCGAGGCTCTGACTTGTGGTGACTTCCACGAACCCCAGAAGAGAGATGACGGTTCTGTCCCCGTGTGCACCTGTGACCTCCGCGGCTCACCCAGGGCCCTTCCCCCAGAAAGCCGGCCCCGCCCTTCCCTTCACTCATCCAGGGCGTCTCTGCCCCCAGCCACGCGCCAGGGACCGCGCCAGGCACCGGGGGGATGACCACAGGCGAAAGCCAGCTCGTGCCACCCCTCTTGCTGTGCCCGGCCACCTTTGCGGGGTGTGATTGCAGCAGGGAGCCACCTGGGTGGACGCTGGTCCTCTGGAACCTTCCCAGGGAGCCTCCAGTCAACGACAAGACGGGGCCTGTGCTGGCCCATTCCTCCTGCTGCTCAGCCTCGCGGCCACAGGCGAGGCACACGCATGGCTGAAGTCCCTCCGTGGCCCCTGGCCAACTGGCTGCCACTTGCTTATTTGGCTTGGAACAGGAAATGCATTTTTCTACTATTTATACTGCTGACCTCAGGAATAAACTAATTACTGCTCAAGGCTGCGTTCCCACTGTCCAGCTCCCATCTGTGAGCCCTGCTGGACCCACCAGAGGCTGCCAGATGGCTGGGTGGCCAGAGGTTCTGGCCCCATGGACACTGCCGTCCTACCCCCTGGGTCGTCAGGGGAGAAGGAACTGAGGCCACAGGTCACCTCTGCTGGGCTTCAGCGTCAACCCAGGAAGGTCTGCCGGCCCCTTCCCTCGCCTCCACCCAACCTCTTCTCCAGGCCTCGCGGGTCTGTCCATCCACACGATGGAGGTGTGCGAATGCTGGGCTCCAGGGATGGTCATTTGGAGCAAATGGCACCATGTCTGCAAACGGCTTCGTGCACGCGTGACTGCCACACAAGAGCCATCTGCCTGGACGGCCCACCCCGGAGGCCAGCCTGGCTCAGTAGGCCCCACATCCAGGTCAGCAGCGGTACCAGGCTGATGTGCCACGGACCCCACGGCAGGCTTGGTGTCCTGGAGTGAGGAAGCAGCCCCCTGCCCCCCTCAGCCAGTGATTTGGACACGGGCAGGCAGGTCGGGCTCTTCAGAGGGTCAGGAGACAGAAAGCGAATCAATGAATTGATGGATAAGGGCGATGATGGCCGACTTCAATAGGATTTTAAGTGATTTTTTTAAAAATGTACTCAAATGAGCAACTATTTGGCTCGGAGGTCAGAAAACCTATATAAAGGACAGGTCGGTAGGTATTTTAGGCTCTAAGAGTTCTACAGTCCCTGTCATAGCTACTGAACTGCCATTGTCCTTAAAACCAGCCATGGATAATGCATCAATGAATCAACAGGAGTCTTTCAATAAAACTTTGTTTACAAAACAGGTTATGGGCCACATTTGGCTAATTCTTCTAGTTGAACAATCAATAACCTTGTCAGTGTCCTCGATTCTTCCTCATCATCCCTTCAGCTGATGGATCCCCAAGTCCTATCGATTCTGCTTTCTATGTGTCCCCTCCTCCCACACCACAGCCCTTGTCCTGGTCCACCCCATCCCCGGCTCCCGGGCACTCTAACAGCGTCTGTGTCAGCTTTCCATCACTGTTAATGAAATACCTGAGACGATCCACTTATGAAGAGAAAAGGTTCATTTTGCTTTGCAGTTTGAGAGCTCCCAGCCACCATCGGTTGGCCCCAATGAGGCAGCACATCATGGGGGTGGGGGACATGAGGTAGGCCAAGCTGCCTACCCTGTGGCCAGGGAACGAAGAGGAAGAGGAGAGGAGCCGAGGCTGGAGTTTCACACGTCTGTGTGTTACACAGGTCTCTGATCATATGGAAAAGGCTCCTCTCTCCATCCAGTTGCCTTTGCTTCTTTGTCAAACCTCAGTTAACCACATTTCATGGGTTAATTTATGGGCCCCTTCCTGCTCAATGGACCTGCTCTTCCCTGCCAACCCTGTGCTGCCTTGGATTTTGCCACTTTACCCTTGAAGTTGGGCAGTGTCCGTTGTCTGGTTTGTCACTCTGCATCCTGTTGGCCTTCTCCAGATGAACTTTACAGTCAGCTTGTTGACATTCACAACATCACATGCTGGGATTTTAACTGGGATTACACTGAATCTATAGAACAAGTTTGAAAAAACCAGACATCTCAACATTATTGGGTATTCCTATTCATAATTGTGGACTCTCCATTTATTAGATCTTCTTAGATGTCTTTCATCAGAGTTTTATAGTTTCCCTCACATAGATTTTGTGTGCATTTTGTTAGATTTGTACCTAGGTGTCTGTCTGTCTCTCTCTCTCTCTCTCTCTCTCTCTCTCTCTCTCTCTGGTGCAAATGTAAATAGTACTGTGTTTTTAATTTCAAATTCCAATTATTCACTGGTATTTGAGGGCCATTGACTTTTGCATATTAACTTTATATCCTGCAACTTTATTTCTCTGGGGTTTTCTACATAAACAATCAAGTCATCTGTCAACAAAGATGGGTTTTCTTTCTTCTCAATCACATATTTTTATTTCATTTTCTTGTCTTATGACATTATCTAAGAGCCACATTATCATGGTAAGTAGCAGTTGCAAGAGAGGACATTCTGTCTTCCTCCCCCAGAGACCAGGATGAGTGAGTATAAGAATCAGATTTATTCAAGTATTCCTAGAAACCTAGCTCCCTCAGGGCGAGAAGGGACCCAAGAGGGGTTGCATGAGAGAACTTGTTACCTGTTCCCAATCTTAAGTGAAGAGCATCTAGTGTCGCACCATTAAGTATGACGTTGACTAAAGGCTCTCTTAATCAGACTGAGGAAATTTTCTCTGTTACCAATTTGCTTTTTTTCTTTATACGAATTATTGTTAATAATTTTAACACTGACCTTGAACTCGGCAATGAGTTGTTAGGTACAACACCAGCAGCATGACCCCTTAATGAAGAAATTGACAAGCCAGATGTCACCCAAGTTAAACATCTATGCTCCATGAAAGACACCATTTAGAAGGAAAAAACACACACACACACTCACACAAGAGGAGCCACAGACTGGGAGAAAATATTTGCAAAACAAATTTCTGATAATACAAAAAAAAATTTTTAAATAAAAAAAAAAAAAAACAAGAGAAAGACCTGAACAGACACCTCATCAAAGAAGATCACAGGATACAAAGAAGCACATGAAAAGGTGCTCCATGCTGTATGCCACCAGGCAACTGCAATTCAAACAACAATGTGATGCCACTGTATACCCATTAGAACCTCTAAAATCTGCAACACTAAATGCTGGTGGGGATGCGGGGGACACTCACTCTCAAGTGTGGCCTTGTGCCATGGTAGGGATGCCTTACGAAGTCAACAGAGTCTCCCATACAGTCTAGCAATCGTGCTCCTAGCTACTTACCCAAACGCTCTGAAAACCTGTCCCAACCTGCACACAATGTTTACAGCGGCTTTATTATCATGATTTTCAAAAAACTAGAAACAAAAAAGATGTCCCTCAAAAGCAAACAGCAGTACATCCCCTGAGGGAATTTTATTCAGCAATAAAAAGAAAGAAGATCAGGCCACTAAAGAATCTTAAGTGTGCCCGGCCACGGTGACACACGCCTGTAATCCCAGCAACTCAGGAGGCTGAGGCAGGAGGTTTGCAAGTTCAAAGCCAGCCTCAGCAACTTAGTGACCCCCTGTCTCAAAATGAAAATGAAATGGGCTGGGGATGTGGCTTAGTGCCCCTGGGTTCAACCTCTAACACCAAAATAAATAAATAAATAAATAAGTCTATTGTATGATTTCTGGAAAAGGCAAAAGTATGGGAATCATAGCTCAGCGGTTACAGGCTGGGGCTGTCGCTTGGCGGTGGAGCACTTGCGAGTTCCGAGCGTGGGGACCCGTGGTGGGAGGGGCTCTATGGTGGGGGCGAGAGGGGCTCAGGGGCTTAGCAGTGAAGCTGCTCTGTGTGCTGCTGTGTGCGCTGCAGGACCGCAGCTCTCTGTGTCGCCAAACCATCAGACCGCACAGCACCAAGAGCGGAACCTAATGAGCTCCCGACAAGGTGGCTAAGAATAAGGTCAAGGCCCCGGGTGTGGCTCAGCAGTAGAGCGCTTGCCCGGCGCAGGCGAGGCCGTGGGTTCAACCCTCAGACCACATAAAAATAAAAAATAAAATAAAGTTATAAGTAAAGTTCAAAAAAGAATAACGTCAATATGGTCAGCCACACTAACAACCATACCACACTACAGCACGATGTCGGTAAGAGGAAAGTGTGTGTGCGTGTGTGTGTGCGTGTGTGAACTCTCTGCACTATTGCTCCTCTTTTCTGTAAACCTAAAACTGTCCCCAAAACTAAAGTCTATTAATTTAAAAGAAAAACGCTGCAGGGACCGGTCCTTCTTCCTCCTCTTGTACAGAGGTCAGCACCACCTCACTTTAAGGAGGGCCATGTCACAGCGCCCCTAGAGAAGAGGAAATGAAAGCTTAAGAGGTCGCCTACATGGTTCAAGGCCCCACAGCTGCCGAGGGACAGGGTCAAGCTTTGATGAGTGGACAGGTGGCCAGATCACCCTGCGGGTGTGGTGCCCAGAAGCAACAGTCCCTGTGAGCGTCCCTGCCCAGCTCCCCAGCCCCGGCCCTGCATGGGGACCTTCCTGTGGACCACAGCAAGGACCTGCAGCCCCCACACCTCACACTTGCGCTCAGGATTCCTCGCCTTCCACATGAGGAGACCCTGAGGTGGCTGCAGAAGCCCTCTCCTGTCCACTTGGCTCTGTACCAAGAGGCGAGTGAGTGTGCCGAGCAGAGACCAGTGCACCAAATAGACCGGAAACACCCAGTGTGACCCCAGCTCAGGGGCTGCCACCCGTCCTCCAGCATGGGAACGGAACCTGTGACACCAGGCCCAGCCACCACCCTCCGTCATGACCAGGACCCAGGGCTCAGCTCACGGAGGGGTGACAGCTGCCATGGCAGCCAGGCGTGGAGCAGAGGGGCCCTGCCCTGAGGACCAACCAGGAAGCTCATCTCAGACAAGAAGGTAGGACTCTCCAAGATGCCCCCAGGGCCCCGAGACGCATGCCAAGAGCCTGAGAGCCACCAGGGAAGGAGGACACATGTCCAGAGAGCCACAGGGAATTCTGGGACCAGGGCCACAGACCCCGGGCCAGACCCCTGGGTGGAAACAGGGAAGATCAAGGATACGGTGGTGTCTGAGATGGTTCTTCAGCCAACGGAAGGGCCTGTCCCGCCTGAGCTGTTTACGATGGTCTTTCTTCACTTGATCTTGTTAAAACTCCCAACAGCCCTGAAAGATGGATGCCCAGGCCCCTGTTAACAGTCGAGGCCGCAGAGGCTCACAGGACCGCAGCCACCTCAAGTGCAGCCACAAGGACCTGACGACCCGGACTTCCGCCAGCCCCTCGGCCTCCACCACCCCATGCGCCCACACACGGAGGCCAGCTCTGCTCTCCGGGATCCAAATCAGTGAGCTGGGCCCCTCCATCCACCACCCTGGGTCTCAGCTACCTTGGTGGTCACTGTTACCCCAGGGGACCAGCCTGAGGTAGGTCACTGAGCACGACCCTGAGCCTGTGTCCCCTCCAGGCAGGAAGCCCTGAGGCCAGGGACTGGAAGGGCCAGCACAGAGTCCCAGCTCGGCCACTGGAGGCTCCATGATGAGGACCCAGGACCTTAAACCTTTGACCATTATTTCATTTCTGGGAGTCCCTCATAATCCTGTGCCAAGATGTCACCCCTGTGTCATCCATAAAGCAAACATTTGGAAATAACCTGAGTGTCCACTAACACAGAAGTGGCTGACGGAGCTGTGGCATATCAGCCCATAAGTGACCCATCATTGAAACTGATGTTTATACAGAGTTTGAAACAACTGGAAGAACTCCAGGGGCCGGGGTGGGTTGCTCCATCCAAAGTGTGGATTTAGCAGGAGCGAAGGGGCCCTGGGTTCAATCGCCAGCCCCACAAAAACAATATAAAATAAATACATCAATAAAATGAAGCATAAAGTGGAATGCACAATATGATCCCAGCTATGTTTTTAAAATGTACCAAAAACACCAGAAAGAGACGGGCACCGTGTTAGCACAGGACGGGGGACAGGGCAGTTAAACGATTCCAAAAGAAAACACCGTTAACGCGTCTGCATTTCCAATTTGTCTTCCTATTACTCTATAAAGGGAAAGAGAAACATCAAGTTTTGGGGTTTTTTTAAACAAAATACAAGATGGGTCAGAAGATCCACTCCCCTCACAACGTCAGTTCTCCTCAAATTGATGTGGAAATTCAACAAAACCTCAGTTGGGTTTATATGAACTCCTGTCCATCACTGGATGAGGGTGGCAGAGGGCGGGGGTGGCTTTGTCCACCTGCACATCCTCTCCGCCCCACCAGCAAGCCAGCAGGGTTTTGGCGCTAAAGTCCTCTGCGTGATCCCTGCCCTATGTGTGCCTTGTCCTGTCACCTGCCATCTGCCACTGTGGCCTCTGGACTGCTCTGATGCCGCATGCCCTTAACTGTGCTGATAGAGAACAAGGACTTGGGGTCACTTCACCCAACTTCACCCTCTTTCAGCAGGAAGCAGCTTGGAGACGCTGTCGGCCATTTTTCCATAGAAACAGAAGCTAGAAATTGACTGTGGGGAAACGTAACCGTGGTCCACTTTGGCTTTGAAGGTGGCCCTTGCCGCTCGGCCACTGCAACTTATTTTTTAAATGGATGTGTTTTTTCTCTTCCTCCCCCCTGCTCCTCCCTAACCTCTCCCCCTCCCTGATCTCAGGGGAAACAGGTCACCTTTCTTCCCTGTCCTAGGCAGAGTTCTCTGTCCTTGAGCCCACACCCACCACAGGGTGGAAGGAATCCAGACTTTGGGGATGGCACCAGAAGAGCCCAGAAATGATTTTCTCCCAAATTGACAAGTGAATTGCAACTCTGAATGGCCTCTTTAAAAGCCCCCTGATCCTGCTGATGGGCAGAATCACAGCTTTTGGGACAGGAGTCCCCTGTGTCTTTCCTTTGATAACAAAGCAATAAACTTCTTTTTCCTTTTTCTGAAAGAAGGAAAGAAAGAAAGAAGGAAGGAAAGAAAGAAAGAAAGAAGAAATCGCAATTGGAAAATCCCAGCCAGGCACAGTGACACTTGCCTGTAATCCCATTGACTCAGGAGGCTGAGGCAGGAGGATCGCAGCCTGGGGCAGCCTGGACAACTTGGTGAGACCCTGTCTCAAAATTAAAAATAAAATAAAAAGGGCTGGGGATGTGGCTCAGTGGCACAGCACCCCTGGGTTGCATCCCCAGTGTCATAAATAAATAAATAAATACCCCAGAAGGTCGTGCACCTGTGTGTTCATGCATGTGTGAGAGAGGTGACAAAATGGCTCTAAAATTTCTTTGGAAGCACAAGGAACGGAGACCAGCCAAGTCAAAACTGAAGAACAGGCTAGAGCACTCACGCATCCAGGGACCAAGACAGTCGTAAAGTCAGTGATCACGACAGTGTGGCACTCGTGTGAGGACAGCAACCCACAGGAGTGGTGTGGCGCGTCCAGGAGCGACCCTCACACATCCCGCTGGACGCACAACCCCAGGGATCCTGCGGAGCAGCGGGGAGGGGACCCCTCCCTTTCCAATAAATGGATCAGCTGTGTGTCCAGGTGAGGAAACCCCTTGGCTCCCACTTCATGCACCACAGACAAAATCATCCCAGATCCACGTGGAGCTGAACGAGAAAGATAAAACAACAAAGCTTCCAGGCAAAACTGCATGTTCACAGCCAGAGCCATTGGACTAAAGTTAAAGGAATACAATTAGGAAAGGGAGAACTCCAACTATCACCATTTGCCAGCGACATGATTCTCTATCTAGAGGATCCAGAAAACTCCACCAGAAAACTTCTAGAATTAACAAATGAATTCAGCAAAGGAGCAGGAGATAAAATCAACACCCATAAATCAAATGCATTTAAATACCTCCGTGATGAATCCTCTGAGAGAGAAATTAGGAAAACTACCCCATTCATGATAGCCTTAAAAAAAAATAGAATACTTGGGAATCAATTTAACAAAAGAGGTGAAAGATCTCTACAATGAAAACTACAGACCACTGAAGAAAGAAACTGAAGAAAACCTTAGAACATGGAAAGATCTCCCATGCCCTTGGGTAGGCAATATTAATATTGCCAAAATGGCCATATTACCCAAAGCGCTGTACAGATTCAATGCAATTCCAATTAAAATCCCAATATCATTCCTTATAGAAACAGAAAAAGTAATCATGAAATTCATTTGGAAACAATAAGAGACCCAGAATAGCCAAAGCAATCCTTAGCAAGAAGAGTGAAGCAAGAAGCCACAATACCAGACCTTAAACTATACTACAAAGCTACAGTAATAAAAATGGCATGGTACTGGCACCAAAATAGACATGTAGACCAAAGGTACAGAATAGAAGACACAGAGACAAACCCACATAAATACAGTTATCTCATACCAGACAAAGGTGCCAAAAACACACATTGGAGAAAAGATAGCCTTTTCAACAAATGGTGCTGGGAAAACTGGAAATCCATCTGCAGCAAAATGAAACTAAACTCCTATCTCTCACCATGCACAAAACTCAAAGAGGGTCAGGGACCTAGGAATTAGGCCTGAGACCCTGCGCTAATAGAGGAAAAAGTAAGCCCAATCTTCATCATGTCAGATTAGGCCCCAACTTCCTTAACAAGACTCCTAAAGTGCAAGAAATAAAATCAAGAATCAATAAATAGAATGGATTCAGACCAAAGGGCTTCTTTTCAGCAAAAGGAACAATCAATGAGATGAAGAGAGAGCCTACATTCTGGGAGCAAATTTTTGCCACACACACGTCAGAGAGAGCACTAATCTCCAGGATAAGAACTCAAAAAACTTAACACCAAAAAAACAAACAACCCAGTCAACAAATTAGCTAAGGAGCTGAAAAGACAGTTCTCAGAAGAAGACATACAATTGATCAGCAAATATATGAAAAAAATATTCAACATCTCTAGTAATTAAAGAAATGCAAATCAAAACTACTCTGAAATTTCATCTCACACCAGTCAGAGTGACAGTTATCAAGAATACAAACAGAGAATAAAATTATGACATTTGCATACTATAGTGACGCAGCCACATCAATGTTATAGCAGCTCAATTCACAATAGCTAAACTATTAGAACAAACCCAGATGTCCTTCAATAGATGAATGGATAAAGGAACTGTTGTATATAGATATAACAAATATCACTTATCATTAAAAGAGAATAAATTTACGACATTTGCAGGTAAATGAATGGAGTTGGAGAATATTATGCTAAGCGAAGTAAGCCAATCCCAAAAAACCAAAGGCTGAATGTTCTCTGATAAGTGGATGTTGATCCATAATGCAGGGAGGCATGGGAAGAATGGAAGAACTTTGGGCAAGGGGTGGGGAGAGAGGAGGGGCATGGAGCAGGAAAGATGATAGAATGAGATGGACAATGTCACCCTAGGTACATGTATGACTGTACATATGGTGCATGCTACATCGTGTACAACTATAGAAATGAAAAGTTGTGCTGCAGTTGTGTGCAACAAATCAAAATGCATTCTGCTGTCATATATAATAATTAAAATAAACAAATTTTTAAAATAATAAAAATTTAAAAAGAATTTTCATGACCCCAGCCTGGCAATAATTTCTAAAACAGAAAATAGAAAGCACTAACCATAAAGGCAAATAATTAACACGTTTGGGGACATAAAGATTTAGAACCTCCAGTTTTGAAAAATACCACTGAGTAGATGGACAGTCTACTAGATAGACAGAAAAATATTGGTAATACATACGGCTGACAGAAGACTCATACCCAGAATATACAAAGAACTCCACAAATCAATAAGACAATCCAATACAAAAATGAACAGAAGAAATGGACTAGCACTTCACCAAATGCTGTCAAAGTCCATATTAAAGTCACTCTGGAAAGCAGTATGGAGAGTCCTCAAAAAACTAGAAATGGAACCACCATTCAACCTTGGTTATATCATTCCTTGGTATATATCCAAAGGAGTTAAAATCAGCATACAACACTGACGTGGCCACATCAATGTTTATAGCAGCTCAGCTTATAGCAGCTAAGCTATGGAGCCAACCTAGGTGCCCTTCAACAGATGACTGGATAAAGCAAAGGTGGTACATACACACAATGGAATATTATTCAGCCATAAAGAAGAATGACTTTATGACATTTGCCAGTAAATGGGTAGATCTGGAGACCATTATGTCAAGTGAAATAAGCCAATCCCCCAAAATCAAAGGTCGAATGCTCCCTCTGATGTAGGGATGCTAACTTACAACTAGAGGGAGGGGAAGGTTAAAAGTTCGGTGGATTAGACAAAGGGGAATGAAGGGAAGGGAGAGGGGTTGTGAACAGGGAAGACAGTAGAAGGAACCTGTCATGACTTTCCTGTGTTCACATATGAATACACCACAGTGAATCTCACCATCATGTACATCCACAAGGCTGGGGTCTAATTAGAATAAGATATACTCCATGTTTGAATAAATATGTCAAAATACACTCTACTGTCCTATATATCTAAAAAGAACAAATAATTTTTTAAAAAAGGTAAAAAAAAAAAAAATCACAAGGGAGCCAGGCACCATGGCCCATATCTGTAATCCCAGAGACTCAGGAGGCTGAGGCAGGAAGATCACAAGTTCAAGACCAGCCTTAGCAATATAGCAAGGCTCTGCTTAAAATAAAAATTTTTAGAAAGGACTGGGGATATTGCTCCGTGGTAAAAAACACGCCTGGGTTCAATCCTCAGTACACACACACACACACACACACACACACACACACACTGGACTACTGTCAAGCCTATAAAGAAGTGCTGGCTAGAACGTGGAGCAACTAGAACACTCTCAGGGCGGGTGGAGTATAAAATGTCCGTACACCTGGTTGAACTGTCTGGTAAGATTTATGAAATGCACCTACTCCACGACCCCGTAACCCATCTACAAATTTAAACCCAACAGAAATGAGTGACCATGTGCCCCAAAAGGCACATAGAGGAACATTCTTAGCAGCATTACTCGAACAGCCCCAAATTGGAAACACCCACAAGTCCATTAACAGAATAGAGAAACAGCTCGTGTGTGGTCACACATGAGGTGCCATTGTGTCAACGACAGCACACAGTCCATAAGCCCAGGGCGCAGGCTCCGCAGACACCAGGTTGCCTGGTCCTCCTCCCAGGGGCCCCTCACCCTCACCCACCACAAAGCCAGCGCCCTCTGCCTGGGCTACTGGAAGAGTCCAACCCAGCCTCCAGCCTCCAGCCTCCACGTCACGGCTCTCAGACAACTTTTTCCAGTTAAAGGCCACCTGGAAACCCTGTGGCCCTTGGCAGTGCCCTAGCCTGCTCCCTTCATGGTCCCCACTTCCCCCTACCCCACCCCCCTGTCCATCCTCTCTTTAAAGCCTCCCTGGTCTCCAGCACCCCCTGGGCTCCCACCAGTCCTTCAAACACTCGGGCCAATCTGGGCACCCCACAACCTCCAGACCCCTCCCCAAAAGAACTCTCCCCTCCCCCCACCTCATATTAAATAAGGCTTCCTCCCCAAAGCCCTTCCCAGCCCCTCCACCCACCCTTCTCCCCCAAGGGCGCCTCGTGTCTGCGCCTCTTCCTGCTGAGCTCCATGGGGACGGGGTCCCTGCTGCACCTGCTGGGCACCTGTGTGCAGCAGGTGCTCGGTAAGTCCTTCTTGACTTCTTCTTTTCTGTTTTTGGGTACTGGGGATTGAACCTGGGAGGGGGAGCTCTACCCCTGAGCCCTCTCCCCAGCCCTTCTGATTTTTTATTTTGAGACAGAGTTGAGACACTGACCTCCAGCTTGTGATCCTCCTGCCCCCATCTCCCAAGTAGCTGGCATTACAGGGCGCCCCACTGTGCCCAGCCGAGATTTAAACTGGGATTCCGTTGTATTCCCACATCCCTTTGAGGAGAGTCAACCTCTTTATGATATTGAATCTCTGACCCATCTTACATTTTTTTTTTCAAAAATATAGTTGATGCTCCTATTTTCTTTTATTGAAATAATAAGGAAGACAAGTGGGAAATGCAGAAACGTGCATGATTCTTTGGGGCTCATGTCTGTTGGGCAGTTGTACATTCCACTTTACACTTAATTTTATTTATGGATTTATTTATTAGATATGGTTTTCGTGGTGCTGGTGACTGAACCCAGGGCCTCATCACTCACCAAGCTCATACTTGACCACTGAGCTTCCCCACCCCAGCCCCGACACTTGATTTGAGAAAATTTTTTCACATTGTCTCAAACACTGAACGCACATTTCAACAACTAGGTCACTTATGAGCTGATACTCCACTCCACGGCTCCCTCAGCTGCTTCTGTTACTGGACACTCAGGTTATTTCCAAATGTCTGCTTTATGAATGACACAGTGGTGACATCTTGGCACAGGATTCTGAGAGACTCCCAGAAATGAAATGATGGTCAAAGGCATGAACAGTTTAAGGCCCGGGGTCTTCCTGGGGCCTCCAGTGGAAGGGACCACCATGTCTGGCAAGAAGGAATGGATTCCACGGCTGCGTCCATAGCTGCTCTCCTCTATCACCTGACCCTCGCGGACCAATTGGATCGGTCTTGGTGCAACACCAATCAGAGGCTGAGTCTCGCGTTGTAAATGTGGCTGCCTTTTGCAAATCCTTGGCCACACCCAGAAGCTTCCCAGGCCTTCTTTCCACAGCCTTCCCGGAGTCTAGCCACATCTGGGGCTTGCCCTTTAGGAATCACACAATGCACCTTCCTCTCTGTCACACCAGCTCTGTGCCAGGGGCCGTTCAAAGTCCTTGATGGACACTTACTCATTTGATCCTCTCAATGACTCCAGAAGATCAGTATTGTCAGGTACCCATTTTACGGATGAGGAGACAGACACCCGTGAGAACTACGGAGCCGCGAGTTGGCCTCACTGCACATGAGCACAGGCTGCCAAGAGTCCCCCGGGCAGAGGCAACGAGCTGGCCCTGTGACTGCAAGGTGGCATTTGCTACAGTTCTGCTCTCTTACCAGCCACCCCCAGAACTTTGGGAAGAGGCGTGGCAGGAATCCTAAATGACTTTTGAAACGATCATTTGGAGGCTTCATTAATTCATCCAACAAATGGCATCTGAGGGCAGGTTTATAGGGACAGTGTAGGGGCCACCGGGAGGCCAATACAGACACACAGAGGCCAGATCCCATGAGACCCCGTGATCTACAGGAAGGACATGGGATTCTGCCCCATGGTCATGGAGGCTGACCACCAAGGACACAGGGCTAGCCGTCAGAGGCCCGGGCTGTGCAGCCAGGTGGGCTAGGTTCAAGTCCAGGCTCCACCCCCACCAGCTCAGGATCTTGGATGAGCTACTCAAACGCTCTGGGCCTCAATTTCCTTGCCTGTAAAATGGGGCCTGAAACAGCACCGACCTAGAAGGGTAATTGTGAGGACTCCACAAGCTCACACGTGTGACATGTTAGAACACAGCCTGGCATACAGTAAGTGCCCATTAAATGCTCACCCTTAAGGGGTCTAGGCCATATCTGCTGGTAAGAGAAAGATCTGTGTTTTGCCACTAGAAATCCTCAATGATTTTTGCTATTAAGAGACTGAGGTGGTGCAGGTGACTTGGCCACCTCCAAGGTGACACAGGCATTTCAATCTCTTAATAGCCATGAGGTTCTCCTAGGTGTCAGAGCCTGTGTGCAGGATCCTCCGAGCACACGGGGACTGACCAGGGAGAACTCAGGAGGAGACTCCTGGCTCCTGAGCCCTTGGAGGAGCTGGAGCCACGGGCACAGCTGGCCCAGTGACCAGGAAGCTGGGGTCTGGGGCGGAGCGTGTCCAGGGCTCCAGCTGCCCTCTAAGCAACCTCAGCCCCGCCAGCCTCTCTGGGCCTGCAGCCTCGGCAAGCACTGCTTGTGTCCAGACTCGAACGAGTCCAGAGGCCATGCCAGATCCCTCCCAGGAGGAAATGCCAGTCCCTCCCAGGAGGAAATCCTGTACTCCGTGTCCTCAGCACCAGGGAAGCTAGACAGGTGCCCAGGTGCCAGGCCAAGCTGCGTGCCCAGTGGCAGTGTGTGAAAGCTCATCCACTTACTATGAGGAACATCTCGGTGGACGGGAGCAAAGTCCAGGGGAAAATGTTCCAGAATAGGATGGATCAGCACGCCCAGCGCTGTCCGGTCGGGGCCTCTCTCCCTGCACCCGCACTCACCATCCAGCCATGGTGCTCTGATGAGACACACTGTGAAATGGGAGCCAGGCACTTGGGACTGAGTCCCACCTCTGCTGCTAATTCCTTTGAGACTCTGGGCCTGAGTGTCCCCGTGGCAAAAACAAGAAGTCTGTGAGCTCTACCGAGCACTTGGACTCCATTCAAGGTAGATCACAGGTGTCCTACTCCCTGCCAGGCCACAGGCTCCATTCTGTAATGGTGGAGGGGAGCCCCTGTGGGGACACCAGCGTAGTCCCTGGATCAATCCTGCAGGACTTGCAGGAGGAGGTGGCGCTGAAGGACCTCAAGGACCCAGGCCCCACATTAGGAAATCCAGCCCCTATGCCTTGAAGCTGCAGGATGCTTTCTTACCCAAACCCCATGTCAAAGCCCCACCAGCTGCCCATAGCATTTCAAGTGTTGCACAAAGTTACCACAAGATGTTCTATGTAGATAACCCTAACAGGCCCCCTACCACAAAATGTTCCTTTCAAACAGCCCTACCAGCTAAACTTGAGAACTAAGTTTAAAAACAGGAACCAAGAAGGGCAAGGTGTAACTTTAGGGTTTTTCTAAGAACAAAAAGTCGAAAAACAAGTTTACCCCCTAGGTGACCCCCCTGCTGGATTCAGAGGAACCAATAGAAGGGCTGTTGCTGTGCTAAGCTAAGAACTAACCCACTTGTACCCTATAAAAGATCTGTATCCCAAAGCCCGGTGTGCCAGTTCACCGAAGCTCCAGCTGAGGTTTCGCTGAGCACCCGCAGGCGCCTGTGTGACAATAAACGCCTCCTGCTTTTTGCAGCCAGTGTCTCGTGTGGTTCGTTCCGGGTTTGGGATCTGTGGATCTTTCAGCGCTTGAGCTGAGTCTCAGGAGGAGTAGGAGTCAGGCGTGTGAATAAATGAGGATTCCACCTTGCAGCGCTGAGGAGTCACAGAGACCAGTGTCGAAACTGTGGAGAGGGGACGGCAGGGACACCTGGAGTCCCGAGAACAGTTAGAGCAGGCAGCGGGGTCCAGCTAGCCTGTGCACACCCGGGCGGGAGCCCTTTGGGGGATGTGCTAGACTGGAGGCTGGGGGTCCTCAGGCTGAAGCTGGGGTGGAGGCCGCGGGAGCAGACCCTCGTGCAGCTGGCAGCAGGCGTTCAACTGGGGTTTGGTTTTGTTTGTTTGTTTGTTAACTGCAAATGTAAGGATGAAGGAAGCCCAGGAGAGGTCACAGAGAGCTCAGCCCAGCCCGGGACCAGGGTGGAGAAGGAGTGGGGAGCTGCCTGCAGCCTCAAGGTCAAAAGCACAGATCTGCCTGGAAGGTCCTTGGTAACCTTGGAGGGACTGGGGATGAGGCGCGGGGAGCGAAAGGGGTCAAGTGCCGAAGCCCCTCCAGCCCCGCGATGAAGAGCGGGCGAGGAAGCGGGAGGGGAGGAGCGGCGGGCGGGCAGCGGCTAGAGGGGAACTGGCCAAGGTCCCCTGCTGTCCTCTCGGGGGAGCGCCGCGCATTGCCAGCCCATCGTCCCCCACGTTCTCAGACCCGCGGGCCGCGCGCGGGGCCTGGCGGGGGCGGCTGAGCCGCAGGGAGCCGGGAAGCGAGGCGACTGACCGGTGGCCCCGCTCGGCCGCAGAGTCAGGAGCAGCCCAGAAGGTGGCCAATCAGAGCCGGGCATTGGGTCTTGGGAGCCAATCAGAGCCACACACACAGGCCTAGGGGCCAGGCATCTGAGCCCCTGGACCAGCGAGGCGTCCCTCAGGTCGCCCTGGGGAACCTGGTGAAGCGCAGGAAGTGCTGTGTCCAAACCTGAAGGGCAGCGTCCAGAACCCTCGCCTTCCACCGCTGCTGGCCCGCGCCCCACCCGGTTTTAGGGAGGGGACTCTCTCTGTGGTCCCATGGCAAAGCCCTAGCAGGCCTGGCCAATCGATGGCCGTGTCCAGGCTCCAGGCCCTGTCACTGCTGGTCCTGCAGCAGAGGGAAGCCGGCGTGGAACCACCCCCGTGGAAGTCGTGGAACTGGCTCCGCCAGGGCCCAGGCTCCATCGCCAGCCCGTCCTAGGACCGTAGGGTGGGTTGTGACTGCGCCCATTTTACAGGTGAGACAGTGAGGGGTGACACCAACTGCAGAACACCTGGCAGGCGGCAGGATGGGCGCCGGGAGCTGCCTGAAGCTAGGGCCGAGCTGGATTACCAGACGTGGTCCCCACTGAGAAGCAGGGACAGACACAGGGCCACAGCGGAGGGTGGACAGGGCAGGGTGCCCTCTGTGCCCACCCAGGTGGCCCAGCCAGGCTAGCTGCTGCAGGCGGACCGCCTGCCTGTCCCGGTGCCCTGCGGTTGCCATGCCGACCCCCAGGCTGTGTTTGCGGATGTTGTATTTGATTTCACACGTTTGGAACTCCAATGACGTCACCCGCAACACAGGGTTACCATGACAGCTGGCCCCACGTTCCCCGGGTGGCTCACACCTTGGGGGAAAGGGAGGGGCCTGCCACCTCCCCCTGCCGAACCCCAACCCAGAGCCCCCTTGAGAGGTGAGGCCAGGAAGGTGGTTTGGGCAGCGCCTCGGTATCCATCAGCGGCCCAGAGACCAAGGCCTGGGTGGCCGGCAGGCACCCCCTGAACCCCAGACAAGCGCACCCTGAGCCCACCCCGCCTTCAGGAGGCTCTGCACACCTGGCTGCACAGGAGCTGCCCGTGACACCTGGCACCCAGCAACCAGCCTGGCCATCTGTCCCTGCTGGCCTGCTGGGGCCTCCAAGTAGCTGCTGCCCTGGTCGCTGCGCCACTTCCCACAAACTCACATCCACACGGGGGGGGGGGGGGGGGCACCCCTTGGCCCAGGGCCTGGGGCCTGATGCTGCTGCCTTCCCGCTAACCAAGTGTGCCGTGTGCACAGTTGGGGCCACCTCCCTGAGCTTCCGTTGACAGTGACTAGGATCCTTGCCTCTTCCAGTGGCCAGGACAATGAACTGTCAGTGCACATAGGGCACCTGTTACAGCCCACGTGCAGAAAGGGACAGCGTCCTTTCTCTCCCTCCTTCCTCCTCCCTGCACCACCCTCTTCCTCCTCCTCCTCTTTCTTCCTGTTTTCCTTCCCCCTGCTCCTCCCCCACCCCACCCCCTCTCTATGCTCATTGCCCTGTCGTTAGAGCTAAGCTCTTGCTCTGTGACTTCGGGCAACTGGCTTTCCCTGGCTGGTCCTCTACACCGGCAGCAGTGACCCTTTGCCCATGCTCACCTCCCCATCACCTCTCCCCCTACTCTTTGGCTTCCATCTGGAAGGGTGCTGGAGCTGGGCGGGAAGGTGCACACCTACAGTCCCAGCAACTTGGGAGGCTGAGGCAGGAGGATCACGAGTGTGAGACCAGCCTCAACAACTTAGTGAGACCCTGTCTTAAATAAATAAATAGGGCTGGGGATGTGGTTCTGTGTTAGAGCTTCTGCCTGTCACATGCAAGGCCTGGAGTTCAATCCCCTGCAATAAAGGGGGGGTAGGGGGAGGAGGGGGAGGAGGAAGTCTTCTAAACTTGGTTCCAGAACCTCAGGATAACATCAGTAGGTCCAGCTCACAGTTTGCAGACCGCGTGAAGAGAGAAACTCCAGAGGTCCCTCTTTGCCTGTGGAGGGGACGGGCCATCTTTCCTCCCCTATGCCATGAGGCTCTGGGAGGAGCCACAGCCTCTCAGAAGGGCCTGGCATTTGGGTCACCATCAAGCCTGTCACAGACAAGACTGTCACCTCCACTCTTGCACCTCTGCCCAAAAAGACACCGAAGAGAGGCGACTCTTTAAAGTCCCATTTTGTAGATGAGGAAAGGAGAAGCAGAGAGGTGACAGGAGTGGCCCAGGATCTTAGCAACTGAGTGGCACTGCCCGTCCCCAGCACGCATGCACACGCATGCACACGCGTGCACACGCACGCACACACACACACGCACACACTCCTGGAAAAGGTGAGGAGCTGTGACTGCGCCCGGGGGAGCTGTCACGGGTCACGGCTGCGGGCTTCCTGGGATGACCAGGGAGGCCGGCCTCCTGCCCTGCTGCTGCCAGCTCCCCCTGGGCCCACGGCCCTGGACGCTTCCCCAGACCCAGAGCCAGGACCAACGTGAGCGAGCGTCCCCTCCCCTAGGTCCTGGGCTCGCTGGGAAATCCAAGCCTGCTGTGTGCGGGGACCAGCCCAGCCACCGTGCAGGTCACTCCCGGGCGCCTTGCCCAGGGCAGAGCACAGCCTCGGGGTTCTGACCAGCCCGGGCTCAGCCTCACTGCCTCTGCCGCCCCGGGGCCCAGCCCCAGGACACGGGGTGTGACCCTGAGCCCATTCCACCTGCCTGTGGAGCAGGGGGCTCACCAGGGCCAGGAAGAGCAGGTGCCCAGCAGGGGCGGGGCGCCCGGCAGAGTCCCCCTAGGGGTCCACTGACCCCCTTCTAGGGAACCAGAGAGCGAGGCCACGGCCCCTGTCCCCCAGCAGCTGGTCACCAGCTCACGGGAGAAAAGAGCTTCATGAGAGAACTGAAGTCAAGAGAGGATGACCCCACCCCACGGGGGGCTGCGAGGGACCCGGGAGTTCCGAGGGGTCTCCAGAGCAGGGCCCTGAAGGACGAAGGGTGTGTGTGCACAGGAGAGAGGCAGCGGTGACACCGGCCAGGCCAGGGGCGCTGTGGCCGGATGGAGGACAGGTGGGGTCATCAGGGAGGCCCCAGGACCAGGCGAGGGGCTCAGGATGGGTCCCAGAGGCCATGGGGGCCATGGGGGTCTATGGAAGGAATTACTGACATGAACAAATCCGACGCTTATTTGGGGAAGGGGTTGAACCCAGGGGCACTTATCCACCACCCCGTCCCCAGCCGCCATATGTATACAGTTTGCCTCTCGCCACTTTTAAGCTTATGCTCCATCCGGGAGCCCACTCATACTGTGGGGAACCATCGCAGCGTCCACTCTAGAACCTTCTCCACAGCCGAGGCCGTGACGCTCCATGCTGAGCCCTGCTCCGGCCCAGGCCCCGCCGCCCCGAGTCCTCAGGGTCTGGTCCAAGGGGAGCCCTACAGTGCTTGTCCTTCACGATGCATCCTAGCCTCAAGGTCCACCGTGTGGTGGCACCTGTCCCCCTGTGCCCTTGCTAAGGCTGAGTCCTGATCCAGGGCGTGGACACGGTGGCGTCTTGATCGTCCATTCGTCCGCCACGGCCACCTGGGCTGCTTCCACCTTGGCATGAATGCGGTGGAGGTGCCCATGTTTGGATGGATCCCTGATGTCACTTCTTTGGGACCTGGATTTAGATGGGGAACCGCTGGGTCCTCTGATAATTCTGTCCCAGTTCTCGAGGACCTTCCTGTTGTCCCCACTGTGGCCCTGCCCTCCCACCCTCCCACCAGTGGTCCACAAGGTCCAAGCTGCCCGCGTCCTCCCAAAACTCGCCACTTTTCTGGGGTTTTCTCACAGGCGTCCTCACGGGTGCCCAGGGCAGGTTGCTGGTGTGTGTGTGTGTGTGTGTGTGTGTGTGGTGCTGGGGCTCGAACCCAGGCCCTTGTGCATGCGAGGCCGGCACTCTACCCACTGAGCCACATCCCCAGCCCAGACTGTGGGATCTCGATGACTGACAGCTACGAGGAGTCGAGGGGGCCACAGGGGGTGAAATAGGGGGCTGCGGGCTTTGCGAGGGGCCGGCGGAGTGGATGGCGCTTCCCTGGATTGCGGAGCCGGGGCCCCGGTGAGGGGGATGCATGAGGGAGGATCCGGGGGTCACTGAGTCTGAGGGTTTGAAGCGCATCCCGGGGGCACAGCAGAGCCTGGAGGTCTGGGCGCGTCTGCACACGCCATCTGCTATGAAGCTCAGGCAAGAAGGAAATCGCTTAGAAATTATGGGATGAAGAGAACAGGGGGGCTAGAACAGAACCTTGGGGTCCCCATGTTTTAGGGGTGGGACAAAGGTATGCATGAAGGGAGACAGGAAAATTACCCCAATATAGAAGTGAAGCCGGAAACACAGTTCCAACATTGCATCATCTAGGATTGGATTTTACCATAAGCAACGGGAAACCCAAATGAGTGGTTTAATCCAGATATAGTTTCAGTTCTCTACGCTGTAAAAGAAACAGGGAAGGTGACCATCTACCATCCTCAGACATGGGCTCTTTTTTTTTTTTTTTTTTTTTTTGCTTGCTCCGATATTCTTAGCCCTTATTTCTACTTTAAGGTCATTTCATGGTCACAAGATTGCTGCTGCAGCTCTAGCCATCACAGTCATATTCCAGCAGCAAGGAGGAAGAAGCAAGAGCAGAAGATTTGCCTCCTGGTTGAAACTTACCAGGCACTTTAAAAAGGAGTGTTCCTGGAAGCCCTGTCCCCCCACTCCCTGTGCCTTTCACTTACACCACGGGCCACCCACCCCAGGTACAAGAAATGTGGTCTTTCTGCAGAGCAAGGGCTTTCCTGGACAGAACGTGAATCCTGGTTGTGAAGAACCAGGGAGAACGGCCACCTACAGACGCTAACAAAAGGAGAAGCACTTGCCAGAAGGGGACACCAGGGTAGCTGCATTGGCCGGGTGCAGAGGGGAACCCGCCTCCTGAGCTGAGCTGTGTGACAGGAGGGCAGGAGCCCCGGTGGCTTCCAGCATGGAACAGGACCCGTCAGCTGGCCCTGCAGGGAGGGGCCTGGGCGGGGAGAGCCTGTTCCTGGGGGGAGGACGCAGCTGTCAGTCAGGGAGGCCGAGGAAGATCACCCAAGAGGCAGGAGACCCGGGTCCCTGGCTTGGAGACGCGAGGACTTCGCCATCACAACAGGCCGACACAGAGCCAAGCAGGGAGGGGAAGGAGCGGGTGCAGGGGACATGGGACAGGCTGTGCCCAGGGACCAGAGGACAGCCGGAAGGAAAAGGAGCGGGCGGGGGGGGGTGGGGGGGTGGGGGGGAAGGAACGGAGGAGGCTCCCACCGGGGCCTGGGGTCTCCATGAGGTCACAAAGCCGCCTCCCTGTGGGGGTGGGGAGCAGCCAGGGGCCTGGGAGGGGCCAGGGTCGGGATGGGAGGTGTCCCCAGGAGCCCGGTCTGTGGTAGGCAGAGATGCAAGGAAAGGGACAGGGGAAGGGGGTGGAGGACAGCAGGAGCCCTGGGGGGGCTGAGCAGGGGGCAGCGGTCACCTGGGGGACGGCACAGCTTTTAGGCTTCAGAGAGGGGCGTCCCTGGGGAGTGACTGGACCCAGGTGGCCTTGGTGGTGGGCAGGGGAAGGCTGTGGAGTCAGAGGTGAGCAGCCAGGACACTGGATGGGTCCTCCACAAGGTCACGGAAGCCACCCAGGGGATGGTGACGAGGTGGAGGGGAAGAGAGAGCCACCGCACCTGCCCATGTCCCCCGCCTCTGGGCCTCGGTGTCCCATCTGTAACATGAGATCTGAGGGCATGGTGGCCGGCCGTGGCTGGGACCCAGGGCGATTTGGGGAGGACATAAGATTCTTGGGGTGAGTCCTTGGCTTGAGCTCCCCCGCCCCACCCTTTCAACTGAGTCACCTCCGAATCCACAGGAATTTCCAAAGTCCCCGAGGCCCCCGGGTCGGGCTGAGTCACAGGGAAGGCGTCTGGGAGGAGGCGATGCTCGGCAGGTGATGGCGCAGGTGAGGCGGGGCCGCTGGGCCTTCCGGGTGTCTGTGCTCCCATGGGCCCTGGTGGCCCGTCTGTGTGGATCCAGTCACTGCAAACCCCAGCAGAGATCTGTCCTGTCACCAGCTGCTCCCCCCCCACCTCCCTGCCCTGTCTCCAGCCTGTGCCAGCCCTTCCTCCTCGTGCTGCTGGGGACATCTTCCGGGCCTGCTTGCTCCTGCTCTGAAGTCTTCCGTGGCTCCCCATGGCCCTAGAAGAACTCGAGGACACTCACTCATTGGTAATGAATTCTTCATTGGGGAATGTCCCTTGCTCTTGCCAATCTAAACTACACAAATACAAACCCAGACCCCCAGTCCCCCGTCCTCCGGGCTTGCTGTGTCCTTAATTTTAATTAATAATGATGATTAATAGAAGAGTTCAAAATCCCACGCTCCCCAGTCAAGATGTCCGATACCCAACTCAACAGTCCTGAGGCCTCCCAAGAAGGACTGGTGTCCCCGTCTCCTTTCACTGATTGTCCTGCCCTGGGCCTGAGCGCCGTCTCCACCCACCCTATGTCCCCTGCCCCTGCCCCTCGTTCCCTGTCACACCGCAGACACCAGGCGGAGACTGCACTGGACTCTGGGGGAGGACACTTCGGGACCCGCCAGCAGCAACATCAAACTGGACATTTCGCTTGTGTTTGGAACGTCCCTGGGTCCCCAGCCCCCGCTCACCGGCTCCTGGGCTCGGGCTCCCCTTCTTCCTGGGCCCTCTCTGCCGAGGAGTGAGGAACACCCCCTGTGTCCACTCTGCCGAGGCCCAGGATCTGCCAAAGCCACACTGTCTGGCTGCCAGGACGTCACTCCCAAGCCCTCTCCTCCCCAGCGGAGCCAGTCCTTCACTTCGTGCTGACCCTGTCCTTCAGGGACCACCCCGCGGGAGGGCAGCGGCCCTTCCATCACCCAAAGGGCCTGTCCAGGGCTTCCCCAGGTGAGGGGCAGCTCCTCCTGGCCGGCCCCGCGGGCGGGGACAGCTGCTTCCACTCCTTTACTTATCAGCCATGGGGCTTGGGGGCTCCCCTTTATAGTGTGGAACTGTAGTCACCTAAGGGACCCTGGAGACCAGGAAGGCGGGATCCCACCGCGAAGCCCAGCCATCGAGCGCCACGCCTGGGGCAGAGCCCGTCTCCCAGGGCCTCGGGCTTCTCTCATCGGCAGCTCCTGCTGCACACCTAGTGCCAGGGGGGTAGGAGGAGAAGGGGACGCTGACCACACACCCGCGGGAGCAGACCTGGGGCCAAGTATGCGTGCGCCTCACATACTGCAGTTTGTCCTCACAAACTGACACCCAAAGAGGGAGTCCGTGGTCAGTTGCCTGAGGTCCCCCAGCTCCCAGATGGAATGGCGACCTAGGTGGGCTCTTTAGGGACTAAGCCCAGCCAGGTGTGAAGCAAGGTCCTTCCCTTCGTGACAGTGAAGCAGATCTCTGTGCCATTCGTCCCATTTAACCTTCACCATAATCCCAGGAGACAGAGAAGATTGGTCGCTTTTATAGATGAGGAGACTGAGGCTCCAAGAGGCACCCTGCACCTGCTCCCACCCTGATGAGTGTGGAGAATGAGTGGGATTCACACCCAGATCCCCAGGGCCCAGTGAGGCTCTTCCTGCCCTCCTCCACCAGGGTCCCCTGCCCGCTTTCTGCTGAGGAAGGACAGGTGTGGCCACAGAGCCCGGTGCCCCCTCTCCCTCTGGCTCCCTCCGCTGAGGGCCCCCTTTCCCCCCCATCACGACCACTCCTGGGCACCCGGGACCCTTGCGCGTGGAGTGCAGCCCTGATGGCGGTGGTGCGGGCGACCTGCCCCTTCTCCTCACTCCCAGGGCTCCACAGAAGATTGGGTTGGGCAGCGTCCTGACGGCCAGGTCCAGGTGCTCCTGAGGCTGGACAGACCCCAGGGACAGAGCCAGCTGACCTGGGCCATCTGGGGCTCCTCCTCCCTCCAGGCACCTGCACCCCCCTCTGTCCCACGCTTCGGGCCCTGGGGCTCAGCTCTGTCCCTCTGCAGCTGGAGAGGAGGGGCGCCTCCATCCCGGGCTGAGGTGGACCCGCGCTCCGGCTGCCCTTCCCCACCCTCGGGCTTTGCCAGCAGCCGCAGGGAGCTGGCGGAGTGGCGGGGCGACCAGGGTCAGTGGCAGTCGGGAGGCGGAGGCAGCCCAGTGGCCGCTCCTCATGTCCCTTTAGCTCAGACTCAGCCAGTCCCTGTGGATGAGGTTGACCAGCCACCAGGGTGGCTTAGCAGGCCACAGGTCCCACTTCTCAGGAAGGAGCTTCAGCCAAAGTAGATGGAGTAAGAGTGGCCAGGGAGGGTCCCTGTGACCCTGGACATGGGACGGTCCAGACCCAGCCGCCGGCCTCTGCAGTGGACAAGGCACTGCTGGCTCCCGTGGGGGCGGGAAGCTTCCCTGGGCTGCGCTGGACCAGCCACTCGGAGCTCCCCTGGACCCGGGGGACATCCCGGGACGGGGGGGAGGGGTGAGCTTAGGAGATGGTGCCCACACAGTTCTGCTGCCCCTGAGGCAAAGCACCTGGAGCCAGTGGCCCACGCAAAGGGGTGCAGCTGTGAGGTGGCCCGCTGGCTCCCGGCTGGAGGCTGCAAGGAGACCAGCCAGGGGGCAGGGGCAGCAAGGGCCTGACGGGGAGGGCCAGGTAGAGGCCAAGGGGCGGCACTCGCTGAAGCCTGGACAGCCGCTGGGGCCTGGCCTGGCCTCCTCCCTCCCAGGGAGTCCAGGGTCCAGCCGTGGCCACCCAGTGCACCTGGAAATGGGGCCTTCCTGGGAAGCCCCCCTGTGGGGCCCGGGGTGCTCACACAGGGAACCGGCCAGCACCCTCGAGTCCACCCTCCACGGATCAGGGCCTCGTCTGGGCCCAGCCCGTGGGCCGTGCTGGCTGAAGAGACCAGCGGGAGGGCCAGGTGACAGGGCCACAGGCCCAGCTGCCACCTGGCCAGCCTGTCCACAGAGGGCCAGCAACAGAGGAAAAGTGACACACTGTGGATCCTTCACCACTTTTACGGAGCTAAAAATGAGCTGGAAAAGAAATAATCATAGTTCCATAACAGCACATGGGACTCTGTCCCTATGTCAAATAAAATGACCCTGGAGGCCACAGGCTCGGCGCACTGTCAGCCAACGTCCGCCCGATGGCTCTGCAGAGACGCCCCCACCTCCCGGCCCCCACGGGCCCTTGGTCAGAACCGCCTGCTGCCCGACGTCCTGTCATGGGCTGCCAAGGCGACAGCAGGAGCAGCTTCCCCAGGGGCTGCAGCAGCCTCGGGGGCCATCCTGGGGCCCCAGGTGACCCCCTGTCCTGGGTCACAGCAGCAAGCAGAGCCTGCGGCCTCCCAGGCCTGGGTCCCACGGCCAGGCGAGGCCACCACCCACAGCATCTTGGCCTGGCCAGCACTGCCAGGCCCCGGTGAAAACCGAGTCTGAACCTGGCGGCCTGGCGGGGGCTGCGGGGCCACACCTGGTCAGGACACGGGGGACGTCCGCACCGATGGATGCTCCATCCCTCCTTCATTAGTCCAAGGTCTGATGGCCGCCACCAAGCTGCCCAGCTGGCCCTGCCCTGCTGCTGCTTCCCAGACCATGCCTTGGGGCTCCAGAGGTGACCCCATTCTAGAGAAATTAGAGTGGGGTCACCCTCCAGCCCCTGGGCCACTTGTCCTCCTGTGTCCTGTGGCAGGAAGCAGGTGGCTACCAGGGGCCAGAGCCCGGCTGCAAACAGGCTTCTGAGTCAAAGCCTGACTCCGGGGCCAGGTGCCCGCGGCCGGATCGCTGTTCTAGCGCTTTCTAACCATGACCTCGGGCAAGTCGCCACCGACCAGAACGGTGACAGGCGCGGCCACTGTGAGGGTGAGGGGCCCGGCACAGCCCGAGGTGAGCGCTCCTGTCCCTGATGTCGCCTGTTTTTGGAGTCGACATTTAAATATAAGGAGAAATCCTGGGGACGGGGATCCCGATTTCTGACTTTTTAAAAATCAAGATTGGGCAAGGCCCTCCTTTGGGGCCTGGTGCTCAGCCGCAGTCCCAGGGCATCCAGCCAGCTGACCAGGGCAACTGCCAGACACTGTGCTGCCCGGGCCTGCCACCCCTGCAACCTCAGGAGGCTGAGGCAGGACAACCCCAAATTCAGGGCCAGGCTTGGCAACTTAGTGAGACCTGTCCCAAAGTTTAAAAAAAAAGAGTTGGGGACACAGCTCTGGCAGAGCACCCGGGCCAACTCTCCAGGACTGACCCCTCCCAGGACCAAGTCAGAATCTCCCAGTGTCAACGTGCCCAGGTGACTCCAGCTGGGAGATGGGGTCCAGGGCCTCCGCCAGAAGGAGACCCTGGGCTTGCCACCTGGGACTTGCCCTTTGTCACCTCCTGCGGCTTCTTCACATTAAAGGACAATGACTGGATTCCTGTCTTTTAAGAGTGGAAAATAGAAGCCAGAGCAGACATTCTCACACCTGAGGAGCTGGGCTGGGAACACGGGGCCTGGTCCCCACAGCAGCAGGCCCTGACCCCGGGCTCTGGCCCTCCTTGGCCACACACACCCTCTCATCCAACCTCCCCTCTGCCCACCACGGGGCTCTTCCTCCTTCTTCCCTCTCCTCCACCTCCTTTCCTGCCTTCTCCTGGCATATCTCTGCCAGGGCCACCTCCTCCAAGAAGCCCTCCTTGACCTTCCAGCAGAGGTGGAGTCTTCCTCCTCGCAGGAGTTCAGTGAGCATCCTCTGAGTTTCTAGATGGCCCAGCCCTCCATGAGGCCCGCCAGGCAATGTGTGCAGAACACCTCGGGACAAAGCATGTTGTCATATCGTGCACACATGCGAGTGTGTGACAGCTCACGCCATGGTGTGCAGCTATAACGCACCGGTGATAAAATACGGAAAAAGAAAGGAGCCGCGGGAGGAACTTCCTTCTGACTTGGACCTGGACAGTGAGCCTGAGAGTCCTCTGGAGTGAGATCAGGGCCAGGCCTGCCAGTCGTCCCCTCCGCTTCTCATTGGCTCTGATGGGCCACCTCTCCATCCCTGTCCTGGCAGATAAGGACAGATAAACACCAGGGTCCTGCCAGGCACACCCTCTGCTCGTCACACCCCAGCCGCAGATCCAAGGAGGTCCAGAGGTGCACCCCTTCTCCGTGTGGCTGCTCCCCCAGATCAGACAGTTAGTGTGGACTAAATGAGAATCTGAGACACGTTTTTCAAATTCAGGAATTCCTCGAGCCTGATTTGGATCTTATTCATCATCTCAGCACTTGTGCCTGCGTGTGTGAGTACGTGTGCGTGCGCGCGCGTGCGCGTGTGTGGGTGGTGTTTCGGTGGTGCTTGTGGCCTGCAGACAGACGATGCCCGACTCCTTGAACATGACCTGAAGGACACCTCCGTGGCTCCAGTGGCACTTTCCAAAGGGCCCAGCCAATGCTTTGTGCAAAATCCCGGGCCTCCACTGACCAGGCTTCGCAGTGACGGACAGACCCCGCCCACCTGGACAGGCCCCGCCCACCTGGACAGGCCCCGCCCGCCTGGACAGACCCCCCCCCCCCCGCCCCACCTCCTCAGGGCCCTTTCAGTGGGCGCTTGACTGAGGACCCCGATTGCAAGCGACAGAAGTGACCTTCGCTAACCTCAGTGAAGAGGCCGTGTTGAAGGGCTGCTGGGAGCTCCCTGGCCCCGGGGGCTGGCACTCCGGGCTTGGGAGCCAGGGAGCCCCGAGGCGACTCACGGCTGGAGCAGGACAGTGTGGCTCCTGCCTCAGGGTGGACACAGCCATCTCTTAGCTCAGATTCGACTGCAGCAGAGGAGTTGCTGTGTAGCCCACCTGGAAGTGAGGCAAGGCGGGACCCCCCTCCCCCCGAGAGGAGAGGAACCCCGCGTGGTAGGCTTCCAGGGAGCCGATGCTGGGAGCCAGGAGCAAGGAACGTTCTCGAGGGTGACACACTCATCAGGTGGTCCCCAGGAGGACACGCCCCCTCCATCGGGAGCCCTCCCCTTAGAGTGGGGGGGTCAGTTACGTGGCTATTACAGTTACCACCACTCTCTCTTTTTTTTTTTCCTTTTTGGTTATTCTGGAACATTCGCTTGGATTTTTCCCTGCTCTGGTTTTCTTTATGTTTCCATAATCTCGCGGCTCCTGGGTGGTCTGGTTTCCGACAGGCAGCAGCGTCAGCTGGTTCTCACAGAAGTCCATGTGCTCATGGAGGAAATGTGGCCTGAGCCGATGTCACCCCACCCACAGAAAGGAAGTGACAGCTACACAAGGTGGAGAAATGTATGGGCTGAGCCCATAAGGATGATTTGGGTTACAAGGAACAGAAAAGCCAATTCAGACAGCCTTAAGCAGTAAAGTGATTTATTGGCACATGTTATTGAAAAGTCCTTCAGGAAAGGCTTGATCCAGCAGTTTAACAGTAATAGCAAGGGCCCATTTCTTGCTCTCTCACTTGACTGGCCTTTTTTAAGACTGGATCTCCTTACAGTTCCAAGTTTCTGGCCAGGAGATCCCAAGACCAAGACGGCCTCCTTAGAGAAGCATCTTTGCTCTAGAATTCCCAGGAAAATCTTGAACTTCCTGCTGAATGACAGATCTGGGTCATGTGGGTCATGTCCCCAACCCTAAACCAATCCCTAAGACCAAAGGTTGAAATGTACTTATTGACTTAGTCGCGCCCTCACCTGGCAGAGTCAGCCTTGGAACTCCCTGGATCCCCAACCAAATTCAAGTCTACCTGGGAGGGAGCGGGCCCACTGCTGTGGGGAGTCGAACTTGAGGCTCATCACTCATTGCAACTGCGACTCCTATTGTCGTCTTCAGTGGGCATCTCAGATGCCCGTGTCAGGGGATTTCGTGATTGTCACCACACCCTGGGGGGCAGCCCACTGATCCTCTTTTGCAGATAAGGAAGGAGGCCAAGGCAGGTGACTTGAAGCATCACAGCGGGGGTAAGTCCGAGGCAGGACTTCAAGTCGGGTGTATCAGACCCCCAAATCCCTGCTCCCAGCCTGGTCCCCGGCCTGCCACTCCGTCCTGGGCCAGGGTCTGAGGGGACACCAGGAGTGGGAGCACATTCACTCTCAGGCCTTACCTGAGCTCCTCTGAGGCCACGGGCCTCCTGCCCAGCTCCAAGTAGCCAGAGGCCTTGGGGGGGCGGGGTCAAGCCGGAGCCGGCACAGCCCAGCGACCCCCAGCAGGAAGCGGACGCACACTGCCTTGGACTTCCCATGCACGGTCCCTTCCAGTCGGACAAGCTCTGGGAGGTGGCCTTATCTCCTCTGGATCCTGAGTTAACAGCTGACAGTGAGGCTGAGGAACACCAGGTCCCCGGCTGCTGGGGAAGCCCCACCCGGTCTCGCTCTCTGGGGGCTGAGGGACCATTCCGGAAGGCTCCATCAGCAAGAAGGCAGCCATGTGGGACCCGGGTCTGCTGGGAACCCGGCCTGGAAGAGGGGAGGCGGCCCGCAGATGGGTGAGCAGAGGCCGCTTCCTGGAGGGGGCGAGCTTGCTGGGCGGGGAGGGCTGACATCCAAGGTTCAAGGAGCCCGGCGGGGAAGGGGCAGGGGCAGGGGCTGGCCCCCACCTCCGCCAGCCCTGGGGCACTTGCCCACACCTGGGAGTTTCCATCTCAGAATCTCCAGCAGGAAGACCCACTGGGCTCGAGCCACTCACACCCAGGCGGCCCAAGGGCGTGGCCATCGCTCTATCCCATGCAGGCCTCTGCGCAGGACCCAGCCGTGTCCACCCCGCAGGCAGCCCAGGGAGGGCTCAGAGACACCACCACACAAGGGAGGAGAGGGGTCTGAGACAGAGTTCAGAAGTCACAGAGCCAGAACTCACCTCCAGCCCTGGCCCCAGGTCCCTGCAGGTCCAAGGCACTGCCCCAGGTGACACAGGAGCACACACACACAGCCACATGTTCCTGGGCGTCAGCGTCCTTCGGGGCACCTCCCTCCAGGTCTCTCTGACCTGCTGTCTGACCCAGGGTCTGGGCTGGAACCCTCAGGCAGCTCGTTTGAGCGGGAACCTGAAGTCCCCAGGCCTCTCTGAACTTGCCCGGAGGGAGGAGGAGGGGACTCTGGAGATGGCATGTTTCAGGCACAGGCAGGACCTGAGTTTCCACCCACCAAGCTGCTCATGTGCTGTGTGATCTTGGGCAAGTAATTTCATGTCTCTGAGCCTCAAATATTTTTTTTTTAGTGCAGTTAAATGAGAACCACTAACCCACCGGCAGGACTGCCCGAGAGCCGGGAATCTCCCTAATGTGTCTGTCTCGTCCCACCCCCTGCTCCACCCAGTCAGGCACTGAGCATTTTACCTCCAACATGTGCTTCGAATTCCTCCTCCTCTGTCTGCTGTCACTTCCCCCGTTCCGGCCCTCTCCTGCCTGGCTGACCACAGCCAGCTGGGCTCGGGCACACGTCTTCCTCGGATTCCCAGGTGCAGCCGAGAGGCCTCTGCAGCGCACCTGTGCTCAGGTGGAAACTCCGCCAGCTCCCTGCTGCTCGCCAAGAAACCCCCAAATCTCACTCTTGCCTCCACAGAGAGGCCCTCGGGGCTGACCCTGCCGCCACCCTGCCCATTCCTGTCCACCTCGTGCCCTCTCCCTGGCGCCTTCTGTGCTGGGCCTCACAGCCGCTCCGTTCCCTGTGCTGGGAACGCTCTTCCCTGACCCGGCCTGCTACACGTGGCCTTCAAACCTCCATTCAGAGTCCATGAAGCCCTTGCAGATCAGATCCCCATTGGCTGAGCTCACCCTGTACTCCTCCTTCCTGGTGCCAGTCACCGGGCAAATAAGTATTGGTGAACTGGCCGGTGAATGGCTGTCTCACGCTGTTTTTGCCACGTCCTCCTCAGGAAAGTGACTTCTCCCGGTGGTTCCAGAGGTGGCCCTGGATTAAGACTGAAATAAGTGCCCAGTGCCGTGGCACACACCTGTAATCCCAGCGGCTCAGGAGGCTGAGGCAGGAGGATGGCGACTTCAAAGCCAGCCTCAGTAACTTAGCGAGGCCCTGAGCAACTCAGCGAGATCCTGTCTCTAAATAAAAACTAAAAAGGGCTGGGGTGTGACTCAGGGGCTAAGCACCCCTGGGTTCAATCCCTGGTACCAAAAAAATGACTGGAACCTGTGTATTAGTGGGGGACAGGGCTGCAGGGACGTGGGTTAAGGCCACAGTTGTCCCATCCCATGGAGAAAACCCAGGTGGGAGAGAAGCCCCAGAGAGAAGGTAGGAGACGGAGCAGCTGAGCCCCGACGGCCGGGGCCTGGAGCAGCCGTGTCTGAAGCCGTCCTGGGGCATGGCGCCCGCCACCCTGTTTGGCTTTGCTGAAGCTCTGTTCACGGGCGTGGCTGGGGCTGCAGCCCTCCCAGCACGAGCCAGGCCGGGGTTCCTTCCCCAGCACCCGGCGGCGGGGCCCAGTTCAACCTTCCCGGCCTGGGGGCCCCCGAGGGCAGCACCGGCTGTCCCCACCGCTGACCCCGAGTCCTGGCCAGAGCCCACCTTGGTCACTGTTGCCGATGAGCAGATGGAGTGGGAAGTGGGCAGCCTGGGATCGGCGTCAGCAGGAGCAGCGAGAGTCGGACACTTGGTGCCTCCGTCCGGCTGAGCACCACCTCCGGGGGTCCCACCGCCGGGACCCCCCAGGTCATCCCGGCGCCCCCAGGGGGGCAGCTCCTGCTGCGAGCCGGCTCCTCTCGCCCCGCAGCTCTGCCCCCCCCGCCCCGCCCTCAGAACCCAAGGCCTCCAGTTTCCTTCCTGGCTTCCCAGAATATTCCAGAGCTGACCCCTCACCCCCGTGGCACGCCCAAGCAGCCAAGGTGACTGTTTACCCTCTGCCCTTGGAAACCATCTCTGGCTGGTGGCATGGCCTCCCCACACAGCTGCCCTCTGCCCACAGCCTGGCCAAACAAGCCAAGGTGTTTCCTGCCCGGGGTTGGCACTGCCAGGCGGGGCTTCCTCCACTCCACCCCCCCACCCCCACCCCGCTCACGGTCCACCTGGCTCCCCAAAGCTGCGCACTCACCTTGGGGTCAGTGTGGGAGCCGAGAGGGTTGACAGTGGGTGCCCACCTCCCTCCGCCCCTCTGCCCACACTGCCTGGGGGCCAGCCAGCACCGGGGAGCCCAGTGGACAGTAAGCCCCAGGTCCCACTCCTAGCTCTTGCAGCTTTGTGACCCCGGGCAGGTTGCTGGCCCTCTCTGAGCCTGCTTACTCCGTAGGTAGCAAGGGAATGACGGGGACCACCCTGGGACGGCATGACTGTGAACACAGAGTAGCACCTAATTCTACACCCGAGTGGCCAGGCCCAGAGGGTCCGTCTGTCTTGAGGTCCTTCTTGGCTGGGAGACCCTGCCTCACCCGGCTGAGGTCCTTCTGCCAGGCAGCCTCTGGCTGTCTGGGAACCTCTGCCACCTGACTAGTGGTCACTTGGGGAGGCCCTGGGTGGCTGCTGGTGTCACGGGCCTGACGAGTTCCCCAGTCCCCTGTGTGACCTTCCTCCACCTCTTGGACACCTTCCCTGGTCACCTGTCTAGAACCCGGGCTTGTCGGCCTGTGCCCCACTCCCTGCTGGGAAACAGTCCCCTCCCCTGCCAGCCCTGCTCTGTGGCCCCCGCTCAGAGCAGCGCAGACCTTCTCCTGGCCACGGGGCCTTGGGCAGCCGCCCCCACCCCCAGCCTCCTGGGACAGGAAAACACCGAGGACGTGGAACCGAGGAAGCCGTAGCCGCTGCGCAAGCCCCGCACGGTGACCAGCGCACTGAGCCGTGAGTGCTCAATCCCGCCGCACAGCCGTCTGGAGGGTGTTGGGGTCCTCGGGGCTCCCCACGTATGCGTGGGTTAACAGCATCATATAAAGGACCCGTAGTGTCCACTCCCCTTCCGCCCCATGTCCTCCCAGGCCTCTGCAGCAGGCAGACCCTTAGAGTCCGCCGACCCCCCACCTCCAGGACCCCGAGGAACAGACTCCCACTCCACTTGCTGATGGCACAGATGACAGTGAGTCTATCACCCTCAGGGCCCCAGGGAGGTCAGGACCTGTGGCTGGCAGTGTCCCCCGGGGATGGCCCCCAGCCCGCTGCAGATTCCTGCCCTCCCCAGGTCCCTGGCACAGGCTCCATGGCCGCCGTCTTACTGGGTGAACCAGGGCGTCCTGACGCCCAACATTCAGGAACCAGGTGGGAGGGAACCTGCTTCGTGCATGTATCTGCATATTTTTATTGAGCACCTACTGGGTGCCTGGCCCACACAGGCACTGAAGACACACTTGAGGACAGACAGGGGCCATGGGATCAGGGAAGCCTGTTGGAAGAGGTGACACTTGAGCTGAGCCCTCAAGGATTCCAAGGCGGGTCCGACTGGCCTCATCCTACCCACCTTCGTCCTGCGGGCCCCGCAACCCCAGCTCTGAGGGACCAGGGCGGAGACAAGGGCAGGCCTCCTCCCCGGGGAGAAAACCCTTCATGAACCAAGAGAGGACGGAAGTGGTGATGAGGACCCGCCACATGTAAATAGGCCCGTCCACTCCAGAGTCGCCCTGGAAACCTGCGGTCAGCTTGGACTTTGCTGAAGGCCGAGCTGCCGGCCACCAGGAGCCCAGAACGGCTGAACAAACTTCGAGCTTCACATGGGGCCGGCCCGCGAGGAGTTCAAGGCCGGAGAATTTCTCCAAAGTCAAAACCGCAACAGGAAGGCCCAGAAACAGGCTCCGGAGGCGGGCGGCCTGGCACAGGGCTCCAGCCAGCCTTCCCGAAGGAGCAGGGCTGGAGGGAAGCCAGGAGTGTCTCCTGGCTCCCAAGTCTCTAGGGGCCACGGTGCCCAAAACCTCACCATGAGAACTGGGGTCCAGTGGAGCACTGCCCTGCCCCTCACCCCGGGGAAGCAGGGCACTCAGTCCCAACACAAGCCAGGGAGGGAAGAGGGGAACGTGCATCTCAGAGCTGTGCTGACTGTGAACCTCGGAGTCTCCTGGACAGTTGTAATTTCAGATCACCTGAACCCATTCCCAAGGGAACCAACTGGTGTCTGAGAGGGAAATGAGAGCATCCTAGCCAGGCATGGTGGCATACGCCTGTAATCCCAGCACCTTGGGAGGCTGAGGCAGGAGGATGGGGTCGGAGGCCAGCCTCAGCAACTTAGTGAGACCCTGGCTCAAGATTTAAAAATGAAATAAAATGATGATGTAGCTCAGTGGTAAAGTGGCCCTGGGTTCAGTCCCTAGCATCCCACAGCTGGCTAGAGAAGAGCCACACAGGTGTCTGGAGTCCTCGGTTCTGGCTCTGCCACTTGGAACAGTTGACCAGTTTCCCTCCCATCCTGGGGCCTCAGGTACAGGGAGGTGCCCCAAGTGCCCCCCCCCCCCAGGCTCTCCCTGCCGAGAGGAGGGTGCAGGATGCAGAGTGAAGGTGGTAGGAAGAGGCTGGCACTGGGGAAGAGGGAGACCCTGGGACACACATCACCTGCGGCCCTGGGCCACATCTGCCTACTTTCTCCCCCCACGGGCCCTCAGGGAGCTACACCCATGTGTCCCTGAGCAGACCTGAGCAGACATGAGCCCACACTCAGGCTGGGTGACAGCCAAAGCTAGGACCCCCAACAAGGATGCTGGGACGGTCAGTCTGGACCTCAGCGGTCAGTAGAGGCCGTGACCATCACAGAGGCCCCAGCACTGTCCAAACAGGTGAGAGCGGGGTTGGGGCATCAGGGACGTGGGCTGGAATCTGCCGTCGACCCTTCACTCACTGTGTGACGGGACCAGGCCGTCCCTGGAGAGCGGGGCTGGTGACCCCGAGAGCCCGCGCCAGGCTCCGAGAGGCCCCTGCTCTTCACAGCAGCGTCCGGCACCAGCGGGGGTTTCAGAAAAGAGGACTCCCCCCCCAGTCCAGCAGCACTGTGCACTGGACCTTGTCCTCCACTTCACCCAGGAGCCCAGCCTCCTCCACCAGAGGAACAGGGTCTGCTCAGTCCGACATGCAATCCCGCCACCACCCCAACTCCTGCCACCAAATCTCTGTCACAACCAGTGGTCGTCACCACGATGGACAGCACGCCTGCCACACGCTGGCACTTTGAGTGATCACTGCCCAGCCCCTTCCCACCGGACCCTCCAACCAAGGAAACCCCCATCTGACAGACGGGAAAACTGAGGCTCCGGGACCACAGAGGTGGAAAGGGACACGGTCCCATCGTCGGCAGTGCCCGAGTGCTGACCACTGAGTCACCTGCCTCTCAAGGCTGAGGGAAGCTCCCCATCCTGATTCTCCAGTGAGGGCTGCTGGGGAGACACGAGGGGACAGCAGAGGCCCAAGTGGCTCCCCTGACCCCCGGCATTGGGCAATTTCACTAACCCCCCATTTCCTCATATCGAGGGCTCCCCTTTCTTTCCAAAACAAGACCCAGGCTTCAGGGTGGACCCCAAAGCTGCTCTGAATTCTGGAAGGGCCAAGAGGGGTGTTGTGATACGTTTCTAGGGTGATGCGACCCAAACATACGTGTGTGAGGTCTTCAGAGGACATCGTCACAGTCAGACAGACATGGGTTTGAATTCTTGGATGGACGGATGGTGGGTGGATGGATGGATGGGTGGACAAATGGCAGATAGATGGATAGATAGATGGAAAGATAGTTGATGGATGGATGGACAGATGTATGGATGAATAGTTGATGGATAAATGGATAGATGGACAGATAGATGGGTGGATAGATAGATGGGCAGATGGACGGATGGACAGATGGATGGATGGATGGACAGATGGGTAGAGGGATCATGGATGGTGGATAGCTGGATGGATGGATAGAGGGATGGATGGATAGATGGATGAATGAATGGGAAGATGGGTGGAGAGATCGTGGATGGTGGATAGTTGGATGGATGGACAGGTGGATGGATGGATGGACAGATGGGTGGAGGGATGGTGGATGGTGGATAGTGGATGGGTGGACAGGTGGATGGATGGGTAACTATTTGAGAGCATGAAGAGAGGGAGGGAGGGAGGCCTGATTTGCCCCGGGCTGTATGTCTCTTGCTGCTCCCATCTGCCCCCACCCAGAAGCCACAGTGGACACTCTGGGCCATGCCACAGGGGATCAAGACAGGGAGGGTCTGGCCCTCGTCCACAATACATCCTTGTGGTCAGCAAGGGCCCTGCTCCATGTTGTGCTCCCTCAGGACCAAGTGGCCACCATCCTGCTAGGTGCTAGTTGTCCCCTTTCACTGGCCAAAGCTAGTCCAATGGCCACTCCAAACTTGACGAGGGAGGTGAGCCGAGCCTGCAGAGGGTCTGGAAAGAGGAACACTTGGACTTCTGAGAACAGCCCTGACCCTGCCACCCAGGCCATGTCCCAGGCCTGCTGCCTGGGAGCTCTGTCCCCAAGTCAGCAGGACGAGGACCAGGCAGGGAGGGGAAACAGAGTGGAGACCCCGGTCCCTTCTCCTCAGTCCGGCCATCCCCGGGGCTCGGGGAGGCGTGAGGGGGCTGGAGAGACTTGGCGGCCAGCCACGAGCCACATCTCTAGGGCTGGAGCGCAAATCTGTCCTTGAACAGTCTCAGATGGGCCTTTCTTCATGACGATGCCCTCATGAGCCCGAAGAGAGGCCAGGGGACACCTGGAGGGAAAACACGGGCATCCACGCTGAGACGTTCCCTCGGATCACCAAGTCGGACGCTTCATTCAGAGAGAAACCGAGGCGCAGAGAGAGGGGGCTGGACTCCCCAGGCCCCTTCCACCCTCCAACGCAGGCAGGAACCTTTGCCATAGGACACAAGGGACGAGGGCAAAACCTCTGCCTTCACCGGCGGGTCTTCCTGCTGAGCGAGGCTTGCAAATGTGGTCCTGGGTGGCAGTGCCCTCCCACTGGCCAGGGTCCCCCATCTGCCGGGATGGAGCACTGGACTTGAAGTCAAACAGGCTTATGTGCCCAGCACCCCCCTGCCATGTCACCCCCGGTGTCCTTGGCCACCCCTGGTGTCCTTGGGCAGGTCTCACCTATGGGCCTCTCCTGACCTCGGCTTCCTAATGGGCAACACTGGGACAGTGACACCGCCCTGCCTGGTTCCCTGGGCTCTTGGAAAGTGCGCAGATGCTTCTCCCACCGTGGTGAGCTCCGCAGAGGTGCCCGAGGGAGGCCCCTGTCCACTTCTCTCCAGCCCGCCCAACCAGACCCGGGGCCCGAGGCTGTCCCAAGTCCTGCCCAGAGGAGCACCCTGGACACGTCCTGATGAAGCGGATCGTCATGCTGAGCTCATTTCAGCAGGTACTAAGCCGACCTCAGGGCTGGCTGTGGGCGACCGGATGGCAACATTTCTTAGTCCTAGGAGGTGCCCACGTTTTTTTTTTGTTGTTGTTTGTTTGTTTTTGTTTTTGTTTTTTTGTGGGGCTGGGGATTGAACCCAGGGCCTTGTGCACATGAGGCCAACTGAGCTATGTCCCCAGCCCACGAACACATTTCTTCAAGAGGCAGAATGAAGGGTCCCTGGGCCACGCTGCGTGCTAGATGCTTGTCTATGGATTTCTCTGTTCACTGGGTCACAGTCTCTCTCTGAGCTCCGGGGACAAAGGGACCCGTCTGCCTGGTCAGGTCTCCAGCGCCCGGCCAGGGGCCAGCATGCTGCTGATCATGGATGAATACGTACTGACTGAGGAGAGGCTCTGATGGGTTCCTGCTCTGTCACTCCCCTCTGCGCCCCAGCATCTTTATCTGTAAATGGGGAGGTTGGCAAACCAACTGAGATCACCAGGGACAGGGAAGACTTAATCTGCAAAGCCCCAGGATCACCAAAGGCCAGCAGTGGGTGTAGCTGTGTCACCCTAGTCATTATTAAGCTCTGTAGAGATGAGAGGGGTCCTTGGGGGCTGCTGGCCGGCCATATGCCCCCAAATCCATTCAGCCCGCTGCCACGCCCACCATTCCAGTTCGGCCCCTGGACGGTGGGTTTGCTCCCCACATTTCAGGAGAGAAAGATCAAGATGGACAGAGATGCGAGCTCTCCCCGCTCACACCGCCCCGGGACTGGACCACGAGGGAGCCCTTCCTGAGTGTCCCCGTACCTGAGCAATGCCCCATCCCACAGACGAGGCCTGGAGGCTCACACAGGGGACGGGACTGGCCCGAGATCCACAGCACCTCCTCCCCCACCCAGGACCTGTCCCCCGTGTCCCCTCCACCCTGGAGGCTGGGATGGCGGCCGCGGCCTGGCCACCCTCCGCTGCTCCGGAAGTGCCCTGTGTCTGCACCTTGATCTCCACACCCACGGTGCCAGGAAAGCCCGCAGGGGCGGAGAGCCGCGAGATATTTATAGCGGACATGCCGAAAAACTGCCACCCCATCTGTTTACCCAAGACGCTGCTCCCCTGGACGCCGAGAGCCCCGCCGGCCACAGACAGACCCTCGCGGCCGCCTCATCTATTTTTTCCTCCCCACTTAATTTTGCATCATCGCGGCTTCCAAAATAAACTTCCCCACACCAGCCAAGCTCCTTCTGGCCCAGGATGCCTGCGCGAGAGCCCCCTCCAGCCCCTGCCCCCACGTCAGCCCGGGCAGAGCCACCAAGCCCAGCCTGGCCCCTTGGCTGCTTTTGGCCTTGATTTAGAAGCAGCTGCTCCTGCCCCGGCGGGTTTCTGACACCCCAGTGCCGGGGTGTCTGCATCTCTGGGGACGCCAGCTGGCATCTGTGCGCACGGCTCCTGGCTGCAGGCTAGGATGCTGGTCCCGAACTCTCCACCTGACCACACGCCCCACGAGCCTCCGCCTCCTCCCATGTTGGATGGCTCCTCTCTCAGCTCCCGCGTGGCACCTGCCACCCTCTTCCAGCTTCATCACGTGACCCACTCACGCGTTTGCCACCCAGCACCCCCAGGCTTCCTCCGCTCCCCAGACACCTCGCCAGCACCCCGCTGCACGTGCCATCCCAGTAGCCCAGCACTTGCTAAGCTGCCCTTACTAATCTCTTGGGACTCCGACGTCACCTCTTCCAGGAAGTCCCCCTGACCAGGGGAGGGGAGCAGGTGTTCTGAGCCCTCCCGCCCTGCACGTCCAAGGCTGTGAGAAGTGGCAGCCAGGACAGGGTGGAATGGGGCATCTAGCTCTCGGCGGATCCCTCCGCCCAGCCCTGGGCCCTGCCCACGCACAAACCAGCCTCCCACCCCCAGGCGAAAGGACTGCTCCTCCTCAGGACCTCAGAGGGCCACTTTACAGAACCCGAGGACGCGTCCACCATTCCAGAATGACAGCTCCACCTTATGTTTGACGTCTTGAGCTCTGGGGTTTTCAGACGAGCGATTCAAGAGACCATTTATCTTTTTCTGCGTTTTTTGCAAGCGAAGAGAAGAAGGCACCAGCGTCTGTCGGGAATATCCATTCCCCTTAACGAGAAAATGCTCATAGGCCCATTTTTTTGTTGTTTTTGTTTTTAGATGAAGAAACTGTGGTGAGAAGAACAGCACCCACTGGCTCATCCAGCACTTCCTAAGCTCCACTCTGGGCCAGGCACACGGTGACACCAGCGACACCGCAGTGAGCAAGACAGGCATCTTCTCTGCCCCCTCAGAGATCAGAGTCCACCAGATGAGACACATTCAACAGATTATTTTATGAACCTTTTTTGTTAGGTGGATAGTGCTTCAAAGAAAAAATTCAGGAGGCACCGAGAGAATATGTGACCAGGGGACCAAGGACCTCCCCACACCTGGGGTGTCAGTGGAGACCTGCAGGGAAGGAGCACAGTGACCGGAAGTCGTTTGGCATTCTGGGCAGAATGGAGGGCAGAGGAGGGACAGAATCCACGATTTGCCAACCAGCCAGCCAATGGGCAGCAGCAGGCCAGGGCCCCCCACATGAGGGCACCCTGAGAGTGCCCCGTGACCGTCTCCTTGTCCAGAAAGTTGGATCCCAGACAGAAGCCTGACAAGCAATGGCATCACGAACTCCAGCTGGGAATGTTAAGACAACAAAGACCTCCACCCAAACACCCAGGAACCCCCTTTTTTTTAAGCTTCTAATAAAAACAAGTCAAGAAAATAAATGTCCAAGAGCAACCTGGAACCTTCTGCAGTCATCCCAGGCTGTCAGTTACATTCCCTTTCACCGTGAACTTGACAGAACGCCTGCTCTAACCTACCCTGAATTTTTCTTTATAAGACACACCTTTTCCTGAGGCTGCAGGACTGCAGGGGCCTGAGGACTCCTGAGCTGTCTGCTTGCCTCTTCGTGGTGACGCCAGGCCTGGCTTTGGGTCCTCTGACTTCTTCCCTTGAAGGTGAAATGAACCAGCTTTGAGAAACAGTGGAGTTCACTGGGCCGCCTGGCAGCGAGGGTTCCAGCCTTCTGGGGCGGGCAAGATGGAGGCTAATTCCTGCTGGACGCAGAGATTCTCACGGGCAGCAGCTTCAACACAGGCTCCGCCAGGCGCCCATTTCCATGGTGCAAACACCCCACCTGACCTCCATGTTCCCTGGACACTGTGCGGCTTCCCGAAGGGCCAGCAGCCTCTGGCATAAGCCATGTTCAAGGTCAGGCAGAGGGCCCACGAGTGCTTCCCCTCGGCTCTCTGCTTCCCCAGGGAAAGTGCAGGCTCCCAGCTGACTTGAAGGAGCTGGGAGGAACCAGCGTCCAGGAGCGCATCCGGTTTGTGTCCAGGCAGGGACAGGAGCCTTGTCGGGGAGTCAGAATCACAACTTGAGGCTGGGCCTGTGGACAAGACCCCAAATTGCCCAGCCAGGGTACCCAGGGAGCCACCAGGCAAAGGCAAAAACCCCTTGTTCTGATCTCTGGGAAGCCCCTTTCTTCAGGTGGATGGAAAAGTTATGCCCAACTACTGGGCAGGGGCTGGGGACACTGCAAAATTACAAACATGATCATCAGTTCAGGTGTAGGACTTAGGGTCCTGGAATCACTGCATATTTGAGATAGTTTCTCTCCTCAACTCTCAAAGAGACCTGAAAGAGGTTGAGAAATTCCAACATTCCAGGTAAAGAAAATGGGCTTCGCTTAAAGCAGGAAAGACTGCAGTTAGACATGAGGTAGGAATACCTGCCAGTCCAAGTGACAGCATCCTGGTATGAACTCCAGGAGGCAGCTGCAGTTTCTTCATCCCCCAAGAGACCGGAATGCAGAAAGACCTGCCCTGACTAGTGAGGTCCAATCAGAGAGACCCAGTCTCCCTGAGTCTGTCGACCCCTCCTGAACAGCAAAAGGCTCTGTGATGTTGAGAGTTTAAAAAAAAAAAAAAGACTGAAATTTGAAAACACTTTTCAATGAGTTGATATTTCACATAAAATCATCTATAAACATTGAGAAAAATAATTGTGCAACCCGGAACCATCTACAAATCATCAGAAAAAGTTAAGCTGAGCAGACTCAGACTTCAGAGCCCACATAGGACGCACAGGGACCGAGGGACACACCGACTGTACAACAGGCACTGCGGACGGGGACCCTCAGATCAACCTGCTCTCTATCTGCCAAGATTAAGGGCCTTTAGAAACGCGTCAGGGGACACTGCTCCAGGTCAGGAAAAATTAAGACCCGTAATAAGACAATGTCACACGTGGACCTTGTTCAAGTCCTGACTCAACAGCCTGTTTGTAAACAGACATGCTTTTCAAGTCACTGGGGACATTTGATTAGGATGTTGGTGATCTTTTTTTTTAGGTAAGAAACTGTGACTTAGGCTGTGGCGAGGGCTCTCTGGAGTGTCGAGGTGGAGGAGGGGTGCAGCCCTGGTTTGTCCCGTCTGCCAATTTTCGTGGTGTAAACACCCCACTGTGGTCCATTCCAAGCTACCAGCATGCTGTCACCAGCACGGAGTTGGAAAGAGACACGCACAAGCCGGAACCAGCTGGTTCTCACATACCCTGGTCCTGCAGATGCACACCAGAGTCTGGGGGGAGAGGGGACAGCAAGATATGTTTTGAAATAATTCAGTAAGGATCTTTTTAAGTAAAGGAAGCAAAGAGGTAAAAATACCGACCGTCATTGACTTCAGGTGATTCAAATGGGGGTTATTGTACTGCTCCTCCTTCTATTGGGTATATTTGAACATGTTCCTGATAAAACATTTAAAGGCAGGATCATCACATATATATAGGAGAGAAACCTTTATTCTGGGAAGTCTAGGTGTGCACATTGGCTGCTGGACCCCTGCCCTCACTGCACAACCTGCAGGGGTCAGAAAGCCAAAGAACCACAGGCATTGACATCCGGGGCCTAAGTTCATCTGGCCAGTCCCCCACAGATCACACCACAGTTTCTCCAGAGATACTGTGCTGGGTGTGTCTGGAGAAACTGAGGGTGGAAAGAGAGCCTCCAAAAGCAGCAGGGACATGGTCCCTGAGCGGAGGCCTGGCTGTGCCGTCTGCTCACGCTGTGACCTTGGGCAGCTTCTTCCAGCTCTCTGAGCCTCTACTTCCCGATTGGCCACTGATGATTTCTGAAGAGGATCAAACACAATATGTCGGTGCAGCTCCTTCCACGGTCTCTGAAGCACAGTAGGTTGCTCAGGAAACCGGGCCCCTGTCCTCCCCAGAGGGATCTGACAGGGGCCGAAGGCACAGGAGTGAGCCATTTGAGGTGTGGTCCCTGTCCCAGGGCCGGTGGCTCTTCACCGTGGTGCTCAATCTCCATATCTTCAAGAGAAACAGGGGTTCTTAGGTGGAATCTCCCAATCTTGAACTCTTATCAACAAATCCATATATTTAAAAACACGGAGCAGGCCAAGCCAAGCACCTGCGGATCAGCCGTGGCCACTTCTGTTCGTGGCCACAGAACAAGCTGCCTCGCTCAGAGTGCAGCAGCCCCGCCTCAGGCCTCGGGGACTTGAAGTGACTTCCAGAAGCAGCCTGGAGAAAGCCCACGAGCCTTCCCCCTCTGGACCTAGACATCACTCCTCACCCGTGGAGAATTCTTGTCAGGAGAGTGAGGTCCAGGGCTGCGTCCGTACCTGGCAGGGCCACTGACCAGCTGTGTGACTTGAAGCACCCATTCAGCCCTCGGTGCCTCAGTTTCTCCATATGCAAAGTGGAAAGAGCAATCAATAACACCTAAGTCACGGGGTTGTGGGTACATTTAGAGCACTTTAGAACAGCATCCGGGATTCAACACTCCTAAATGGGACTCGTTCAATATCTACTTCCCAGGGCTGTGGCCAGGATTAAGTAGAGGATAGAGGACCGGGGAGGGGGCTCCGTGATAGAACACCTGCCTGGCCATGCGCACGGCCCTGGCCTTGATCCCCAGCACAACAGAGAGAAAGCCAGAATCAACAGAAGCAAAGCATTTGGCACAAAGGAGGCCCCGGATACACCTCACTACTGATACAAGAGCTGGTGGCGATTGAACTTTTTAATTAATTTGTTTTTATCTTCACAGGCTGTCCTTGAAGTTAGAAGAGCACTTTCCTCAAAGAGGCTTTCCTATTAAGACTTTCCACTGACTCAAACCAAGGCCCCTCCTGTCCCTTATCATACATCAGGGCGAGACTTTCTGGCCAGGGCTCCGGTGCCCCCCCTCCGCAGCTCAGCCTGTCCCCGCTCACAGGGCTCACACACACAGCTTCCTATGGGCCACCACACACCCCAGGAGGAGGAGCCGAGTCAGTGAACGTTGTCCCCTGATGCACAGAGACACAGAAGTTCCTGCAGCTTCCCAAAGGTCAAGGGCACATGCTTTGGGACAGGGAGACAAGTAAACTCCTGAACCATGTACACCACTTTTGGCAAATCACGACTTTCTCTCATTTCTGTACCTGCAAAATGCGGAAACGATGCGACCTACTTCCTAGATTTATTGCACAGCTTGCCGGAGGGAAGACACGCCCCTGACCCACGGGTTTGATATGCCGGCTTAGTCCTGGTTTATGCCTGACCCCCCCCCCCCAGAAAACCTTCCAGTTAAGGTCTCTTATCACTCTTAAAAATGTCCTGATTTTGAAGAAAACTATACGACCACCCTAAAGTAATTGCTTGCTGCTGTTTAATAATAATGATGATGGTGATTTCCCACCCTAACACACCGAGTCTCCAGGAAGTGCATGGATTGGCTAAAAAAGTGCTCAGTAATTCAGTACCACCCCTAGACCCAGGTGAAAGTGATCCCTACCCTGGGGGCTCCACACTGGGGCCCTTCTCCAGCTACCTTCCCATCACAGGGAATGGAGACCATGGGCCTAAGGGAAGGGGTTCCCTCCCCTGGGTCAAGGCTGGGATCCAAACCCCAGGATTCTCAATACAGATGATTCTCAGCCCACTTACACGACACGTAGTTTCTTTCCCTGAGGACAGACTGGACCTCTGGGTGTGCCCAGTTCTAAGGCTGAGGAGTGGCCAAGGGGCAGCTCTTGGGGGGGTGGGTAGAGGGTTGAGAGGGTGGACAGATCTTGCATATGGAGGCTGAGATGTTCGCATGTATTCACAAAGTCTCTTGGAGGACAGGATGGAGGCAGGGGTGGGAAAGGGTAGGGGACACAGGCCAGGCACCAGGGCCTCCTCTCTCTGCACACCCATGCTCCACTGCAGGGTCCAAAGAGCCCGAGGAGTCTACATTCAAAGCAGACCTTCCATGAAAGTGTATTTGTTAAGGTAGAAGACTAGAACATATTTTATTTCACATTTTGTTAGCTTGATTTATAACCTGCAAATATTTAGACATATGGTACGTGAACTTCCATCTGTACTCTTGCTGGGCTCCACAAATCCCTGCCACCTTCTGCCCAGCCTCAGTGCCAAATGTTTACAGAGCCCCTCCTCTGTGCTGAGCCCAGGCCGCTCTACGGAATGAAGAACACCATCTCAGCACCCCAACAAGACCTGTGGCCTCACTGCTCAGAAAACAATGAGGAGCACCAGGAGGGAGCTGAGGGCCTGATCCTTGCCTCTGTCCCCAGCCCCTAGTGAGGTGGGGTGAGCCCCTGCCCCTCTCAGGACTTTAGTTTCCGCATTTGGACAAGAGGTTCCTCTAGCACGGAGTGGCTGTGGCATGCAGGTGAAGGCAGGGGTGAGAAGGAACTGGAATAGTTTCGGTGACCTGGAGAGTGTGTGACCTGGCCATGGGCAGATAATTATTATGGGTTATTACTGTGTGAACTGAGCTCTCTGGGCCAGCCAGGCAGCCTATTCCATGTCATTCATTCATTCCACAAACATGGCCGCCCGGTACGAGCTAGGGGCTGAGAGTCGGCAAACCAACAAGGGGCTGACTCTGCCATGTGTGGGTGGGAAAATAAAACCAGCCCACGGAAAACCAAAACGCAAAGCAAGCCTCGGTGAGTGTGCTGAAAGGAGATCTTCCCTCAGCTCTTCCATCCCCAGGTTGGTGCGTCTAGTTCTCCGACGCGAAGGCGAAGGCTCGGATAGGTAAGGGACTTCGTCAAGACCTTGCTGCTTCGGGCGCGCCCAGAGCTTGCGGCTAGCCAGAAGCGAGGTTTCAGATTCCCGAAGTCTCAGGCCACTGTCCCAAGCTGCCCGAAGCTGGGAGGCCCCGTCCAGCTCCCGGAAGGCTGGAGGGAGGTGAGCGCCAGGGAGGGGCTGGGCCGCAGGACGCGCGGGCCGGGAGGCTGGGAGGGGCCTGGCGGGGGCGGCCGGGCGGCACCCAGAGCCCGGGTGTGCAGTCCTGGGCGTCCGGAGCGAAAGCTCCTGGGTGCGCGCGAGTGGCAGGCGCTCTCGGGTTGGTCCGCCTCGGTCGGGGATCTAGGCTCCTTCAGCGCCGGCTGGGGGCGGGGGGCGCGGCGAGGGCGGCGCTGCAGTGCCCTAAGCGGCGGGCTGGGGGAGCTGTGCCCGCCTGTCCCTAAGGCCCGGGTGGGGACCAGGCAGCTGGGTCGCCGCGCCTCTAGCGCGGCCGGACTAGGCGGCGCGCAGCCAGGCGTGCCCTGAGCGAGCTTGGGCCCCAAGTCTTCCTGGGCGCCCGGCCGGGGAGGCTCCGGGAGGAGCCCAGTCCCGCGGGTTAGGGTGGCCGCGTCCGCTGCCGCCGCGTCCCGCCCCCGGGGGGTGTCCCGGGCCGCTGGGCCCGCCCAGGTAACCCCATCCTCGGCCCGCCCCCGGCCCGCCCCCCCGGCAGCCCGCCCGCCTCCGCCGCCGCCGCTGCCGCCGCGGCATCCCGGCTCTGGGGCGGCGCTGACAGTCTGGTCCGCGCCGGGCAGCGGGCGCAGCAGCGGGCAGGGCGGCCGGCAGGCACGGAGGCAGAGCCCCGGCGCGCGCGCCCCGGCCCGCGCCCGGCGCCGCGCCCCAGCCCACCCGCGGAGCGCCCACCTGCCGCTCGGACAGGAGGCCCCCCGCGGCCGCAGCGCTGCCCGGGGCCGGGCGCCCGCGGCGGCACCATGAGTCCCCGCTCGTGCCTGCGTTCGCTGCGCCTCCTCGTCTTCGCTGTCTTCTCGGCCGCCGCGAGCAACTGGCTGTAAGTCGGGCCGGGACCGGCAGCGCCGGGCCGGGCGGGGCGGGGCGGGGCAGGCCCCGGGGGCAGCGGCCGGTGCCAGGCGGCGCGGGGCAGCGGGCGCGGGGGCGCCCGGCAGGTGTCTCGGCCGCCGGACAGAGGCTCGCTCGCTCTCTCTGCCGCCGCCGCCACTGCCGGGCCTCCATCTGGAGACCCTGGGTCCCGCTCTCCCCACGTCCCGCTTCCTGCCCAAAGGGGATGGCGGCGTAGTCCGCACCCATAGGCGGTCCTGGGCGCCCCAGGGCGCAAGGGGTGCGAACACGGGGCGGCGGCCCAGATGGGGTACCCTGCTCAGGGCGCAGCCCAGCGGGACTGACAGGTCACTGAGGAAGCCCATTACAGGGACATAATAGCAGGTTAATCCCGAGAAGTCTGGGAGCGAGCTCCCCGCGCGAAGCTGCGCCGCGCTGCGGGCTGGGCTGGAGGCGTGCAGGGACCTGTTTCTGCTGGGAGGGAGGGAACCAGGCTTAGAAGGAGGAAAGGGACCGGGACACCGAGCCTCTGAGAACCCGCTGCCGGCTCTGGTTGGACCTTGGTTTTCCCTGGAGCAAGAAGAAACTCCTTGCAGCCCTTAAAGAGGACAACAGCCCCCACCTCCACGCGTCTTGCCTAAGGAAGAAATGGGTGGTAACCACTGGTGACCTGTCTCTTTCTCCTTGACTGGGTCTGCTCAGAGGGTTTCCTGGGAAGGGGCAGGATGTTTGCTGGGGGAAAGAGAGCTAAAGGGATGAGCTGCTCTGAGCCAGTGAACGGGAAGCAAGAAGAGGACGCTGGACTCCTTCATCCCTCCCAAGTGACACTTCCCCATGCCCCAGGCTTAACCCTGGCCCCAACTCCTCCTGCCCAGAACTCTTCCCCCATCCGCTGTGGGCAGCCAGTGGGGAGCCAAGCTCCAATATTGATCTGAAAAGCATGAGGTGGGAAGGGGGATCGCCAACAGTGTAGCTGGGGTTTCCATGGAGACAGCAGGAGAGGAAAAAATTCTCTCTGCATCAAGACCAAAGAACAAATATCTCCCATGAAATTGCCCCGAGTGTCCAATGGCTGTTGCTATGAGGTCATTGTGGCCAGCCGGGGCCCTGCAGGCTGGAAGGAGTGTGTTTGTTGGGGTCAGAGCCACCCAGGGCTTTGGGGGACGGAGGTGATGTGGAATTCTCCCAGCTGTTCCGAGAGTGAGCTACTCCAAGACAGCCCAAAGTGGCTGTGGCGCTTTTGTTTTTCTTGGAGCCTTAATTTGATTAACACTTCAAGAGCAGTGGCAGTATGTACAGAAACCAGGGCACCACCACCTCGTCCCTCTGGCCCCCTGCAGACCACCCCCCTCAGTGGATTCTGGATCAGAGAGCTGAGGAGGGGAGCTGGTTTGAATGTGGGGGCTCTGGAGCTGGCTCTTAAATGCATGGGCTCAGAGCTGAGGTCCCCAAACAGGTCTGAGTATCAGGAAGAACAAGAACTGGGTTCGACCTGCCCAGCACAGAGGGAAGCAAAAAAGCAGAGGACAAAAGTGGCAATTTGAGTGCGTGACCCAGGCCTTCAGGGAATATGGGGATATCGGCAGTGGAAAGACAGGCCTGTAGAGCATTGTGGCCTTTTGGCTCCCTTTACAGATGAGGAAACTGAGACCAGGGAGCAGAAGTTACTTGCCAAACTCAAGTTGAGAATGGAACCCAGGCACTCAGACTCCCAGCCCCTCCCATGAGACTGTCCCAAACTGAGCCAGTGTGGCCCAGGTGATATTACCACACACCTTCAGCCACATCCACGCCCAGGATCTCAGGCAGAGACACAGCCCTGGCTTTAGGTCACACAAACCCCTGGGGAATTCCAGCTCCCTTCTTGAGCCTGTGCTGCCATGAGGGGTGGGTGAGGAGGGGGGCCTGGAGGGAGAAGGGAGTTGGCAAACCTGTTCTCGGTGACTGTGATGGTTCAGGTTGCCATGCAGCAGGCTCTGGGTGTCCCAGCTCGCTCCTGCTCCACCAGGGCTCCGAGCCAAGGGTCTCTCTGCTCAGCCCAAGGTGAGAGGAAGAGGGCCTTCCCAGGACCCTGTGGAACCCGGGGTTCTGAAGGAGAAGAGACCCAGGGCTCTGTCCCCCCAAGCCAGTGTCACTGCCTTATGTTTATCACCTCCGTCCCCAGGTCAGAGACTGGACCAGCCCTGGGGAAAATAGGTGTCACAGCCAGGCTTCCTAGGAGCTTGGGGTCCAAATAGAAGGACACATAAAACAAAGCCACAAATGGGTGGGACAGTGCATGCCACATGGCTGTCGGGGGAGAGAATTGAACAGGAGCAATCAACGGGGGAGTGGGGGACACACCACTTGGCCTGCAGGCTGTGGGATCCTGACAGCAATTCCAGGATAATAACTCCCTAGTCCAGAGTATATTCAAATCCCAATTTACAGATGAGAACAGTTGGGATCCCAGAGGTAGTTCTCCAAAGCCACCTAGCTGGTAAGTGCAGAGGTGTCTGGCCCAGAGCTGCCTCTAGAAGAAAAAGCTGCAGTCAGGCAGCTTCCATTCAGCAAGGTGGTGACACTGTATCTTTTCAAGGGTGAGCCAAGCTAGAGGCCTGACCCCGAAAGGATGGCTGGCAGCACCCACCAAGGGATGAGACCTAGGTGTCCCCTCCCGTCCCAGCAGAGGCGTCCATCCAGGGATGGTCAACTGGCCAGTAGCAGAGCTGGTACTGTCTGTTGTCTCAGAAGGGCAGGTGGCCCGGGGTGGGGGGAGGCCAGGTGTCCTGCTGTGTGCAGCTGTTGGGCAGGACAGAGCCTGGAGCTGGGAGGACTCTGCAGCCTGAGGCCTGGGCAAGCCCAGAGAAGCTGGGAGCTGCCGACTGGGCTTGCATCTGGCACCCAAAGCAGGCTGACAGCTTGTGGCAGCTCCTGCTCAGAGGGAGGGATGTGCACAGTCCTCTGCCTTCAAGGGGGCTGCCCTACTGCTAGGGTCAGAAATGATTCTGAATGGTCCCCCTGGCACTGAGACTGCACCAGGAGACAGGTGCCAGTCCCAGCTCTGTGCCAAGTGCTGGGCAGCCTTGGGTGGGCCTCTTTTCTTCCCTCTGGGCCACTATCCTCTGCAGCTTATTCTCAACCCCAAATGGAAGAACTGGCAAGAGCAAGGGAATAGATAAGCCAAGGCTTCATCACTGTGGGTTTCTGGGGGAGGTCAGTGGTGTGCTGGGCAGGAGCCCTACCAGGAACCCAGCAGGCCAGGGGAAGGAGTCCCTGCTGTACTCAGAGATGGGCCAGCAGAGTGGCCAAGTAAGTCTTGGGGACAGATAGCCTGGAGTTCCACCCCAGCTCTGCTACGGCCAGTCCAGTGACCTTAGACAGGTTACTTAACATCTTGGAGCCTCCAGTGCCGCATCTGTAAAAATGGTACCCATTGGTGCAGATGGGACATACACAGTGGTGTTGGGAGGAAAGAGCGAGCCCGTGCATGTATTGTGCTGGGCACAGTGCCAGGACACCAAGAGAAATGGTAGCCACGGGGGCTGGTGTCAGTGGGCTAGAGTCCTCTCTGTCTATGGGAGGATGGAGGGAGTGGCCTTCAGGTTGCCCTCCAGCCCAGTTTGTCCCAAACTCTCCCATCCCAAGCCCATGATTGTACACAAATAGGAAACTAGACTGCCACCCCCTCCTCCTCAACAAGGGTCTCCACAGGAGCCTCAGAGAGCCAGGGAGACCCAGCCTGGCTCAGAGGCAATCCTGCTGGCCAGGGGGACTGGCGCTGGAAATACCCTTCAGTGCCCATGGGGGAGGCGGAGGAGGCCCCAGTGCCCTGCTGGTCCAGGTCCCACAGGAGTGTGTCTCGAGGCTGAGCTCCTAGGTGCCTGCTTGCCCAGGGAGGATGTGTAACTCTTGGCATGGCAGAGTGAGGCCCAGCTCTCAGGTCGCGCCTCCCCAGTCCAGGTGTGGGGGAAAGCCAGCCCCACCAGGAAAGAAGTAGCCCATCTCCCCCAGGAATATCTCATGGTTCCCCAGCTAAAAAGAAGCTCTCCCTTCCCTCTAAAGAGTAAGAGCCCATCTCCTTGGAGCACCTCCCATGGTTCTGGGCAATGAATTACAATCACTACACCCAGAACTTTACAGTTTAAAGCAGGATTTCCCTCAACCTTGGTACCATTAATATTTGAGGCCAGATAATTTTTTGGTACGGGGCTGTCCTGTGTCCTGCAAGGTGCTTAGCAGTATCCCAAGCCCCAACCTGCTGGAAGCCAGGAGCACACACACTGCCCCCCCACCAGGTGACAACCAAAAATGTCTGCAGACATTGCCAAATGTCCCCTAGGGGCAAAAGCACACCCCACACTGCGAGTGAATGGTTCACAAAGCACTTTCACGCCACCCACCCTGAGCCACTCTACCTTCCTCTCCCCCCTTCAGAGGACAGGAGTGTCTTACTCTCAGCCCCACTTCAGAGGCCAGAGGTGCAGCAACTTCCCCAAAGAAGCAGCTTGGCTGACTCTCACATGTCCAGGTCTCACGGTTTTCGTCCCCTGCCTGTAGAACCATCTCACGTTATTTATAAGCTCAGCAGCATGGCTTCTGCTTCGGAAGGCCAAGGCAGTGGGATCCCAGCCCTGAGGACCCCCAGGCTGGCACCCCCAGCCTGTAGAAGGTGCTCAGCTCACACTCAGTGGACAAGGAAGGAAGGACTCCTTCACCCCAGAACATTCTTGTCAAATGGCGGCCCATCTTCAAAGCCCTTGAGTAGGAGGAAGGCTTCCCTCCACTGCCCCAAGGTTCGGTGATACTAAAATGCGCCCCAGTGGGTGTCAGGAAGGGTGGCTGACCCCAGCAGATCTGCAGACCTGCCGCTGTCCTTAGCCAAGGCAGACCCTCCGAGTCAGACGGGGCTGCTTCTCCCCTCCTCGGTGGGGCCTTGGGACCGGGCCTGCCGGAGGGGTTTGCTCAGCAGCAGGAGCCCCAGCTGTCTGCCGTGGTTAACTTTCTTCCCTCAACCCTGGATTAGCAGTTGAGCAACTCAGCAAGCTCCTGACAAGACAGCGCTCCCCAAACCTGTTGAAACTCGCCCAACTCTAGCCCTGTGGGTGCTCTTGGAAAAGCCAGTGTTTGCAGCAATCCTCCTCCAGTTCCTCCCTCTGGGAGGAAGAGCTCAGGCGGGGCACAGGCAGGCCAGGAGCTGGGGGTGACAGAGCCTGCCATTGGCCCCTGCAGTCACCCTCTGCTCCCAGGGAGCTTGCAGCAGCCAGGGCTGGTTTGTTCTGTAAACCCAGCTGGAAGGTGGAGCGGGACCCAGGGTTGCTTTCCAGATTTCCACAGGAGTTGCCAGGTTTTATCTCTGAGACCTGAACTGCATCTTCTGTGAATGAGCCAGACCCGGGAGAAGGCTCTCTCCCCACCCTGACCCCAGCAGCTCCCCCTTCCCCACGCAGTCCCTCTCCGCCTCCCCAACTCCTGGCAAACTGAAACCAAACTGCGTTTTAAGTTCCCGCCAAGTCAGGGCCAGGCCAACCCCTGTGGTGGAGGGGACCCGGTCTTCAGAGAGGAATGAAGGCAGGTGGGAGGGAGGGACGCACCCTCAGGGATGTCTCCTTCGGGGGCCCATTTTGCACAGCAGGGGATTGCTGACGGGCCTAGTGGGGCCTCTTTCCCTCTGGGACTCTGACTGAGCCCTTCCGACCCCATTTCTCATTCTGTAATCTCATGATGAGGTCCCAGGAGTTTTCCCCAAAGTGGGAGACGGCAATGTTCCCTTCTGAGTCAGGGGTGCCCTGCTTCAGGGTTTCAGAACAAAGCAGACATCAGAATTGGCCGCGGACAGTCCTCAGGGTCACAGCTTCCTGCATGGGGGTGCTCTGTCTGCCCCCCTCAAACACATCGAGTACTTCCTGGCATCAGGCACGGTGCGAGGCTCAGGGCCATGCAGCACACTTGTGGGAAAGCTGGAGTGCGCCCCCGGACTTCTCCTGCAGTCCACGAATCAGATCTGCAGCCCCAGAGCCCCAGCCGGTCACTCTGCACAGGAGGGGAGAACAACCAAGGTCTGCCCACCCGGCCTGCAGCGGGTAGGGGACATTCAGCCACAGGTTCTCCCAAGTGTGGGCCTTTAGAAGGTACCTGCCATAGCCAAGGAACTCGCTGGAAACTGGGAGCCACCCCAGCCTCACTCCAGGAAGCCAGTTCTGGCTGCAAACAGCTCAGCTGGGGTTTCCAATGTCCCTTCATGCCCCACCGCAGCCTCCCTCAGTTGGGGAGGACACTTCAGTGGTCCAATGGCCACAGGGCACAAAAGGCTTTCTAGCCTTCTGCTAGGGTAGGGGCAAGGTAGGTCAGGAAATGCCTTAGCCTTGACACCGCTCCCCCCCACAGCATTCCCTGCCAGGGCAGAGAAGGAAAGTTCTCACCAGCTGGCACAGCACTGGGCCATGCAGACCCAGGACTAAGTGGCTCCTCCTTGGCCCTGGGTCAGCCACCAGCTCTCCTGGGGACAAACACAGAGAGATGGGAAATGGGAGGGGAGTTCCCAGTAGGAAGTGGGGTATCTGGAGCTTCAGGAGTAAGACACATGGGGCTTGGGTGTCAGGAGGCTGCAGGTCATGGCCACAGGGGAGGCCAGAGGAGTGTGAGTGCTGAGGCTTCTGAGGGTAAAGGAGCCCAGGGATCCCAGGGATAACATGCAGGGGAAGGAGGGGAAGGCACTCCAGAAGAGGCCATCGTGTCCCTCCAACTGGGGGAGGCACCTGGAGCCCAGGGAAGTTGGCTAAGGCAGAGAAGGAGGTGGAGCAGAGGCAGCCCACTGCCCACCAGCTACCATGAGGGTCTCCACTGCCAGCCTCCCCACTCCTACGGCTGTCCTCCAGGGTTCCAGACCAGCAGCAGCACTTCCTTCACAACCCCAATGGCTAGGGACCCCAGGCCCAAAAAACATGGTCTAGGCAGATGCATGACCACTGAAACGCCTCCCTCCCCAACACTCCCCTCTCTTGTCCAGAAAACACGGGGCTCTAGAAAGATCCCTCCACAGAAGAATCAGGTCACCTCACCCAGTTCAGTGTCTGGGGACCGCAGTACCACAGGCCATCTTTGGAGCCTGAGCATCTAACCCCCAGGCTCAGGAGCCAGAATGACCTGTTTTGAACTTCTGACCACTCTGACCGGCTCATGACCTTGAACACGTGCCTCTTGAGTCTCAGTTTCCACATCTATGAAATGGAGAACAGCCTTCCTGACCCGCTCTGCATTGTTGTAACAGGACATGCTGAAGCATGTAACTGCTGATTAAGGGCACGGGTGGCAGGGGAAGGGAAGGTCCCTGCTTCCAGTCACCTCTCATTCCTAAAGTGATTCCCATGTCCCCTCAGCACCCTGACTGGTCTTGGATGCCACTGCCCTAGCCCTTGCACCCTAGGGTCCTAGCTTTTGGTCTCCTGACACCAGTACCATCCCCCCCGACCTTCCCTTGCAGTCCCTGTCCTAGGGTCCGCCACATGGGTCACAATCACCAGGAAACCCATTCTCCAATTCTGCAAACTCTGGAGATTCTGCCAAAAATCTGCAGTTGGGGGCTGGGGGTGTGGATCCATGGGAGAGTCCCTGTCTAGCATGTGGAAGGCTCTGGGTTCCATCTCCAGCACCACATTAACAACAAACAACAAAGAGAAACCCCTCCAGTTGGGATCCTGTCTGAAGTAATCCACATTCCCACTGGGAGTGTGTCTCTCTCCCTGGATGTGCTCAGCTGAAGGGTGGGGCCCAGGCCTAAGAGGGTCCAGAGAGCCCAGCATCTCCACTGAGATGGGCACAGGCTATGTGGGAGGCAGTGAGAGGGCCCCTGGAGTCCATCTAGATAATGATGGTGACCCAGTAGTGCCGCAGCGAGGAGCAGCACCCGCCACGCACACATTTCATTTAATTTAGTTTCAGGGGTTGAGCATCAGTCTCCCCATTTTATAGAACACACTGAGGCTCTGAGATGTTTGCTAACTTGCCTCCAGTGACACGGAGATGCAATTCTGACCAGGCTGCTCCCTACAGCCCTTACTACACTGCTTATCATAAAGGACAGGGTCTCTGGACCTGGGACAGCGTGGAGAGGAGGCCAGCCAGCCACTCTACAGTGGTTACAGGAGCACTGGGAGATCTGACATGATTGGGGGTGTGGCAAGGATCTGGTGGAACCAGGTACCCCTGGGTGCTCCTTAAGATCGTGGTCCTGGGTGGGGTCTATGGTCCTCTTGCTTCCACCCAGCCGTGTCCCCAAAGCAGCTCTCTGCTCAGCAGACACTCCATTTCCTTCCGGCTCCCCCTCCTGCCCGCCTGGCCTCCTTCCTCCCTGGTATTGCAGGCACAACCACTCCTGAGGAGGCTCTAAATGTGGCCAGGGCAGGCAGGGAGGCCAAAGGGAGGGGCAGAGAAGCCTGGGCTGGCGTCCCAGCCCCCACCTGGACACCCTCAGGCTGGGACCTGCGACACTGACCTGCTTGGCCTCCCCAAGGCTCCAGTTCTTTCCCTTCCCCTCTCCTCTCCATGTGCAGAGTGAGAGCCTGGGAGGAGTCACAGAGGTGCAGATTCTCCTCTAGGAATTTGTATATTTTGTTTAAAAAAGCAAGCAAACCTGGAAAAGCTTGGGACAAGCCCAGCTAATTTTAGTTTCTAATGAAAACAGCAGGTGGCCGAGAGGATCTGATCTCCCTGGCAGGGCCAGGGCTCTCCAGCCTTGCAGGCTGCGTGCACGGGCCTTGCGGGGAGGGCCTCCTGGGAGGAGCCTCAAGGACCCATAGCCCCCATTTGAGAAGACCAGGGCACGAGCTGGCGGGCAGCGGAGCCGGCAGGGGCAGTCTAGGCTGGTGGGGTAACCTGATCGATGGCAGGGCAGTGGCTGGAGTCCTGGGTGGCCAGGGCAGCAGGTGGCAGATTGCTAAGCCTGGACTCAGAAGCAGCAGGAAGAAGCCTACACGGGGACACCGCACCAGGGCGGGAGAAGCAGGGATGGTCGGGGCCTCCACACGCAGGCAGCCGGCACCAGCCAACACCCATCAGGCCCTGTCTCCCTGAGAAATGGCTTGGCAGTCAATATTCAAGCCCAACCCTGCTCCAGGGTCAGCAAGTGGCACATGTGTCTCTGGGGGAAAGGTTGAGCCACCTTAGGGCACCAGGAGGGACCCTGGAGGCCCTTGGGACCAACTGGGCCCAGCTCCTAGGGTCCCCAAAGCCCGCAGCAGCCCCGCCTTCCTTCCTCAGCCCTGCCCCTCCCTGCCCTGAGCACTCTGCCAGTAGGTGAGCACAGGGGACCCACCAAGACAAGCCCTATGTAAGGCCAGACATGATGCAGAGCGAGTTGGCAGCCCCTAGCCATCCAGCGGGGGCAGGTGCATGGCCAGGGACACAGGGAAGAGAGGGGACTCAGGGCCGCTGCTGCTGACTGGCTGTGGGGCTTTGGAAGTCATCTCACTTCTGTGGGCCTCAGTTTGCTCTTCTGTAAAACCACATGCTGGGATAGATACGCAGAGACGGTGCAGACCGAGGCCCCCGATGCGCTCCTCTCTCCAGCCCCCAGCCCTTCCTGTGTTCAGCTCTGGTGCCCGATTCCCATCACCACCACTCAGACAAGCTCCTAGGTTCTGGGAACACAGGGCTGGGGGAGGCTGGGCCTCACATGCTTGCAAGGGGCAAGGGTTGTGCCAGGGGAGGAAGGGGCTGGGCAGTGGGCATTGGTGCCCACCGAAGAGGTTTCTTCCTGGACACTACCCCAGTGACCCACAGCCATGGCAGGCTAGCAGCGCCCCCTAAATCCCTGTTGCTGTCATTTCAGCCTATCTTCCTGTTGCATTTCCGGCCTAGAGGAGGATGGTGCTGCCCTCTGATCCATCTCTCCCCTGGTAACAGCAGGGGCTCCATCTATCAGCCTGGCATGGGACCAGGGGTCTTTGAGGCCTGGAAACCCCTCCATACTTCTGCCAGTAGGAGGAAGACCACCGACTCTGACAGGGGGAAAGGCCCTAAGGACTTACCCATTTATTATGCCCATGAACAGAAGCTCTGAATGGGGAGGTGACTTGCCCCAGGTCACAGTAGGCCTCCAAAGCCTACTTCTCCTACCCAGGGACCCCCTGCCCTTGAATGACTTTCCTCACCAGAGGCTAGGGCCTGGCATAGCCAGAGGTGGTCCCCTTGCTGAATACAGAAGGAGTGGCCTAGCTGGGGACAGGCCAGTTCTATGCCCCTGTGTCAAAAGGCAATAGGGACCTCACCCTTTATCTAAGAGCCAAGCCTGGGTGGGAGCAGGAAAAGATCCAATGCTAGGTGCAACTCCTTATCCCCTCACAGAAAGATACCTGTGGCCTCCCCAAACGTGACCTGGCCCATCGCCAGTAGGTGTGCTGAGCTTTTGGCGCCCCCTGCAGGCCAAGCACGATAGGTGGGCCTGGCCCAGTAGGAGACCCCCAATTCCTTCAGCTATGATAGTGGGGAGCACCCAGGCAGCATTGAGATGCCAGTTGGCCCCCGTTCAAGATGCATCCTCTTCCCACTTCTCAGTCTTCTTCCTACTGTCCTCCCCTCCAAGAGGCTCAGGCTCCTGCCTGGGCCTCATCAGGACCCTATCAGTCTCTTCACATCCCCTGAGTAGGACCTGGTAGAAAGGAAAGGGACAGGAGAGGGTCCCTGGGAGACAGGAGTGCAGGAGGGAGGGGAGGTTGGGCACCTGAGCCCACCCACCTCCCACTCGCCCACTAGGCTGCAGGGAAGAGATTGTTACGACACCCCCCCTCCTAGGATGTGCCCAGCTGACACCCAGAGGCGTTGCCAATTATGTTCATCCCTCACAACTGCCCTCTGGGATAGGAACTGTCACTCCGTTACAAACAGGGAAAGCCAGACTCCAGCCCACACAGGGGATGAGGAAGCTGCCCCTGGGGCTGACACTGCAGAGAGGACAGTGGCACCCAGACTGAAGAAACATCACTGGTACTTACCCAGGCAAGTGGCTTCCCAGCTGTGCCTGGGGACATGTCCAAAACTGAGATGCACGCCAAGCCCTGCTTGAAGCGGGGCTCAGGAACCTGAGTGTTCCTCAAGCCCCATAAATGTTTCCAGTGCACAGCCAGATTGGAGAACCCTCCCTCATGCCCAGCCCACATGCCCGGCCAATAGAACCTGGCTGCTGCCTGCACACCTCCACAGCCAGCGGCAGCCGACTGCATCTTGGCCTGATCCCTAGGTTGAGCAAGCCCAGCTCCCAGCAGCTTCTGTCCACACTGTCAATTCTAGCCTTTGAGTCACATAAAGGAATTGTCATTACTGAAGGCTGTGAAGTCAGACAAACCAGGTTCAAGTCCTGCTCCACCTCTCACTGGCTGGGTAACTTTGCATATACACATATGCACCTAAGTGTCCCTCTCTTTAAAACGGGGGTTCACTGGCTTGCTGAGAGGATTAAATGCAATAAAGTACTTAGCCCAGTTGTGACTAGGTTCCATAAAAGTTGGCTACGCTAATTATCATCGTCATAAAATTCCCCACATTTTAATAGGCCTTTCTATGTACCTTTCGATTCGGTGGCCATTCATTCATTCCCTTTGCTCAGCAAACAATGACCGGTTCCTGTCTCATTGCCTCAGTCCCCGTGTCAAACTGCACACACAGATCCCCAGCCTGAGACCAGGAGAGGCAGGCCTGTCACTGGATCCAGAGAGAGGGACCAGTCCCTGGGACAAGTCGGCCCCCAGAGACCGTGGCGGGGTGCTGGAGCGGGCTCTGCAGGCCTCTCCCCTCTTCCCAGGTACCTGGCCAAGCTGTCTTCAGTGGGGAGCATCTCTGAGGAGGAGACATGTGAGAAGCTCAAGGGCCTGATCCAGAGGCAGGTGCAGATGTGCAAGCGGAACCTGGAGGTGATGGACTCGGTGCGCCGCGGCGCCCAGCTGGCCATCGAGGAATGCCAGTACCAGTTCCGGAACCGGCGCTGGAACTGCTCCACGCTCGACTCTCTGCCCGTCTTTGGCAAGGTGGTAACGCAAGGTGAGGGTGTGTGTGTGTGCGGTGGCAGCCAGGGACCAGCGTGTGAGACCCAGTGAGGAAATGACACTCTGGAGGGGCTGGACTAGTCAAAATCATTTCTGAAGCTAAACCAGCAGGAGGCCCAGGGAGGGGCGCCAGGTAGGGGGAGGACCCAGGCTGAGGCAAGCTGGGGATGGCCGTGGGAGGAGGCCGATGCAGTGCTGTTCCCCCCACCCCGACCCGGGCAGAATTCAGTAGTATGCAGCAGTTTCAGTGCTAGTCTCAAGGGAGTGTGAGCTGGGATCCTCCTTGTTTTAAGGAGGAAAAACTGAGGTTCAGGCAGGGGACAGGACTGCCCTGCCCAAGGCTTTTCAGAGGGTGAATAGCAGAATCAGGCTCAAGACCCAGGCTCGCGGCCCTCAGCCAGTGCTTCACCCCCTTGGCTCAGCCCAGGAGCTTGTTTCATGGATTTCTACACCTGACAAACCCCATGGAGCACCCTCAGTATGGCCTTCCCTGATACAGCCAGTTCCTGTCCCCCCCACTCCTCGCAGCCCAGCGGGGGGCAGACCACAGCATAGGAAGAGCAGCTCACCCGGCCGCAGCACTAACACGGGCAGATGTTGTTGTAACATTAATTCGGCTGCCATATTGCAGATGAAGAAAATAAAATACATACGTGGAGGCAAAGTAACTTGCCCAAGGTCACAGAGCTAGAAAGTCACAGAGCCAGGACCAAACCCACTGCAGGGTCTGTGCTCTTCGCCACAATAGAAAAGTCACCATGATGGACAGGATAGGAGGTTGACATTTCCCCTGGCAGGGCTGGGGTGCTCAGGAAAGGATTTCTCAAAGATAAAGGTTCTCGGCTCAGTCCAGAAACTTGAGAATGCGCTCAACCAAAGGGAGGTGGGCTAGAGCCCAGAGAAAGTTCTAGGGAACAGGAAGGTTTCTTGAGAGGCTCTGAGAAGCACTCTAACCCAGCTGCCTCTTTTTCTACTTCCTGAGCACAAAACTGACACTTCTAAGCCACCACAGTCAACGGGGCCCTCTGTGACTTGCTCAGGCAGCAGGAAAAGGTTCCTTGGGCCAACCTTTGTCTTGGCACTTGTGGGCTGGATGGCCAGGGCTGCCCAGCTCACTGCAAACCATTTGGATGTTGTTGGAAACCAACTGTGATAGAAATTTGGAAGCCATTCTCCTGGGAGCTGGCAGAGGCCAAAAAAGCACCATCATGCTTGGTGTTGCTGCTCTCGAAAAGAAGCACAGACCCGGGGAGCAGCCTGACAGCAGCAAACCTCCCGGGATGAAGGGGCGCTGCCTGGCTGGGGAGCCTCGCACAGTAGACCTGAGCTAGGAAAGTCCCTCGCACATGGTGGGTATTCAGAGAGTGTTTGGATGGATTGGTTGGATAGATCAGCAGGGTTTCATACACCATGTCTGCCAAAACCCCTCACCTTCGCGCACGCCATGTCCTGTACCCCAAACACCAAACCCCTTCTTAGGCTCAGCAGTCCCCTCTCTAAGCCCTGTCAGTCCTTTCCCCTGGGCTCTAAGTCTCTTTGTTCTTAGTGGGGATAGGGATTCTCCTCTTATTTTGTAACTTTTTGTTTTGATATAATTTCAACTTATAGAAAAGGTACAAAAAATAATAGAGGGTATTCCTATGGACCCATTACTGGATCCACCAAATGTTTGTACTTTATAAATAGAGGAGAGTAAGGCAAATGGTCAGACACACACACACACACACACACACACACACACACCTTTGTCTAAAGCACCCGTGTTCACACTGCAACATGACGCTTCCGGCCTGCAGTGTGAAGCCTCCACCAACCCATCACTAAGGCTTAGCTCCCCCCAGGCAAGGGGCTGGCTCAGCTGCCCATTTCCCCACACGTGACCCAGCCTGGCATGGAGGAGAGTCTGTGGATATAATCTAATGACAGCAGGTTGGGGACCGCAGGTTGAAGGTACATAAAAAGAGGGGAGGCAGGGTCAGTATTGGCCTAAAGGTAGTGTGTCCACAGGACTCTGCCATTAAGTGCCTTCCTCACCTAGGGACAGAAACCTAGGAGGGGACCTAGCCCTGCTAGAATCTACCAGGCCTGGTGAAAGCTGGTGACAGAGTAGCTTGGTCAAATGTCCTGTCCTCTTGGTGTGGAGTCGAGGCACCCAGAGATTGTCTTGGTCAGAGCAGGGAGAGACCAGCCATGTTCAGAGAACTCTTCTGAGCTCTTCCCATTCACCCAACTCCTTTTCCTATTTTTGGCTTATTCCCTAGTAGAATTCCTCTTGGGACATTCTTAAATGCTCTCCACAAACAAAAAGAAAAGGGACTTGTCCACCCAGTGGCCTGAGAGCCAGGAATCCCAGGGATTACTGATGAGGCAGATGGAGGGTGAGCATGGGCAAGCAGATCTTAGACAGGTGACTTCACTCCTCTGAGCCTCAGTGGCCTCGCCGAGCACGTGTCCCTCTTAGGACTGTCACCAAGATTCAGTGAGAAAGCCCGGGAAGTACTTCGTGTGGGCCCTGACCCCAGAGGAGCTGAGGCTGTTGCCTTTAGCAGCAACGCTAGCCTGGGCAGACCACTCATCCCCCGGCTCCCAGGATGGGGGACTTGGCAGGGGCCCACATGCATAAGCAGCTTGGCTGAGGTAGTGGCCTCAGATGTGAAAGGACAGAGCCAACAGATCCCACCCTGGGTAGCCAAGGAGCCCCATCTGTTACAGGACTCTCACATGCTTGTGCTGTCTTGCCTTAAAATCATCCTCTCAACAGCTCTGAGCTTGTGACATTGTTCCTATGTCACAGATGAGGAAGAAGGCTCAAGGAGCCAAAGGGTGGCAATGCACCCAGATCCTGGACCAGCCTGCCTGCTCTTGACTAAGATCATGGGTTAGGCCCATGCCCTCTCAAAGACTCAGTGTTCTCTTTCCTGTAACATGGGAATAAACCCAGAACCAACCTTCTAGGACTCCTGGGGGAGGATTCATACAGATGGTGCTTAAATAGGGCTAACTGATGCCCAGAGGGCCAGGGCAGGGGTTCACATATTGCCAGTACTACCCAAACTCTCACAGCCCCCAATTCCATACTTCCCCACTCCCAAGCTGTGGAGGCCTCTAGAGGCCGGACACGCAGAGAAATAATGATGAGGCCAGTGTGTGGTTTAGGGTCAAGCTATGTGTTCTAGCACAAAAAAAAATCTATCAGAAATTTGGTAAAGATGGTGTCTGGGGCAGCCAGGAATGTGGAATGTGGCAGTTCTTGCCTGAGCAGACATTAAGAACCAAGGCCTGTGTTTTAGTCATGGCCCAATCCCTGTCCTTGCTCGGCACTGTGCATAATGGTAAACTGTACTGAGTGAATGGAAAGGTCCAGGGCAGGGAGAGAAGCCATGGAGCTGGCACAGGTGTCCTGGGCCTCAAGGTGGGCTGCCCCTAGCAGGGTGGGATGACAAAAACCATTCTGCTTTCTTCCATCTGTGGACAGTGATGGGCCTCCTGCCTCATCACCTCTCTCTGTGACCTCAATCAAGTCCCTGTCCATAGAGGGGACTCAAAGAGCCCTGAGGCCCCTACAGGCTCTGCCATGGTTGGGAGGCACCGTGATGTGTTGGCCTGCAAAATGAGATTCAAACCCGGGCATGTCTTCCCACTCCCCACGTCTGCACTGTGTAGGACACCTCACTGACTGTCCCCTCTACCCTGGGCTGGACTTGAAATGCTCCGCAGCCCTAGGTACTCTTGCCTTTGTCCTCAGTGCCATATCAGGTGGACCCAGTGAAGGGAGAACATTCTTTCCTTCTGGGTGACCTTTTGGGCCACTTTCTGATGCCATCAGATATATTACAAGAGCTCTGGGAAAGCCAGGCGTGGTGGTGCTCGCCTATGATCCCCAGAAATTCAGGAGGCTGAGGCAGGAGAGTGGCAAGTTCAAGGCCAGCCTCAGCAACTTAGCAAGACCCTGTTTAAAAATTTAAAATAATAATAATAACAAAAGATGACAAAAACCCTTCTGCTATTATTTTTTTTAAATAACAAAAGGTTATGAATGTAGCTCAGTAACTAAGTGCTCCTGGGTTTAATCCCCAGTACACCCCTCACCCAAAATCAGCTCTGGGGAGGATGTGCTGCAGACACCTCCAGGCTGGAAGCCCCTGAAGGCTTCAGAGGGCAAACACACAAGATGATTGAGGGGGAAAAACTGTCTGTGGCCTGATTCTGACAGAGTAGGGCAGGCAGGTCAGAGAGAGCATCTGGAGTCCCAGGAAGATAGTGGGAAGGGATATGTAAGGGTCTGTTTGAGTTGTGGAAAAGGTCACTCTGCAAACGAGTCTAACAAATGCTCTACACTTTCTGGCCCCAAATGCTCTACACTTTCCCTGGTCACATAATTTTTCACAGGGCTGTCACCAAGATTCAGTGACAGAATGCAGGGGAAATACTTCTTATAGGCCATGACCCCAGGAGAGCCACTTATTCTCACATCCCCTAAATTCAGAGAGACTTCCTGGAGGGAGTTTTTCTCAGAGCCCAGGAGCCCAGGGCCGGGTCTGGCCTCACTTCCCTACAACTCCCCCAGGTCAACAGGAAATGCTGGCAGTGTAGGTATTCCCTGGCCTCAACCACAACACCCGCCCCGGTGCCCAGGGCATCACTGGGCCCATGGATTTCTTGCCAGCCCAACTCAACCTCAGACAGTTCCCCGAATACTCCTTCCTGCCGAAATGTCTTTCCTTTCAATATCTGGAGAGACAGCACGCATGATGCGCTCTGCAGAGCTCAGGTCTTGTGTCCCACAACCCTCCTTGGTTCCAGTTCCCATTCAGCCATTTGCTGAGGACTCCTCCAGAGTCTGACTGCTGAGATTGTTGTGACCCTAGAGAGCATGTGGAAAGGCTCCAGAACACAGTGGGGCCCTCAGAAAAAATAATATTGGATATATTGGATCTGCAGAATCACTCTGAATCCCCAGCCCCTTGGAAAAGATGTACTGAGGCCAGACCCAGAGGACACACAAGACTTAGACTGGTAGAGTCAGAAGACAGGGTACTCTGGGAAGGAAAATGGCAGGAAGGAGCTGAGTGTGAGAAGCAGCAAATGGCTTATGGAAAAGAAGGCCAGAGTATCCTTGGCACTTGAGAGTCCTGCCTTACCCTAGTCCAGTGAGCACAAAGCGAGGATCTACCCCTCCTGCAGCTGAACAGGCAAACCCCTGACCCAGAAGCAGTATCTACCATCTTGCTGGAGAAGCCCCTGCTGCTACAACTCCCAAGAGTACCAGGATGCTTTTTCCATGCCTGGGTGGCCTCTGGGGAAAACAGGCCCTGCTAGATCTTCAACTAATGAGCAAAACTTCAGCCTGGGACCTGGGTAGGGTGAGGAGCCCCCCAGGGCCATAAGTGATGGAGTTGAAGAGCTCAAACCTAGGGCCAGCTAGAGAAGGCTAAAGGAAGCCAGGCATGGTAGAGCACACCTGTAATCCTAGCGGCTCAGGAGGCTGAGGCAGGAAGATTGCAAGTTCAAAGCCAGCCTCAGCAACTTAGCAAGGCCCTGTCTCAAAATAAAATATTTAAAAAGGGCTGGGGGTGCTGGGATTGTGGCTCAGTGGTAGAGCGCTTGCATAGCATGTGTGAGGCACTGGGTTCAATTCTCAGCACCACATATAAATAAACAAAATAAAGGTCCATCAACCCCCCCCCAAAAAAAAAATTTTCTTTGTGACTCCCTATTTAAAAAAAAAAAAAAAAAAAACGGGGCTGGGAATGTGGCTTGGTGATTAAGCGCCCCTGGGTTCAATCCCTGGGAGGGAGGGAGGGAGGGAAGGAAGGAAGGAAGGAAGGAAGGAAGGAAGGGAGGGAGGGAGGGAAGAAAGGGAAGGAAGAAAGGAAATAAATGGGATTGGCGGGGCTGGAGGAGCCACTGCCTTTGGCTTTGCCTTTGGGGACACAGCAGCATGCCCCTGTCCTCCGGGCCTTCTGGGGTCTCCTGTGCTGAGCAGAGACTGACTGCTCATCACCTCTTAGAAAACCCCCCAAAGAGAGAGCTGATCCTGCAGCACATGAGACTTAAGGCACAGCTTTCTTGCCTTCATCCTTGGGAGGTAGGAGATGGACTACGTGTGCATTCCCAGACACTCAAGGCCTCTGTGAGGCAGAGAATGTCAAGATGGAAGCTCTGGAGCCAAGATTCTGGCCCCACCACTTCCTGGCTGGATGCTTCACCACTCAGCACCTGTTCTCTCATCTATAAAATGAAGTGGGGGGGTAGGTGTGTATGTGCACACACACACTGTGGTACTGGAGGTTGAAACCAGAAGTGCTCTACCACTGAGCTATGTCCCCAGCCCTTTTTATTTTGAGACAGGATCTCACTAAATTGCTGAGACTGGCCTCAAACTTGTGATCCTCCTGCCTCAGGCTCCCAATTTGCTGGGATTACAGGTGTGTACCACCATTCCCAGCTAACAAGGTTAAAAGTACTGATTTCACAGGGCTGTGAAGAGTACCCACAGTGCCCAGGCACCACCCAGCAGTGGGTCAAGCTCTAAGCTTTACCTTTTGTTTTACCTTCTTTTCAGAGTCTCTTCCTTCAGGGCCACTTCCAAGCTGAGAATATTATGGTGTCCTTGTTCCCCTGTGGCCAAGGCAAAAGGGACTCTGAATCCCAGGAGATGGATATTGATTCAGGGAATGAGGCAGTGGTCTCCCTGGCCACCTCAGAGGAAAGCCTGCACCCCAGGGGCCATTGGCTCTCAGGAGCAGAGGTCAGCCCAGAGCTGGGGCTGGGCCAGAGACTTCCTGAAAACCAAGAAAAGGAGAGGAGAAAGGACCAAGCAAGGTCAGGAGCTGAGGCCACCTGCCAGTTCCATCAGCCCTATCTCCTACTCGGACTTCCCCTCCCCCTTAGTCTTTGGGGTAAAGATTTGTGCTGGTTCAGGCCTGGAAATACCAGAAATACCAGAAACTGAAATCGGCTCTCTTTGGGCGGCCACAGCATAAAACCAACCAACATGATCCTGCTATTAACCTCGATTAACTTGGAGAAGATTCCACCTCCAGCCATCGAGGCTCCATTGCTCCAGCCAAGCCCCCCAGTACTGGCCCAAAGTGGCCAAGCCAGGGCAGAGAGTGGGCAGTGAAGAGGGTGGGGCAGTATCCCCAGCTCAAGGGCCACACCAAGAACAGGGCGTCCTGAGTGGTTGGGGGCCGAGCTGCCTCCCACCCTAGTACTCAGCTTCTGCTGCCTCTGTCCACAGACATGGGTACAGAGACAGCGATTGTTTCTGTCTGACCACGGTGACTGCTCCCTGGGGCAGCTGGGAGCACAGGCCTGGGTGTCACAGAGGTAATTGCCAACCATGAGGCCAAAGCCTGCCCCCGCCACTCTTGCGGACACAGACCCTCCAGCAAGAGACAGAAGGACAGTCACGGCACACAGAGGCCCTCACAGGACCCAAGAGAGGAGCAAGGCCTGCTGTCTGGTCACACACCCAGCCAGCCACGCACACTCTACTCACCCCCAGAAAGAGACTCCACAACAGCTACACCCCCAGGCACAGTTCCTAGGAGGATAAAAACATCCATTCAGGCAGGGGAGGAGGGCCGGCACCAAAATAGAATCACTGAGCAGTCGTGGGCAGAAGGAAAGAACCAGAACAGAGGAGAGGCCCAGACCTGTGCTGGAGCACTGGTCCTGTCGCCTGCTGGCAGCGAGACTGCGACCAAGTCCTTCTGTCTCTGAATCTGCATTTCACTGTAACTGGGGATGTAATTTAGGCACCTGGCTCATCAGTAGGAGGGATGAAGTATTAGGAGCTGATGTCATCTGGCTTAAAGGCATCCGAAGGCAAGGCATCTTGAGCAATGGGCCCAGCCTAGGAAGGGCCAGGGCAGAGTCAGGGAGAGGAACCCCTCAGAGCTGGAGGGGAGCAGCTGGGGAATAGGTCAAGAAGGTCAGGAAGGCTGGGGCTGCAGCGCCACTCGGCGGCCTCACAGCTGTGGCACGGAACCAGCTCACCTCACCCAGTCTGCCTGGTCTCCCTTACACGTCATATCACTCGACTCCTGGAAAGGCAGTGAGGACAGTGAGGCACAGGAGCCACGGCATGGCCCTGAAGCCAGACCCTCTGCCGGCTCAGCCACGTGCTGTGACAACCTAAGTAACCCCTCCGTAAGAAGTTGCCTCCTGCTGCCGAGAGGATGAGCTGGTCCACAGAGTGGTTGAGGTGGTCCCCGCTGTTGGTGCCCACTCGGCCCTGGCACACAGCACTCTGCCCGCCTTGCTCGCTCCTTGGCCTACAGCTCCCAGCAGGCCCCACGTACCCCTCCCTCATTACTAAGGAGGGTGCTGAGAAGGAGCCCTGGGACCCAGCCCTGTCCTCCCTCTGTCTCCCCAGGGACTCGGGAGGCGGCCTTTGTGTATGCCATCTCCTCAGCAGGTGTGGCCTTTGCGGTGACACGGGCCTGCAGCAGCGGGGAGCTGGAAAAGTGCGGCTGTGATCGGACGGTGCATGGGGTCAGTCCTCAGGGTAAGCTCAGGATGGGGTTAGGGGGAGGCAGGGCCCTGGGAACCTGGCCCACCCTCACTGGGACCTTCTTCCATGTCCTCTGCACCCCAGGCTTCCAGTGGTCGGGATGCTCAGACAACATCGCCTACGGCGTCGCCTTCTCCCAGTCATTTGTTGACGTGCGCGAGAGAAGCAAGGGGGCCTCGTCCAGCCGGGCCCTCATGAACCTCCACAACAACGAGGCCGGCAGGAAGGTAGTGTGGCACTACCCCCACCAGCACCAGAGTAGGGATGGCACAGGCAGGGTCCCCAAATACTCACCACATGGCCACTCAGGAAATGCTCAGGCTCTCACGGGCACAGGCACCTCAGTAGGCCCATGCCCATGGGGTGTGTGGAGCAGGCCCGGGAAGGAGTGGGTGCCACACAGAGCATGCGCGGCCCTGTCCCTGTACATATGCACCTGTGTACTGAGCACATATGCTCATCCAGCCCTGTCACCCCAGATATCATAAGCTCAACTATGACCCCATCAACGCCTACTCCCAAGGTGCCCTTCCCATCATATCACTTGTCGCTGTTTCATGTGGCACTGCCCTTTAGCATGTCTGAGTGCCCACATGTGGGGACAGCACCTTGTTCATCTGTCCCCAGTTGCTTACCAGCCCAGCATGGCAATTAGCAGGTCCTTATACAGAGAAAGCATGACAAGAACCCTCTGACTCTACAGAATCAGTCCCCAGGGGCTGGATTCTGGGGTGTCCCACATCCATGTGCCCCTATTAGCCCCCAGGGCCCTCCCCAACCTCCACTACCATCTCCTGATGGCCCCTTTCCCCCACCCCTCCCCCACAGGCCATCCTGTCACACATGCGGGTGGAGTGCAAGTGCCACGGGGTATCAGGATCCTGCGAAGTGAAAACGTGCTGGCGAGCCGTGCCACCATTCCGCCAGGTGGGCCACGCACTGAAGGAGAAGTTTGATGGCGCCACCGAGGTGGAGCCCCGCCGTGTGGGCTCCTCCCGGGCGTTGGTACCACGCAACGCACAGTTCAAGCCGCACACAGATGAGGACCTGGTGTACTTGGAGCCCAGCCCAGACTTCTGCGAACAGGACATGCGCAGTGGCGTGCTGGGCACGAGGGGCCGGACATGCAACAAGACGTCCAAGGCCATCGATGGCTGCGAGCTGCTGTGCTGTGGCCGCGGCTTCCACACGGCACAGGTGGAGCTGGCCGAGCGCTGCAGCTGCAAGTTCCACTGGTGCTGCTTCGTCAAGTGCCGACAGTGCCAGCGGCTTGTAGAGCTGCACACGTGCCGGTGACTGCACAGCCTGTGCTCAGCAACCACCTGAGTGGCCCAGGGAAGGCCAGTAATTTAAAGAGTCTCCCACCACCTCCCTGAGAGATCCTGGTTGTATTTTTTGTTCTGGTTTGGTTTTTGGGTCCTCATATTATTTATTGCCGAAACCAGGCAGGCGACCCTAAGAGTACCAACCGTGGCCTCCCACAAAGCCCAAGGCTTTGTGGCTGCCACTGACCAAAGGGACCTTGCTCATGGCTCTGGATGTCCACATAAGGCTGCTGCTGACCACTCAGTTGTTATCTGTGTCCATTTTCCTACTTGCAGACTTAAGATAGGTAACAAGGAGTGTTACAGCCACATGGCTACTGACCCCGCCGAGAAACAGGTGGCCCCTATGGCAGGGAAAATAGGTGCCATCTTGATGGAATTCACATCACCTGGAAAAAGAGCTGGCAACTCTCCACCCCACACATACACAAGGCCCTCTGGCAACTTGGCCCTGGTAGCCTTGCCTCTGGAACTCCCTGGAAAGAGCCTGGGCAGGTACCAGGTCAAAGGCAAAGAGTTCACTTCAGCTCGCACAAGGGCAGCTGGAAGGTCAGCCTCTGTGGGATCTTCCAGGTAGGAAGTACAGGTGAGGTGAGGGCAAGAGAAGGCTACAGTCCCACCCTGGAGCCCAGCCTGCCCCAGCACACCCTTTAGCGGAGCCATCTCGGTACTCCCCAGCCCCTCCTAGTCAGGCCCCAAGTGAGTCACCTCTCAGGGTGCTGTTCTCTTGTGAAACTGAGAATGGAAATCTCACACTCAGAGACAGGAAAGGACTGTGCAGAGAGTCCTCCTCCATTATCTTACTCACTTAACTAAATTTACTGAGTAAATACTGTCCAAGGCCTTGTATTGGGGCACCTCCCTTGATTATTACACCAGTCCTGGGACAGACAGGCACATGCCATTTTACAGCCGAGGGCAATGCTTACCAGCTCCGTAGCAAGCTGAGCAGAGGCAGAGCCACAAGAGTTCTCCAGCCAGGCTCCTCCATGGCCCCTGCACCCAAAGGCACAGACACAGAAGGTGTCTTGGACCTGAGCCTTGAGAGGGGTTCTGGCTGCAAGAAAAGGGATGGAAGCAGCAGGGGCCAGAGACCACAGGCTGGGCTAGAGCCCACGTGGCTGCAGAGAGAAAACAGGCTGTGAGAAAAGAGGCGAGTAACTGGAAGGCTCACCAGTGAAGTCTCGGCAGTGGAGACCCCTCCACCCCCAGACCTCCAGGTTTCCAAGGCCTTGGGTGCATGGGGACTCAAGATCCCCAAAAGAGCACCAGCAGTCCAGACTTCTGTCAACGGGGTGTGCACAGACACAGCTACTTCTCAGTTGGGCTCCCAACCACCAGAGGACCTTCTATCGACCCAAAGAGTGCCCTCCCCAACACTGTTTGAGGTCTTGAGTTCTAGGATCCCCATTTGGGGTTCCAAGACCCCAAGCTCTTGATTTTAGGGTTCAGTGTCTGAAAGCCAAGTCCAAGATTCAGAATCTGAACTCGAACCTGCAGAAACTCTCCTTTTGGTTTGTGCCGCCTGATGTTGGCTCCCCCTGCAAAGAGGGTCAACACCCTTGGCCCCCAACCAAGCTCTCTGCTTAATGCCTAACCAAGTAAGAGGCCAAAACCAAGTGACATGCTGGAGCCACATTCAAATACAGAGATAATCTTGGGACCGTCTGGTTCTGATGTGGATGAAAGCTAAGCTGACTAAGGGTCCCCACAGCTGCCCAGCTGGGCCCACTGCCACTTTAGCGGACTCAGTTCAGCTGCCTGCTCAGCGCCAGGGAAAACACTATGCCTCACTGGCAGAGCCAGATCCAGACAAAAGGCAGAGTGGGGACCACCCGGCTCCAGGGAGCTGAGCTACTTTCCCCCACCCTGGGGAACCGTGGGTCCAGGCTGCTTGCTGATTGGACGGGCAATGCCCCAAGAAGCAGCGAGAAGGTGTGTGCCCCATCACAGGCTTCAGCCACCTTTCCACCTGCCAGGGAGCACCTCGGAGCTGATCCTCCTGGGGTTATGAAAGCTGTGCCCTAGGTCAATCAGACCACATTCTAGGAACCTCTGAAGAGCCCTACTGCCACTGCCACCTTCACTGCCACTGCCACCTTCACTGCCACCAAGGCCAAAGAAACTCAAAACCACAGAAAAAAGCAGCTTCCTTGGACCCACTCAGCTCCAAACTGTCCCAAATGAAAAAAGAGGAGGACTGACAGAGGCCTGTCATAGCTGCATGGGGCTTGGAAAGCGGTCAGTAGGCTCACATCCTGCCCAAACCCTTCTCCACCACTCTTATACCAAGGCAAAAGTAATGTCCTCTGAGGCCTAGGGCTGGATAAACCCCAGCTCTGGATGCTGCTTCCCCACTCTGCTGCCCACCCATCCTTCAATTTTTATACTAGGCTCCTTGCCATTGTGACATCCCCATGACATAGTCTGATGCACGATAAAATGATTATTTCTTTATCTGGCAATTGTGGCAGTGACTCTTTCTTTAACATAACAGGAAGAAGACCTGGAAAGGCCATGGACAAAGCAATAAGTAACAGCAAATTCTAGATATGGGGACCACATTGATAATTTCTTCTGAAGAACTGGTTTGGGGAACCTCCTACATACTGTCTGCAACTTTTCCACTAACACACAGTGGCTCTATACACATTTCACCAAGCCATGACCAGCTATTTAAACTTTGGCCTTTCGTGATATAGACACGGGGAGGAGGGTCTGGTGAAGAGGGTGCTGACCCAGGACACAGGGGACAATGCAACAAAACTTAGTTCCTGTTGAGGGACAAAGGAATCTGAAGTCTGAGGCTAGAGGTAAACTCCAGGGTTGGGACCAGAGAACAGCAGGATGGAGAACCTGTAACTCTAAGCCTCAGCCCCAGGGATTCCCTGCTGCTCGCAGACCCAGAGTGGCTTCTCAGGACCCACCCCCTACTCCAGCTGGCGAGGTCCTCATCCTTACCGAAAGAGCTTGTCCCTCACATCCACGGAAGTAAATCCACACCAGCCTGCAAATAGCTAGGCTGTGTGCCGGGCTTTTACTGAGGTCAAGCTCTGGCTGAGGGAAAGTGTTCTCAGTCAGCGGGTACGCACGATTTGTGAAGGACTGGGAGGTTAAGAATGGATAGAAAAGGACATTCCAGGGCTGGGGCTGGGACTCAGTGGTAGAGCGCTTGCCTAGCATGTGTGGGGCACTGGGTTTGATTCTTAGCAACGCATATAAATAAAGGTCCATTGACAACTAAAAAAAAAATTAAAAAATAAAAGGACTTTCTGTCCTCACAATCAAGAGTCAAAGGTGGGAAGAAGGACTAGAGATGCAGAGGGTCTAGGACGGTGGAATAAAGTAACGGTATCCATGCCCTAGCATTTTCTAGAACTAGGAAAGGTTACAGCTTTGGAGTCAGACAGGCCCAGGTTTATATCCCAGAACTATAAGTTCTTTACTATATGAACCCTTAGAAAATTCACTGTTTCCTCTGGGACTTGCTTTCTCGTCTGTAATATGGAGCTTCCCCCAAATGCACACTGTAAATGGGGCTAAATAACAGAACCTGTTTCTTGAGGATGATGTTGCCTTAGCTAACAGACATGAAGCTCCACAAATGGCAATTCTTACTATAAATGCCATTATCCTCCCTTCCAGAACATAGGAGGTAGTTATAAGATGAAGGGGGCTGGACAAGGGAGGAAGCAGGGACAATGTGGAATGGTTAGGAGCCGAGGCAGGCACCCTAACTTTGGCCCCATCCCAGACATTAGAAGCAGGCTGGTCTCCCCGGGGTGGAAAGCCACAGGGAGGAGAGCAGGGACTCCCAGGGGCCAGGATACCCAAACAGCAGTGAGAAAGGTCAGGGCAAAGGGGCCGCAGACACCAGCTGTGCAAGTTGAGCTGAGGTCCCACTGTGAGCAGGAAGAGGGCGAGGCCAAGGAGCACCCTCAGAAGTGGAGGTGGGAGGGACAGGATCCCCCATGGGCGTGGAAGGCCTTCAGTCCTCAGGCTAGGCAGGCTGGCAGAGGCTGTGTCCAGGCTCCATCCTGGGCAGCTGTGCTCAGAGCTCAGACCTGAAGGTGTCTGGGAGAGCTGTCAGAACAGTGACAAAGTGGACCTCCAACTCCACCTCTTCCTGAAAAGAAGTGGTCCACAAAGTTTGGGGCACCACAGCAGGCTTAAGGTCAACCAGTGCCAAGCAAGGGCAAGAACATAGGACCACAGGGTTGAATAGAAGGGAGGGAACAGGGCAACCAAAGGGGGCTAAGAAGGGCTAGAAATTGGGGGGCAGACAAGACGAACAGAGGGAGAAAAGCCCAAGAAAGAGAAGGCACTGAGGGACCTAACGGCAGTGGCTGAGGTGAAGAGCCCAGCAGCTTCCTACTAAGACAAAGTGCTGGGCTGCAGGAGAAGGCATCTGAGGCAGAGTGGGGTGAGGGTGTCTAAGGATGTGGGGGAGGCTGTGGAGCGTGCCTGGCCCAGCCCAGGCGATGACTTCATAGACATCTCCCCCCATTCCTTCCTGAGCTGCCAGTCCTGGTAACCCCCTGCCCGCATCTCAAGGGTCTAGGCCAAGCAGGCGCTGACAGGGGAGAGAAGGGGCCCTTCTGGGCCAGGCCCCCAAGGCTGGCCCAGTGCCTGCTGGGGGAGGAGGGGACTAGAGGCCCAGCCCTTGTCAGCATCCCGGGCAGGCACTTTGGAGGCAATTAGCAGCCCAGCTGAGCTAATCCCCCGCCTTCGAGGCCAACACAAACAGGCCCAGGCCGGGTGCACACTCGCCTCCCTGTTTGCTGAGGGGCCCGGTGGTCCGCCAAGAACAACACCAATAACCCAGGGCCTACTCTAGGTTAAGAGCAGGACCGGGGCTCACTGAAGAGCTGACAGGGCCGATAGAGCATACTCTGGCCAGGGGCCCTGGCTGCCCCAGAAAGAAAGCCACTGTTCCCAAGCCCTGGGCCAGGCGGGAAGAGGAAGCTGGACACAAGGAGCCATGTATTCTGATTCGGCACACACTCCCATCCCCACCCATGCCACCTGTGAGGGAGAAGGCCCAACTCAGGCCTGCTCCTCCTTGGCCAGCCCAATAACTAAGGCCACAAGCGACTGGACCCTCTGGTCAGGGGCCAAGGATGTAGGCTCCATGCTGGTCATGGGAGCCAAGAGGTAATTCAGACCTGGCCCCTGCCCTCAAGGAGCTCACAATCTAATGAGGAAATCAACTATGCAGCACCCCGGAACAAGGCCAGCATCTAGCCCCATCAACACCTTCTAGTACTGGCAAGGATAAGGCAGAACCCCAAAAACAGAGCAGGCAAGAGGGACCCAGGAGAAGAAAAAATGAAAGTGACTGTGCCAAGGGAGGCGGAGGGGACCCAGGACAAGCTCTGCCAAACTGCTCCTAGACCAGGAAGTGGCTCTCTCAGGCACTCAGCAATGACAGGGCCAGCCTCAGGGGCACACAAGGCCTTAACTCCAGGCCAGCGCCACTTTCATCATCCCTAGGATTGGGGATGCCTTCTTATTAAGCCAAACCCTCTACTCTCATCGGTTCCTAACCTACTGAGACCCCACTTCTCCTCCTCCTCACAGACCTCCTGCCAGGGACAAAGGCCATAAATGGACTTAAAAGAACTACTGCACCCTGGGAGCTTCTACTTGGGAAAGCAACAGCTACAGCCTCCCCGGTGGGCAGGTCCCCTCAGGACACGGTGCTGGATCATCAGTGCTGGATCAACACCACCACTTCTTACAGAGTACTACATCAACTGTGGGTGAGGCCACAATAAAACTACTTACCAGCATCATTTTATGTCATGGAACGAGGAAATAGATGGACATAAATATTTCCCACTAGACAAGCCAACTTCAAGGCAGGTACATGCTTTATCTAACCTTTAGGGATGAGACTGAAGCCCACAGAAAAGAAACTTGCCTAAGGACACAGCCCAGGGCTTCAGGCTTCTGGTCATGGTACAGTGTGTCATGTCACCAGGGTCCCTCCCCAGTCCCTTAAGCCTTTCCATTTTCCTCACCCACTGCTGGCCTAAACCTGCCTTTGATGCTTCCTGGTTGGAGGGCCACAGAGCATTAAGCCCACACCCTCCCCTTGAAGAGGCATCCTCCGTCCCTGGCTGGGCCAGGCTGGATCCTGTCACTCTGCTGGGGATCTACACACTGTTCTGCAGACATCTTTCTCTTTAGAGCAGAGAGGGAGGGAGGCTGGAGTCTCACTGCTGGGCTAATAAAGCCATAGCAGGAAACAGCAGCCCTCCCCATCCCCCTGCCCAGCTCTGTGGCAGATGACTTCAAGCCCAGCTCCAAAGCTGCCAGATGGGCTGACAGGTTCCTGCCCACAACCAGAAGGGGCTGACAACCCACAGTCCCAACCCCTTTTGGGCTGTTGCACACCTGGCTCTAGAACATCTAGACCAAGGTATAGAGGAGATGAGTCCTTCCTCCTCCAGTTCAGCCAAATAGGGGGATATTTTTCAAAAATATCTTTTACTAGGAAACTGAAGGAAAACAAACAGATCATAAGCACACAAAAACAAGCAAATTCCTAAGCAGGACTTTAACCAACTCCTAACCAGAGCCTCTAGATGCCGCTCTCCCTTCCTTCTCAGGAAGCCTCATTTAGCCTCCACTGCTGGCAGCCCATGTAACCTGAAGCAAGTCAGTAAACTCCCCACTCATCTGTAAGGCAGAGATGGAGACAACACAGGCCAGGACTGGACGTGATCTGATCTCCGGGTCTAATCTAAAGTCCCTGCTTTACACAGCATTCCTGCCCCAGCTCTACACCATTCTGGTTGTGGGAAGACCAAGTGAGACGCTGATGGGGAAGTGCTCTGCAGACGGGGAAGGGGAAGGGCTGTCAGATGCTGATAGTAATCACAGGCCTGTGCCTGGCTTGCTCTTTAAAAGTGAGGGGCCAGGGGCTGGGGTTAAAGCTCAGTGGTAGAGCGCTTGCCTCACACATGTGAGGCCCTGGGTTCAATCCTCAGTATCACATAAAAATAAATAAAATATATTTTAAAAAAATAAAAGTGAGGAGCCAGGCATGGCAGCACACACCTATAATCCCAGAGACTCCAGAGGTGGAGGCAAGACTCAGCTACATAGTAAGACCTTCGGCAACTTAGCAAGACTGTATCAAAAGTAAAAATATTTAAGCTATGCACAGTGGCACACACCTGTAATCTCAGCAGCTCAGAAGGCTGAGGCAGGAGGATCGCAAGTTCAAAGCCAGACTCAGCAAAAGTGAGGCGCTAAGCAAATTTGTGTGTATCATGCTGGGGATCCAACCCTGTCTCTAAATAAAATACAAAAAAGCACTGGGGATGTAGCTCAGTAGTTGAGTGCCCCTGAGTTCAATCCCCAGTACCCACCTCCCCAAAAAAAAAAGAAAGAGTTGGCAATGTACATCAGTAGTAAAGTGCCCCTCAGTTTAATCCCCAGTACCAAAAACATTTAAAAATTTAAAGTGAGGTGTGGCACAGTGGTACACGCCTGTAATCCCAGCGGCTCGGGAGGCTGACACAGAAGAGTTCAAAGCCAGCCTCAGCAACAGTGAGGCCCTAAACAACTCAGCGAGATTCTGTCTCTAAATAAAATACAACACAGAGCTGGGGTTGTGGCTCAGCAGTAGAGCACTCGCCTAGTACATGAGGTCCTGGGTTCAATCCTCAGCACCACATAAAAATGAATAAATAAGTAAAATAAAGGTATAAAAATAAAATACAACATAAAGCTGGGGGTGTGGCTCAATGGTTGAGTGCCCGAGTTCAATCCGTGGTACCTAAATAAATAGACAAGGGGAAGTGTGTGTGTTGAGATGTGAGGGATGACATTGTAGGTTCCTGGGGCAGCAGGTTTAGCTGACACCAGGATTTGCTGGGTCTCTCTTCTCCTTGGAATCTTCCAATCCCTCCTTCTCCCTCCTTCCATCAACCCTTGTGGCCTGGGCCTCCTCCCCCATCCCTTCTTGGACAGCGCCTGGAGCCACCTGGGAAGCTTCAGGAATGGCTGATGGTTATCACAGCCAGGACAGGGCGAGTGGCTGCCCCTCTGATTCATCATGGTCCTGGAGTGGATCCAGAAAAATGACCAAGAGGATATGTGGCTGCTGCTATGAATTCAGGCCACTTCAATCCGGGAAGAGGGAGGCTGAGATGGGGGCAGCTCAGCCATTCAAATCAGATGTGAAAGAGGAGAGGGGGCTTTAGAATTGCTCTTCCAAAGAACAGTCATCGAAAGGCAGAAGCCTGAGAGCTAAAGTTGCACAGATCTAGGTGTGAACCCCTTTCTAGCCCCTCCATGGCTGGTGGCCTCAGATAAGTTAACCCTCATGAGTGTCAGCCTCCCCTTCTACACCATCTCAAAGGACTATGTGAGAAACAGACCATAATGGAGGGAGATACCAGAGCTCCCTCTCCTGTTCCCTGCACTGCAGACCTAGGCCATGCACTCCCCACCCCTGAGAAGTTACCAAGATTTTCAATACAGCACTCCACACACATGAACCCCAACCTTCTCCTCCAAGGACCTAGGATATTCTCAACATGGCATGTGATTCCTGGTCCTCAAGCTACTCAGAAGCCCAAATTCAACTAAGTAGGCCTCAGTTTGATAGGAAGAACCCAGCAGAGAGAGGGAAATAAGTGACTCTCCCCCAGCAGTCCTCAAAAGAACCGCATACAGTTCACTCAGCAGAAGCATTGTTTAAGGCTCCCAACCTTTAACCTACCTTCCCTCCTCTAGACACAAAACCCTCACCTTGTGCATTCTGACATTTCAGAATAACTCTATGACTAAAACCAAATCAACAGTGTTTTGTTGTTGAAGTTTTGTGTGTGTGGTGCTGGAGATCCAACCCAGGGCCTTGCTCATGGGAGACAAGAGCCACAGAGCCAACTCCCCCGCAGAAAGCAATAGTGATTCTAAAATAAGCATTTTAAACAGTACTCACTTTCTCTCCCTTGGCTATGCTATTACTCTCCCAAGGTAAGTTCAGTGGTTAAAAGCTCAGGAGTCAAATAATCTAGACTTCACCACCTCCTCGCTGTGTGTACCTTGGGCAAGTCATTTAACCTATTTTCTCAACCATACACTGGGAAAGAAAAGAGCAGCCATCTCAGAGCCATGTGAAGATAAAGTGTACGAAGCACTTAACACACTGCCTGTCATGTGCTAGAGCTTGGTCATCAGGTATGACAATGCTGAACAGTAATGTTCCTGCTTCTCCCCAGATCCCAAGAACCCTGTGCCAGCAGGTACTTGAAGTGAGGTCCCCAGACTTGAGTTGGGCAGAGCACATACTTCACAACAAAAAGGGCTAGTAGTATCCTTTTAAAGACCTGCACTTCCCCAAGTTACATTTACATGTCACATTGTCACATGCTATTGCTTACATGTTCAAATCTCTCCCAAATTGTGAGCTTCTTCAGCTTTGAACTGAAGTTTTGAACTTCTACTTCACATTGTGCAGGGTGGGGGGGGGGCAGTGCTACATAAAGGACAAATGAACTGAGGCATGCATGGACAGGTACAACATAGACTGACTCCCTGATGGGAGGCAGCACAAGAAGGGACTCTGATCCTTTATAAAGTTCCCAAAATGCTACATTCTATATCCATTCCTCTGGGCCCCTCCTCCAGAACAAAGGAGTCCGGGAAATGGACGAGGCCATCTGCACTGGCTACCCCCAGGTGTCAGGACCGAAAATTCCCCTTTCAGGGCCCCAGAGAAGAGCCTTGGCCTGGGTGTTTGACCCCTGGCCCCTGCACAAGGCCTCCCTGGAGGGCCAGCTCACACAGCTTTGTTATAATTGATGCCCTGGACGGCCATCTGACCCACTGTCTCCTGGTCTCATCTCCAAGTTCCTGAAGTCTCAGCCAAAGACAACAGTGTGGGCTCGTTTCTTTGGGGCCCAGAGTGGAAGGCTCCCCAGCACCTGGGAGCAGCTGGACACTGGAACTCAAGGACTCATCACGGCTGGTCTCCCTGTCCTGTGCCAAGTGCATCTATAAACAAGCCCTCTCAGTGGCTCCCTACAGCTGCTCCCTAAGGGTGGAACCAGGCTAGAATCAGGGCAGCCCACAGCCAGTGGAGCGTGGCCTGAAAGGTGGTCCCTGGGTAGAGTCAGACTTTGCACTGCTGGCTTTGTGCCCAGAGTCTTGGATGGATTCACCAATGCCCAGGGCTGTTGCCTTGTACCAAGCTGCTGGAACCCCAAGAGCCATGGGATGTGTGTCACACTGCTGTAGGTCCCACTGTGTTACAAGCTGGTGGGGAGCATGAGCCTGCTGGAGATGCCTGGATGCTGGGCTGTTGTGCGTGATCCTGTTTGCTATAAAACAGCCAGACATTCCTAGGACCTGGAATCACGCCGAGGCCAGGGAACTAGCCTTCCCAGCCATATATCTCCAGGCGGGGGACAGGCCTGAGACATCTGAGATAATAAAGACATGATTGTCTCAGTCCTGGGGCTTGTCTCCCCTTTGTCTCAGGACTCAACAGCCAGCAAGAAGTTGAAAGACATCCTCCCCCTTCTCCTGGGAAAGTACAAATTCATCAGCTTCTATAGCCCCTGGGGTGAGTGTCCCAAGAACCATGCCCAGGCTGAGCCTCCTGCTCTCAGTTCATCAGAGCAAAAGGTAGTCCAGGGCCCACCCATTGGCAGTAAATGGATTCACAGACAAACAGAGGCAGTGCACACTCACAACACACCATTTTCTGCACACACCTCTAGTTCTCACCACCCCTACTACACAGGAACTATTTAATTTTAGGGATGCAGAAATTTAGGAAAATTAATGGACTTTTCCCAAGTCACACCTATTATTAGATGGCACAGATGGGTCAGAAACCTACATCTGTTTTACTCCAAAACCTGTAATTTCTGAGGTATTTTCAACATTTTTCAACATTCCTTCCTCCACCTTCAGTTTTTCATCCCTTTAACATCTGAAAGGAAAAATGCATGTAAGGGAGGCAAAACCCAGACTCCTTAATCTGGAAGCCAAAGCAGCAGCTGCCAGCTGGTCCTCCCTGAGTCATTTCTACCTCTCTCTGACCAGGCAATAACAGAGCCTGCCACTAGGGTGTGTGGCTCCACGGAGGGAACACAGGGACATGAGAGGGGCTAAGGATGGACCTGGTCCACACTTTGTGAAGTAGTGGAAAGTTGGTCCTGGCCTTAGCCTCAGAACCCACTGGCTTGAAACAGAGCACCCCAACACCAAAGCAGAGGGAGCACCGACTCAATCAGACTTGGTCTACCTGGAGAGATCTTGTGCAAGCTCAATTCCAAATCAGTTTTTTCATTTATAAAATAAACCACCTGTTCTACTGGCCTCATGGGTCTTTATGAAAATGAACATGAATGCATTTCATCACAGCTTTATAAATAGATGGTATTCTGGCCCACGTGTGCTTTCCCCTGTTGGTTTCTTTGGCATTCCTGACACCTCCTTCTCCCTGCCTTTCTTCTCTTTAAACATGTGAAAGTACTACGTGCTCAACACCATGCTGGATATAGAAAAAGGCTCCAACACTGGTGAAGAAAAGACAATAGACATAATAATCATCAGGCACTAGAAGCCCGGAGCTGGCTGCAGGGCCAGATCTGCAAGGCACGGACACCGCAGGCCCATGCACTTTTGCCTGAACTTCAGGCTGGCAGCAGAGTCCAGTGTGTTGGCTTCCCCAGCTCAGGTTGTTCATTATAGGACCTCATGCTCTTTCCAAGCTACTTCCTTCCTGGCCCAGGATCCTACCAGACCTCTCCTAACTCACCTGACCTGCTTTTTCCATCCTCTACTCACTTGCCTATGCAAACTAGGGTGCTTCCACTCTTGGATCCACAACTGTTCTTGGGAGCAAGAGAAAGTTGACAGAAACCAAGCTGTAGGAAATCTTCCTAAACGGCCCAAGAAAAAGCGAACATTCCCCTTTCTGGCCATCTTGGCTGAGAACCATGAGAGAATGTGAAGGTCATCTGGTCTAATGGTCCCAGCACATCCCTGAAGATGTGCTGTCTGCCTGCACACATTCCAACCAACCCCAACTTCTTCACAGCTTGGAAACAAACCACTTACCTCTAAACCCCAACCCTCACGTGGCCATTTCACTATTCCATAACAACACAAATTTGATGCTTCTTATAGGGGCAGAACACATCTGTCTATACCAGACAATGTCTTGGTCTGCAAGCTTCCCAAAGACAGAGTCTGCACCAAGGCTTAATCATGACCCAATTCTTTAAAGTTAAAAAATCTGAGCCAGGCATGGTGATGTATCCCTGAAATCTCAGCTACCCAAGAAGCGGGGGCAGGAGGATCACAAGTTCAAGGCCAGTCTGGGAGATCTGGCAAGATATTGTCTCAAAATAAAATAAACAGGGCTGGGAGTATAACTCAGTGGTAGAGGGCTTGCCTAGCATGAGCTAGACCATGGGTTCCACCCCCAACTCCGCATATACATATATACACAAACAGTTTTAAAAAAAGAGACTAAAGACTGATCTTGGCTGAAGGTAACCTGAAAGGCAATTTCATGAGAATTAAGAAGACTGGTGTCTAAGGAACTGGCAGCAATTATTTGAGAAACGGAAAGGAAGATGATTGGTTTTGCAAGATAGTGGGCTTCTCAGAAATGGAAGTACAGGCTGCAGGTAGAGGATGATGAGACTCTGTGGGCTCCTTTTTCAGCTGTTGTGGAGTCTGTACTCTCCTTTCAGGGGCAATAAAAAAAAGACTCAGAGATCTTGCTAAGTCCCAGGTACATGAGTAGCCAGACTTTTCTTGCTATTTCTCTGCCACCTAGTGGCTGCTTTGGGTCATTACATGTCCACCTCAAGGCCTTCAGTATCTCTGAAATGATGGCACCATTTAGATAGCCAGCAGGCTGGTGGGTGCTTGACCTATATGATTGCTACTGTTCAGGACACCACAAGATAGGCATGAATTCCTTTTTTAAAAAAAGGAAAAACTAAGGCTTACACAAGTCACTTATCCCAGGCTTCAGGGTCAGTAGACATGTGACATCAAAGTGCATCCTCAAGTCACTGTGCACTCTTGAGCAAAAGGTGACCCCAAAACTAAGGCAACTTCATTCCTTCCACAAACCCCTACATGCCCTGAGTTCCTCACAGCTAGCTACCAGCCTGGTCAAGCAGATGGCACCACAGCCTTCCTGGCAATACATGTTTCTCCGTTCTGTTCCCCTTTCTGAAAAATGCAAGGCCACACAAAATGGGTACTTGAATGTTTGTTGGAACATTATCAATCATCAAAGAGTGGCTGGGGTGTGACTCAGTGGTAGAGTGCTTGCCTAGCATGAATGAGGCCCTGAGATCACTTCTCAGCAGCACAAAATAATTATAATAATAATAAATGTGACATACCACACAACAGAATGCCAGTTAGCCACAAAAAGGAATGAAGTAATGATACATGATACAATAAGGATGACCCTTGAAAACATATGCTAAGTGAAACAAGTCAGACACAAAAGACCATATAATATACAATTCCATTTAAATGAAATGACCAGCAAGGGCAAAGCCAGAGACAGAATGTAAATCAGCAATTGTTTAGGTCTGAAGGGATGTGGAGGCTTTAGGGGCGACAGCTGAAGAATACAGGGTTTTTTTTCCTGAAGTTAAAAAAAATATTCTAAAGTTTTTTTGTGGTGATAGTTTCACAACTCTGAATAGAATGCATACTACATGAGTCATATCTCAGTGAAGCTATTATACCCACCCCACCCAAAGTGATAGGTTGATCTAAATCACCTCGAAAGCCCCTTCCAGCTGCCTTTTTAGCTGACAGTCACCTATCATGTCATTCCCAGCATCAATATCTTAGTCTGAATGGACACAAACTGATGCCAACACCAGTCCCATCAAGGTTAACTTAATTGCTCCATGGCCTCCCTTCACCTGTCTACCCACAAGAGGCGCATGCCCTCTCTTCTTACCTTAAGGAACCCAAACCTCAGACACGTACCCACGGTCTCCGGGAAAGAAAAGCAGGGCACATCTCTAAATCTAAATTTCCTGTAAAATGGTTATAAATAAGCTTCCATCACTGTTACGGACACACCATGCCTCACTCAGAGGTAATGGCCAATAGGCCAGGCCCACTGAGACAGACATTAGAAACACAGTCTCTGCTCTGAGCCTGCTGAAGAGCTCTCTTCTTAATTTCTACCTGACAGTCCCAAATCACTAGCACCTTCAGTCTTCCAGGCACTTGGGGTATAGTATAATGGCCCATAAGCTCAGGAGGGAAACTCCCCTATGTCTGCTCAGTTCCTGTTTTCCTATTATGTGTTGCAGACTAAGTTCAGCTACTCTTCACTAGCAAGAACTGTTCATCTGATACAAAACAGCAAGCACCTGCCAGGCATAGTGGCACACGACTATAATCCTGTAATTTGGGAGGCTGAGGTAGGAGGATCACAAGTTCAAGGCCAGCCTCAACAACTTAGCGAGACCCTGTCTCAAAATAAAAAAAATGGCTGGGGATGTAGCTCAGTGGTTAAGTGCCCCGGGGTTCAATCCCCAATACAAAATGGGGAGAGGGGGGCTTCTGTTGCATACCTACTTCCTAAACTGTGTATAAGATCCAGGTTGGTTCTGCCACTAAATGAGCTTTGTATGCCTTTGAGCAAGTAGCTTCCCTTCTCCCTGTGTAAAATAAGGGACTGAAGATAATCCTGACTCTCTCCTCAACATATAAAACCTTCCTCTAAAACTTGTTTGTCACTAATACTGATTTGTTTAAAAAACAAACTTAAATAGGCAGGAAAGACACCTGAATAAGAAAGTAGGGGGTCAGACTGGGCACCTGCCAAACTCTGAGCCACATCAGGTTTCCTCTTTCTACAGGACTAAGCAGGGATTTGTTGCCCTGGCTTGGGTGGGGAGAGAGGTAGAGGGGGATGACACATGCCCCGACTTTTTGAGGACTTTAAGTATGTCTAAGACTGTAAACATTCTAGCTCTTCAAAATACTTACAGTTCTATGATACATATAAAACCTAGACTTTTGAAGACTTCCAAGGACATCCTTTCTCAAATCCCAGAAGTCTAAGGATTCAGAGATAAACAGTGGAGTCCCTACTCTGATTTCTCCTCAGCACTTAACACAATCTCTGACATGCCTTACACTTCACTCATGTGCCTGACACCCTCAACAAGAATATAAACTCCAAAAGAGAAAAGAATGTTGTCTTGTCACCCACCTCACAGTGAATACAGTATTCTAAAAACTCTACTGACAATCAGAGGTATTCCCAAAGTCAGCTCGAGCCACCCTTGATGGGATAAGCCACACTTTGTTTTTTCTTTTTATTATCATTATTCCCAGAGGGGCATCAGATCTACTATAGCACCAGGGACCAACACCATTAGCTCCTCTGAGAGCTCCATGAGCCAGAAGTGCATTGGTTACCATTCTTCCACCCCACAGATGGTAACCCTTGATTACCCCACATTTTAGAGCCCCCATTGAAACAGAGTAGGGTCAAGCTGCCATAAAGATCACAGGTGTAAACACAAAAGAGGCCTGGCGTTTAGTCACCAAATAGCTGTGCTAACCTAAGCAAACTGTTGTCTGTCCTAGAGCCCACACCTTTCGTTATTTTAAAACGTAATGGATTCGGAGCCCTAGCTTGCCCACCTCAGAGACTGTGGGAACACATTAAAAGGAAGTCAAACACTGTACAAATAGAAAATCTTGGTTGCCGTTTTTAGGGAAGAAATGGGCAACAACACATCTTAGCACGAGCTGGGTCTTACCCAAGGGACTTGAGGGTCCAGAAATGCTACTGGGACTGCTCGGCAGATTTTTACACTGCATTCCCCACCCGCAGACACTGCTAAGTGTGATCTCCAGGGAGGGTTCGGTTCAAATGAATCTGCCATTCAGGGCATCTTTAAAGTCCCTCGACTCTTCAGAAGCAAGTTTCCCTCAAGGTAATCACAAAACAGCTTAGAGCCAAATATGGCTCTAAGCACCTTACCAATGTGAACTCACTGAATCCTCATAAAAGCCCTATGAAGTAGGTACTGTGACAAGGAAGACATCAAATTTCATATAGCTGGAACAACCTGGGCAGTGTGGCTCTACGCCCACGTTCCCACTCACTACTCTATATTGCCTCCTGTCAAATGGACTCAATACAGACCAGCCACCCTGTGACGCCACAGTCAATCACAGTAAGTGACTGACCAACTAATGTTATAAAAGTGGACATTCGGGGCTGGGATTGTGGCTCAGTGGTAGAGTGCTCGCCTCGCATGCATGAGGCACTCGGTTCAATCCTCAGTACCACATAAATGTAAAATAAAGTGGATGTTCTTCTATGTGAAAAAGTCTTTCACAAAGTTTTGACTATCTGCCCTTTCATCTGAGTGTTCACTGAAGCGGAGTAAGAGGAGAGAACACCACATTACCCTAATCTTCATGACAATTCTGCAAAAGGTCAGCAGGTATTACTGGTTCAGTTTTAGAGACAGGCAAATCAAGCCTCAAAAGCCAAAGTTCTTTGCTCAAACCAGTTAGTTTAAAAGAAGCTAAAGCCGGGCACAGTGGCGCACACTGTAATCTCAGCAGCTTGGGAGGCTGACAGGAGAATTGCGAGTTCAAAGCCAACCTCAGCAACTGCGAGACGCTAAGCAACTCAGTGAGACCCTGTCTCTAAAAAAAATACAAAATAGAGCTGGAGATGTGGTTCAGTGATCAAGTGCCCCTGAGTTCAATCCCTGGTACCCTTAAAAAAAAAAAAAGCCAAGTTCAAATTCAGGTCTCCTACTCTGAAATGTGTATACTACTATTTCGCTTTAAAATTAAAAAGTTCTACACAAAATCTACACTAGAACGATTCCTGAAACAGAAACAAAAGCAGCAAATTTGCTACCTAATTTTGCAAGAATTATAAAAGTATCTAACTTCACCAATGAGTTGTATTTATGCTTGGATCCTACCAGTATTCCCAGAAGACAAAGTAATCCATAAGATAGGGAAATATCATGTCCACCACTGTTAAGAAGCCATATTGTACCTCCCAGCAAAACCTAAGTCAGCTTTTAGTGGACACTGCAAAAATTAAGCACTACACAATAAACCAAACCTAGAATCTCTCAAGTGTATCCATAAAAAGTCTAAACTCAGGACTGGGGATGTAGCTCAGTGCTAGAGCACATACTTAGCATGCATGAGGTACTGGGTTCAAATCCAAGGCCAAAAAAAACCTCCCTAAATTCACTGAAGAAGATCTTAAAATGGATAATAATCAAGATTCCTAAGGACAGTCTGGTGTGGTAGCACATGCCTATAATCCTCACAACTTGGGAGGCTGAGGCAGAAGGATCACAAGTTTGAGGCCAGCCTTAGCAACTTAGCAAAGCCCTAAGCAACTTAGCAAGATCCTGTCTCAAGATAAATAATTAAAATGGGGGAAGGGGGCTTGAGAATGTGGCTCAATGGTAAAGCACTCCCAGGTTTGATCTCTGGTACAAAAAAACGGAGGACTGGGGTTGTAGTTCAGTGGCAGAGCACCTGCCTCACACGTGTTGAGGCACTGGATTCAATCCTCAACACCACATAAATAAATAGATAGACTAAGTCTCCTAAAAACTCAAAAGTCTACTTGTATATTTACTACACCAATACCAACTGTATACATTTTTTATTAGCTACCTATTATTAGCTGGCAAAAAATATTCTTATAGCTATAAGAAGCTAGAGAAGCACCTGATCCTGTATAGGTAGTGTTCGACGATTCTCCTGGCAGTGCCTCAGAGGCCCCCAAAGGGAGCATACATGCATGCCCAGGACTTGAACCCAGGAGGCAGTGGTAGGAGCAAACCCGCTGGGCCCAAATCAACACAGCAGCTATTCATGACACCTTCTGTTTCTACAACAGGGTTCTATGTAAGATTTGTTGGAGTGGTGGATGAGGGGTCTATTACTAAAATACATATACCAAACAAGAACAGAAAACATAGGGCCCAAAGGAGTGCAGCAACTTGCCCAAGGCAATTCTAATGCCCCAATTAGAACCTGTGTCTCTAACTCCCAATCCAGGGCTTTTTCAAGTAGTATTATAACTATCATGGGGAAAATGAAGAAATAACATCAAACATCTTAATACAAGTTAACAGCAAAAATAGGCTCAACTAGTCACATATTAATTTACCAGGGTTCAAGGTCCCTAGGGGCTAAGGAAAGAGTGGTCTTGGAATAAACTGACAACCAAGACAAAGAAGTTTTATAACAGCAACAGAGATAAATGCAAACACAGCCTCCTTTGGTGAAATGGATGAGGTCATTCACACGAGAGGCCAATGAAGAACTCACAGGTGCTGCCCACCCTCCACAAGTTGCCAAAGGATGCATCTAACTCCATAACACCTCAATACCAACAGGACCGTGAAATTCTAAAGTAACAGGAAAAAAAAAAAAAAAAAAAAGGGCAGTCCTTTCAGAAGTACATACTTCAGAATCAAGCCCACAATCCCTCTCCATCAAACCAGGCAGACCTTGTGACACTTCACAAAGGGCTAAGATACAGGCATCAGGGCCCATGATAGGTCTAAAGCTCCAGACATATTTCCTGTGGTTAGAGTTGAGACATAATATAAAGCGAGGGAGGAGGACATACTCTCACATTCTCACATGAAGACTTTAAGCAACAGGCTAGGGGTCCCCTTAACTCCCCCAGCAGCCCAAGAACCCAAAGTTAACCGGGTTTTCTGATCCTGGTTTGCCATGAGTAAAAAATGATGATGGAAGTAATGACAACTACTGTTGATCCCATTTACAGATGGTACCTACAACTCTCAAAGTATAGCTATTTCCATCTCAAAGAAGGCAAGCCTCTAAATATGTAAGTTACTTGCCTAAAGGCAGAGATCAAATGACAGAGCCACTCAAATTCAAAGCCTACACGAGCACTTTGTAAAGCATCACAATGCCAGTTGTCTAGCTTAAGTTTTGCCATCTGACAAAGAATGGCAAAAAGAACACCATCTATTCCTGTCTCCCTTACAGGCTGTGTTTATGAGTTTACTACCCAAACTCAAAACTGCCCGAGGTCCCCTCACTGTTGAGCAGCAGATACAGCTAGAGCCCCAGCACAGCATTAGAGGTACTGGGTTTAAATCCAAGCCAACAGAAGGGAGACACATTTTAGAGGCAGCTTCCCATCCCCTGGCCTACGGTACTCAGCCAGGTCCAGTTTTCTCATCAAAAACCTGCTCTGTCAACTCACAGGGCTGCTATAATGAAACCAAGGGCAGCGAGGCACAGACTCTAGAGGCAGACTACCCAAATTCAACTTCCAGATCCCTCGCTCAGCTCTGAAGCCACATCTGAAAAATGGGGTTGCTATGAGGATTAATTCACAAAAGGGCTTAGGAGCACAGAATAAACACTCCAATGTTCTTATTCTAAAAGACCAAATGACACAATGGACAAGGTGCCTCAAGATCCTCTAAGTCCTGCAAGGGAAAAGGATGTCATTCTCTCATGCTATAACTGATTTCAAAGCCTGTTTCTCCAAAACGCTGCTTCCCAATCAACCTACCCTTGTACTGGAAGCCTTTTCTAGGATTTTACTTGCCCCGGCTACCATGAGATACTTGAGCTATAATTTCAGCTTTGTAATTAGTCACAAACACTTCATTTCCTCACAATAAGTAATAGTCAAGCCCATGGGGTTTCAGAATAAGAAAGATCTGCATTCTAACTTGATTGGAGATACTAAGCACACAGTTGGTCTGACCTTCAGAGATTTATTCCCCTGACACCCAGGAGTCCCAAAAAGACATGAGCAATTTTGAAGGGGAAGCATATAGAACTCTTGGGAAGTAATGCATTGTGCACATGAAGGCACCACCTATGAACCAAAAAGCACCCTCACTAGACACCAAATCTGCCACACCCTGACCATGAAATTAGAGAGCTTGAGAGAATGTCATCTCTGTGTCTTCTTCTTTTATATATATATACACATATATATATGTATGTGTGTGTGTATATACATATATATGTATATATAATATATATATATTAGTTGTAGTTGGACACAATACCTTTATTTTATTTATTTTTATGTGGTGCTGAGGATCGAATCCAGGGCCTCGCACATGCTAAGCAAGCGCTCTACTGCTGAGCCACAACCCCAGCCCCATCTCTGTCTTCTTAAAGAGAAGGTAAACTGCCTTGAGCTGAGACAGTCTACCTCTCAAAAACGCTAAATCTGCACTCCTATAGCAAATCAGAGAAAACACAAAATCCCTTACACACTCCCATGTGCACATCCAAATGCCATCAGTCCATACTTTACCCATGACCTAAACTCCTCCTACCACAATGCAAATCTGGTATCTGCTAATATTTGCATAGCACCTCTGTGTTCACAAAAAAACTTTCACAGATATGATCTCATTTCACCCTTTCAGCCTTGAGATGTAGATATTGCCATTATTCCTGATTTACTGATGTAGCTTAGGGACATTCAGAGACTTTTCCAAAATTACACAGTAAAGGCAGAGTCAAGGCTTTGGGCAATTATTTCCCTAGGGTAGACACTACCTTGAATTTTAGAGTTGGATTACCTATGAATTCCCAGGCTGACTCCTAACAGTCTCTCTTGAATAATTCAATAGTCTCTCCAGTTCACCGAGGTACTGTACCAATCTCTATTATTTTATGCCATAAATCAAGACTCCATAAGAAAATGGTTTAGGTAGAGGGTGCCATGGATCCAACCACCAAAGTTTTAACAAATTCACCACTAGGTGGAGCTAATCTCAACCACGCAAAATGCTCATGGGTTAGCTCATGGGAAAAACAACAAAAAAGGCCAGAGTTAAAATTAGCTGGATAAAAGAAGCAAGAAACAGCCTGGTACTGGGACAAGCTTTCCCACTCTCATGAGGCTATGCTACAAAACCCATGATCAGAGAGTTAGAATTTTCAGTTCAAGGCTCACAGCTCAATCACTGAGTATTTAGAAACCCACAAAGGCACACCCTCTCCAGTTCCTGCCTCTGAGAAGATGTTTTCTTGTGACTGCCTCAATTTACAAATAAGCCATAAATCAAGACACAGAAACTAAGACTTTATGCAGTCAAATGTTAATCCATTACTATCAAACTAATCCACGAATGCAGCAGCTACTTGTTTAATCATTCAGTCTTAAAATTCAAACCATCTGAAACTAGATATGCACTGATACAAATGAGAGCCATATTAACACTATCCTGCCCAAAGGTCTCACAAATAATGGGGTGGGGGTGGCATCTTAGAAAGGAATAAACTCTTTTTTGTTTGTTTGTTTGTTTGAATATTTATTTTTTAGTTCTCGGTGGACACAACATCATTGTACGTGATGCTGAGGATCGAACCCGGGCCGCACGCATGCCAGGTGAGCGTGCTACCGCTTGAGCCACATCCCCAGCCCAATAAACTGTTTTTAAGTTAGCAAGAAATTTCCTTTCCCAAAAAATCCAATTTAGTTTGCCAGATAGTTTCAATTTCATTCATTTCTAGCACTAACTTGTACTATTTGGAATTTAATCCTCTATACACTCTGTGGACGAATTAAAATGTTTCTGAGTACAAAGAAAATCCATTTCCAGTAAAATTTGTCCAGTACAGGTGTCTTGAAATTAGTGGGGAAATATAGCCCTCTTCTACATTTTAGCTTTGAGTTGAAAACCTTAGCTGATCTTTACAGTTCAAATGCCTGCCCTCTCTCAAATGGCTGCTTACGTAATTTAATTACTTTGGAGTCTACCCCAAGTATCTTCAGTGCTATTTAGCCAATAAGATTATATGAGTGCCAGGTGCAGCAGTACACACACCTGTAACCCTAGATACTCAGGAGGCTGAGGCAGGTGGATCCCAGCCCAGGGAACATAGAAAGATCCTATCTCAAAATATAAAGGACCAGGGATATAGCTCTCAGTGGTAGAACACTTGTCTATTATGTGCAAGGCCCTGGGTTCAATCCCTAGTATCACCAATTAAAAAATAAGAATTTATATGACTATGAACCCACTTTCCGATTAAGGAATCAAGAACCAAATGCTTGTTTGGGACAAGTGTGGAAAACCTTATTCCTCAAATAAAGAGCAGCTCAGTGAAAGAGTGCTTAACTAGCATGAGATAGGCCCTGGATTCAATCCCAACACTGGGAAAAGAAAAGATAAACCTTTAAAGAATAATGTCCCCAAAATATTTTTTATAAAAATGTGATAACCAGACCCTATGTCCATAAAATGACTAAAATATAGGTCCAAGCATTATTTTCCTTTTTAAAGCAGGGCACAGTGGCAGCACAGGAAGCTGAAGCAGAAAGATGGCGAGTTCAAAGCCAGCCTCAGCAACTTAGCAAGACGCTGTCTCTAGATAAAATATTTAAAAAGGGTTGGGGGGACTGGAGTTACATGTAGCTCAGCAGTAGAGTGCTCACCTAACATGTGTGACACACTGGGTTCGATCCTCAGGACCACATAAAAGTAAATAAACAAAATAAAAGTGTTGTGTCCATCTACAACTAAAAAAATTTTAAAAGGTGAGGGTGGGGCTAGGGATGTGGCTCCATGGTTAAGTGCCCCTGGGTTCAATCCTTAGTACCTAAATAAATAAGTCATTGAAAAAAATGTCTGTAGGTGATATTCACCAAAACTGTTCTGTCACCAAAGTGTGCACTGGTCCCCAAACATAGCTAGCCAATATTATATGTAAGAAACTTTTAAAACTTCGACTGATCCCCAAGTTCCACCCCATACCTGTAAATTCAGCATCTCAAGGAATTTTTTTAACCTTCTGGTGTAACTGCTGACCAACCAGACACCTGACTTACCTTTGAGATCTGAACACTGACCAAGTGCAGTTATTTTACAGAACCTGCCAAAGGGAGTGCTGTGAGCATAGCCCCCACCGACTTCATCGCAGTGGAGGGAGGCCTGTTTAAACTGAAAGCGCCTCATCTCTACCCTCAGAGATTCACATTCACCGAGTTTTGCAGGGTCCAGGAAGCCTGGTGACTGAGAGGTGTCCACAGCTCACACTGAGAAAAACACTGCCACGGAGCAGAGAGCTGATTATGAGCCTGTACTCTATTTTAATAGGTTAGAAAATACTTACCTCTTTTTGAAAAATGTTTTTTAGTTGTAGATGGACACAATACATTTATTTATTTATGTTTATGTGGTGCTGAAGATCAAACCCAGGGCCTCACAATGCTAGGTGAGCGCTCTACCACTGATCCACAACCCCAGCCCCTTAGCTTACCTTTTATCTTGAAATATCTGTCACTTCTACTTCATGGTTGTCCATTTACAACTATGACACCACACTAAATTTAAGGCTTTCTTTACATTTTAATCCCACTAATCTGCAAAATGACCTTAAAACTCCTAATACACTCCTTTATTATACTTTTTCTGCAATATAAGGCTTCAATGACTCACTGGATATGCCTCTAAGTTTAATAGTTCTGTGAAAAATCTAATTCTAATGCCAAAATTACCTGAAGGCAGCCAGACAAGAAGTACAGAAAGATTCTAGGAGAAACTAAGTAAAGCAGGAAGGCAGTGCTCACATTTGAGTAGGACACAAAGATGCAGACCTAAGATGCAAACCTATACCTAGCAAGACAGCACCGAAATGGGAAGCCAGGAATGTAGGTTTTAAGCCACTATACAGCTGTGCAGTGACAGGCAAGTCACCTATATTTCCTCAACTTTCCTCCCATGTGTAAGATTAAGGGCTTATACTACCTATTTCCAATTCTGTGAATGTAGCATATAAACCAAAAAGCATTATAAAATTGTTCCACCACCCAGCTGCTCTTAGTGTATTCTAAATCCCACCACTTAAGTCCATTACAGAGTAACAACACCAAATATAAACTGTGCAAGGTACATACAAGGTATATAGAGTTGGTGCACAGGGCATCAACTCTAAGGCAGTACTCTTAGCCTCACAGTCAAAGTTGATTTGTGTATTTACTATGACAATTATAATACCAAATGGCAGCCAAATGTCTTGTTCTTAAAAAAAAAAAATCAGAATATTATCACAACACTTTCATAGAGACTTGGGACTTTTCCAATTGGCACAAAGGTTCCATGTGGGCTGGCAATGGCCCAGATACCCATTGGGGCTCCAGCTGACCACCACACTGCAGCACATGGAACACAATGCTCAGAGTACCCTATGGGATGGTAGGTGGAAGTCTTTATCTCTGCCTGCTTACATCTACACTGCTTGAAACTACCATTCTCCAAAGTCTCCAGTGGCCAATACAGAAAGTGCTCAATAAATAATGACAAATGAGTGTGTCATGGGTATGCACACACAGACAAGGCTTTGACTCTCTTGGAAGCAGTTTGAAGTGGGATGAAACCACATGGTTATTAAAGAAGATGCAGCTATCAAAACCACAAGGGAAAGAAAATTCCAACCAAAAGTCAGGAGATATTTATTTATTCTCTCCTATATTCTCAATGCCTTAAGCCCTTAAGAAAATAAAACTATTTACTGAATTTACAAATGAGTGTAGGAATAAGTGAGTGGCACTAACTTTAGCTTGGCTATGTGACACCATCTAGACAACAGAATATAAGAAACTGTAAATGTGTTTGACTTGGCCCTCTTTTGCCCACCATGAAGGTCCACTCAGGTAGACCTTGCTCTCTGAAGATAGTCTCCATAATGAGAAAGAGAGTCCAGCTGAGCCCAATCTGAAGCCTAGAGGCAAATCTGACTGTCCCAGAAGTGAGAAAAACAAGTGCTTACTGCAGTAAGCTTCTGTTCTGATGATTAATAATGCAGTATTATGGCAGCACCAGCTAATAAAATGGGGCTTTAAAAAAAAAGGTGGGGGAGGGAAGAAAGGTGGGAAAGGATAAGTACTGGGGACTAAAATGAAGCAAACTGTTATATACATTTATAAGTATGTCAAAATGAACCCCACTATTATGTATAACTACAATGCACTAAGGAAAACATTTTTAAATGTAAAAGAAAAAAAGCAAGAGAATATATTCAGATTCTGAAGTCTCTTTACTGTGGGTTTTCATTTAAAAAAAAAAAAGTGGGACCACTTTGGGTAAAAAGACTCAAAGCAATACTTAGGCAATAACATGTTGGTGAGGTCTTCAGTTGTTCTATGTAATTAAATCACCATTCTCTGAAGTTCAGTGAACATAGGGTAAGACTCACAGAGAACAAGGAAAGCTACAGTAAGAGTGATTTAAAGCCACTTTGCTGATAAAATTTATCAAGATACCCTAATCATGAAGAATCCAGCCCTTCCTTAAAGACAATGGAGCTGCTACTTCCAGGTGAGATGCTATCCCTTCCCTGTTACATAATTAACTCCTAATGTGGGTCAGCTGTGTCCAGCAGGGACTAAGTTTCAATCTTTCTTCAACAAAGCTGTGGTACACTATGTTTCTCAGCACCCAAAACACAAATAACCATTAATAACCTCAAAACTGGAGAAAGAAAAGGGGAAAATAATCCAAACTCAACAATGAAGAAAAGGGACATAGCACTATTATACTCATTCTATAGATAACAACTATAAGACACCACTGATTTAATATCAGTTCTTCAAAGCAAAAGGGGGCAGGGTGCACAATTTTAGACATACACAAATTGGAGGTCTTCTGACTATACTGTGAAAAAAAAGTCACTTCAGAATAAAAGACACATTGCAATGGTTCCACAATCCTTTCTTCCCCTTTAACAAACTACAGAGCCTACTTCCAAGATCTTCAGTAAAACACATTTTAGAACACCAGTGATATATATTCATGTTGTATCAGACTAAATACTGTAAATTTTGCTTCAAGCTAAGTCTGCAATAATCATTCACAATAATCCTTTTCCAACCTCTAAACCACACTCCCTGGGCAACATCACTTATCTACTATAAACAATTTGAACAATTTGTTGAGTCAATGAGAAAACAATATTTAAATAGAAAACCATGCCTCTTCATCTGCTCCGCTACCCATGTTCTTTTGATATGCAAAAGTCAAATTGTTCTTCATTACCCTTGTTCTGATGCATGCATAATTCATCAACTCAGCCATGTGACCTATGTACTTTACTTGACTCATTCATTCTTAACATCATGTATCCATCCAATGACTACTTTCAGAGCCATATCTTAGGTCCATCACTGCCCTCAATCAGGGGTACAGTAATAATTAAGGACCTACAAGTAAGGATACACATCTCTGCTCTCCAGGGTATCAAGTAAGATCCAGATACCTCTCCCTCGTATAGTAAACAATAAATATGATACATTGGTTTAAAACTGGTAAAGTTTAGATGCGCCTCTTCCTAACCCCTTCCCAAACAACCCTGCTTAATTCTAGCACAGTATGAAATCGTGGGAATTATGGCAAATATAACTCCCTACGGAGAACTATCAAACCGAAATATCAACCTTAAATGAATTAAGGTTTTAAGATTCTCATACAGGTCCATACAGAGCCCTTAGAGCAAATATACTATTCTTGCCATCTAAAGAAAATGCTTCAGAAGGATGAGATGTACTTGCCTGGCATGAGTAAAGTCCTGGGTTTGATACCTAACACTGGGGAGTGGGGAGATGGAAGGAAGAATCAATGACTCAGATTCACAATAATCTAAAATAAAATCTGAGAGTCACAGTTTGGGACAACAACCTAGGAGCACTGGTTCTCAAACTTAGCTGTACTTTAAAAATATTTGGAAATTTTTTAAAATTCTAATGCTCAAGCTGCACTCTAGTTAAGTTACTAGTCAAATTTGAGAACTACTAATGCAGATAACCTAGGGCAAACTGGCTTCTTTCCAATTAATGATTAGAGATGTGCTAACATTTCCTTCCAACAACACAGCAGTGAGCTTCCTGAACAGTTCTGCACTAAGAACTGATGCTTACCTATTCAGTGTAAGGAAAGTAGTTTCTGGGCTGCCTGTCAAACTTAGGGAAAAGGCACAAACCTGAACATACAGAGGGGAAAATATCTCAAAGTGAATGCCAGTAAAGAAACAAAAATAATAAAGCTTTAAAATCTTACTTCAAAATTTGATAGAATTTGGTGCTATGAAAGAGTCAAGTTCCCACTCCTAAATACCTGAAAAATAAGAGGCGGAGGGAAAATAACAACCCTCAGGCTGGCTTGTGAAGGGTTTTTGTTTGTTTAATACATCTGAAAAGAATGCATATACAAAGAATTGAGACAGGAAAAAGCATTGGTTCAACACTAATGAATCTACAAGTTTTAGGATTTGGGGAAGGTGGAAAAAGATTATCTAAACATTTTTAAAAACTGGAAACTGCAACCAAATAAGCTTGGAAAAAAAAAAAAAATCCCTATTAACACTTATGAAGAGTCTCCACAATCAAGACTCTTGCCATGATTTTCATTAAAGAATATCAGTGAGCTAGGGGGGCCTCATATGCAAAACAGAAATAAGGGGATTCCCAACTGGTCAATCCCCTTGTTGGTAAATGTTCTCCCACCCCATCCACCACCAGCTTCTTTATGAAGCAGGCCCACATCCTCAAACCTGAAAGGATGCCAATCATCCTGCAGGCATCTGTCTTCTAGCACCACCCCTCATAGTTCCTCTGTGTGTCAGGTCTTCAGCTGGGTTCTAGGACCACCACACAGTGAGTTGCAAATCTATGCTAAGTATATAAAACAATGACTGACAGGGGAAAAAAATGTTTTTTAATTACAAAACAAATTCATTTGGTGTATTTCAAAAGGTGCAATACTTTTCTTCATTTATCAATGAAAGAAGTTAGAAATGAACCCACCCACCCCCCCAAAAAAAAAAAAAAAAAAACAGCAAATGGCAAACAAATTTCCTTGAAAGTCACAGTCACATATAGAGTGCATCCTAGAAAAGAGGAGGGGCAAGACAGCTGCCACCCATTTTCATGAATTTCATCAAATACTGGATCTACTCAAGGGTGGAGAGAAAAGGCAACTTTCAAAAAGGAGTATATTATTAAACGAGGCATTTACTATACTCCTTCCTAAGAGCACCAGGTGGGGAACACATGTTCTAAACTAGATCTAGGAAGCGGAATGTGGAATCAATTTGTCCTCCTCTCCTAAGGGCTGTCCATCAGTTAATTTAAAAAAAAAAAAAAAAGACTAAAAAATAAACCCCACACACACTCCCCCCCCAACCAAAAGGGGGGGGGGGGGGGGGCAAAAGTGTCCCAGATTACTCATTACTCTCCAGGTTGGAACCAGGGAACGGCTTCAACAAATTAGTCTGTTACAAAGTCATCACAAGCATGCCTTGCTCTTAAACAAACAAACAACAACAACAAAAAAAAAGTGGTTTGGGTTTTTTTTTTTTGTTTTTTTTTTTTTTAAACAACAGAAACTAGTACTTATCACTTTCTGACAATACACAATTACTCAAAATTAACTAGTATGGCGGGGTGGGGGGGCATACCTATGGGCCTTGTCTCACATGAGTGCATGTGGGTAGGTGCAGGGCATTTGTCATTATTGCAGAAACGAATTTTAATTTTTAATCTTTAGTTTGATTTAAACATTGCTTTTAGTATGATGCCGACACCAGCTGTGCAGAAAGGACTCTGAAGAGATGTTCATAGCAGCACACACCTGCGGCTCTTCTTCGGTTCTGGAGGCTCCAGGGCAGCCAATATTGCTTCATCAAACACATTCTTTAGGCCTTTCTGAAAAGGGGTAGAAAGAAGAAATCGGCAGTCTGATTTTCAGTATAATAGAGTTGGAGTTCAAGTTTTCAAAACAGTCAAACCTTCAAGAGTGGGCAAATGAAGAAACATTAAGAACAACCCTGAATATCAACATCACAGTCTCACTTCACCAAGTTTTGTCCAGGCAGGGCACTGGAAGGATTCAGCAATGCCAGAGCAGAGGAACAAATACTCATGTGTAAGACAATGGTCCCTTCATACAAGTTTTTACAGACCAATGTATGTCACAAAAAGCAAACAAGCACATTTGCTCATTCAATGAGTTTTGTTAACGTGCCACTGAAACACTTCACACAGAAACAGGGCAGCAGCTCTGCATTCAAATGAAACAACTGGATGTGAAAAAGGACTGAGAGGCCACCCAGGCAGTGGCATCCTTACTGTATGGAAGGCACAGGCAAAGAGCACAGTTATGGCAGCTGCGTAGATATTCACTTTGAACTCCCTTTATCCCACCAATTAGAACCAAGGGGATTCAAGGAAGCAAAGAGATGGGTACCTGATACATCTGTAGTTAGAGCCAGTCAATGCAACAGGAATAAAGCTTCATCAGCCATTTATACAAACAATTGTATATTTTTAATTTCAAAATTTAAAGGTAACCACAATTGTATGTTTCCCTCACAACAATAAATCAGAAGCAAGAAAATATAAAGGTGGTAGCTTTACATCTCAATGTTAACAAACCTTAAGTCAACTATTAAAATGGAAGCTATTCTTAAAAGATAATGTAACAAATGAACTCATAAAGCAGTAGCAGATACATCAATATCTTCCCCACCCCACACTGACAAATACTCCACTACAGCACAGACAGCCAAAGCAATAGCAACACAAAGTTTCACTACACAAAGGAAAACCAGAAAAGAATCCTCCCTTCCCCATTACACTCTACTAGCAAGTCACCCTTTTTTCATAAAGTTCATCATGCAATTACAATTAACAATTGATCATAAGAGTAAAAAGACGTTTGTGTTGCTTTCTCCATCTAGAACTAAGATCTAGAAGTGTTAAAAACTCTTCTTATTTTCTCCAAGAGGACATTCTTAATGCCAGACCACATTCCCTTTTGCAACAGTAATTTCAAACCAAAAAGCTCTGAGCATCAGGCAACTCAAGCAGCAGAAAGTTAAACAAGCCCAACTTGACTACTGATCACAAAAAATAGTCTATTAAGATATTGCATTGTTGATCAAAAACTAATACAGAGATTGCTCTAAGGTGGTGAGTAAAAAGACGCAGAGGCTTTCAAACAGGATGATTTTATTCCTTTGTTTTTAAATTAATTTTCTACAGTAGTGGGACAGAAAGCAGCAGCAAAGAGGGGAAGGAGAAAACAGTTTAGAATATACAGCACTTCCTTTTGGGTTGAGTTTCCGGAGGCTCGAGGGCAGCTAGGATAGCCTCATCAAACACATTCTTCAGACCTCTCTACAAGACAGAGGGGAGGAGAGAGAATAGCAGCCAGGTTAGAGGATTAGAAAGACTAGCAGATACAATAGCAGTCTGGATTAAATGAGCTGAATTCACAGAAGCAATGTGCTTTTAGAAAAATAAATGCCACAATGTTAGATCTTCAACTCAATATTGGGAAAGTATATAACTGAACAGGAACTTCACCTCAAAAAAAGGTTCACTGAGCACTCAAGACAACAATTTTTATGAAAGTGCACTATTTTGATTTCTAAAATAATCATACAATGAAATCTAATATTACAACATTTTAATGTAAATAATGCCCAGGAAGAAGAATGGATATGTAAACACAAGATACTTGTGTTGGAAAATTAAGCCTCGTAAAATCTCCTAGTATTTCTATGGAAAGAATGGCATACATACTTTGGAAATAAATCTATTGCAATTTCAGGCTTATGTGAATTCAGCCCCTGAATAACTGAAGGACACAAATAGCGACTAACAGGCATGCTACATGTTTCTAGATTCAGTGATATATCTGGATGGGATTAATCAGAATTTCAGAGTACATCAATTTCTTAGAACAAAAAAGTTAATTTAGAAGTGATTCACTGTGCAACAGTAGCAACTGAGAGGAGTCTTAATGAATGGACTCTAGAAACAGCATACACTTCAGTTATTCAGCAATGTTATTAGAGCAAGTAACCACCACCCGAATCATAAGAAAACAAAGAATGGGGTCCTAGAATGAGTTTTAGCAAGCAGTCGGTGCTTTAAGATGTCTGCATGGTATCAGGGCATAAAGCATGGAGTGAAAACAAATAATATTCTCAGATCTACAGCGATTAAGATGTAGAAATACACTTACACCTCAGCCAGAAACTCCACCATGACAGTGTGACTTGGTAGTAGTGGTACCTGGGCCCAGATCTATAGATTCATCTAAACTCACCTAAATCTGAAGCCACAAGTTTACCACCCAAAGCAGTTTCACATGTTCTTTAGGTCAATTTGATCCCAGGTAAAAATGTCCCCAAAAGTCCCAGAACACAGCTCCAATGGTTGTGAGCCCCAGAAGGTGTGTTCCTTCTCACACCCTTACCCCACAATGGTGTCTCAGAGGAATGGTACTCACACATTCCATTAGATTAAAAAAAAAAAAAAAAATTAGCAAGACAGTAATCAGTACTTAAAAAGAGGGAAAGAGACTAAAAAGTTATCTTCTTTCTACCTTATTTTCATAGAAGAAATGCTATACAAAACTTAAAAGTTCCTCTACAATTCTTTCTATACATCTAGAAACAAATCCTCACAGTCAAATATAAAAGTAAGAGGTAGAAAAGGAAATAAACTTTATTTAAAAAAAAAAAAAAAGAGGAGGAAGATCATTAGAAATTAGGGTATAATCCATAACAAGAAGGAAATCCTTTCTTATTATGGACAAAGCATAAATACCTTAGAAACCAAACTAATCTTGGCTTTACCCACTATCTGTTTACACAGAGTTTAGTTTTAGTGAATCTGCAGTCTTGAAAGTACTCATTCATATACACAATCACAGACCCCATTTTCTATTTTCTCTTGCTTCAATGTCTAGCTTCAGAATCTGTTTAAAAAAAAAAAAAAAAATACCTGCTATACCCTTCTAAACTCATTCTCTGCAAAGTGATTCACTATGTACACCTGTTCACAATGTACAAATCTTAAGTGAAGCATCTAATTATCTAAAATAAGCTTCATCAGTGATCTAAAACTAGGTCCATGTGGCCTATTGCCTCCATTTTCCCAAAAACAGCCCATATCTAGCAACACAGGACATGAAACAGAGTCTGTGGTGTCCAACTCTGAGGTGGATGTTCCACACACATCCCTCTCGCCTCACCCAATAATACATACTGGGACACTTTTCTAGGAAATGCAATGAGGCTTTTTTTTTTTTTAAATTGTCATCTGTGTTGTATGAGAAATATAAATTCTTCTGGACATCTAAATATTTGCTTTTACAATAGCATTAAATAGCTTGGGAAAACTTTTAGGAAAATGTGTTCAAATCGTCTGATAGTAGGACTTGAAGTTATTCTGGGGAATATCCATTTAAGCATAAAAGGGCAGGTACTGAGGACTGAATGCAATGATGCTTTATCACTGAGCTACATCCCCAGATCTTTTCTTAAGACAGGGTCTTATTAAGTTGCTGAGGCTAGCCTCAAACTTGCAATCCTCCTGCCTCAGCCTCCTCAGTCATTTGGGATTACAGGTGGGTGCCACCACACCCAGCATAAAAGTATTATCTTTAAATATCCAACCAAGCACAAAATGGGAAACACTAAGTTATGTGTTAGGTCCTATATACTAAATACCTAATGCAAATATAATATACATAATTATATATGCCACTTACCCATATAATCAAGAATCCAATAGTGTTTTTTAAAAACTTAATAAAAACAATTACCTAAAAAGCATGATAATAAATGTAAGTGGGTTTAATACAATTATTAGTAACTTCTACATTATCAGGCATGTCTTCTCATTGTTCAAATTTCAAAGCACCAGTACCAGTAGACGATAGAGCTCTGTGCTCATTATTTCCATAATTCTTTCCTTTGCCCGCAAAACAATACTCCAAGGAGGGGATCGGCAATAACAAAAAGGTAAAGATACTGAAGTATATAAATGGTTTACAACTCTCCCACTCAATGCTTCCTATCCTCAGAACCTGAGTTCCCATTAACTATTAGGAGAAATCGAAAGCACTCAGAAATGGCCAGAAGAGATCAGCATGAGGAAGGAATGCCTCCAAAAAGACAGGAATAGTGACACTACATGAAGCATGCTTGAGGACTATGGCAGAAATAGCCAAGGGAGCCTCTTCTGACCCGAAAAGTCTCAAAATATTTTAACTGATTCTCTGCCCCAATTGAATTGCCCCAGAAACAATATAGCATCAATTTTGTCAAAATTGGCCAAAAAAAAAAAAACACACATATTTAAATGAAAATTTAAGCCTCCAAAGAGAAAAAATGTCATTTGTATTCTCTCCCATAAGTCTGGACCTCTCCTGAAAGTTTTTTTTCTTCTTATTTTGTTTTTTGTTTGTTTTTAAACAGACTTGACCACTTCAAATCATTCAGTAAAACAACATGGGAACCCACCAATGCAAGAGCTTTAGAGACTAATAATGTTCTCCATAAACCCAGAGGCCTCCATCAAAACAACATACAATGTATGAAGCCAATCGTATTCTTCCTGGGAAGCTTTGAGGACTGTTGACCACTGTTAGAAATTATCTCTGCATCTCAATGCTACAAGCAACTCTCAACCATAAAGAAACATAGGTTCACCACAGTCCTTACCTGTGTGAGTGCAGAACACTCCACATACTTGACAGCCTTCAGATCACGGGCCAGCTTTTCAGCAGTTTCTGGAGTGATAGGCTTCTGTTTGTTCTTGGCAAGTTTCTCGATAGTAGATGGGTCATCTCTGAGATCAATTTGGGTCCCGACAAGCAAGAAAGGAGTCTTTGGACAGTGGTGAGTTATCTCAGGCACCCACTAAAGAAAAGGTATTTTAAATAGACCTTTATTAATCTGAAAGCCTCCAAAGTTTTTTTATGACAGATCAACACAAATTGTGAAGACCTTTTTCAGGAGAAGAGCATCTTACCAACTTACCTTTTCTTTCACATTTTCAAATGAGGACGGAGAGACCACTGAAAAACAGACTAGAAATACATCTGTTTGTGGATAACTCAGCGGTCGTAATCTGTCATAATCCTCTTGCCCTAAAGCAAAAAATTGGAGAGAATTCAGCAACTGAATTTTGGTGTTCTCATGTTAAAATCACAAGTCAGTCAACAGATTAAGCATGCAGCTTAACAACACACTAATCATTAGCCAGAAAGCAAATTATCTAATGAAAAGTCATATTTTTTTTAGACTTATAAAATGGTTCAGTAATAAAATACTTGGGGGCAATATTCTCACTTAACTAATTCCATTTATATATGTCAAGAATTCAGAACAGCAACAATTATATTAATTACTTGCTTTTATTTCCAGTTTATAGTTTTCAATCATTTAGTCCATTAGTAGTAATTCAACGATAATGCAATAACAATAAACTGTTGCTACAGATATGGTTAAAAATCAGTCCTAATCATATCTAAGAAGCAATCATAGTGAAACCACTTGAGGGAACAAAAATCTCAAACTCTGCTGATAAAATCCATTACTTCTCATGACTATCAAAGTAAATAATATGTATAGTTAATGTGTTCATAGAAGACCAGTATCTGAAACTGAGAAGACCTGGGGGGAAAATGGCAAGAATCAATGGATACTCAAAAAGAATAAAATACTTAGGAATTAACCAAAAGAGATGAAAGATTAGTAGAGTGAAAATTACAAAACTGCTAAAAGAAACAAAAGAAGACATAAATAAGTGGGAACACATTCCACACTCATGGATTAGAAGACTTAATATTGGGTTTTTTTGTTTGTTTTTTATATTTATTTTTTAGTTGTGGTTGGACACAATATCTTTATTTTAGGGATCGAACCCTGGGCCTCGCAAACACTAGGCCAGCGCTCTACCGCTGAGCCACAACCCCAGCCCCAAACAATATTAAGATGTCAACGCTACCCAAAGGAACCTACAGATTCAATACAATCCCTTCAAAAATCCCAAAGAATTATTTGGGGGCTGGGGTTATGGCTCAGTGGTAGCGCACTTGCCTGGCATGCATGAGGCACTGGGTTCAAGTCTCAGCACCACATATAAATAAATAAATAAGTTCAATTAATAAATTTTTTTAAAAAAGAATTATTTGGAATAGAAAAAATTTATAATTTTATCAATAATAAAAATTAAAAGCTTCATAGCATTGGACATGGCAATAATTTTTTTTATTTTTTTAGTTGTAGTTGGACACAACACCTTTATTTATTTATTTATTTATTTTTATTTATTTATATGTGGTACTGAGGATTGAACCCAGCGTCTCACAAGCACTAGGCGAGCACTCTACCGCTGAGCCACAACCCAGCCCCATGGCAATGATTTTTTTATATAATAACAAAGGCACAGGCAACCAAACAACAAACTGGACTTCATGACAATTTAAAATGTTTATGTATCAAACGGCAACATCAAGGGGCTGGGGTTGCAGCTCAGCAGTGGAGCACTTACCTAGCACATGTGAGGCCCTGGGTTTGATCCCCAGCATCACACAAAACTAAACAAACAAAATAAGGATATTGGGTCCATCTACAACTAAAAATATATTTTAAAAAAAGACAATACCAAGGTTGGGAGTAGAGCTCAGTGGTATATCCCCTGGACTTAATCCCTAGCTTGGAAAAGGGTGGTGGAGGGGAGGCCAGTATCGACAAGAGTAAAAGGTTCCACAAAAATATATGCAAATCACACATATCTGATAAAGAATTAACATCCAGAATCTACGGAGACATCCCGAAACTCAAAACCAAAAAAAAAAAAAAAAACATTTCAAAAGAGGGCTGGGGTTGTAGCTCAGTGGCAGAATGTTTGCCTGGCATGTGTGAGGCACACTGAGTTTTATCAGCACATTATTTAAAAAAAAAAAAAAAAAAAGACTTTTGGTTTTTTTTAGAGGGCAAAGAACTAAAATAAACATTTCTCCAAAGAAGACGTGCAAACAGTTAATGAATGTATGAAAAGATGCTCAAGATCACAAATCATTAGTGATCAAGTCAAAATTATAATGAAGTCAGATGTGGCAGCATGTGCCTAGAGTTCCAGCTATTTAGAAGGCTGAGACAGCAAGTTCTATTGAACCCAGAAGTTCATGACCAGGCTGTGCAAGATAAAAAGACCCCATGTCAAAACAAACAAACAAACAAACAAAAAACCCTACACTATAATATCTTATACACATTAGGATGATTAGTATCAAAAAAAACAAAACAGTAAGTGTTGGCAAGGATGTGGAGAAACTGAATCCTTGTGCATAGTTGGCAGGAACATAAAATGGCACTGCGCTGTGGAAAACAGGTTGCTCAAAAAATTAAAAATAGAATTATCACATGATCTAACAACTCCATCTCTGGGTATATACCCAAAAGAATCGAAAGCAAGGTCTCAAGGAGGTATTCAAACACTCGTATTTATAGCAGCTAAAATATGGAAGCAGTTCACAGCACAAGCATTTATAATAGCTTAAACCTGGAACCCAGACATCCATCAACTTGTAAATGGTATGCCCGTAGAATGGAAAACTACTCAGCAATAAAGAGAAACTATCGATACACACAACATTGATGGCTCTCACAAACATGCCAAATGAAAGTAGTCAAACACAAAAACTATACATTATTTGATTCCAGATACATGAAATACTAGAAAAGCAAACTATAGAAACCAAAAAGAAGATCTATGGTTGTCTGAGGTCAGTTCAAAGAAGGAAAAAATGGACTATAAAAGGGCACAAGAAAACTTTTTAGGATGATAAAAAAAAGTTATATATCTTGATTATGGTGAATGTAAAACTCAAACTGAATACTTAAAATGAGTGAATTTTATTGCATTATACATCCACAAAACTTTTTAAAGTGGTATTAAAATTTTGTAAAGGCTTACAAAAATAAGCTTGGAAGTCTGGAAGCAAAATTTAATTTTCAATCATAAGTGGCCATAAATTGTCTTTTTTCAGCATACCAATTCCTCCAAAGGCACACAGAAAACGTCCTTCGCCTATCATGAGATTATAGGTCACTGTTTTCTCTATTTTTCAAGTTGCCTCTAATATGCCATTACTTTTACTACTTAAAGTCATTAAAATTTTCTCTAAACTTAACTATTTTCTATTATCTTTCCATTTCACCCTCCCAATTAAATCCAGACAGTTCCTCAAAGTGGGCGTAAACACACTCCATGAGAGCTGACAGACAATGGCAGAATTAACTCATAAAAAGAAGACAGTTTAGAATTCCTATAAATTGAAAGATCACTTTTCTAAAATTTCTTTTAGGTTGAATTCATAAGAGACTAGAGAGAGAAGTCAGAAATTAAGACATGTAGCCACTGTTAAAAACAAGTAGAAAATAAAACTGAGGACACTGAAGAGTAAGGTACATTCAAGGAAGCAGACAGTTTGTTCTTATAATCTTGATTAGCTGAAAACAAATGTAAATACTGTAGGATAAATTTGGTTCACCTGTAAAACTATTTTCAGATACAGTATAAAATAACAAGCTACTTACTATAAGCAGCTTTCTAAACACATACTACACTACATACTACATAAGCCTTCAAATGAAAGCAATCATAATGGTTTACAAAATTACAACCTTGGGCATATTTAGGAAACTCTAGGCACTAAAAAAGGGGAAGGTATGAATGCAGTGAGACAATCAATAGTCATTTTTCCTCTGAATTCATTCCCTTAGTTACTCCCCAACCATCAACATAGTTCCCAAATCTCTGCAAGGTGTACACGTCAGGGTGTTGGTTCAATTAGAGCTTCTCTAATGCAGTCTGCTCTATTTGATCTCCTACCACACCATCCATCAGCATACTCTAAACTCCTAGTAGTCCTCCCAGGTTTGGGACTGCTCTTTGGTCATTATATTCAATCCTGCTAACTATTAACATAAGGTAAATGATTTGCTATGTATAAATTTCCCAAATGTCAAAAAAAATCAATAACTATTACATTATAAAAGACAGTAAGTTTTCACCTGCAGTATCAAAAAGTCCAAGAGTATATGGCTCTCCACCAATCATAACTGTGACTGCATAGTTGTCAAAAACCTAAAAACAAAACAATACACCATTGTTAATGTGTGAAGGGTGCGTCAAAATGGAACAGGACTGTTCCTAAGGCAACGTTTCCTTCCTAAGATTTATCATTCACATATATATATATATATATATATATATATATTTTTTTTTTTTTTTTTTTTTTTAAGTTGTCAATGGACCTTTATTTATTTATATGTAGTGCTGAGAATCGAACCCAGTGCCTCACACGATAGGCAAGGGCTCTACCACTGAGCTACAACCCCAGCCTCCTTCCTAAGACTTAATCCTCCTTTAGTCAATCTTCCTTATATAACCAACCTTGCCAACCAAACCCTTGCATGAACTAAATGGTTCTAGGAAAAAGTAACCTGGGATGGCTGCTCTACCCCCAGCAGACTAGATAAAGAGCCACAAAAGGGTTATAGGTATCATGGGAGGAGCCCCTACTTAAGCAAAATTATCCTATTCAAGTCAGAAACATTTAAGATAACAGTTTACTTCAAGGTTCAATCTGCTTTCTAAGGAAGTTTTTCTTCCTAGACCATTTCCTTTTAAACTAGAATTAAAATCTCCTAGATCCATGATAATCTTTTTTTTTCTTTCAGAGTCTCAGAGGAGAAGAGCCTTGTGGCAAAAAAGCCCACATAAGAGACGTAGTAAAGCACTCCAGGAAAGTGTGAAAGAAAAAGCTGACAGATTATTTATTTAGAATTTCATAGTGAAATTCATGTTGGGCTGGGAGTATAGGACAATGACAGAGCATTTGCCAGCATGTGTGAAGCCCTGCATTTGATACCGGGCACCAGAAAATATAGTAAAAATTCATGTTATTGGGTACAAGCTACATGACCTAAGATATCGTCTTTGACTAGATATATATTAGGTATATATAATTGGTTGTACTAAGTTATTTGTGAAAATGGGAGGTAATGGTAAGTGGGCAAAGACCCAATATTAATCCATGGATTCCTCTGAATTCGTTTACAACCAAAAAGCAATGTTTGGGGGCTGAGGTTGTGGCTCAGTGGTAGAGCGCTTGCCTACACATGTGAGGCACTAGGTTTGATCCCCAGCACCACATAAAAATAAACAACAATTTTTTTTAAAAAGCAATGTTTTTATATATATCACTGTAATTTTGTCAAAGTACAATAAAAATGTCTAAATTAAATTATTTTAATCAATTTTTTGGGAAAAAAAAAAAAAAGCTATGCTTCTAAACTGGAAAGTGTACCACATTTGAAGACTAGCCCTGCTTAACCTTTTAGCTCCCTACTCAAATTTTCTGGTTCATGTTTTAATAAGTTGTTTGGGAGCTTGTTAAAATGTAAAGGTTGGAAGCAAGGACAGCAGTGAAATGGTAAAGAAGTCAATTCTGGTTCACAAGGAAATGGAATGAATTGTACTTCAAGTCTCAAACCACATAGGTTATTTTCTTAAGTTACGTGTTAGAAGAGCCTAAAAAATAACCCTCAGCAACTTGATGATACCCTGCCTCAAAATAAAAAGAATGTAGCTCAGTGTCAGAGCATACCTGGGTTCAATTCCCAATATCAAAAAAAAAAAAAAAAGTAAAAAGCCCTCATATACAAGACTAGAATAAGAATCAGTTGTTGCACATGGTAGCATGCAGCTATAGTCCCAGCTTCTCTGGAAGCTAAGACAGGAGAGAATCACTCAAACCCAGAAGCTGAAGATTAGCCTACGCAACATAGTGAAACAAAACAAAAACAAAAACAAAAAAAGGGAATCATAAATCTTTAAAACAAAACAACAACAACAAAAAAAAAACAGGGAATCATAAAAGCTTGTCATCCATTCCAGACTCTACTCATAACTAGTGTTTGATTACTTAAGACATCTAAGTTTCATCCCCAGGTTGGGCCTGAATTCCTCATCAATAGAAGATAAATAAGGTGATAGATATATTTGATGCTTTCAGTTCTAAATTTCTATTATCTTATGTTATCTCAGTTCATAGGTGAACACAAATATGCATTTTATACCAAATCTATTTTTATAATAACTTAAACAGGAACTATGGGTACATTATATGTGCTTCACAGATCTATTTTTACCTAAATAATAGGTTCATTTAAAACTTTATTTTACTATTCCTCTCCCTTCTTTATCCTTTTCTCAGAGATCCATATATACACATATAAAAACCATATAAACCATATATACACATATAGAGATCCATATATACATATAAAAACTTTTGATATTACACCAAATAATAAAAGTCTTATAATACAGACTCAGAAATGTTTACAAGTGAAACAAACACTGTATCCCCAAAAGTATGTTTTCACAAGTGTGTTGTCACTCTAAATATGTTTCATCTTATTATCCCCATTTTACCTCTACTCTTACAAGGAGTTATTTAAAAAAAAAAAAAAATATATATATATATATATATATATATATATATATATATGGGGGAAAGACAAACAAAGGCTTCTGTCTGTACTCTCATAACCAAACAGGTTTTCCCTAGAACTTCATTACTGCTAAGAAAACAGCTCCATAAGATACATACTACTTTCTCTGAAGTTACACGACTCTGAAAAGCACCCCAGAAGACCTCGAAGCATTGATCAATCATTGGCCAAGATATCAAAAAAAGTCATCTCATTCAAGATGTAGGGCATACTTCTCCAAGACCACTCTTTAGAATCTTATCTACTGGAGTTTTGCCTCCCTTTGCAAACTCTTGTGTCACCCTTTCTGGCTTTCCACTGTTTTTTTTAACTGTTTAATTAAAGTGTATATAATTTACCCATGAGAAATTAAGATTTTTAAAAACAGAAAATTTCAGTACATAAAGAAATTTCTAAGGATATCAAGTTATAATACATTTCACTAACAGACAGAAGTCTTTATACTTACAGTTGGTACATATTCGGATGGAAATTTGTTTGTTGTATAGGATATCAGGAGGCATGTTTTACCAACAGCACCATCGCCCACAACAACGCACTTAATTGTCTGCATTGCGGAAATAGTTTTGTATCCACTTTAAATATTTCAAATTTGATGACCTACAAAAGATTAAAGATATTTGTTTTATTGATTTGTACTTTTATATTTATATGTATTTACATATATATACTTTCCCTCAACTAGCAACAAGTATATTCATAGAAACAGCACAATTACTACGGCTGAAAGATCCTAAAAAGAAAAATGGTGACTTGCTGAAAGTCACAATAACAAATAAGAGTCAATTTTCTGTTTCCATCCCTGGTAGTTTCAACTACTTAAGTGTTATTTTTTAAGAGTCCAATACAAAAATGAGCAGTATGTTTCTTTTCATAATGAAGGAGAAGAGGCTTCTATCAGAATCAGAACCCTGCAGTGTATCAGCTATTATTTTGTGAAACCTTTCCTTCAGTTGTATGTACACACATGTGCATTACGTATACCCCTATGCAAACTACACTGCCACACAAAGACCATTGCTTTAATGAACAGCTCATCTACTCAGCCTTAGAGCTATAGTTACTCAGGCTATAACCAACAAACAGCAGAACACCACCACTAACACCAGAATATGTGAACAGCATGAACTGGACAAATATCCAAGTGATCCCTAGTCTCAGCAGCTACTGTAGCACCAGGTTGCATAGTTACTAGTTCAATATTCATGACATGAAGAATCCAAAATCTGCATTTCTAAGATTGCTCTAAAACATACTGACAGAATTACTTCAGCTTCATACTAATAGTCCTCCATTCTAAGAAGCTTCAATGACAGATTTGCCAAAGATTTATTGTATTTCATCAATACTGATACTTTCTGTCACATCTGTATCTCTAAAATCAGAATGTATCTTTATTGAGGACATCTTACAATTAATATCAGCCATTTTCCCCTCATATTTTGACATCTATGAAACTGGGATAAATGGAATCTTAGATTCAATGAAATACTTTAACTGTTTTCCTGGGAGAATTTTTAAAAAGAAAACACACTGTACACACCTAGATTTCAACATTAAAACCTATTTCAATTACAGCCCTGAAGGGGTTACAATTTTTGGCTAGAACTGCAACCCTATGGAATGAAAATAAAGACCCACCTAACTTTGAGTTCGAAATCAGGGCTATTTGCTTACAGAGCTCCCTTCATAATACTTAATCATGATGATTTACAAATGCCTATTAATATTTTTGAATATAGGTATATATTACTTCACACATCATGTATGAATATGACATAATGAATCCCACTATTAAGTATAAATATAATGAACCAATCAAAAAAAATTTTAAAGATCCTGATCCCTAGCCTAAATCAGTAACTGGTTCAACTTAAAATTGTTCTCAAATAACAACCGTTATGGGTCTGGGGTTGTGGCTCAGTGGTACAGTGTCTGCCTAGGACAAGTGAGGCCCTAGGTTCAATCCTCAACACCACATAAAAATAAATAAAACAGGGCTGGGGATGTGGCTCAAGCGGTAGCGCGCTCGCCTGGCATGCGTGCGGCCCAGGTTCGATCCTCAGCACCACATACAAAGATGTTGTGTCCGCCAATAACTAAAAGAAATAAATGTTTAAAAAATTCTCTCTCTCTTTAAAAAAAAATAAATAAATAAAACAACTAACAAATAAAGGTTAAATTTCTTTAATTTTTTTAAAAACAGAGATAATGAAAACACTTACATAGCACTTACTAGATGCCATGCATGCACTCTTCTAAACACACTACACATACTCACACATTTCATCCTCCCAACATTCATATACAATATGATACTGTTATTACCCTACCCTACAGGTAAAAAGATGAGACATAGTTAAGTAATCAGGCCAAGGTTACTCAGCCAATAAGTGGTAGAATTGGGATTTAAACCCAAGAAGTCTGGCTCTAAAGTCTTTGCTCTTAAACATCATACCATACTTCCTCTCCTGAAAAGTAATATTAATAAAAACAAATATGATCACAGCTAGTGGAGTGGCAATTATATGGCTATGAGAGTTGCCAGCAATGCAAAGAAGGTGGCAAAAATAAAGAGGAAGTAAGAAGTAGGATCTAAGTTCATTTCCCCATTTCTTCACCCTACAGACAACTAGTGAATTTTTAATAGAAGTGTGTCAAACAAGAATAGAGAGTAAGAAAGATAGAGTAACCCACAAATCTTTATATTGACCCACAAATCTTTCATTTCTTAGGCTTCCCAACCTGACAGCTCAGCAATTTGTTAGAAACTAATGTTATCTGTTACGAACAGCCTGGGTTCTAGAGTCAGACTGGCTCTACCATACTCTAGCTATGGGAGCTTAGGGTTTTTTGTTGTTTCTGTTGTTTACTGTTGTTGTGGTACTGGGAAATGAACCCAGAGTTTTATACGTACTAGGCAAGCATTTGACCACTGAGATACATCCCCAGCCCTTTTTTATTTTGAGACAGGGTCCCGCTAGATTGTTACAGCTGACTTCAAACTTGAATCCTTTTGCCTCAGCCTTCCAAGTAGTTGGGATCACAGGTGTGTACCACTGTGCCTAGCTTGCACAAATTATTTAACTTTTCTGTGGCTTAGCTTCCCCTTCTCTAAAAATGAAGACAGCAATACACACCATCTTCATAGGGTAAACTGAATACATAATACATGCAAATTTAAAACAGTGTCTACATACACTAAGAGTTTAGTAAATGTTAGTTATTAGTATTGACTGAGTAAAGGCAACCTTAAGTCAATATAAGGAGTTATAACGAACTCCTTAGAAAGGAATACAATTTTTCTTTTTTTTTTTTTTTTTTTGGTGCCAAGAATTGAACTTAGGGGCACGTAACCACTGAGCCACATTCCCAGCATTTTTTTGTATTTTATTTAGAAACAGAGTCTCACCGAATTGATTAGGGCCTTGCTAAATTGCTGAGGCTGGCTTTGAACTCGTGATCCTTCTGCCTCAGCCTCCCAAGATGCTGGGATTACAGGCGTGCATTATGGCACCCTGTACAATTTCTTTTTATTTCCAGAATAATTATAGTACTCATGGTTCTTTTTTTAAGTTATTATTTTTATACCTTTATTTATTTTTATGTGGTGCTAAGAATCAAACCCAGTGCCTCACATGCTAGGTGAGACACGTGCTCTACCACTGAGCCACAACCCCAGCCCAGTACTCATACTTCTCACCAAATATATAATTGAATTTTGAGCTACCTACCATTACAAAGGGGGTCATTTCAGAATCAAGCTCGAATATAATTAAGACTATTCTGCAAAGCCCTTAGCAGGTATTAATAGTTATTTCATATACTAAAATGAGCACTTGCCTCACACAGGTGAGGCTCTGTGTTCGATTCTCAACACTACATATAAATAAATGAATAAAATAAAGGTCCAGGGCTGAGGTTGTGGCTCAATGGTAGAGCATGTGTCGCATACATGTGAAGCACTGGGTTCAGTTCTCAGCACCACATATAAGTAAATGAATAAAATAAAAGTCCACCAACAACTAAAAAGATATTTTAAAAAATTATAAAGATCCTTCAACAACTGAGAAATATTAAAAAACAAAACAAAACCCTTTAAAAAAATGATACCAGATGACCCACAAATTGTGGCCAGAAAAGACACTTTGCTTTTGCAATATATATATAATGACAGCTTCAACAGCTTCAGGGGAAACTAGGCCAGATATATTAGTATATCCCATGTTAACCTGTCAAAATAAGGTCAAATCACTATAGCAGGAAAAAAACGATTACCATTTTGCTATCCAATGTTCTAGTGACTTGGCTAGAACAGTTATTTTGCACCAATAATTAAACACTATACCTCTATACAAATGATGTTCATTTGTACCATAACTTACAACTCGAATTGGGCAATTTACAGTACAAAAAATGATTCTGCCGATCATAAAAGGAAAAACATTGTGAAAGAGCATGTATCTTCCACTTTCTTTGCCAGTATTTATTCCTCCATCAGACAGCCACACCAATATCCGTATCTTCTAGGTTGTTAAAGTTTTAAGAGTCTAATCACCCTTGAGAATCTCAAAGTTAAATCCCAAGTTTTGTGGAGTCCATGCACTACACATTTAAAAAGGCTATGAACTCTCTCTTTACTTCATTATTACTGGCGAACACTCAAATAAACTCCACAATCAACAATTCCTGGGAAAAGGATTTGTATGGAAGAATGGGAGGATCCCAGCAACACATCCCAAGGTTCTCCTGGAACAAGGCACATACAATATATTGAAAGATTTGAGATTAAGTACTTACTAACAAGTGTTTTTTGAAAATTTTATAATAATAAGATCTCCCCAGACTGGTCCTGAACTTTTATTCTTCTTGCCTCAGTTTCTGTGCCCAGCTATGGGTTTTGTTATGGTACTGAGGACTGAACCTAAGGGCACGCTACCACTGAGCTACATCCCCAACTCTTTTTATTTTATTTGAGACTGGGTCTCATGAAATTGCACAGAGAATTCAAATTGGCTACAAATTTGCAATACTCTGCCTCAGTATCCCAATAGCTAGAATTATAGACATGTGCTACCACCCTGATAAAGTGTACTTTTTAAAAACATTTACTATATGATTCTTAAGAAACCACAAATGGGACAGGATTGTGGCTCAATGGTAGAGCACTTGGCTAGCATGAGTGAGGCACTGGGTTCAATCCCCAGCACCACGTACAAATAAGCAAATAAAATAAAGGTATTGTGTCCATCTATAACTAAAAAAAAAAATTTTTTAAAAAGAAACCACAAGTATCCAAACTAAAGATATATACTATGCACTCACATGTATGCAGATGTTGAATATTGTTGTTTAGTCTACATCACAGAATATATATAAAAAAATTAAATTAATATAGCTGACCTTATTTGTTTAACCAAGAATACGATATTGCTTAGAAAGTCCTAATGAAAGTCCTTAATGAACTAACTTTACCCCCAACATCTTACATATAAGAAAATTCTGGCCAAAACACAAGGATTTGTTGCAAAGCTAGACAGCACCCAAATATCTTTTTTTTTTAATATTTATTTTTTAGTTGTAGTTGGACACAATACCTTTATTTTATTTATTTATTTTTATGTGGTGCTGAGGATCAAACCCAGGGCCTCACATATGCTAGGCGAGCACTCTATTGCTGAGCCACAGCCTCAGCCCAGCACCCAAATTCTTTTCCAACTTTTTTAGACTGCAAACAAATACAGAACAGGCCTCGGAAAGATAGTTACAATTTATTTTCAGAATACACAATAAACAATCTTAGAAAACTTTGGGATCCCTTCAAAAAGTCAAAGAAAAAACATCCCTGCTCAAAGCATCTGTCCTAATAAAAATCCAAAAGAAACTTTTCAATAATAAATATATCCATTTCAACTTGAAAACTCAACTAAAATTGGAATTCTATAAGATATTTTTTAGTAAAAAGTAGATAATTTAGAAAGCTAAAGCAGGAGGACTGCAAGTTCAAAGCCTCAACAACTTAGCGAGACCCTGTCTCAAAAATAAAATAAAATTAAAAGGACTAAGAATGAAGCTCAGTGGTAAAGCACTCCTGGGTTCAATCCCCCCCTCCAAAAAAATAAGTAGATAACGTTGTGCTAGAAAATATAGTCCTGATGGGTCTCTTGTACCCCTATAGTTACATCTTGCTGGTAAGCCAAAAATTTAAGTTCCCCATTTACCCAGGGAATTCCACAAAGCTGTGTCTTGGGACTAAGAGAAGTAACACAGAGATTAACATCATGCTACATACTATGCCTTAAGTAATAAACTTCTTTGTCTATGACCCACAAGTCTCCTGTCTTATGCAAACATCCATAAAACAGTACACAGCTAATGCATTAACTCCTAAGTAGGGTTAAAAAAAAAAAAATATTCCAGACCATGTTCACGTGTTTGACTAAGATTTGTGAGAAATAATTTGTTAAAAGTTTGTTTTCAAAATATATATATAGCAATTAGATAGTTTCTTAGCATAATTATTAAAATTAATGCAATGTAATAATGTCCAATCTTACATATTTTATTCATTACCCTAACTTTTCTTTATAAAATATGTTCCTTAAAAATTTTTTTAATTATTTTCTACCATCTTCTCTCATTTCTAGGCCAGTCAGCACATCTCTAAGAATTAAATAGTTTTCTTTTGTTTATGTTTCATCTATTCTAACAAGGAAGAAATTAATAAAGACCCAATCCTGCCATCAAGAAAGGTAGGAGCCGAGCATGGTGACACATGCCTATAATCCCAGCAGCTCAGGAGGCTGAGGCAGGAGGATGGAAAGTTCAAAGCCAGCCTCAGCAACTTAGCAAGGCCCTCAGCAACTGGTGAGACCCTGTCTCTAAATAAGATATTAAAGAAGGCTGGATGTGGCTCAGTTGTTACACCAAAGTCCAAAGTCAGCCTCAACTATTTAGAAAGCCCCTGTCTCAAAATAAAAAATAGAAAAGAGCTGTGGATGTGGTTTAGTGCCCTGGGTTCAAGCCCCAGTGCTCCAACCACACACACACACACAAAAAAAAAAAAACTCAGCTAGGTTTAACCTGATTTAAACATTACACAATACATATACAAGGCACCACATAAACATGTACAAGTTTTATGTTTTAACACATCAGTTAACAACAAATTTAGTTTTGGGGGCTGGGGTTATGGCTTAGTGGTAGAGTGCTTGCCTAGCACGCATGAGGCCCTGGGTTCAATCCTCACCACATAAATATAAAATGAAGATATTGTGTCCACCTAAATAAAACTAAATAATATTTTTTTTTAAAAATTCGTTTTAAATTTTAAACAGTTGTAAGCAAAGTGGCTTCTCACAGTGAACATATAAAAAGAAATGAAACAATTACAAACATTAAATAAGACAATATTTAACTTGTTTTACTTTAAATTAGCAAGACTAGCCACACACAGTAGCACACACCTGTAATCTCAGCAACTCAGGAAGCTAAAGCAGGAAGAACCCAAATTCAAGGCCAGTCTCAGAAACTTAGCAAGGACCTAGGCAACTTTGCAAGACCCTGTCTCAAAAGATAAAAAGGGATGGGAATGTGATTCAGTTATTAAGCGCCTCTGGGTTCAATCCCCAGCACCAAAATAACAACAAAACAATAATAAATTAACAACATTAATCAATTAATTTTTCAAAATAATCAAATCTCATTTTGATTTCTATCCTTAAATAGTTGTAACTTCATTTTCCCCCCCAAACACTCCATTTATTCACTCTTAATATTGAATCATTATAGAAATTTAACGGACAAGGTATCCATGGCACAGAGTCCTACTGCTGTTTTTTTTTTTTTCCTTGCTTTTGACATGAGACTGGTGAATATGTGAAAAATTGGTAGATATTTTACCAATAGTCAAATCTGAGGTAGACTAGAACAGAAATATTAGTAACATGGGCTATATCATCTTTTGATTGTTGGAACAGATACTGGGATTTATTCCCTCTCCCCTCTAACCCATTTTGTCCCACTGTCCAAGATATCATATTTGCCCATTGTCCCTTTTTACTGGGCAGTTTATATATGTAAAAGACAATAATGTCCCATTGTCTTTTTATAGGACAATGTCTTTTTAAGATAGGAGTTTGTAAATTGCCCACGCTGGGATCTTCCTGCCTCTCAAATATCTGGCATTATTGGCATGCACCATTGCGCACAACTCATCTTACTTTATACTATCTTTCTACCCAAAAATCTCACCTTCCGTCGCAATGGTCTGACCTCCTGGTATGATCGAAATGTTTTGGGTCCCTTTAAAATTAATGAAACCTATCCCTGTGGTGATAGTTATTAGGAAACAGGGTCTTTTGGAAGGCAATTAAGTCTTAATTGGTGAATGGGATCAGTGAAAAGGCACCATCTAAGTACCAAAAAGCCATCAACCACCAGAAATTAAATCTGTTGGTGCCTTGATCTTGGACATCGCAGCCTCTAGACTTGTGAGATAAATTTCAGTTGTTTACCCAGTCCATGGTATTTTGCTATAGCAGCCAGAGCAGATTAAGACAGCTCTCAAGACAAGGCCTTTCTTAACTTTCAAAACTCCTATCACATCCTCATCTCCCCATCTTCACTCTCCATGTTCTCGCCACTTAGGTTTTTGTTTTGTTTTCTTATGTACTCAAACATGCCAGTCTCTGTCCTGCCTTTGGTCTTTAACAACAATACTCCTTCCCATTGTTCCTGAAGCTGTTGACTTCCAACCTTTCAGATCTCAGCTCAATCACCACTTGTCCTCACAAAGTCCTCCCCTGAATATACTATGTGAGTAATAACTTCCTCCCTCCTTACACTCTATCATATTACCCTGTTTATTTCCTCTACAGTTTGGTCATAATCTATAATTATCTTGTTTATTTGTAATATTGCAGTAAAGAAGACAGATCTTTAAAATAAGGACATTTCCAAAAAGGCAAAAAGACTTGTTTTATGCTCCGAAAAACAGTACAATACCAGCCACATAGCAGTCACTCCAGTGAATAAATTAATCACATGAGTACTATCATGTTATTTCTTATTCATATGTGATTGCCTTTATTCTAACAGATTTTAAGCTCTCTGGGGGTAGTACTAGGCTTATATTTCTTTATCTCCCTCCCAAGGCTTCTAACATAATATTGAGCCATATATTAAAAGGAGAAAATTAAATTTTAAAAATTTATTTAAAACATTGTTGACTAAATAATAATATGGGAGGGAAGCATGAGCTTTTCAAACTTTTTTTATTGGGCGGTGGGGGAGGGCCAGGGGTACCGGGGACTGAACTCAGGGGCATTTGACCACTGAGTCACATCCCCAGTCCTACTTTTATTTTATTTAGAGACAGGGTCTTACTGAGTTGTTAAGCACCTCACCATTGCTGAGGATGGCTTTGAACTTGTGATCCTCCTATCTCAGCCTCCCAAGCCACTGGGATTACAGGCATGTGCCACTGTGCCCAGCCTCAAACATAATTTTGAAAAGCAAACAAACCTAAGTTCCAATCTCAGCTCCACTTTACATGTGTGATCCTGGCAAGTTACTTCACTTCTATACCTTAATTTTCTCATCTACAAAATAAATCTGATTCACAAAACTACTATGAGGCAACTAAAATGAGGTAACTAATACACCACCCAGCAGTGAGTAAATAATTAATATGGCACTTTACTGTTATTCCCAGTTAAAACAAATAAACCAAATGGCCCTACTGTAAAGATCAGAATTATTGCTGTTAAGTCAGGTGCAGTGGTACACACCTGTAATCCCAGCAATTTGGGGCGCTGAAGCAGGAGGATCACAATTCTGAGGCCAGCATCAGCAAATTAGGGAGACCCTGTCTCAAAATAAAAAAAAATTTTAAAAGGGCTGTGGACATAGCTCAGTAATAAAGTGCTCCTGGTTTCAATTCCCAGTACCTCCCCACACCAAAAAAAAGAAAAGAAAGAAAGAAAAAACTACTTAAGCAAAAGCATCCAAACACTATAAATAAGAGGGAACTCAAGTATCCTTGCTTCTACTTGAAAGGGTATTTTGCTAATTTGATCAATCCTTTCAGAAATCTCATTCTAATCTCAAAGAGCAGTTTTAACTGAATGTAACATTTATTAATCAAAATGTTACAGAATAGAACCCACCTCTATTTTAAGAAGAGACAATATTACTTAATCAAATTAAAGTCAGCATATTATAGCAATGCATATCCACATTTATAGCAACACAATTCACAATAGTCAAACACAGAAACAGCCTAAGTGTCCATCAACAGATGAATGGATAAAGAAAATATGGTATATATAAACATGGAGTTTTATTTAGTCATAAAAAAATAAAATTGTGTCATTTGCAGGAGATGGATGAAACTTGAGAACATGACATTAAGCAAAATAAGTCAAACTCAAAAAGTCAAGGGTCATATGTATTTTCTTATGTGGAAGCTAGACAGGAAAAACAAAAAGAAAGGTAGAGGTAGATCTCATGAAAATCAAAGGGAGATCAACAGAGTAGAAGTAAGGAATCAGAGGCACAGAAGGAGAGAGAGAAAGGGGAAATACTGGGGAATGACACTGGACAAAATATGTTGTTATACTGCATGTATATACGAATATGTAACAATGAGCCCCCATTACTTATAAATTATAATTTAGCAACAAAAATTTTAGAAAAAAATTAATATTACTTAATCATACAACAAATATTTAACAAGCCTATAATATACCAATGGCCCTACTGAAAAGATCAGAACTATAATAAGACAATAATTAGAATAGCAGCAAACAGCATAAGCTTTCAGACCAGTCAGCCCTACAGCTCATATTCCCATTCTTGCATGACTCTGGGCAATCTTCATCTCTCCATTTGTGAAAAGAAACAGTAATACTAGCATCATAGGTTGTTTTAAGAATCAACTAGCTTACTCCATATACACTAGCATATGAGTTCCTATTACCCTTATATAATAATCCAGATAAGCAGCCAATTTAGAATCTTGTCTAGGGAATCAACTATAGGAGGCTATATTCTATATTGCATTAAAGTCAAAGCCTATTGTGCAACCCTGAAAATAAAATAAAAGCACTATCAAAGTGTGTGACTTTGAGAGAGATTAAGGTAAGATTTTTCCCTCAAAATATGGCCTAGGGGCTGGGGATGTGGCTCAGTGGTGTAGTGCTTGCCTAGCATACATGAGGCCCTGGATTCAATTCTTAGCATCACAAAAAAAAAAAAAAAACCCACCAGAAAGAGAAGATTAGGACAGACAGGCAGAAGACCATGCAATAACATTCAAAGTTAGCAATGTTTAAGCCAAGGAGAGAGGCACTCATAAGAAATTAACCCTACCAACACCTTCATCTCAGACTTCTAGCCTCCAGAACTATAAGGAAACAAATGTGTATGTTTAAATCATCCAGTCTGTGGTATTCTGTCAAGATAGCTCCAGCAAACAAATAAAGTACCAACATGGAATATCTCTAAATATTAAGTTTTTAAAAACAGGTACAAGGGCTGGGGTTGTGGCTCAGTTGGTACAGCGCTTGCCTAGCACATGTGAGGCACTGGGTTCAATCCTCAGCACCACATTAAAAAATAAAATAAAGGTACTGTGACCATCTACTATAAAAAATATTTTTAAAAAAAAAACAGGTATAGAACAATGTGTGTAACATGCCGGTTTATTTGTGTTTTTTCTTTAATGTAAAGGATATACACATACTACAGATGTAGGGACCACCTGAAAAGTCATGAAAGAAACTGGTAAGAAGGGCTGCTTCTAGGGAGGGGATATAGGTGTCTGGAATAAGTAGTCTCATTTTCTATCATGTTCTCATTAGTACTGAAGTTTTCACCATGTGCATGTAGTAGCTAATTTTAAAAAACAAAACTATGGGGGCTGGGGTTATGGTTCAGCGGTAGAGCACTCACCTAGCACCTGCAAGACCCTAAGTTCAATCCTCAGCACCACATAAAAATAAATAAATAAAATAAAGGCAGTGTCCAACTACACCTAAAAAATAAATATTTTTTTAAAAAACCTACGTACTAAAATCAAAGGATTTACAAAACAATTCAACAATTAAAAAAAAAAAATCCACCAGCAAATCTGAGGTCTAACAACTAACAAGTACTGAAAAACCAAAATCCTTCATCTATTCATTATCTCAGGCCACTTTTTAAAAATGGCCTGCATGTATATTCAAAGAGTCATAAAAAATATTCACATCATTTGTCTAAGTCCATTTCAAACCATGTATCCAAAAGGAAGAAAACACTTCATCAACAATGTGAAGGCATGGCTGTACAGGTCTGTAATCCCAGCAATTTGGGAGGCTGAAACAGGAGGACTGCAAATTCCAAGCTAGCCTAGGCAACTTAGCAAGACTCTGCCTCAAAATAAAAATAAATTTTAAAAAGGGATGGGGGTCTCGGGTGGTGGCTCAGCAGTAGAGCTCTCACCTAGCACATGCAAGACGCTGGGTTTGATCCTCAGCACCATATAAAAATAAATAAAAATAAAGGTATGTGTCCAACTACAACTAAAAAAATATTTAAAAAAAAAAAAAAAAAGGAGGGGGATGGGAATGTAGCTCAATGGGAGAGTGTCCCTGGGTTCAATCCCCAATGGGGAGAGGGGTGTAAAAACAAATTAATAATAGGTATGTCTATTAGTTAAAAAAAAAAAAAACCAAGACCCTCAAGCACCTAAAAGACCTTCTCCAATCAGGATATAAGTTAGGACCTAAAACATGTTACAATAGGCTTCTGTTCTTCTATTAACCAAAAAAAAAAGGCAGCAAAACATCTTAGGTGCCCATTATAGTGATACACTGGGTAAGATATAAACTATGCCTTCAAAAGCCTTCAAACATTTCAATAATTTACTGAATGCTTATACTGTGCCAAACACTATGCTAGGATATTGAACATACATCATCTTATACACTTTTCTAGTTATAAATATAAAAGGCTAACAATTGTAGTCTCCAACTGCTACAAATTTACACTATAAATAAGTGCCATAGGTGTTCATAGGAGTAGTAAATATGGGGCCAAATGTGGTGGCACACGCCTATAATCCCTGCAGCTCAGGAAGCTGAGGCAGGAGGATCACCAGTTTGAAGCCAGCCTCAGAAACTTGGACAGATCCTAAGCAACTTAGCAAGACCCTTTCTCAAAACAGAACATTGAAAGGGCTGGGGATGTGGCTCTGTGGTTAAGCACGCCTGGTTCAACCCCTGCCCCCTCTCCCAAAAAAAGATAGCAGCAAATGTGGAGAGCCAGCAGGCATGGTGGCACACACCTATAATCCCAGCAATTCAAGGACAGTAATTTAGTAAGGCCCTAAGCAATTAATTTAGTGAGACCATGTCTCAAAATTAAAAAGAAAAGTGGGGGGTGTAGTTCAGTGGTAAAGCACCTCTGGGTTCAATCCCCAATTAAAAATATTTTTTTTTAAAGTAGCAAATACATAACAGTGGTCTACAAAGTAAGAATAAGTCTCTAATTAGATGAAATATCAGGAGATAGGATTCCAAAGTGAGAAACAACAACAAAAATATCACACCTGAATAAGTCCAAGTCACAAAGAGGCTGAAAGCCAGGCAAGAAGAGATTTAACCTGGGTGAGGTACAGTGAGCTACCATTTCTTTTATATCCATCAACAACAGGGTTTTTTGTTTGTTTGATTGTTTTTAAGGAGTACCAATACCGTATTTGTATCCCCAGGTGAACTATCAAAGAAAATCAGATAAAGTCAGAAAACTTAGTTAAAGTACTGTAATACTACACAAGAGGCTAAAGTAGGAGGATCTCAAGCTCAAAGTTAACCTGGACAACTTAGCAAGACCTCATCTCAAAATAAAATAAAAAAGCACTGGGTATGTGGCTCAGTGGTAAAGGGCCCTGGGTTCAATCCCCAGTACCACAAAAAAAAAATGTTAATTTTTAAATTTTGATCAGGTTGTGGAGGCTTTGTATAAAGGGGGGGCAAATCTGAAGAAGTCTTGTTTTTGTTTCTTGCTGTACTGGGGATCAAACTCAAAAAATAAAAAGGGCTAGGGATGTAGGTCATTAGGAGACCACCCCTGGGTTCCATCCCCAGTACCACCAAAAAGAAAAATGAAAAGACCACTTGGCAGGGACTAGGGATGCAGCTTGGTGATAAACTGACTGCCTACCATGCATGAGACCCCGGTTTCAATCGCAACACTGCAAAATCTTAATAATAAATACATATCATTCAAAAAAGAATAACAAGAAATGCTGTAACATTTGCTTTGAAGGCTGCATCAGTAGGCACAGGTATTTCAGCTTGATGACACAGAAAATTAACAATGTGTTTTACCTAAAAACTTTAAAAACTCAAGAGAAACAAAGAGTGGCAAAGAGTGAAAAATAACCAATACATGTTGGCAACAACCTGGGCTTTTCAAGCATACTTTGAAACTAAGAACACCACCATGCAGATTTCTACCTTGACTATCAACTGTTTCTTCAAATATTAAACACATTTGGTAACTAAGCTCCTATAATGGTTCTATAAATAGATTATGGACTACAATTGCTTAAAGTCTATTTTTAAGGAACATCTTACAAAATTAAGTTTAATACTGTCATTGATTGAAAGTGATTACAGCTGTTCCTGCTTCCTGTCATGTTCTTGCCTGAATGGCTGTCACATCCTCTACGGATCTTTGCTGGTATGCCATTTTTAGAGTGAGAACTCCTCTGCCTACCCTATTTTAAAATGCAACCCAAGTTCTACTAGACCCTCAACACTTTACAACACTTTACTCCATGAGCATCTCTATACTGTTGAGTGAATACACAATTCTACTGCCTTTTTTTTTTGTGGTGGTGATATGGGGGATTGAACCCAGAGGCACTGCAATCTACCACTGATCTATATGCCCAGCCCCTTTTTATTTATTTACTTATTTTATATTTTTAGTTATAGATAGACACAATACCTTTATTTATTTTTATGGTACTGAGGATAAAACCAGTGCCTCACACCTGTTAGGCAAGCACTCTACCACTGAATCATAACCCCAGCTCCCAGCCCTTTTAAGACAGGGTCACTCTCAGTTGCCCAAGCTGGCCTCAAATCTGCAATCTTCTTGCCTCAGCCTCCATCCAGATAGCTGAAAATACAGGTGTGCACCACCCACCATACCCAGATCTACTGACTGGTTTTTTTTGTTTGTTTGTTTTTTGGCTTTTTGTACCAGGGATTGAACTCAGGGGTACTCGACAACTGAGCCACATTCTCAGCCCTATTTTATGTTTTACTTGGAAACAGTATCTCACTGACTTGCTTAGAGCCTCACCATTGCTGAAGCTAACTTTGAACTCCTGTCTCAGCCTCCCCAGCTGCTGGGATTACAGGAGTGTGCCACAGATCCACTTTTTTTTTTTTTTTTTAGTTGTTGACAGACCTTTATTTTATTTATTTATTTATATAAGGTGCTGAGAACCGAACCCAGTGTCTCACACATGCCAGGCAAGTGCACTAATGCTGAGCCCCAGCCCCCGCCCAATACAGATCTACTTTTAAATGGGCAAAAACAGAACAAAAACCTTTCCTTAGAAAAGCAGCATCCCAAAAAAGTACACATGCACCACACTGTGCCTGCAACTGTATCAGAGTCAAATCCTTAATGTAAACAATCCTATACTCCTTGGTTTTGGATTAAAATATGCCTCTAATTCTGAACAACTCATTTAGATTTTTTTTACTCTGGTACTGACAATTGAACCCAGGGAGCACTCAACCACTGAACTACATTCTCAGTTCTTTTTTTTTTAAATTAGTTATTGATGGACCTTTATTCATTTATTCGTTTATATGCGGTGTTGAAAATCAAACTCAGTGCCTCACACATGCTAGGGAAGCGCACTACCACTGAGCCACAACCCCAGCACATTCTCAGTTCTTTTTAATTTTTTATTTTGAGACATGGTCTTGCTAAACTGCCAAGGTTAAACTTGCCATCTTCCTGCCTCACTCTCCTGAGTTCTTGGAATTACAAATGTGCACCACCACACCAAGTTCTTTTAGATTTAAAATCAATTAAAGGGGGCTGGGGATGTGGCTCAAGCAGTAGCGCGCTTGCCTGGCATGCATGCGGCCCGGGGTTCGATACTCAGCACCACATACAAACAAAGAAGTTGTGTCCACCGAAAACTAAAAAATAAATATTAAAAAATTCTCTCTCTCTCTCAAAAATAAAATTTAAAAAAATAATAATAAAATAAAATCAATTAAAGCACATAATGTTAAGGAATCACATAACTGCAAATAATTATCTCCAGAATTTAAAAGTTGCTTCTACCAGGCACAGTGGCATATATCTAATCCCAGTGATTCAGGAGACTAAGGCAGGAAGATCACAAATTTAAGCCTGGCCTCAGCGACTTAGCAATACCCTGTCTCAAAATAAGAAATAAAAAAAGACTGGGGATGTAACTCAGTGGCAGAGTGCCCCCTGGGTTCAATCCTCAGAACCTCAAAAGGAAAATTAAAAAAAAAAAAAAAAGGTAAACTTTTAAAGAAATAGGATAAGGGATAGGGATGTGGCTCAGTGGTAGAGCACTTGCCTAGCGTGGGCAAGACCCCAGGGTCAATCTCTAGCATCATAAAAATCAAATAAAAATAAAGAAATAGAGTAACCCAAACCAAGTTCCTAGTCCCAACCCTTATAAAGTTCCCCATTCCATCTCTCTTGAATAACTGGTAACAGCAATATAATATGTGAAATAACTGTTCTGTTCATGGTTGTGATTTAACTAGAACCAAGGACACCTGTTAAGGATAATATATCATCACTTCCATGTAATATATACGAGGGAGGGAAGTCAATCTAAAAGATGAGGACTTGACTTTTTCAGGATGGAATAAGGGGATTTGGGGCAGTATGTTACAAGGAAAAACAGCAAAACTATATACCACATTATAAAATACAAAGAAAGGGCTGGGGATGTGGCTCAAGCGGTAGCGCGTTCACCTGGCATGCGTGTGGCCCGGGTTCGATCCTCAGCACCACATACAAAGATGTTGTGTCTGCCAAAAACTAAAAAACAAATATTTAAAAAATTCTCTTTCTTTAAAAAAATAATAAAAAATAAAATAAAATACAAAGAATTGTGTCATACCACAAGTTCCTAAAAAAAATTACATATGTGAACAATTACTAGGAAAAATTTTAGAGCAAAAATATAAAACAAATTATTTGAATCACAAATGGAACAGCTAATTATAGAACTTTCAGAATGTTAAAATATTGGCTTTGAAGTACTGTAAACTTTGCAGAATACTAGAAAACAAATTACTCAAACTAGGACCAATGACCCAAGAAGAGAAAAAATTGGAGACAATGACTCCATTTCAAAATTTCCTTTGCAGCCAGTGGACAATCAATTCTTCAGTCCCAATACTGGTCTCCCTTCTAACACACCTTGCCTAATTTTAACTTGAGATGAAGCTACACCCCAAAGATCTCTTTCATATATATCAGGTTCGGTTCCATCTCAAGAAAGTCCAAACTAAAGTACTTGTACAATTCTTCTGTGAGGTTTAAGCCAAAGCAATAATAAATCCTATGTGTCTCTACCATTCACCTGTATTAGAAACTTAAGGGAAATTTTATTTCTACTTTTCTACTCATAGCAAACATTAATTGACACCCCAACAGCCTTGGATGTAATGGAGATTACTAATCCACCATTTTCTCAAAACTTTAAATTTTTCCATGGTAGGGGCTGGGGATGTGGCTCAAGCAGCAGCACGCTTGCCTGGCATGCACGGGGCACTGGGTTCTATCCTCAGCACCACATAAAAATAAAATAAAGATGTTGTGTCCACCGAAAACTAAAAAATAAATATTAAAAAAATTCTCTCTCTCTTTAAAAAAATAAAAAATAAAAATCCATGGGAAAGAAAAAAAACTTCATCAAACAAGCATAAGAAATACCAAGCTAAACAGATTCTCTGATGATCTAACTTCTCTGAATTTTTAATAAACTTACATACATTATGAATTCCAAGATCAGGATATAATAAGTAGAATTTCTAATTTATTTGACACCCAAACCCATAGAAACATCTTTTAGGTATTATGAAATACACTAAACACAGGCACTATTCTAACAATTAAAATTATCCCCTACCTCCATATTTAGAAATTTACAAACTATTACAATGATTGAACATTCCCTTTTGCCCTATAATGAACAGAGCAAATAAATAACATAACCCAAAATAATTCATACATTTCCTAGCTTACATTTTAGGAATATATTTGTATACTCTGTGAAACAAAGGAAGATATTAGACATTGTTTAAATCCTAGCCCTGATATTAACAGAAAATATCCATTAATTTCAAGTTATCTGATAAATAAAAATTTACATTTTAAAATATAATAATTTATTTTAAAACCTTACTTTTGGGGTTGGGGATATGGATCAATGTGTTTGCCTACCATGCACACAACCCTGGGTTCAATCCCCAGCACCACAAAATATAAAAATAATCTGTTAATCTTAAACCCTACAATAAAAGTATGTTTTTTCTGGAAAAAAAAATAAGTGATACATAGATGGTTCAATTTCAGAAGAGCTCTAAAACAGAGCTCCTCTCAAAGCATTCAGCTAGTAAAACAAGTACTAGTAGTTATAGTAATTATATTATGATGAAAGTGTATGAAACAGGGTGGGGGGGGTTGGGGGGGTGGGGGGGGGTTGGGGGGGTGGGGGGGGGGTTGGGGGGGGTGGAGGGGGTAGTTTACCAGAGATTGAACCCAGGGGTGCTCAACCAATGAGCTACATCCCCAGCCCTTTTTATACTTTATTTAGAGAAAAGTTCTCACTAAGTTGCTGAGGCTGGCTTTGAACTCAAGTTCCTTCTGATCCCGATGAGATTATAGGCATGTGCTACCACACCAAGTCCAGATATTATTCTTCAAAAAAAAAAAAGTATTCTTTTAATTTTCCTACTCTTCTTCATCTGCTTTTAACAGATTAAAAAACAAACCAAAAATATTACAAATAAACTGCCTACTAAGAGAACAAATGGGGGGGCCGGGGTTCAGTGGTAGAGCACTCCCCTAGCATGTGCGTACCCTGGGTTCGATCCTCAGCACTGCATAAAAATAAATAAAGGTATTGTGTCCAACTACAACTAAAAAATAAATTCTTTAAAAAAAAAGAGACAAAGGGACTGAGCTTAAATATTGCTTATTCTTTCTTCTAAATTTATGTTCTTCTCACACTCATTTTAGCACTAACACAGTATACCTTTATTCCACCACAACTTCTTCCTCTGATTTCACTTGTTCTTCCTTTGAACTGTTCTCTGACAGCTTTTCTCTTTTCAGTAACAAATACTGATAATCTCTTCACTGAAAGGATAGCTTTATAGCTAACAATATAATAGATGGCTTCAGACTGCCACCTGGGAGGAAGAGGATGGACACAGGTGTGCCTGAGATACTGATCCCCCAGCTCTCCTGGCATACTGAGTCTCCTCTGACCAGCAAGAACAGCCTCTCCATTTACCCTAGGGTGGCATACAGATACCCTTCTATGGCTACTTTGATTTGTAAAGGGTTGGGAAGCATTATTCTAGAGCATATACTGCACAAAAATAATGCTGGTGAATTTCTCCTACACCCAATAGTTTAAGAAAAAGGAAACATATTAGGGAAATAAATTCAATGTATTCCTTGAAGAATAGCAATAATTTTTCAGGATGGCAGCTTAAGTATTAGTTATTAACATTTCTCCCCTGAGATTAGAGATGTGGCTTATTTTTACTTCATTTATTTATTTTAGTACTGGAGATTGAACCCAGGGGTGCTCTCCCATTGCACTGAACTACATCCCTAGCCCTTTTTTATTTTGAGACAAGGTCTTGAACACTAAGCAAACTTTCGATCTTCCTGTCTCAGTCTCCCAAGCAGCTGGAATGGGCTTAGAGCATAGCACCACTATGTACAGCTAGTTATGATTTATTTTAACAAAGAAACCAGAAAATACTTTTCAAGTTGGACCACCTAAATGCCAACTTTGTATTTCACCTCTAAGCTTTCATAACCAATATGAATTATCCTGATCATAAACTTAGACCATTCCTCAACCAGAGCAACTGGTTTTCAATAAAATGTCATTTAAGTTCAAAAGTAAACTCATAAGCTAAACTAGAACTTATGATTATTACTAAGGGAAGCAATAGCACTTTAATAACTTCAAACAATTCACTAGTTCCTCATAAGGAACACAGACAAGGAGGTGATTCTACACCATAAGCAAGAAAGCATAATTCCTTTACATGCCAAACAGAGCTGGGCACAAAGGTGCATGCCTATGATCCCAGAGGCTCAGGAGGCTGAGGCAGGAGGATTTCAAGTTCAAAGTCAGCCTCAGCAATTTAGCAAGGCCCTAGGCAACTCAGTGAGACCCTGTCTCTAAACAAAATACAAAAAAGGGCTGGGGATATAGCTCAGTTAAAGCACCCCTGGGTTCAATACCCAGTACCAAAAAAAAAAAAAAAAGGCAAGCATAATTCCTTTAAAATCCAAACAGGCTTCAGATTCATTTTCAAATTAAAATCCTTGCAATTCTTACATGGCCTAAAAGAAACCTGGCTATCCTTCAGTAGAGGGGAAAAAATAATGCACCCAACATTGTTTCTGAAATACCTTACAACATCACCATAGCAGTTCCAGTTTCGAAAAGAATGCTTCAAAACTTAATACACGGGGACTAGGGATCAGCAGTAGTGCACTTGCCTGGCATGTGTGAGGTTCAATACTCAGCATCACATATAAATAAATAAATGAAATAAAGGTCTATTAACAACTAAAAAAAAAGATCAAATTTAAAAAAAAAAAAAAAAAACATGCTGGGGCTCAGTGGTAGAGTGCTTGCCTGGCATGTATGAGGCACTGGGTTCAATCCCCAGCACCACATAAAAAAACTAATAAACAAAATAAAGGTATTGTGTCCATCTACAACTAAAAATATTTTTTTAAAAAAAACAATACAGGGGCTGGGGTTGTGGCTCATTGATAGAGAGCTCGCCTACCGCATGCGAGGCCCTGGGTTCGAATCTCAGCACTACTTAAAAAAATAAAGGTCATGACAACTACAACTAAAAATAAATATTTTTAAAAAATTCAAATTATAAAAATAAATAATAAAAATTTTAAGAATACAAATAAAAATAACGCAGGGATTGCTAAAATACAGTCTGACTCAGAAAAACTGGGATGGATCCTGAGATTTCTAATGAGTTCCCAGGTGGGCTTATGTAGCTGGGTCCATAGACCGTATGTATATTGCCTATCTGATTCCTCACACTCTAACTTCTATCATATTGGTAAAGATAACTTATAAAAATGTTTATTAAAAAAAAAAAAAGCCAGGTATGATGGAACATGCCTATAATCTCAGCTACTGGGAAGGCAGAAGCAGAAGAACCACAAGTTCAAGATCAGTCAGTGTGGGCAACTGAAAAAGGCCCTGTCTCGAAACAAAAAATAAAATGGGCTGGGAATGTAGCTCAGTGGTACAGCACCCTTGGATTCAATCCCTAGTACCACACATTTAAAAAAAAAAAAAAAAAGTGAAAAGGCAACATACCCACTTCATTTTTTTAAATTTTATGGATTTAGTCTGGGGGAGGGATGGTTATTAAAATGTTTATGTTTAGAGTAAACACAATTTCTCAAAGGTTGGAGGGGGTCTAAAAAGTTAGAATAGTGAGAGCCAACACCTATATAGCACTGTGTCACTGAAGTTAAGTACTTCACATATCAACTGATTTAATCTTCAACACTGTAAGATAGGTATTATTGCCAGCTCTATTTTATAGGAGGAAAACCAGTCACAAAGATGTTACTTAGACTGTGTTTAACTAATAAATGGTAAGGCTAGAATTTGGACCCAGAAAATACAAAATGAAAATCTACACTTTGAATCACTATAATAGCAGTATATCTCCCAAGGACACACAGCAGCAGAATTAAAATGGCAAATGGAAATAAATGGCTTACTTTGAGAAATGGTGTTAAAGTGCATAGTGTTAAAGAACAAAAGCAAGGCCAAATGTGGTGGTGCACACCTGTAATCCCAGCCACCCAGGAATCTGAGGCAGAAGGATCCAAAAATTTTAGGTCAATTGGGTAACTTAGCAAGAACCTATCTCAAAATAAAAAGGGCTAGCAATGTAGGGATGGTAGAGTGCCCCTGGATTCAATCCCAGTATGGGGTTGGGGGTGACATACACAAGTGAGCAACACAGCTTAAATCAGAGGTTTTATTCAGGTGACAGAGCACTTACACTTTCTGAATCCATAACTTAACAATTCATCTTTTGCTGTATTAGAAACCATTCTGGCCAGGTGTGATAGCACATGCCTGGAAATCCAGCTATCTGAGATACTGAGGGAGGATTACTAGAGCCCAAGAGTTGTCAACCTGGGCAACATAGCAGTTTTTTTTGTTGTTTTTTTTTTTTAAGTTGTACATGGACACAATATCTTTATTTTTTTTTTTTTTTAATATGGTGCCGAAGATCAAATGCAGTGCCTCTTCCATGCGAGGCAAGAGCTCAACCACTAAGCCACAAACCCAGCCCAACATAGCAGTTACAAAAGGAAAGGAGAGAAGGAAAAGAAATTGTTTTGGAATTTTGCATAATCATAAAGCCAATAATAGGTTAAAATAATTTTTTTTCTAAAATTGCAAGGAGGAATACCATTTTGGTGGCAAGAGATTTGATTTCACTTCATCTAATTAAGCAGTGAAAACAATCTTCTGAGCAACTAGTGAAGTATTCTGACATCTGGGATTTACAATAGCAGCAATGGCAAACACAGCTGAGATGGCATTAATAAAAAATTGTTTTAGTAAAAATCCTTTGGACTAAAGACATGAGCAACTAAAAGTAGAAACTCCTAAGAGACAAAGCATAACAGAACCAAGAATGTGATAGTGTAGAGAAGCAGCAAAACTAAGCTGTTGTTTGGAAATAAAGAAATAGAAGAAGATAAGGAAACAAATGTTAAATCAGAATAATTTTTAGGAGAATAAGCTAATCACCAAAAGAGTTTCTAAATGGTGGCAAATTGTCCACAGATAGTGCAGCTGCAGAAGATATAGGACTTAACAGATGGAGAAGGTAAAGCAGAGATTAGTAATCACCACTTCAATGGGCCCAAATATGGATATAGCTGACCAAGCACAAAACTTGTCTCAGAAAAAACAGCATGAAAGCCTAGGAAATATTCAGAAAGAGAAAATGTTAACACTCTGACATCACCAAATTCATTCATTTGATAAATATTTCTTGAAATCTATTATGTGTCTGGCAATATTCTAGGTGCTAGAAATCCGTGATGCCATACCAAGATAAAGCCCCAGTCTCTTGGAATTCACATTCTAACAGGGGAAATTACCAAATATATTTGGAAGAAAACACTGAATAAACATTATCATAAAACAATGGAGACCTTTAATATATAGGTATATAAAGAGCATAAGTGAACACAATATTAATCCTCCCTCCCTATCAGACAAAGTCTTATAGCCTAAAGTGATTATTGTCTTCCTTATCCTCTAGGGATAATCAATAGAGAAATTCATTTAAAATGTATCTACAAAGAAAAGTACAATTTGATTTTTACTTTTAAGAAAGCCTGTCAACATTACAACCCAGGGGCTGAGGCTATGGCTCAGTGGTGGAGCACTTGCCCAGAATGTGTGAGGCACTAGGTTTAATCCTTAGCACCACATAGAAATAGAATAGAGGCATGCTGTCCATGTACAACTATAAAATTTTTAAAAATATATATATATACATATATTACAATCCAGACCAGGCAAAGTAATGGTACTTCAAAGTTTCTCAAATTTGACAGCTATTGGATCAAAACATTTTATTAGTGTAACTTTGTAGTATAAAAATAACTATAAATGATTCCCTAATATACCATACAATTATAAGTGGAAAAAATATTCCAAAAAAGCAATATGAATCTTGAAGCAAAAACTTCAATATATGGTCTTGATGGGCTTTAAGAATCACACTAATTCACACCCACATATTACTCTAGGCTGCAACATTTGGTTTAGATTCCTAAAAAATAATTTGGTTTACTAAGCATGGGTGTTGGCCATAATATGAAAACATATTTTAGGGGTAAGGAGAGGATTTGATCTTTCAGGCCTTAAAGAAATTAATGGGGGCTGGTGTTGTGGCTCAGCGGTAGAGCACTTGCCTGGCATGCCCAGGGCCCTGGGTTTGACCCTCAGCACCACATAAAAATAAATAAATAAAATAAAGGTATCGTGTCTAACCAAAAAAAAAAAAAAAAATCGTAAAAAAAAAAAATTAATGGAAAGCAGCTCATTTCCCACCCCGCCACTGCCCCTGTGTACTGGAGACTGAACCTAGGAGCACTCAGTCCTTTCTATTTTGAGACAGCATTTTACAAAGTTGCCAAGACTGGCCTTAAACTTGTGATATCCCTGCCTCAGCCTCCAGAGTAGGACATGAGCCACCACACCTGGCTAGGAGCTCATTTTTAATATGTGATTACCAATCTCTTATCTTCTTGTCTCAGTGTAAGTATTGCAAATCCAAATTATTGTTAATATAAGAGACAAATGTGTGTATATATAAATCTGTTGCAGAAGACTCAAGAAATAGATAAGTGTTCCAATTTTATGCTTCTAAAATATGATACCATGTTAAAGTTAACAAATGTATTTCAAAAGATCCAAGCTCCATACCTATCCAATCTTCTGTAACACCTACATACTACAGAAATCTGATTTCAACCTACCACTCCTTTTAAGTGTTTCTTAACAAGTAATCTGTTCTCTATATACAAATGAGTAACAATGGGAAAGCAGTTGTTCCAACAGGAGCTACCCTTGATTATAAAGAAGCATAATATAATTGGATCTCACTTGCTTTAAAATGTTAATATTACTAGGGGTTTCTTTGATTAAAAATGCAAAATTCATTTTTAGTAACAACACTAAAGTCCCCAGCAAACAAAGATTAGGCATAAAAATAACTGGTTCTCTTTTCAACATATCCTTGCCACAAAGAGGGAGCTTGAGCAGACTTGGGCTTATTCTCTACATCAAATAAGTCATTGAGAAGTCGAACAGTCTAGGAAAGCCATTTTGGACCAAGGAATTGCTCCCTCAAATAAGTTGACTGGGGACCTTAAAGTTAACGCCTAAGAGACTACAGATGGTGTGTCTTAGGTTTTATTCCCTGGCACAAACTAATTCTGAGATGTTTTAACCTTCCTGGCTTTTAACACATTTGAAGCGGCCAAGAACGCAGATACCAGGATTTCAAAACCTCATGTCTGAACCCGATGTGTTTGGGAAGCCGGCAGAACGGGCCCCTGGGTGATGGCCGGACCAAGTCCGCAGGAAGCTGTCTTAACTTGGTGAGCCCCTGACTTGTAGGAGTTAAAACTCTCACCCCTTATATACTGCGATGACGTAATCTTCCACACTGCATTTCTCTTGGACTTAAAGGGGAGGTGGGGGGGGAACGAACAAAGAAAATTTCCCCCTAGCAAGGGGAATTAAGGAAGCGGCCGACGAGGGTTTCGGGAGGTGGTTAGGTAACTCCCTGAAAGCGAAGCCTGAGCTGAACAAGAGCAGAGTCTGAGAAGCAAACGGCACGACCAGGAACTCAACCCAAGGCAGGAGTCGGTGCAACCGGGGGCGCCGGGCAGAGACCCGCCCTGCCCAGCCAAGCACCGGGCGGAGCGGCGCCCGGCGGTGGCCCATCCGGCAGCCGGGCGGACCCTCCCCGCCGCGGTCGCAATTCCGCTCCCCTCCCCCGCCCGCCGCAAAATGTCCGCGGCGGCGCCCCGCGAAGCAGGAAGTCCACGCCGGAGCGCAGCGGGCAGGACCCAGCCCCCGAGCTCCGAGAACCGGCCCCAGCCCGCCCCGGCGCCCAAGCGCCCGCAGGCGGTCCTGCGGCCCTGAGCCCGGCATCCCGCCCGCAGGACCTCGGGAGCCCGAGGGCCGAAGGGAGGGGGAGGGGAGCCGGCGGCTGGATGGGTGTGACCCCTTCCTTCCGCCGCTGCCGGTGACAGCCCGGGCCGGCCGCGCCCTCAGTCCGGCACCCCGGGCCCGGCCGCGCACCTCCCGCGGGCGAGCGCCCCGCCGCGACCCCTCCCCTCAGCTCCCGCAGAATCCGGACCCGCGCGAGCCCGCGGGCGCACGCGAGCCCGGCGCTGCCCAGCGCTCTATGCCCCCTGCCCCCCGGGGGCCCCAGAGACCCGACGCCCTCGAAGACCGAAGAGGGCTGGGGGGACCGCGCGGGGTGACCGGACGGTGGGGGATCCGCTCTCGCTGGGAGCCTCAGGCCCCGCACTCACCTCAGCTTCTCCGCCGGGGCGTTGGCAGCGCTGCGCGGGGTCTCCTCGGCTGCCGGACAGGGGCACGCACCTGACGTCAGCACGCAGGAGACGCACGGTTGGGTGCCCGCGGAAGTGGGTGGGACGAGGAGGTAAAAGAGGCGGGAGCGGTCCGGGGAAGGGCGGGGCGGGGAGGGGCGGAGTCTGAGTCTCCTCCCACCGGCCGGGATTGCGGCGGTTTGCCCGCCTCCCACCTTCCCAGCTATGCTCCGCACCTCTTTCCTTATGATTGAGTATAAAGCGCTGACACTAACGTTTGTTTTGAAACTTGCAACCTCTTGAAGCAAAGAATTATTCCCTTTGCTTCTGAGAGAGTAGTGACTTGTCCGAGATCACTGCAAGTGGATGACTTCCTAATAACCCCGGGCGTACGTTCAATCCGCTCTGCTTGAGAGGTGAACACCGCTCTTCTTATCTCTGCCCAGACCTCGGTGTCCCTGGCTGCAGCCACATGAGTTTGCTTTTGGGTTGGAGACTTCCTCCCTTCCCAAGGCCTTGCATTTGTTGCTCTGCCTTCCTCTTTTTCCCTGCACCTCATATGTCCCTGCCCTCCCTGATCATCCTATCTTGGTTTTTGTTTTTGTTTTCCTGGTACCGGGAATTGAACTCAGGGGCGCTCAACCACGGAGCCACATCCCCAGCCCTATGTTGTATTTTATTTAGAGACAGGGTCTCACTGAGATGCTTAGTGCCTCACCGTTGTTAGAGACAGGGTCTCACTGAGATGCTTAGTGCCTCACCGTTGCTGAGGCTGGCTTTGAACTTCCGATCCTCCTGCCTCAGCCTCCCCAGGCAGGCGCCACCCGGTTTGCTTATTTCATTCATTCATATATATATATATATATATATATATATATATATATATATATATATATATTTTTTTTTTTTTTTTTTTTTTTTAAGAGAGAGAGGGCTGGGGATGTCTTCGGCGGACACAACATCTTTGTTTGTATGTGGTGCTGAGGATCGAACCTGGGCCGCAAGCATGCCAGGCAACCTCGCTACCGCTTGAGCCACATCCCCAGCCCCTATTTTTTTTTTTATTATATTTATTCACCTGTCTTCCCTGACACTGTGCAAGCTGCGGGAAAATAGAGATCTTCCCTTTTTCATTCACAGATGCATTCTAATGATGGAGAAAATAACTTATTTTAATAATATTTCACATATTTGGCCAAGAAAGTCTCCTAACTCCAATATAGCTGATCTAATAGTCATGTGTTTTTTTTAGGTGTACATGGACATAATATATTTTGTTTATTTTTATGTGATGCCAGGGATCGAACCCAGTGCCTCACGCATGCTAGGCAATCTTTCTACCACTGAGCCACAATCCCAGTCCTAATAGTCATGTTTTCTTTTGTATTTTTTAATTACAAGAGCAACTACATTTTTTAGTGTTTACTACAGGCCTGATGCTAACAGTTTTCCATGTGGTAATAGATTATTTATTTATTTCTTTGTGTACTGAGGATTGAACCCAGGGATGTTTTACCACTGAACTACATCTCCAGTCCTTTTTATTTATTTTGAGAGAGGTTCTCACCAAATTGCTTAGGCTGATGAACTTGAAAAATCCTCCTGCCTCAACCTCCCAAGTAACTGGGATTACAAGTGTGCAACCACCAAGCCCAGTAATAGTTACTAATTTAATACAACCAACCTGTGAGTTAGGAAGTATCACCCTCGTTTTGTGGATGCATGAATTGATTCTCAGAGGCATTAAGAGACTTGCCTAAGGTCATCACAGCAGGCAGTGGCAGAGCAGGGACTTGCTCTGCAGAGTCTGGCTCTAGTTGACAACTATGATATCACACCACCCAGCATATATAATTTTTTAAGTCTTTTTTTTAGTTGTAGTTGGACACAATACCTTTATTGTATTTATTTTATTTTTATGTGGTGCTGAGAATTGAACCTGCGTCCCACACGTGCTAGGCGAGTACTCTACCGCTGAGCCACAATCCCAGCCCTCAGCATATTTATTCTAAAGAAATCATAAGCCTGGGCTGGGGATGTGGCTCAAGCGGTAGAGCACTCGCCTGGCATGCGTGCAGCCCGGGTTCGATCCTCAGCACCAATACAAAGATGTGTCAGCCAAAAACTGAAAAATAAATATTAAAAAAAAAAAAATTCTCTCTCTCTCACTTTCTCTTTAAAAAAAAAAGAAAGAAAGAAAGAAATCATAAGCCAGTCTGGGATTGTGGCTCAGAGGTAGAGCTCTTGCCTAGAGCGTGCAAGGCCCTGGGTTCGATCCTCAGCATCACAAAAATAAATAAATAAATAAAGGTATTGACAACTACAACTAAAAAATAAATATTAAAAAATATATTTAAGGGACTGGGGTTGTGGCTCAGTAGTAACGTGCTTGACTAGCATGCGTGAGGCACTGGGTTCGATTCTCAGCACCACATACAAGTAAATAAAATAAAGGTCCATCAACAATTAAAAAATACTTTTAAAATATATATTTTTTAAAATAAATCATAAGCCTCTGTGTAGTACCACACCTAATGATACCAACTGTGAACATGTTGGTATACATGTTTTCACAGTATGCATTTTTCTATGGATATACATTTATTGCAGAAAAATAAAACTGTAAGCTCCTTCTCTCAAAAACTACACTATGGACGTCTTTCCAAGTCAAATAAAGCATCATTTGTAATGGCTCATTCTACTATGTGGGCATTACAATATTTACTCAATCTCCTACTGTTGGAATTTAGTTTGGGCTATTATAAAATTCTTTTTCATTGCTGGTAATCAAACCCAAGTCCTTCTCCATACTAAGCAAATGCTCTGCCCCTGAGCTGCACCATCTCTAGCCCAGGCTACTGTGATTTTTGACTATCATAAATGTATAAGCTTAGTTTCTTAAACTGCAGGGGGATGTGGTGTTTCCTTCCACAAGGCACTGCCCTTTCCTTCATCCCATGTCACAAAATCCCATGAATGTTCCCAAACAAAATCTGCCCTTTCCCTAGTAGCAGTATCAGCTATTAGGCTTTTCCTGCCTTTATTCTGAGGACAGGAACTCACTTAGCACTTCGTTAGGTTTTTGTCAGTCTCTCCTTGACATTTCACTGACCCCAATTAGAAAGGTGTTACTATTTGACCCCAACCTCTGCTGTGCTGCCAGCCCAGACTCCAGCTTCTCTCTCCTAGTAACTGGGGAGCCGCCCGTGAGCCTCCAGTTCCCCTTTGCCTGTGGATCGCATTCCAATATCCACCATCTCTCCTGGAGGAGCCCCTGCCTCCACTCTCAATCTAAGTACCACTAGAAGAGAAGACCCTGTCCCTATATGCAGGGACAAACATGTGACCCAGGCTTGGCCAATCAGAGCACTGTAGAAAGACCCTTTGCCGCTGCATTTCAACAACTGGCATGTGATCCAATAAGCTCCAATTATGGAACTTGGACAGAACTGTCCAGTTCAATGGATCTATTTGCTGGGAGCTGTGTGTGATGGTGGCACTACTGGCAGCCAGCTTCCCACAGGGAGGAGAGAGTCTGCCTGAGAATGAGACCAAGGCAGAGGGGGGAAGCAGAGCAGAGAGACGGAGATGAGATGTAAAACCAAGTCCCAGTAACCTTGCATGAGCCACTGGGTCCAGTCTTGCTTCAGTTTTTGGTCATATGAGCCTACAAATTCCCTCTGCTGCCTGAACCAGGTGGAGTTACGTTTCTCTTACAATCCAAGATTCTGCAATCCCTGTCCCCCAGGGGCCCTGTGTAATATGTCACTACCCTCTGTGCAGAGAACTCCCAGATCTCTACCTCCTCCAGCCCCTGTTCTCACCCCCATTTCCAAATCCCCAGCTTCTCCAAGGTTCCACTAGCATTGTCAAGTCTGTCCTCCATTCCTATCTTCTGCAGGTGCTACAGGACCTCTATTTGTACTTGGCTCCTGTACCCTTGACATCCAAGGGAACCCAACCTTTTCTGCCTTGTAGACTCTATGTCCATGAAACTCAGGTCCAGTCTCTAGAGGCTTCCTTTAAGAATCTGTGCTTTAATTCATTTTACTCAGGGAAACATTCACCTTCACAGATCTCAGCTCCAATGAGTCATTCCTTGGTTTTCTCTTTTGTCTTCAGAAGAAGATTCAAAGTTCTTTAGTTGGGCATATATACTGGGCCTCCGCAGTCTGGCACCAACTTGCTATTCTAAGTTCTTGCTATTTCCCTTTGGTATTAGCAGGGTTCTCCAGAGAAACCAACCAATAGGATGTAAACAGATATAAAGATCCATAGACAGGCAGAGAACTGGCCTATGTAATTACAGAGGCTGGCAAGTCCCAAGGTCTGCAGGATGGGTGGGCAAGCTGGGGATCCAGGACAGTCAAGGGTTGTCATTCCAGTCCAAGTTGAAAGGCCTGAGACCCAGGAGAGCTGATGCTTAGACTCATTGTTTGAGCAGGGCACAGTGGTGCACACCCATAATCCCAGCAGCCTGGGTGGCTGAAACAGGAAGATTGCAAGTCCAAGGCCAGCCTCAGCAACTTAGTGAGACCCTGGCTCAAAATAAAACATAAAAAGGGCTGTGGATGTAGTTCCGTGGCAAAGCACCCCTGGATTCAATCCCCAGTACCAGAAGGGAAAAAAAGAAAGAATTCGTGTTTTAGCTTGAGTCTGAAAATGAGAAAAAATTTTTTGCCTTACTTGGGGGAGGGTCAGCCTTCATGTTTTACGCAAGCCTTCAACTGATCAGATGAGGCTCGCCCACATAAGGAACAGCAACTTGCCTTGCACACTCTCTTCTAGAAACATGCTCACAGACACTCCCAACACAATCTTTGATCAAACATCTAGGCACAAATCAAGTTGACATAAAAGTAACCATCACACCTTCCCTCACACAGCTAGACTGGATTTCTTAGCATTACACATACAGGCACCATGATTTCTTAGCTCTCTGCCCCTGCTCTTGCTATCTAAAACACCTTTCCTGTTCACCCATCCTATCCGTCAAGTCCCACTCTCCTTCCCAAATGGACCATACCTTTCACCAACACTGACCCTGTGTCCCCACTCCGCCAAACTCCAATTCTTCTTTCCTTCACTGAGTAACCTGGGTCTCGGCTCGGAAGCCTCCTGGACAACCCCTGGCAACCAGTCGTTTCAAGATTTTGTATTTAAAACATACCATACTGGAATCATTCACTGGTGTCTACACCAGCGGCTGCTTGAGAGAAAGCCTGGAGCTGCATTCCGTGCCAAATGGCAAAGACCACAAAGCCGCTGCCATCTATCTCCTGGAACCTGCCAAGGTTCACTAAAGGGGAAGAGGATCTACCTCAAAGACGCAGTTCTCTGTGGTCTGCAGTTTTAGAATTTATGTGAGAAAATCCTAATTTAAGGCTTTCAATGTGATTCATAGGCAGCAAAACTAGAAAAAAAAAAAAAAGGATGAAGAGATTATCCTAAAAACCGAGCTACTGGCCACATCTAAAGGGGGTTATAATCCGGAAGGGAGGGGGAGGGAGCAGTGTTGGCAACATCCATGACCTGGGTGATGCATGGGTATTTGTTTCATAATTATTTGTTATACTTGGGCGTTTTATGTGCTTTTCTCATATGCAGTAATTCATAAAAATGAAAGTTAAAAATAATAGCATTGTGGGCTGGGGCTGTAGCTCAGGGGCAGAGCACTTGCCTAGCATGGTGTGAGGCACTGAGTTCAATTCTTAACACCACATAAAAATAAACAAATAAAGGCATTCTGTCCATACACAACTATAAAATTTAAAAAATAATAATAATAGCATTAAGACAAAATCTCTCAGCTTGAAACTGTGGTGAACCCCTATAATCCCAGCAACTCAGGAGGCTGAAGCAGGAGGATCACAAGTTCAAGGCCAGCCTCAGCATCTTAGTGAGGCCCTAAGCAACTTAGGGAGACCCTGACTTAAAATAAAAAATAGGGGCTGGGGATGTGGCTCAAGTGGTAGCGCGCTCGCCTGGCATGCGTGCGGCCCGGGTTCAATCCTCAGCACCACATACAAAGATGTTGTGTCTGCCAAGAACTAAAAAAAATAAATATTAAAAACTCTCTCTCTCTAAAAAAAAAAAAAAAAAAAGCGGTAGCGCACTCACCTGGCATGCATGAGGCACTGGGTTCGATCCTCAGCACCACATAAAAATAAAATGAAGATATTGTGTCCACCTAAAACTAAAAAATAAATATTTTAAAAAAATTAAAAATAAAGGGCTGGGGTTGTGGCTCAGTGGTAGAGTGCTTGCCTGGCACGTGTGAGGCACTGGGTTTGATCCTCAGAACCACATAAAAAATAAATTTAAAAAGGTATGTGTCCATCTGCAACTAAAAAAATTAATAAAAATAATGTCTTTCTTGTTAAAAGGCTAATATCCTTGCATGAAATCTGTATCAATAAGTCTCGAGCTGCACCTTCATCCTGACTGCTCTGGCCGCTCATGGGCCAGGCCTTGCAGCGATCCCCAACCTGCTGCTGGGACTCCAGAAATGTTCCTGTTTGGTGGCCATACTTTAAGGGGCTCTCACTGAGGGACTCCTTCTTGTGCAGCCCCCTGCTATGTCCGTGTTCCATATCATTATGCTTGCTCAGAGACCTGAACCCTTGTTGGAGTTGAAAAAAGGAGAGGAACTGACCAAACCTGTTTCGTTCCTGACTTTTCTCTAACTGGTCCAGGCTTGCCTCCCTCATCTCAGTTACACCTCTCCAGGGTCACTGCAGATAGGTGGATGAGTTGGGACAGGGGAGGGAAGAAAGTCTACCAGTAACAGAACTCCATCCCCATCCCTGCAAGGTTTGGTAAGAATCCACAACCAGGTGTGGTGGTACACACCCGTAGTCTCAGAAACTCAGGAGGCTGAGGCAGGAGGATCCCAAGTTTGAGGCCAGCCTCAGCAACCTAGTGAGGCCCTAAGCAATTAGCAAGACCCTATCTCAAAAAAAAAAAAAAAAAAAACAGAGTATCACATGTCACAACTTCAGCTTGAAAACTATCTAGAATTGCTCATGTTGGCTGGTTGGTCAGGAGCATGTTGTAGTCTATATTCAATAGTTAGTGTGTCTTTCGTGCTCAGTGCCTTGGATACAAAGAATGACATTCCCCTCTTATTAATGCCTTCAAAGGATTAATGGATTTCCCCTCCCTTGGGATAAAATCCAAAGCTGTGACCTACAAGGCCCTCGGCAACCGGCCCTTGTCCATCACTCCATCCTCAAGTAGACCACGCACTCTCTGGGCTCCAGCCACACTGCTCTCTTCAATGTCCTTAGACATCCTGGGTTTATTATGCCTGCCTCGATGCCTCTGCACATCCCTGCTGCTTTCTACCTGCAGATCTTTGCTCAATGCCATCTCTTCAAGAAGAGCTTTTCCAACCACTATCACCTCACGCTGCCTTATTTCCTTCCTCAAGTTTATCACTACCTCCATATTGTCTCACTTTTTAGTTTTCTTAGTATCTCTCTCCTCCCACTAAAAAGTCAATTCAGGGGTTTCCTTCACCACTGGACCCTCAGTGCCAGAACATAGTGCACACTGAATATGTCTCTGTTGTGGAAATACAAGGAAATGAAAATCTATGTGCTACTCAAGGAATTAAGTTCTCACAGTGAGGCAAACAAGATTTAAATCTTTGGACAGATGTAGGGGAATGAGGAAAGCAGAGCACTCACAATAGTCACAGCTGCCACTTATTAAGTTCTTCCTCTGCTTCAAGCACTGCTCTAAGTATTTAATATGTATCAGCTCACTTGAAATTCAGAGAACTCTGAAATAGGAAAACTGATCAACCAAAATCAGGCATGGAGAGGTTGGTAACATTTGCCATCATACAGCTGAAAGGTGGAGGAGCTGGGATTCAGACTCACAGGTGACCAAGGAAGGTTTTCCCAAAGGGGGAAGGTTTGATCTGGGCCTCAAGAAGGTGCCCAGACTGGGTGGGCCAGGAGAGGGCACGCCACATCCTGGCAGAAAGAACTGGCATGTCCAGGTGCCCAGGCATGGAAAACAGGATGCTCGATGTCATCTACCCAGCACAAGAAGCCACATACGAAATGATCTCACTGGTTCAGAAACAGGAAACTCTACTCTAGGGCAGTTAGAAATGCAGAAATCATATTAAAGAGCAGTTATCTCTCAGAGGATTAATGGCTGGAGGAGGACATGAGGAAATATTCAGATTTTTGTTATTGTTGTTGTTTTCATTTTGGAGACTTGGTCTCACCATGTTGCCCAGGTTGGCATGGAACTCACAAACTCAAGCAATCCTCCTGCCTCGGCCTCCCAAGTGGTTGGGACTACAGGCATGTGCCACTATGTCTGGGTCAACCTTCTATATTTTGATCTGGAGGGCAGCTATTCCAATATGCCCACTTCTACAAATTCATTGAGCTGTTAAGATTTGTGTACTTTACAAGAGGCATGCTATATTTAAATTGTTACAAAACGAAAGATCACTACAGCAATAGTAATGACCTAAAAAAAAAAAAAAAAAAAACGCTTGTGATTTGCCAAGATGTAGATGTTTGGGAGTCTTGACAAGATTTGTCTGTGCAAAAGATAATCCTAGGGGAAAGGGAGGCAGGGGGAGTGGGAAGGCAGGACAGGATCTGTAGAAATCAGGACTGAGAAGATGAGGCTGGCTTGGCAGAGGGGCTCAGAGGAAAGAGCAAGATCAGACAGATGGGGAAGAATGACTCAGTCCTCCCCTCACCAAGCAGACTCAGGTACTTATGGAGTACTTATGGAGGTCTTCTGTTCCTCCAGTGCTGTGCCAGGATGGCCTTACCTGGGAACGAGACAGGGACAAAGCCAATATAGGAACTGAAACTCAGAGAGGTGACACAACTTGTCTGAGATCATACACCTCATTAGTGGAGATGTGACCACTGCTAGGGACTTCTCATTTGTGCTCCTAAGATAGGGCTCCAAAACACTGTGGGCCCAGCCGGGGGTGGAGTTTGGAGGGAGGAAGTGCAGGAGGCCCAGGCTGTTTTGGTGGTGGTGGTGGCTTCCTGCCCAGGAGCCACACCCAGCTTCAAAATCATCATTCTAAGCACTCAAGGTTGTTGCTAAGCACCAAAGGGGCCCTTGAGCTTTTAAGCAGAGCCAGCCAAGGGCAGTTAACCTCACCTCATTGCAAGGTCAGGTGCTGACAGAGCAGGAAGCAGCCTCCTGAGTGAAGCTTCCCCCCTATTTTTGTTTTATTTTTACCTCCATCCCCAACCCACCCACAGGAATTAGTGGTCCCATTCTTTGTTCCCTCCCCAATGTAACATTTAATGGTCACCCATTTACTACAGTTAATTACGTTCACTAGAAAGAAAAGCCATAAGTCAGGTAGCAGCCACGTGTCCCACAAATGTCAGGCTGTGTGCTAAGATCAGCCCAACGCAGGCCCTATGTCAGATGACAGAAATGCAGATTCCTTCTTGGAGGAGCTCACAACCTGCCAGGGGACAGAAAGGAGAGGGTGTGCTGTAGTGTAATACCCAGAACACGGATGGCACATCAGGTACATAATGCATATGTGCTGAATGAACAGGGACTGAGAGAGAACGACAACTAAGGTGTTACTGGAACGCATGGGAGGACCTCAAATGTAGGTTCAAAGCAGAAATCAAAGAAGGCTTCATTAAGGTCACCAGGTTCATATCATAAAGAACGAGGGGCCCGGGTACAGTTCAGGGGTAGAGCAGTTTCTCAGGATGTGCGAGACCCTGGGTTCAACTCCTAGCACTGAAAAAGAAAGACAGGCAGGCTGGCCGGCACGGTGGGCTGTGCTGCAGTCCAAGCTACTCAGGAGGCTAGGCAAGAGGATCACTGAGCCCAGGACCACAATCAATCCCAGGAGTTGAAAGCCAGCCTGGCATCATAGTGAGATCACAACTCGAAAAAAAAAAAAAGAAAGAAGGAAAAGAAAAAAGAATAGGAGTAGGCTGGCAAAGACGGGGGAGGCAAAGTGGAGGGACATTCTGGGCCAAGGGAAAATGCCCAATAAATGCACAGCAGTGGGTGGGAAGAAAATGTTTAGAAGAACAGTCAGGCCATTGTCAAGTGCCTTGCACTGAGCCACCTATGGAAACTGACCACACATGATATTCCTGGGAAGGCCAGCTGCACCAGAGTCCTCCAGCCACCACCCCCATCGTGGTGGACTCCTCGAGGCCTCCATGTCCCCTGGAGCTGGCTTCCTCCCAGCAGCCAGGGCCTGGCACCCACTCACTGCTCAGGGAGTAGCTGCCCAACAGATGACATGTTTTTCCATGTCACCAGTAGGTCACTAGGAATCTCAGGTTACCTGTCCTCCCAGCACCAGCTTTCACTGCAGCCACCTGGTAGGGACATTTCTTCATCACCCTCCTCCTTCCACATCACTCGCACGTCTATAAGTTCTCGATTCTTTAGAATCAGGGTCTGGATTGACTCAAGAACACACAATCGACTGGCTACACAGACATACCAGAGCCACTCAGGGAGGGGCACTAGGTATGGGGAATTTTTCTACCCTGAATTCCAAGGGTCTCGAGACATTGGAGCTGGTCCACTCTGACATTCAGATAGTGTGGCCTATAGCAAAGGCATGAGGGGCTAGGGCCAGAAGAAATGCAGATGAACTCCAGCCTCCCCACTTCTTGTTTATGTGGGAAAAGAAATCTCATCTGGAAATTCACTTCCTTGGAAAAGAACTGGTATCCCGGGGCTGTTGGGAGAAACTAGTGATGGTTTCAAAACATGGAAAACTGAGTCCTGGCTCTGTCACTCACCTCTCTAAACCTCCCCTGTGCTTCAAAGGTGTGACTCCATGCCTAAATCCTGACCTTGCACTTCCTATTGGAAAGCCGAACAAGGCGACATTAAACAGCTGCAAAGTAAAGAAAGCAAATCTCTCTATATTGGTAAGCAAAAGACCACTAGGTCTCACCGGGCAATAAAGAAATTTATGGCACAGGAAGTACTGAATGAACATCACCAAGGACTGGGTTATAGCTCAATGGTACAGTGCTTGCCTAGCATGTGTGTCACTGGGTTTGATTCTTAGCACCACATATAAATAAAATAAAAGTCCACTGACAACTAAAAAAATTTTAAAAAAAATATATACCAAACATGCTTATGTATTTTGTGTAAATAAAAAACAGTTATATAATGTGTGTGTATGTTTCTGCTCACATATGATTTTCTGGAAGAAACTAATAAAAAATTAATATAACAAGCTAATTAGTTTTTACTTTTATACCATACTCTTTTATATTATTGAACTTTTTTTATCCACAGGCAAATATTTCTTTCACCTTTAAAAAATGTCAGTAGGGCCAGGCGCAGTGGTGCACTCTTGTAATTCCAGCAGCTCAGGAGGCTGAGGCAGGAGGATCACAAGTTTGAGACCAGCCTCAATAACTTAGCGAGACCCTGTCTCCAAATAAAAATAAAAAGGGCTGGGGATGTGGCTCAATGTAAAGTGCCCCTGTGTTCAATCCCCAGTACCAAAAAAAAAAAAAAAAAAAAATAGTACATAGCTCAGTGGTAGAACAATTAACAAGCATGTGTGAGATCCTGGTTCATACCTCAGGACAGAAGAAGAGAAGACGGGAGGGAAAGGAAAAGAAAGAAAAAAGTCAGTGAATAAGGGTCATTTTTGATTTAGGGTTCCCCCCATATTCTGTGTGTGTCAATAAATGTTATTTTTCTGGAATATAGCTCAGTGGTACAGCACATGCCTACCATGCATCAGACCCTGGGCTCAATCCCTATCATGGCCAAATAAATAAATAATCTAACTAAAGAGCTTAGAAATATGTTATTTTAAATTGTAAAATAATAATTTTTATTGATTGATTGATTGTACTGAGGATTGAACCCAGGGGTGCTAACCACTGAGCCACATCCCCAGCCCTTTTTATGTTTTATTTGGAGACAGGGTGTCACTTAATTGCTTTGGCTGGCCTTGAAGTTGTAATCCCCCTTTCTCAGCCTCCAGAGCCCCTAGGATTACAGGCATGTGCCACCATCCCCTGCTCCTAAGAGCTTCTTAAGACTTACCAGAGCCAGGCATGGTGATGCACGCCTGTAATCCCAGTGGCTCGGGACGCTGAGGCAGGAGGATCACAACTTCAAGAACAGTTGAGCAACTTTGTGAGACCCTGTGTCTAAAGAAAAAATAAAAAGATTTTTAAACGCTGCTTCTAGAAAACTACACACTTCCATAAAACTGGGTTTTGTATTTGTATTCTAGCACCTAGAACCCTCCTGGAGGCAAAGGAAGTCCTGAATGAGCATCAGCAGAAGACATAAAAGTGCCACACCGAGCAATCAGCCTCAAAAGCCATTTCTGAATTGGCACCAAGCTTGTCACAGGAGCAGATCTACAAGCCCAAGAACCAAGACAGAGGCAGAAAGGTTCCTCCAGACTGGGTTGAGCTGGGGAAGCAGCTGCTGTTTACTCAGTCACCACCACAGCCACTGCTCTGTTTCAGTTGTCAGTCAAAACACAGGTCTCAGAACACAGAAAAGCAAGCGTGATCTCTGTTGCAGGCAGAGCAGAATGGAACAGTGTCTCAGCTTCAAAGGGAGGTGTCTGCCCAAGGACAAGCAGCAGCACAGAGGGAATGGAAATGGAGAAGGAGCAAGTGGGACAGCTCTGCCTAAGTGCAACTCACCTCTTGTGACCCTGTTTAATCCCTTTCTCAGTTTTGTCCAATTTAAATCCTGTTTTGAAAACAAAGGCCACAACTGTTCCTGTCTCTGCTCAGTGAAAACGGCCATAGTTCTTACCGCCAGGTCACACCCACTCCTGAGAATCTTACCTTACCCAAACACTGACCGCGGTGATTACCACAGGACATATTATTATCAAGAACCAAATTTTAATACTTCAAGAGCGTCCCAAACAAGTTACGGTGGGGTTTTGGAAACTTTCATGTCATGTCATCAAAGTGAGAATCATGAACTCTGAAAATTAAAGCTGATTACCTCTTTGGATACAAAAAAAAAAAAAAAAAAAACATTAAACATATTACAAAGTACAAAAGAAGGAGGCATCTCTTAGAAGAAAAACAAACTCTTGTTCCAAGCAGCAGGACACTTGTCCTAACAAGAGGGCAAAGCAATTCCTTCTGGAATTTACAGTCCCAGGAACTAAAGCTGCTCCAGCCAAAAGGAGGTCCAGTCACGGGCTTTGAAGGATTCTTATTTCAACTAGTCAAAAACAAGCTCAAAGATGGAGGCTCAGATTTCCCAAAGCCAAAGTTGGATTCTACAACAAAGAGAAGCTCTGCTTTACTTCTCACAAGCAGGCAGAGAGCCAGTGATTCTGACTCCAGGTTGACCCCTCAGCACTTGAGCGCTGAGCTTCTCAGGCAGCACAGCCTGGAACTGCTCCTCGCCAGCATCTCTCCTTCACGTGACTATCAAAATCTCAACCGCTGTTCAGCAAGCTCCCGAGATGTCTGAGGATGTCCCCGGGCCCAGCTGCAACTTCATAACAGGACTTCCTCAACCTCTCCCTGGAGGTTGAAGGGTTGAGGGAACTGCTTTGTGGCACAGCAGTGAGGGTCTCTGGAGGGAGTCCAGCAGGTTCCCATGGAACCTGAACCCAGGAAGCCAATACTAGGATGGCTTCCAGCTCCCCGGCTACCGTCTCAGTTGGTGGTGAGCTCATTTGATCACTCTGTACTTCTTTATCTGCAGCCCTAGGGAAACTTCAGTCTCCATTCTGGAACTCTGCACATATTTCAGACTCCCAGGCACAATTACAAAAGTCAAGGTCAGCTAAAACAGACCAAAAAGATCCACCCTGATCTCGTGGATCTTGTCCAGACCCAGGTTGTGTAAGCTTTCCAAATTTAACAAGGTTTTCTTAAAAAGCTACTAGAAATTTTATTTTTGTTTTCTTTTTGCTGGATCAATTGACACAATTGAGAAAATGTGCGAACGGTTTGCCAAAATGAGAAACAGTTTTGTTTTATCGTTGAGGAGGCGCTGTACCAGGGATTGAACCCAGAGGCGCTTAATCATTGAGCCACATCCCCAGTCTTTTTTAAATTTTGAGACAGGGTCTCACTAAGTTGCTTAGGGCCATGACAAGTGGCTGAGGCTGGCCTTGAACTTGCAATCCTCCTACCTCAGTCTCCCAAGTCGATGGGATTAGCAGCACTTGCCACCAACCCCAACAAAGAGAAACATGGATTTTTTTGTTGTTCTTTTTAGTTATATATTATAATAAAATCTGTTTTGGTATATTTATATAAGCACGGAATATATCTTATTCTAATTAGGATCCAAGTATTGTGAATGTATACAATGTTGAGATTCACTATGGTGTATTCACATATGTACACAGGAAAGTATAATAAATCTGACAAAAGTATCTTTCCTATTGAGAAATGTAGATTTTTTTGTTGTTGTTAAATATTTGTAGTTGTAGATGGATACTTTATTTTTATGAGGATCCAACCCAGTGCCTCACATATGCTAGGCAAGCACTCTGCCACTGAGCTACAGCCCCAGCCCCAAGAAGAAACGTAGACTCTTAACAGCAGAAAGAATGAATGACCTTGCTTGCACTTCCTGGCATTCTATCTGACATTAGGCTACAACAGTGAGAATCATATACACACACAGGAGTGGGACTTTAAAATCAAGGGTGCTCGCTTCTTCCAGCCATCTTTACAAAACATTTTCCAGATCCGTAAAACAATTGATAAAGATGTACCAAAACAGAGAAAAACTCCCCATCTACTCTACAATCTGTTCTACCTCCCTACAACTCTCAGAGCTACTTAGAAGAGCAGGGGCTAAGGCTAAAAAAACAAAACATCCCTCTGCTTTAGGATCCTCCTCCTCCTCCAGTACCAGTATAAGGGAGCATGTCAGAATCCTAGCAGTGCAGAACTCCCACCCTTTGGGTGTACGACAGCCCCAGGACTTTCAAACAGCTGTAACAGAAAGGGAGTATAGCACACAGTGATCCCAGCGACTAGGGTGGCTCAGGCAGGAGGATCACAAGTTCAAGCTCAAGGCCAGGCTGGGCGATTCAGTGAGACTCTGTCTCTAAGTATAAAAAATGAAGGGCTGGGGATGTGGCTCAGTAGTAGACCATTTGCCTAGCATACATGCCATTCAATCCCCTGCCTCAGTCTCCCAAGTCGATGGGAAAAAAAAGTGTTCAAGTGACAGAAATTTCTGAATTCTCACATCGGGGTACATCCAATAACACCATTACAATGACCCTTTTTTAAAAATATTTTTTAGTTGGTGACAGACCTTTATTTCATTTATATGTGATGCTGAGACTCAGACCCAGTGCTTCACACAGCTAGGCAAGCACTCTACCACTAAGCTACAGCTATAGCCCTACAATGATCCTTTCTAAGGATCATCTTTTTCATGAAGATCCCTCCCAGAGTTCCATAGCAGGAGTATTGATATTTAGGATCCCTCTCACCTCAGTCTCTCAAATCTGTTTCCTGGACAACTGACAGAGGTAAGCACTAATCAGTTGTCCTGCATTTACTAGTTCTCAGTGCCTAGTTACCTCTTCTCTAAAAAGTTTCCCTGACCTATTTTCTAATGGCCTTAAACTAACCTTAAGGTTATCAAATAGTTTGTTTATTTCTGAAAGACCTTGTAGGTTGGATATTCTGGGGAGTATACCAGCCCTCATGTAATCTGGGGTTTCTGCTCAGTCAATAGGGTACTCATCCCCAAATGTAAGTTGTTACCAACCTAAATGATGAAAAGGGCGGTGCTGCTGCAGTTTGGATGTGGTTTACCTCTGTGGGTTCACGGTTAGAAGCCAGGACCCCAGTGTGATATTAAGAGGTGGTGGGGCTGGGCACCATGGTTCACACCTATAATCCCAATGACTCCAGAGGTTGAGGCAGGAGGATCATAAGTTTGAGTCCAGCCCCAGCAACTTAGCAAGGCCCTGTCTCAAAAGTAAAGAGCTGGAGATATGGGAAGTCATTAGGCTACTGGAAGTGATGCCTTGGGAAAAAATGGATATTGACCTTCTGGTGTGAATTGGTTGTTCTGGAGAGTGAGCTGTTGTTAAGAGAGAGACTGGTGTCTCCCTGGTCTCTGTTTCCTGTCTCAACACGTGATCTCTGGATCCTGCACAACCTTCTGCAGCTGTAATGCCATCCACCAGGAGGTCCTCAGCAGAGGCAGTGCCATGCCCTTGAGCCTCCAAAACTGAACTGAATAAGCCTCTTTCTTTATAAAGGACCCAGGCTCACAAATTTTGCTATGGCCACAGAAAGCAAACAGGTACCTTGACTAAAAAAGAAATATCCAGTCAAGGAAAGCAAAACATTGGGTACAACTGAAGCGATCAACAGGTAAATGATTAAAAGTATTGGCAAGCAGTCCGTGGAATATTATACAGCCTTGTAAACAATGAAGCAGGCCTGAATACCTAAGTGAAGTCATCCATAATATATCACATGTAATCATGTTAGTTATATGATTCCATTTGAGGAAATTAAAAATATATGCACATAAGCATATGTAACCTGACCTATTCAAAAACAATATCTGAAGGTTATCAAATAGTTTGTTTACTTCTGAACGGCAGGAACACTAAAAGAAATGGGGAACATTCCTCACTGTTTCTGTATTTTTTTTTTTTTTCTTAACTACAAGTATGTGTCACTTTCACATCAAGACGGAGAAAAACTTTTCTGGTTTCCCCTCCCGCCCCAGACCTTTCTGAGTGGAAATCCCTAAACCACTCAGAAAACACCTTTAAAAAAAAAAAAAAGTCAAGAGCTTTGTAATATTTTGAACAACCAATAAAAAAAAAAAAAAGGAAAAAAAATTGTTCTAGTTCCCAGCACCAGGCCTTCACAAACCTGGCTTCTAGAAATAGTCTCAATGGTCAGTAAGACCATTTTCAAGGTCAGATCTAAAAGATGGACTAGCTCCACAGGTGAGCTATCCTATAAACCCGACCAGTTCTGCCCCAGCTCTCTTCATCAGCAGGAGCAGCTGCTAACGCTGTTGCATTTGAGGGACAGACACCCAGAACCTTTCCTTCACCCAACCCTCGGGATGACCCACGGGGCAGACACTGTCATCGCCATTTACAGAGAAGCACACTGAGACATGGAGTGAGGGGCCCCCTCAAGGTCACAAAACTAGAAGGCAATGCAACGGCTCAGTCCAGTAAAGAAAAGCCTGGACTCCTCCCGTCGCACTGCCCGGACTCAGGGGCCCAGGCTGGAGGCCGAAACGGGCTTCCGGGGCTCCACTTCCGGCGGAGGGGAAGCGAAATGCAAGGTCACGCCAGACCGAGGGGGCCACAGATCGCAAGGGCAGGGCCTCCCCACTCCTAGAGCTGCCACCACCAGGCCGCCCGCTCGCAGCTACCAAGAGCGAGGGAGGATGAAGAGGGAAGGAGGGAGGAAGCGTTCACCCGCGCAGGTGCCACGCCGGAGGGCGGGGAACCTGGCGGAGAGAACCACAACAACACCCAAAACCAACGACGGCATCCAGGAAAGGAACACCACCTCAGGCCCCGAGCTCGGTGGCGCACCGCCGGAACCGGAAGCCGCACCCCCGGAAGTTGGAGGAGACTAGGTTAGAGGGACTAGGCCTCTCTAGGCCTCGGCGGTGCTCGCCAACTTTATGATTTTAACCCTTGGTGGTCTCTGGGCGTCTTGGGTCCTCAGGCCTCCCGACCGCGCGGGTACAGCCAAGGCCGCTTTCTTGCTGGGGAGAAGTTCTTCGTATTTCGGAGCCGCAGTTTGCCCAGTTACAAAATGGGAAGAAAGGAGCGGGAATTGAGATCCTCTGTGAGCCCGCCTGCCGCTGAGTCAGCGCGCCCCACCCTGAGGTTCCACCCTTGGGCCTTTGCACCACCCAAAGGAAAGAAACCAAAAAGAGAGGCTGCAGGCTGCTATTTGGAGACAGCGGTCCAGTGCGGTGCACCTGGTGGAAGTCAGTCCAGACGACGCAGGGCCCAGTCTATAAAATAGGCCCTGCCTCTTTGTACCCAGACAGCAGTGGGCATATGCTCGAGAGGTTTGACCGTCTGTCCAGGAAGGGACCCTCTGTGTATAGGACGGTAAATCTTAGCCCTATGTGTCTCTGCCCCAGGTCTTTCCAGTTGCTACCAGGGTAGGCACGCCAGCCTCATGTTTAAGAAATGAAGCTTTAGGTGGGCTCAGTGGCATGTGCCTGTAATCCCAGCGATTTTTCAGGAGGCTGAGGAAGGAGGATTGCAAGTTTGAGGCCAGTGTCAGCAACTTAGTAAGACTCTGTCTCAAGACTTAAAAAATAAAAATAAAATGTACTGGGAATATAGCTCAGTGGAATGCCATCCTGGGTTCAATGCCCAGTACAAAGTACAAGTGTGTGTGTGTGTGTGTGTGTGTGTGTAATCATCTAGCGACATCATAGCCATCTTAGTAAGCAGAATATACTTCAGGATGTTTGAGCAACAACATCACCCGATGCATTCCTGTTCATATCTCTGGTTAAGAGTTTATTTTCTATCTTGGGCTGGGGTTGTGGCTCAGTGGTAGAGTGCCCTAGCACATGTGAGCCCCAGGGTTCGATCCTCAGCACCACATAAAAAAATAAACAAAATTTTTAAAATGCATTTAAAAAAATAAAAATGAATCATGTAACTTAAAAAAAAAAAAGAGTTTATTTTTCTATGTTACTGCTGGAGGTAGATCAACAGGACCAAGGGCCTTGTCTGTCCTCTCACCATCAAGTCCCCAGCACTTAAAACTGAGCATAGACTGAGTAAGCATTGGTTGAATTAAGAAGGAAAAGAGATACAGAGAAGAGTTTTATGATAAAGCCAATCTGATACCGATCACCAGCAACCTAGCTGTGATTTCACAGAATTAGGTTTCTGAACTTGACGTAGCAAGGGAAACAGCACACCAAAGAAACTGGAGTGTCTCCCCAAAAGAAAGGGAAGGGTGGGCTGGTGCGATGGCCCACACCTGTCATCCCAGCGGTTTGGGAGGCCGAGGCAGGAGGATCGCATTGGCAAGGCGCTAAGCAACTCAGTGAGACCATGTCTCTAAATAAAATACAGAATAGGGCTGGGGATGTGGCTCAGTGGCTGAGTGCCCCTAATTTCAATTTCAATGCCTGGTACCTGCCTCCCCCCACCAAGAAAAAAAGGAAAAGAAAGGGAAGGGTGGAGTTGAGGTAAAATTAAAATGAATCGGGTGGATGGGCGCAGAGCAACCCTGGCAGTGTGTAAAGGTCTAACATCTGGCTTGGACTAAAAATCAGACTAACAGTTCTGTTTCCTTGGACACCACAAAGTTAACATAAATATAGACTGTAGTTCAGAAGCCTCTTTTCAGAAGCTATGCACCTGGGCTGGAAATCTAGGCTGCTTCTCTTATGTTGAATCCGGCTCCAACCAACTAGGCAAGAGTGGGGTGTTCTGTTCTCAGGGATGTGATTCTAAACAGCAGAGTTTCCAACAGTCTCTGACTTTAGACAAGGTTTCTCAGCACTATGTCTTTGAAACTGATTAACACAAGGAAGTTTGACAGAGTCACATTTGATGGGCATCCCTGTCTGCCTCTGTCATCTGGTGAACGGGCCATTGAGACCTCCAGTCTTCTGGCCCCAATGTGACCCATCTCCTGGGGCCCCTCAACGTCATAGGTCTCCATTAGAACGTGGAGCCAAGTCATAACCCTTGCTTGGGGGGATCCAGCATCCCAGTTCGGGTCATCTTCCTGTGTCTCCCAAACCTGACACAGAAAACCAGTAGGTATGCAGCCTATGTCCAGTAAATCTAGTTGCTGGTGGGTTTTCTAAATGCAAAGAAAAAGAAATGGAAGCAATAAACAAATGGGTGGAAGCTGTAAGAGAAGTGGGAAAGGGGGTGACTTGGGAGGGGGATACCAGAAATTGAACCCAGAGGTGCTTTACCACTGAGCTACATCCCCAGCCCTTTGTATTTTTTTATTTTGAGAAATTTCACTAAATTGCTGAAGTTGGCCCTCCTGCATCAACCTCCCAAATTGCTGGGATTACAGGCATGTGCCACAGTACCCATAACAGAGTTAATTATTTATTTGTTTATTAGGGGATTGAACTCAGGGACACTCGACCATTGAGCCACACCCCCAGCCCTAGTTTGTAATTTATTTAGAGACAGGGTTTCACTGAGTTGGTTAGCACCTCCCTTTTGCTGAGGCTGGCTTTGAACTCGAGATCCTCCCGTCTCAGCCTCCCATCTCAGCCTCCCATGCCACTGGAATTACAGGCGTGCGCCACCATGCCCAGCTGGAGTAACTTTTTGAGAGCTCTATTTCCCAAAGTCAACACGTCTGAACTATGGCCAATATCAATGTTCCAGGAAAGGAAAAAGAAACAAATAAAATGGAATCGTTGACTTTTACGATTAAATGAATGGCTCGTTTGACACTTTGATGATTTTAACAGGAGAATGAAATTGTTAGCATCAGGCATTAAAGAGAGAGCATCCCAGTGCTGATCCTTTACCATCTTTAAAAGATGCTTTTTAAATGGAGATTGTTGATTTTTCATGATTTAGAAAGCAAAAGTGAAAATTGTTGTTGTTGATGACTCCAATTGTTGCCCCAAAACTTAAATTATTGACTAGATGGTCTTTAAAACGATTTAAATTGTTGAGATTTGGAGATTTAAGGATAGGAAGACTGGATGGTCAAATTGTTGAGTTTTAGGAAAGATTCCTTGACTCTCTGCCGCCCTTGTGTGGCCCATAGAGGGTCATAGCAGCCCCTAGCCTCCCCCAGTGGCTGGGTGGAGGCCCCTGGGCCTGCAGCTTGGTCACAGTGTGGGATCACACAGGACTCACTTCCCTTCATTCTGAAACTGTTTTGGAAAATTATCCAAGGGCCCCTCCCTGGGCTGTGGGGAGGAGAGGACTTTGCAGCCCGCCTGCAGTCGCCCGCACCTGCTTGGCTCTGTGGTCAGACTCAGTAAAAATGATTCATGTTTGTGTGGTTCCAGAACTTCCTCTCGCCCTCCCCCACACCCCCTTGATGCAGAAGTCTCCTTCCTTGCCTGCCCTCGCTCTGGCCTTGCCAGACCAGTTCTTGGGTTTTGTAAGAGCCAGAGTAGGGCTGAGGGCTGGAAGAAAGTTTTGTGGAGACGGTTGAAATCCCATGAGTGGCCTTAGGAGAAAAATGTGGGCAGTTTGTCATGTGTGGGGGCAGTGTTAGAGAAAAGGGAAAAGAGGGGGGATTTTAGGAAGTATTGTTGATACAATCATTTTGAAGAACCATTTGGTAATTGGTAAAGTTGAAAAGGAGTACACCCTCCCACTCAGCAATCCCATTTCTTGGAATATTCCCTAGAGAAATCTCGCACATGTGCATCTGGAGGTAAGTCCAAGGACATCCACTGAAGCATTGGTTGTAATCACAAAAACATTGGCTCTGTGTAAATGTCCACTGTTGGGGGGAAAAGCATAAATAATTGGTGGTGTTATGTAATAAGGTACCCTACAAGCTCTCAGCAGTGAACTAGAGATAGATAAAGCAGCACAATTGCAGCTCAAAAAAGTAAACATTAAATGGAGAAGTGAGTTACATGTCAGATCACATAACATGTCTGTATTTTAAAAAAATGTAATATATTGTTTATGGATATTTATATGTGCAGTACAGCATGGAGCAGAAGGATAATCACCAAACTCATTTTGTCAGCCAGAATAAGTTAAGTCCTTGCTGCTGTGACAAACATTACCCCCAAGCTTAGTGTTATGACAAACAGAATTTATTTCTTGGTTGTGTGACATGTTCATCAGGGGTTTGGTGGAGTTTCTGCTCCACAACAGCTCACTCTGGGACCACGTTGACCAGCAGCCACCAGATGCCGTGGCAGAGGGAACAAGAGCTTGGCAGACAGCCCTCGTATGCCTGTGTGGACATCTCCTTCCCTATGCACCTAGGCTAACTGTGAGGTTGGCCGACTTACCTGTACTCCCAGCCCTCAACCTGCTCTAGGTAGGTAGCTAGTAAATGTTTAATGACTCTGATTTACTCATTTCTCTTTAAATAATGAGCCATATCAGCGCAGGAACCGTATCTTCCTCCCCCTCTGAGCCTTCTTCTGGAACAACGAACGAATGTTCGATGAGTGAATGAACAACCATGGCCCTCCTTCTCCAGCCCCAGAATAGAACCCACGGCCCTCCCCACTGTACCGTGAGCCTTCCAGGAGGCTGACAAGGTCAGTTTTCCTGCAGGTTTTTATTCTATTTTTAACACCTTTATTAAAAGCCACTGGTTTGTGTGTGACTGTATACTAGGGTGAACACCTTGTCCCAGTTTTCCAGGGACTTTCTGCACTAAAAGTCCTTGGAAACCCTCAGGCAACCAGGATGGCGGGGCGCCCCTTCTTCTCTATGGGCCTCGTGTTTTTCTCATCTTCATCTGAGAGGGTTGGATCTGGCCTCCCCTGAGCATTTCAGATCTAAGATTTTAAGAACCAGTCAGAGGGGAAACGGTAAGTCAACGAAGGCAGACAGACTCGGGGCTTTCTGAGATCTTTATTCTTTATTCTCCAGGGGGGAGTGAGGTCCACACTGCCGGCTGGGCCGTGGTGCTAGTGGCTTGCTATGGTCTGTAAAAACACAAGACAGAATAGCCTAGTTAGGAGGGCAGATTCCGGAACGGGATGGAACTGGGCTCCACTCCCAGCCCTGCCACTCACCACCCTGTAGTGTGACCCTGGAAGAGCGACTGCACCTCTTTGAGCCCTAGCTTCCTCATCTCTATAGCGGGAGGAGGAGGAGGACTTGCCAGGGGCTTCTGGATCCAGCTCTCGGCCAGGTTCTGTTCTCACCCTGGGCCTGGAACTCCTGTACGCGGGCTACTACTGTTACCATGAACAATAGTCGTCCTCGCTGACTCCTGTCCCCACATGAGGGCTGTGTTCTCCCTGGGGCCTGAAGTGTCCCCTGTCCCATGATGCTCACCACCTTCTTTTTTATTTTATTTATTTATTTGGTATTTGGGGTTGAACCCAGAGGCACTGAGCCACATCCCCATCCCTTTTTATTTTATTATTTTTATTTTGAGACAAGGTCTCAATGAGTTGCTGAGGCTGGTCTTGAACTTGCGATCTTCCTGCCTCAGCCTTGCCAGGTGCTGGGATTAGAGGTGTGCACCGAGGCACCCAGCCCGCCTCCCTTATTCTTGTTGTTTTCCCATCTGTCCCCTCTCAGGCAGCCCTTTGTCGGGCATCTCTCTCTGTCCTCCAGAATAAGAAAGGTCGTGATCCAGAGAAAACGCCTCATAAACACCCCAACGCTCCCCAGAAAACTAAGGGGCCCTTGGGGCCCCACTACAGCAGACAACACCCCCAAGGCCCATGGAATGTCTTCACGGCCCTGCCCTGGCCTCAGGAGCCTCCCAGGCCCCTCAGGCTGTGGCTCCTCTCCAGAGCCCCCCCCCCCCAGGCCTCCTCACCTCCTCTATCCACTCATTGAAGGCGGAGACGCGGGTGAACACCGTGGGCTTCTTCAGGGTGTTGCAGCCGTAGGCAGACACAAAGCTGGTCACCCCGTGGACCTGCCAGGAGCCATCCTCTGTGGGGCAGTTGAGGGGTCCTCCAGAGTCACCCTGGAACATCAGGGAGGGGTGAGTTGGTTCTGAACCTTAGAGCTTTTGAGCAACCCTCATAGGAGTTGAATTCTCTGGGAATTGGTTTGCTTATCTTTTTGTTTGTTTTTTATTTTTGGTAACAGGGATTGAACCCAGGGCCCCTAACTGCTGAGTCACACGCCAAGCCCTTTTTATGTTTTATTTTGAGACAGGGTCTCACTGAGTTGCTTAGGGCCTCACTAAACCGCTGAGACTGGCTTTGAACTCATGATCCTCCTTCCTCGGCCTCCTGACCCACTGGGATTACAGGTGTGGGCCACTGCGCCCATCTCCGTGTGCTTATTTGTGATGGGAAAAATAGTATCTGCCTTATACAATTTTGTGTGGATTAAATAAGATGATACAAGATCTTAGCACAGCACAGATGAAGTACTCGTTAGTTTCCATTCACGCCCCCAGAACAAAGAGAACTTTTTTTTTTTTTTTTAATGGTGCTGGGGATTGAACCCAGGGCCTTGAGCTTGCAAGACTAGCACTCTACCAACTGAGCTATATCTCCAGCCCTGAGGACATTCTTAATGTTATAACCTCAGAGCCAACGTTGACAGGGCTTTGGAACTGATGGGGAAGCCTGAGGACCCCGGGAAACGGTGACTTCTGCAGGTCAAGTCTGCATGCGAACTGGGCCTAGGAGCCAGGGCTCCTCACTCCCAGGCCCGGCTCTGTCTGGGCTCCACTCTTGCCTAGTCTGGGGGTGGAAGGAGCAAGTGGGCAAGGTACCTCCTCCACCTTCAGGCAGGTGGCAGAGGGACTTCAGGGAACTGCACACCCCACACCACCACCGACAGGTGAGAGCTGACTCACGTTGCAGCCGGAGCGGATGTCCCCACCAGCGCACACCATGGTCCTCTTCACAGAGAAGCCCCACCAGTCCCACTGGGAGCAGTGCTGGTAGTCCACCACGGGCAGCAGCGCCTGCTGCAGCTTGTCCGGCAGAGGCCCGTTGGCTGTGGGGATAGAGAGCGCTGAGAGGGAGACCTGGGGGTGGGGGCGAGGAGCCCGACAGTGGGGGGCATTCAAGGCACACAGCTCTTCTGATCTGAGGGGGCCCTTGTAGTCCTGCATCTGATTGACACCGCTCCATCCTTGGCACCTGGCACCCGACAGATACCCCAAAATGTTTGATTGAACACATTCACGTCTGGGAGGAGGGGGGACAGGTTGTAGCTGGAAAGGGACGGGAGTAAGGTGCAAGGACCCATCCTGGTGTGGCCTCTGACCCCCCAGCCCTTGCCCTTCTGCCACTGTCCCTGGGGCTGGCTAGAGGGGTCAGCACTTACTGTAAAGGCGGCCCCAGCCGCTGATGTAGCAGGGGGTCTCATTGGGCAGGATGTCACCAGGTGGAGGGAGGCTGGCGAGCTGGACAGTGTCCCCTAGCCGGGCGCTGCGTGAGAGCTTCACAAGGGCGATGTCATTGCTGGGGAGCAGGGGGAGAGTCACACGGAGCCGGGCCTCCAGGGGATCAGCTCCCACCTGTGGCCCTTAGTGCGGGCATTTTGGGCTCCAGGGGCCCCTCTTCTACCCTGCTCTTAAATCTGTCAAGCAGTTTAGAAAAGCCCCCAGAGCCCCTTCAGCCTTGCTGGCCTTGGCCTTCATGGTGGTCCTGGCCATGTTCCCAATGGCCCTGTCACTTTAGCTGCATGGGAGACACCTGGAGGGCTGGTCAACACAGGTTGCTGGGGCCCGGCCCAGTATCTCCAAGGCAGTGGGTCTGGGCCCAGAGGACTAAGAATCCGGGGTTCCCAAGGGCCACAGCCGCTGCTGCCCCAGGACGGCACTTGGAGAAATCCCGCCCTCTGTCTTCCTGTGCCTGCTTGTCCCTCAAGCCGTTTCTCCAGGGTCTGAGTTGTCTCTCTGCTCACCCCAGCAGCCCTGCGAGGATGGGTGGGGTCTCATCGTTGTGGCCCCAGACGCCTACGCTGCACTTTCAAGGGCTCTGCTTAGGAGAAAGCTGAGCTTGAAAGGCTTAAGGTGGTCTCCTTGACCTTCCCACCACCCAGGAAGTCCTGCTTCATGGACACCCTTTGACAAGTGGCAAAACTGTGATCCAGAGAAGGACAGTGATTTGCCCAGGCTACTCGGAGCTGTGCCGGAGCCTGACTCCCAGTCCCCACGGCGCTGGGGACCCAGGATGGCCATCTGTTGAAGAAGAAGCCTTGGATTTGGGCGAAGGGGGCCAGAGGAGCCCTTGGTTTGGCAAGTTCCTATTCATCCCTGGGCTCTGCTGTCCCCTCCGTAGGGAGAGGTCTGGTGTCGGTCCTTGAAGGCTCTGCTGGCTCCTGCCTTGGTGATGGGGCCTGGGCCGAGGCTGCTGGCAGACCCCCTCTCCCTGCGGTTCTCCTCAGGTTCATCTTGGGTCGTGGAGGGACAGGTGGAAGAGCCCGGTCCCACACCTGAGTGTTTACTCACCCACAGGCCACGCAGCTGGGGTTCCACTTTGGATGTACGAAGAGGTCCCCTCGGTTGATGGGGATCACCTGCTCGGGGCCTTCCTCCACACTCTGGTCGTACTCGCCCAACACCACCTGGTAGGTCAGGGAGCTCCTGCAGGTGGAGGTTGGGTGAGTCTAGGCCTCAGCCAACCCAGTGTCCCAGGCTGCCTGAGTCACACAGGGGAGGGCCGGGGCAAGTGAGAGAACTCACGAGATGCAGTGGCCTGCAGTCAGAACCCAGTCAGGGGCGATGAGGCTGCCGCCACAGGTGTGGTAGAAGACGCCGTTCTTCTCATACTGCAGGGAGACCTGGTGGCCAAGGAGGAAAGAACCGGAGTGGTCTGGGCCCCACTGTTTGGGTCATCAGCAATGATTTTATTGGTTGTACACTGTACAACTCTAGAGGGCGCTGTCCACACAGAAAGAAATGTGCAGTGCATAACCTACACAGCTGCTCAAGGCGGATTTTCCCTCTGGGATCATATTCTGATTTTGCTAAAGCTTTATGTCCCCAGGCTCTGTGACTTCTCTGGGAACCCCAGCATTCTCTGATCTGTAGGGCATCCCCAAACCTTCCGTACCTTGAGAGTTTCCCAAGACCCTCTGTTCTGTCACCACCCCCTTCCACTCTTCTGACCCTCAGATCTCTCAAGGACTCTGGGATCTGGTGGCGCACAGCTCACCCAGAATCCTTTGCCTCATTTCTCATTCTCTACACATTCCTGATTTTAGAAATTCCCTCTAGACCAAGGGTTGGCAAGCTACGGTCCACGGGCCAAACCAGGCTCACACTCATTCATTTATGTGTTGTCTGTGGCTGCTCTCGGGCTACAGTGGCAGAGTTAAGTTGCTGATGCAGACACCATAAGGCCAGTAAGGCCTTCCATATTGACTGTGTGTCCCTTCACAGAACAAGCAGGCTGACCCTATCAGCTGGACTTTCTGTGATAATAGGAATGTCTTTGCTGTCCAATATGGCAGCCACCATGTCTTGATCCCCAATATGGAAGCCACCATGTCCCATTTTTAACTTTGGTTCCCAAGATGGCAACCACTAGCCTCATGTGGTTAATGAGTATTTGGAAAGTGGCTACCAAGGAAGAACTGAATTTTTAACTTCGTTTAATTTTAGTTAAATATAAATAGCCCCACGTGGCTGGTTTCTACTATGGCTGACAGTACAGTGGCTCTGACTCTCTGGGCTTCCCTCCACTGGCTTCTAGAAAGTTCCTATCTTTTTGCTGCTCTCAGACTGTACAACCCTGTTGTGGGATTCAAGGAATCTAGAAAGGAGTCCCCCAAAATCTCCTTCCCTAAACACAGTGCCTGAAGTTCTACCCTTAGTGTGCCACATCCTTAAACATTGCCCTCACTCCAGGTTCTATATATATATATATATATAGTTGTAGATGAACATAATACCTTTAGTTTATTTATGTATTTTTATATGGTGCTGAGAATCGAACCCAGTGCCTCACACGTGCTAGGCAAGTGCTCTACCACTGAGCTACAGCCCCAGCCCCCAGTTTCTATTTTTAAACAGCAAACGGCCCCGTGAGATGTTACACATGGGCAAAACCTCTGTGAGAAGCAGATTGTCCAAGGGGTTTGGAAGCTGAAGCAGATATTGGAAAGGAAGCAATGCAGCCGGAACTGGATGCTGTGTGACCAGAGGCTGGGGTCCAGAGCCCACAGTGGGGACGAGTGTGGCTGCCATTACTCTTACCTGCCAGGGCCAGCTGTAAGGAACCGCGTCCTCACCGTTGACAACACGGCCGATGGACTTGTAGGAAGGTCGGGCGCAAACTGAGGCTAGAGTGAGGAGTAGATGTGTCAGTCCTCCAGAGGGTTCAGGGTCCTGGTCCTATTTGTGCCACCGATTGGCTGTGTGACTCTATACAAGCCCCTCTCCCTCTCTGGACCTCAGTAGCCACATTTGAACTAGCATCCCCAGAGTGTAGGTCCCCTTTAGTGAGAGGATTGAATGGTACCTGGCCAATGAGCCCTTGGGAATGATAGCTATTGTCACACAGAGAGGAAGCTTCGAAGGAAGACTGCCTGGGTTCAAGGTGCAACTAGGTCACTTGTTTTAGGATGAGCTACTTTACTTCTCTGAGGGTCAGTTTCCCCATCTATAAAACGGGAACAGCAGAACTGTCCTCATGGGACCCTGATGATGCTATGAGGTCATCTACAAAAAAGCCCTGAGCATTCTGCCAGGTACACAGTAAGCACTCAGTAAATGTTATCCTTTACCATTATGGTCAGTCAAGGGAGACTGCTTGGAGGAGGTGGCCCTGAGATGGACAGTAATATGGCAGAGAGATGAGGAAGAGGATGTGAGCTGGGTGGAGGGAGAGGAAGAGGAGAGTTGGAGTGTTCAGCCCAGGAGTGGAAATTCCAACCCAGCCATCCAAGTGCAGGGTTCACCCTCTCGACCATGAGACATTGTTCAAGGACTCCCACAGCCTTTGGGGGCATCTGGTTTCTGCTGACCTACTCTGGCCACAGCTTCCCTCCAGCCCCCAGCTGAAGGCCCCACAGTCATGCCCTGGGTTCACCAAGATTCCCTCCTATGGAACCAGAGATGGATGCAGAGTTCAAGGGCTCCCAGGCCAACGCAGCTCAGGGACAGAGGTACAGGTCGGGGGTCTTACCAAGGGCCACACATAGGAGGGAACTCAGCAGCCGGAGCATGGTGAGTTTTGAGACGAATAGAAAGAATCAGGGAGCCGGGGCTCTAATATAATGCAGAAGGCAGGCGGAAGGGGCCGACATGGCCCCAGAACAGGTGGTAGAAGACCAAGTTTCCCACGGTCAAGGCCATGGCTTTTCCCACGGCAGACAGAGGACCAACAGCCAATACAAGGGCCCAGGGTCCCCTCCAACATGTGACTGCACAGGTGGCCCGGAAGAGCCGGCTGATAACAAGGGACTGGGGAAAAGGGTTCCATCAGAAGGGCCAGCCTCTTCCAGGAAAGCAAGTGGGGCTAGGAGGAGGGCAGACCTGGCCAATCGGATCCCGGCTCTGTCACGTCCAAACTCTGTGACCTTGAGCTCACGGTTCAACCTCTCAGAGTCTCAGATTGATATTGGTCTCTACCTCAATTAAAGTGATTTTGTTGGTAGGCGCAGTAGCACCCACCTGGTAATCTCAGCTACTCTAGAGGCTTGAGGCAGGGGGATTCCAGGTTCAAGGCCAGCCCCAGCAACTTAACCAGAGACTGTGTCTCCAGAGAAAAAGCGTTAGGATATAGCTTGGTGGTAGAGCATCCCTGGGTTAAATCCTCGGTACCTTATAAAAAAAGTAAAAGTATTTCACTGGGCACTTTCTGTCCCAGGCCATGAGCTCCAGTCTAGTGGGGTGAGCAATGAGGAATCAGCATAAGTGAGTGAAGCCTATTTCCAGGGGAAAGAGGTGGTGGGTGCTATGACGGGAAGCATCGTGGCTGGGATGGGAACAGAAGGAACCCCTCCTTTAGGTGGGAACGAGGGAAAGGGGCATTTGGGCTGCGAGTAGCCATTGGATTGAGTCCTAAAGGATAAGTAAAAGCCAGTCACGGGAAGTCCTGCTGGTAAAGCGCTCTGGATGGAGGGGACAGCAAGCGTGGAGCTCTGGAGGCAAAAATGGACTTGGTTTGTTCGAGAAAAGGGAGCCTGGTGTGGCTGGAGCTCAGAAATCCGCGTGGAGAGAGTGGGGAGATCCTGCCAGCCAAGGGGACGCTTCTGGAGCAGAAGTCACATGTGACCCAGCAGTTCCACCCCAGGGGACGTGGACATTCATCTGTAGGAAAGACCGAGCCCCTCCTGGTCATTTGTTGGGAACAGCCTCCCAGCCCAGGGCCTGGCACTTTGGAGCGCTCCACACGATGTTTGCTCAATAAGGCCAGCAGCTCCGGCTCCCCCGGGGACTCCTCCTGTCCATCCCCGGCACCCTAGGGCAGCGTGTGGCTCCCTCTGGGGCACCCACAGTTTGGAAGCCTGGGGAAGGGCAAAGCTTAGCTGTGCTAAGTGAACCGGTGGCAGGTGGGGCACCTGGCTAGAGCGGACCCCCTGCAGTCACACCCACAGTGACACCTGCCACTCCAGTAGCCTGGGTCTGTGGAAAATGTGTGGAGGCAACTGAAGCAGCTGTGAAAGTCCTTCACACTGTGATACCATCAGCCTGGGTGTGTTTGTTTACCCAGCTTTGACACTCGGAGCCAGTCCCCAGACCCCCGCCCAGGAGGAAGGAGAGAGGGCCCGGAGCGGGCAGCATGGAGAGGCAGGTCAGCACTCCCAGATGCCACCACAGAGGGCCTGACACCCACGGAGCCAAAACACCACCTAGTGCAACCTCTGCTATCTCAGAGAGGGGGACGTCATTCCAGAGAAAAGCTGGGACTTGCTCAAGGTCCTCCGGTTTGTCACTGTTTGGCCTGGCAGAGGCTCTCCCAAGGGCATAGGGGAGGGTTCAAACCCTCTGCCAACTTCAAACAAGAAACCTCCTCAGCCCTTATCCAGGTGGCCTTGAGCAAGTCCTAGTCACACTGTACGCTCCACAGACACGCGGCCACCTGGCCTCTGCTTGGTCCCGAGAGAGAGAGAGACGGCCCTCTGAGGCCAGCTGTCCATCACCGTCCCTGCCAGGTGGGTCTCATCCTTAAGGCATGTATGTGGGCGGACACTGGCACTGCACTGCTGATTAACCCTGGGGAGGGGGCTGGCCCGGGAGATACCTGAGTAAAACCACAGGAGAACGTGTGCCCAGCCAGGAGAGGGGGGGTCCATCCCATGAGCCTAGGCAGGAAGCAGGGCGAGCCACCCCTGGAGAGGGACGTGTTAGTGAACGTCTGGTGGGAGAGCGTGAGGGGTTAGGAGGTAGGTCTAGGAAGCCGGGGAGACTTTATCTTGGAGCGTGGTCCATTATTTCCACCCAGTAGGAAGATCCATGGGGACCACAAGTTCATTCATCTTCAAATCCTCAGTGCCTAGAAGGCAGCTCAGCACGTAGTAGGTTTTCAATAACACTTACTAAAGGAGGCGACAAAGGGTAGCTGAAGGGACTGTTTGTTTGTTTTGCAGTGCTAGGGATTGAACTCAGGGGCACTAGACTACTGAGCCACATCCCCAGCCCATTTTTTATTTTAAGAGAAGGTCTCACTGAGTTGCTTATGCCTCATAAGTTGCTGAGGCTAGCCTCAAACTTGTGATCCTCCTGCCTCAGCCTCCTGAGTGGCTGGGATTACGGGAGTGCACCCCTGAAGGACTCTAAATGCCGTCCTCTTCCTACTCTGAAAGCGCAGTTGACCCTGACATTCATACTGGACACATCTGGAGGCCACCCCTGTGTGTCCCCAAAAAGCTTAGTAGCAGCTCTTGGATGGGGACTCCGAAGAGCAGTGTCTAGAGGAGATGAAGAGAGTTTCTGGATCGACGAACCCACCAGCGCAGAGCCCCACGTAGCCAGGGGCTTTGTCTGCTTGGTTCATTGCTATGGCATCACCTCTCAGAGCAGAACCCAGGGGGCATTCAGTAACGCGCCAATAACCTGATGAGATTGGGCGCGGTGGCACACACCTGTAATCCCAGCTGCTCAGAAGCCTGAGGCAGGAGGATCGTAAGTTCAAAGCCAGCCTCAGCAATTTAGCAAGATGCTAAGCAACTCAGTGAGACCCTGTCTCTAAATAAAACAAAGAATAGGGCTGGGGTTGTGGCTCAGTGGTTGAGTGCCCCTGAATTCAATCCCTGGTACTCCTCCCCAGAAAAAGATTGGGAAATATGAGGTCAAACAAAATCCAAACGGCTGTTTCCTACCGCACTTCCCTGAGCCTTTGATGTGGGGGTGAACTGTGAGTCACACACAATGGTGTAAGCCCAGGCCCCTCGGGAGCTCCACCGCCCTGAAGCTCCCCGCTACCAGCCCATCTCTCTCTGATGGGCAGCCCAGCACTGGGGAGGAGAAAGAGGCCCACGGTCAGACAGGTGCCCCGTCTGTGGCCCAAAAAAAGCCACTGAGAGGACCCAGGCTGGGACAAGCACAGGTGTCTCTTGTCTCAAGGAAGGTGCCACCTCACCTGGAACCCAAGGAGCCGCTGGGCAACGGGCACAGCCTCATTCCCATGGCAGGTGCCACGGTTTCCGGGGTGAGCGGGGGTGGGGGCCGGGAGAAGCCCTCCAGCTGCCGTGGGGGGAGGGACAGAGGCACCAGGACCCCTCCTGTCACATACGCACTCAACAACAGGGCACCTTCCAGAGCCCGGGCACTCTTCAGCCACCAGGGAACCTCTGTGCAGCCTGCAGAGGTACCTCACCAGCTTATAGATGCAGTGGGGGCCTCCGGGATTAGGGGTGGCCCCACTGAGCAGCCCCCGGCTGGCTGACCCTGTGGGTAGCCTCTGGGGGCTCCTATGTGCCCTGGCCTTGGTCCGGCCAATGGGAGATGCCAGCAGGAGACTGGGGGACAGAGAGCAATTTGGGAATTTGTCCCTTGGCTCCCCACACATGAGCCTCAGGCGTGTGATGGCTGCAGTCTTCCCCAGAGACCCTCGCTCATGGCCAGTGGCCTTCTCTTTTCCCCACCTCTGGGCTCCATTAACTGCTCCCTCCCTTTGCCCCTTGAGGCCTGGGTGGGGGGACCTGTTCCTCACTGTAGCTGGCCTCTGGACACTTCACTGGCCCTGGGTAAGTTACCCAACCCTGTCCCAGCTTCTATTAAATAGTCCCCAGTGACCCTTTGGGGTTGACGTCTGTTCCCTTCAAGACTCTTACTGTGATGAGGGTTTGGTTGAATAAAACCGAAGTCACGAATAACACAGAAGAAGAGAGACGTTTACTGCCCTCGACGTCAAAGCCCATGCTAACTTCGCACCTCTGCTCTGTGGCCTTATCTGCTCCCTCTCAGGCGCTTCCGTCCCCAAGATGGGCCCTCTTTACCAAGGCGTGTATTACGGGTCAAGTCGTGTTCCCCAGAATTCCTCCACGGAAGAAGCCTCACCCCTTGTGTCAGTCAGCTTTGTTTCACTATAATGAGTGCCTGAGACCATCACCTTATAAAGAGAAAAGGTTCACAGCTGTAGAGGTTTCAGTCTGTGGTTGGTCGCTCCTGTTGCTTTGGGCCTGTGGCAAGGCAGCCCATTGTGGTGGAGTGCATGGGGAGCAGAACCCCTCACCCGTGGCAGGAAGCAGAAGAGGAGGAGACCTTCGGTATCCCACAGTCCCCTTCCTCGGCACCCCCCCCAGTGACCTGAAGACCTTTCCTAGGCCCCACTTCTTAAAGGTTTCACCCCCTCCCAGTACTGCCATGAGCACCTGGTTCTTTAAGGGCCATCTGACATCCAGACTGTAGCACCAGGTACCCTATTTTGGAAATAAGGTCATTGCCAATGTAATTAATGAAGATGGGGTCCTTAGGGTTGGCCCTCATCTAGTATAACTGATGTTTTGATAAAAAGGGGAAATTGGGACACAGAGAGACCCAGAGAGAGGAGAGATGGCCTTCCACAAGCCACGGAGAGAAGCCTGGAACCGGTTCGTTCCTCGTGGCCCTCCGAAGGGATCAACCTGCCTCTGTGGAGGCAGCCCTAATAGTCCAGCATGTGACGGCTGTGATCACACCGCATTCCAGACCGAGAGAGGGCAAGGGCCGGCTTCATCTGTATTTATTTACTTTCAGTCCTGGGAATTGAACCCAGGAGCATTTTACGACTGAGCCACGTCCCAGCCCTTTTTATTTGCTTATTTATTTTTGAGTCAGGGCCTTAGTAAGTCACCCAGGCTGGCCTCAAGTGTACAGTTCTCCTGGGATCACAGGCAGGTGCCAGCTCACCGAGGGGCAGGCCTTATCTTTAAGCTCTCGACCTGGAATTTGCAGGCATCCCTTCTGCCTGCCCAGGAATCAGCCCCCGGCCTCCTCTGTCTGCCTGGGGGGCAGGAGAACGTGGCTTTCCTTCTGCACAGCCCTGCACACAGTGAAAATCCTCCTAGTGGGGAGGAGGGGGAGAATGGATGGCAGGGGCAGCTACAGGTCTCTGCTACGAAGTACAAACATTCTCGGACGCAAGTGACAGAATCACAGTTATGAGATTTATAACCTCACGGGACTGGATTGGGGTTGAGAGGTGGCGGGGGGCGGTGTCAGAGTGAGGCTACCAGGGCCCAGCTGCAGTTCTCTGCAGTTCTCTTGGCTGTGCCTGGTATAAGCCACCAGCCTCTTCCTCAGGCTGGAAGTAAGAGGGCCACCCGGGGCCAGCCAGGTCACACCAGAAGAGAGAACTCTCAAGTATGGAGTTTAGTCCAGGGAACTGGCTACCTAGGCAGGGGAAGTGCTGAGAGGGAAGGTCAGAGAGCCCAGGGACCCGACCCTGCCACTTCCCGGGATCACCCAGCAGAAACTGGGCCCAAGCCTGTCCTGGGGGCCATGCAGGAGGCACAGGGAGAGAGATACCTTGGTTTCTCTTTTCCTTATCGGCTCCCACCAGGAGCCTGCAGACACAGTTGGCTCCTGCCCACCAGGTGCAGTCAGAGGGGGCCCGGGCTTCCATGGGGGCAGGGTGGGGCAGAGGGAAGCTGCTCTGCTCACAGCAGCTAGGAAGTGGGGGGGAGGCGTGTCCCCAGTGACCTACTTCCTCCAACTAGGTCCCTTCTCCCCACAGCCCATTCAGCCATCAGCAGATTAATCCACTGGTGAGATCAGAGCCCTCATGATCCAATCACTACCCCAAAGCCCCACCTCTGAACACATGAGGCTTTGGGGGACATTTCAGATTCAAACTGTAACAGCCACTTCACAGGGCCCTGTACACAGCAGGCGTCAATGCACACAGGGTACACACACACACACACACACACACACTCAGCAGTGCGCTGCAACCTCCGGGACAAGGCCACACCTGGCTACTGACCTGCCTCCCACATGGCATGCACCTGGAGAGTGCTGAATTCTTAGAGTTTTCAGCCACAAGTTACAAGTTCCCATTAAAACAGCCTTAAATGCTAAGGGTGTTCTCGCCTCACGGGAAGGCAGGGGTGAGTCATCAGGTTGAATAAAACCTGGACCCAGGCTAGTGCCATCTTTGCACTCTGATGACCTCTGTGTGCTGTCACCTCCCCTTGGGCTGCCTCCTTCCTGCGCCAAGAGTAGACTCCAAGACAGAATTGGAGAGCAGGCAGTTTACTTAGAAGGTAACCCCGAAAAGCATGCCCAGGGGAGGAAGAAGCAAGGGACGGGAGGGAAGCCCATGCAGGTACATTAATGGACAACTGGAGCCCATCCCGCGAGGGAACCTGGGGACACCGGCTCAGAGGGGACCTGTCTAACTATGAGGCAGCTGCTCTTACAACCTCCACTCAGAGATCCCGCAGGGTGCACAGGGAAGGCACCCCCATCGTGGCCAGAGCTGGACAAGCACACACTCCGAATTTGCACCCCGGCATCCCCGTGTACACACAACACAGGAACATGCACACATGCAACGTGCAAACGCACCACAGAGCCCCCCACGCTCTCCCCCCTCAAGCGCATCTCTCTCTCTCTCTCCCTCCCTCCCTCCCTCCTCTAACTGCTTCTTACTCTGGCATTTGGTTCGGGCAAAGCCTGGATCATCAAATATTTCTAACTAGAACCCCACTGTTAGAAACCCCTAAAATGGAATTGCTCAGGGATGAAAAAAAAACAAACAAACAAACCCAACCCTCTGGCAGCAGTTGCTGCTCGCACTCTCCAGCCCGGGTGTCATATCCAAGTGAGCAGCAGGGGGTGCCCAAGAGCCACGACTGCCTCCAGGATTTTTCTAGTAAGTTTATGTAAGGGTGTTTGTCCCTGGGTGTGTCTGAGGCCGAGGACTGGTGGCAGGGGCTCCTGTAAGGGTTTAATTCAGTTTGACAGATGCCCTCACCACCGGCTCTAGGGCTTGTCTCTCAGGCTCCATGGCCCTGGGACCGAGTTGGAGCTCAGTTCACTCAGATGGATGGATGGATCAACAGAGCGGTGTGGAGGGGTGGCTAGATGCATGTATGAATAGATGAATAAGGAGAGGGGACTGGAAGAGCTAGCCCAAGAGAAAGACGGTAGGAAAAGAGGAATCAGACAGAAGGACAAATAGCAGACAGACCGGGGAGAGGCCGACAAAAACGCGAAATGTAAGAAAGTCCTGGGGCGGGGAGGAGCCTGGGAGTGGGTGAGGGGAGTGGGAGAGGCCTGGCTCGGCCTGCCTTGGCCCACAGGGTCTCCTCCTCCTGATGCCTTCTGGGGCTGCCCCCTCAGAGCTCCCCGTCTTCCTAGGCTGCTTGGCACTGGCACCTCCTGCAGGGAGCCCTCCCTGCACCCCCTTCTCGGATCAGTGCTTCCCGCCTGGTGCTCCCAGCTCAGGGATCCTCTGCTCTGGTGAGAATGTGGGCAGTGGAATCAGACAGACCGGGCTTGGTCTGAATTCCAGCCCAACCACAGGTGTGTGGCTTTGCCAAGAAACCTCCCTGTGCCTCAGTTTCCTCAGCTAAAGTAGCAGCAGTGACTCCTTCCCTTGGGAATCCTGGCAGGTAAAGCACTTAGCACGAGGCTTAGTCCGAGGGAAGCACTGGACAGAGTGGCAAACCATTGATGGTACCTTCCAGGGAATCCCAACCTCCATCGGCCTCATTGTCGAGTCATTTGTCTCAATTTGGGTATAGAACATGCTGTCCTTAAAGTAAATAGTGACCTAGCTGCTGTGGCGCACGCCTGTAATCCCAGTGGCTGGGGAGACCAAGGCAGGAGGATCAGGAGTTCAAAGCCAGCCTCAGCAACAGCAAGGTGCTAAGCAACTCAGTGAGACTAAATGAAACAGAAAATTGGGTTGGGGATGTGGCACAGTGGTTGAGTGCCCCTGAATTCAATCCCTGGTACCAAAACAAACAAACAAACAAAATAATTCAAAAGGGCTAGGGATGTAGCTCGCTGGTAGAGTGCTTGCCCAGCATGTATGAGGTGCTGGGTTCAATCCCCAGTACTGGAAAGGAAAAAAAAAAAAAATACCACTGATAAGTGAATGTGAGCTCCCTGAGAGAGCTCATCTTTTTTATACTTATTTTTTGGTTATAGTTGGACACAATCCCCTTATTTCATTTATTTATTTCTATGTGGTGCTGAGGATCAAACCCAGGGCCTTGCACATGCTAGGCGAGCACCCTACCGCTGAGCCACAACCCCAGACCCTAGAGCTCATCTTTACCTAAAACATTTTTGACATATACAAGGATTTTTCAGTGTTGTTTGACATAATGAAACGTAACTGGACCCAACTTCAGTGTGTACCAGGAGAATGGATGAATGATGGTAGATTTGTTAAAATGCAATACTAACCCGCACAAATGACTGAACCACAGCTGCACATGTCAGCCTGGCTGGATCTCCAAAGCATTTCACGGACCAGAAAAGAAAGCCATAGACGAACATATCCAGCATAATGCCATAGTCTATGTAGCGCTTGAATACACGCAAATCAGTGCCACACTGGGTGTGCACAGACATACCAGCAAAGAAGTGGGGGATCAGATGATGTCAACCAAGGAGGGAGAGAGCGGAGCTGGGCGGGCTCCAGGAGCTGTATCTCCAGGCTTGTTTTTGAGTCCTTGACTATGGAAAAGGAGGGGACTTGAGATGAGACCTTGTCTATCTCAGTCCTCAAGATGACCCTAAGCATGAAATGGTATAGCGACGGAGGCTCGGGATGGAGGGGGAAGTGCCACTTACCTGGCCTTTGGGATGCAGAGGTAGGAGCAGAACCCAGGTCTCCTGGCCCCCGCGGCCCTCCCTGCCCAGGAGGCTGCTTGGCACTGGCTGAGCTGCTAGTGGCGGTTTCAGGGGTGAAGGTGACTGGGTACAGGCAGAGCGGTGAGCTCTGTTAGGCTGGGCAAGGAAGGCAAGCTTGGTCCTCTGGCTGCAGGACTCAGCCCGCCCGCCTGGTAGGCACGTGGACCCAGGTCAAGGAAGGCTTCCTGCCCTCGGGTGGTGACCCGGACTCTCCTGGTGGTGAGGCAGAGGTCTAGTTCTGGAGCCAGGCCTTGAGCCTCCGGACCTCCGGGCCTCCAATTCAGCTCCCTCCTGTTCCTGCATCTCATCCTGGGCCTAGGGGATCTGGGGGCCCAGGCAGGAGGAAGTGTGTAGAGGGAGCCCCAGCTTCAAGGACACCCCAGGCTAAACCACAGACTCAGTGCCTTCAGGGGAGCCCGGCTTGGTGGTGCGGGCCTGTAATCCCAGAGGCTCAGGAGGCCGAAGCAGGAGGATCACTAGTTCAAAGCCAGCCTTAGCACCTTAGCGAGGCCCTGAACAACTTAGTGAGACCCTGTCTCAAAATAAAGAATAAATTAAGCAGGCTGAGGATGTGGCTCTGTGGTTAGGTGTGCTGGGTTCAACTCTGCCCTCCCTTCCTTCCTCCCTCCCTTCCTTCCTCCCTCCCTTCCTTCCTCCCTCCCTCCCTCCCTTCCTTCCTCCCTCCCTCCCTCCCTTCCTTTCTTTTCTTTTCTTTTTTTTTTGAGAGAGAGAGAGAGAGAATTTTTTAATATTTATTTTTTAGTTTTCGGCGGACACAACATCTTTGTTTGTATGTGGTGCTGAGGATCGAACCCGGGCCGCACGCATGCCAGGCCAGCGCGCTACCGCATGAGCCACCTCCCCAGCCCTCTTTCTTTTCTTACTGTCTCTTTCTTCCTTCTGGGGATTGAACCCAGGGGTGCTTTACCACTGAACTACATCCCCGGACCTTTTCTTATTTTTTTATTTTGAGACAGGGTCTTACTAAATTGCTGAGGCTGGCCTCCAACTTGCAATCTCTTGCCTCAGCCTCCCTAGTTCCTGGGATTATAGGTATATGCCACTGTGCTGGGTATTATATCCTGCTTCTTTTCCTTCCTTCATTTATCTTGCTAAGTGTCAGGTCCTGTGTTATGCACGGGGGAGACCAGGGTGAGGAGACAGCCCCTACTCTCCAGGGGCTCTGTGGCTGGAGTGGGAATTAGGCACGTAAATAAGCAGGTGCCCAACAAATGCTCACTACCTGTGTGAGTTGAGGAAAATGAAAACTCTCTGCTGTAGTTCAACGTGTCCCTAAAAAGTTCAAGTGTTGGAAGCTTCATCCCCAAATTTCTATGTAGATGGTATTAGGAGATGGGGCCTTTGGGGAAGTAATTAGGATTAGATGTCCCCATGATGGCAATAGTGGCTTTATAAGAAGAGGAAGAGAGTCCCAAGCTCACACCCTGGCCCTTGTACCCAGTGACGCTTCCCACCATGCAGCAGGCAGGCGCCCCCCAGATGCCAGCACCTTGATCTCGGACTTGCCAGTCTCCAGAACCCTAAGGAATGCATCTCTGCTCTTTTAAAATTACCTTTATTATAGTGGCAGAAAAGGGACTCAGACGCTAGCCAACACAAGGTTAGCACTGGAAAGGCTGCTAGAGACTGGCCCCTGTGGCCCAGGGAAGGGCTGTGACTTGCTCAAGGTCATAGGGTGGGTCAAGGGCATGACTAAAAATAGAATTGAGAATTGTCATCTCAACCAGGCTTTTTCTACAGCACCCAACCCTCCTTCCCTCCCTCCCTTCTTTCCTTCCTTTCTTCCTCTTTCAAGTTGACCACTGGGAAAGACTTCAAGTGTCCAGAAAAGTTGGTAGAGCAGTACCATGGCTCTTGGGAACCCCCATCAAATCCTCGCAGTGGTCGCTGGGGCCTCCTTCCCAGCCTGAGCCAGCTGCTGTCCTTATCTCTGGGACAAGTTTCTTTGTGGGCAGGAGCAGGTTTCAAAGGAAGCTTCGAGGTGCGTTTTGACACCAAACAATTCTGCGATTCTTTAACACCAACTCGCTGTCCACCAGTTGGATTTGTTTCTGCCACAATCCACCTGATGTTAGCCTACGTCTCACAAGACAAAGGACTCAGGCTCAGTCCCACAAGACTGGCCCCACTTCAGACACTTGGTCACAAGTCCTGTCCCGTACCGCCAGCTAGGGATTGGAGGTTCTTATAACCTCCTCCTCAGAGGAGGAGCTGCTAGAACTCAGGAAAATTCTTCTGTTTACCAGCTCATTATAAAAGGTACAAATGATCAACCAGCCAGGCACAGGTGGCACACACCTGTGATCCCAGCGGCTCTGGAGGCCGAGGCAGGAGGAGCGTGCGTTCAAAGCCAGCCTCAGCAATTTAGCCAGGCCCTGAACAACCTAGGGAGACCCTGACTCACAATAAACAATAAAAAGGCCTGGGGATGCGGCTCAGTGGTAGAGCACCCCTGGGTTCAATCCCCAGTACCAAAAAATAAAAATAAAAAATAACTACTTGACATACTTAGGACAAGGTCTAGAAGGGTCCCCAGGGCACAATGTAGAGATTCCTGGGGGCCACTCTAGAGCGTGACCTGGCATGGGCCTTAGAGACCATTCTGTGCCTCCCTCTCCTTTTCCCGTTGGGTAAACTGAGGCCCAGCTCACTCGGCTCCTAATACCAGAGTTGGGCCTAGACCTCGGTCTCTCTGAGAACGAGGTGTCAAGAGCCAGTGTGTAGGTACTTAATTGAGAGCCTGTTCCGTGCCTGGGGTCAGCCTGTGGGCGGGTATTCTTATTATCCTCGGTTTACAGAGGAGGGATTTGAGGCTCAGGGTATAACTTGCCCCAGATCCTGCGGCTGCCCCACCTGGAGTGAAGCAGAACTCAGTGCTCAATTCCTTCCTGGGAAAAACAAAAGCTTTTACCTCAGGAAGTGACTGGAAGGATCCAGTCCCCCAAAGCACATTTACAGGAAGGACATGAGCTGAGGCATCTCGGTGGGGGTGGCCGCAGGAAGCTGGCTCCTTAGTAAGCCCAACAGCTTCCTTTCTAGGTGGGAAGGAAAGCCTTCCCGCCCAGGTCAGAATCAGGGAGTCGGGAACCACTTTTCTGGGTCCAACAGATAACTGGAAATGTGAGTTCTTATCAACACGCGGGAAATGGCCAAGTTTTCAGCATCAGTGGCCTGAGCGGGGGAGGCCTGTGGGGGTGGGGAGAACTAACAGGGAGAAGGGTCCCCAGTGCCCTTGACGGTGGAGGCCTGGGTCTGAGGAGAAAGGAGACATGAAGAGCGGAGTGATTGTCACATATTTGGGGTCAGCTGTTTTCCACTCTGTGCTGTTTCCTCCTCTAAGTGAACTCTGTCAAATAGCCGCCTGTCTGTGCGGCTCAGGTGCCCGCACAGGGGGACACAGTGGGCACACTTGGGGCAGGGGTGTAACTTGGCACAGTGGGGCAGCAACAGGGGGCTGAGGACGGGTCCAGAAGCAGAGATTCTGAGTGACGTTGACAAGAGGCCGTGAGAGTCCCCCGGCCGGCTTCCTCTGAAATGCTGGGGAAGGCTCAGAATTCCCCATGGCCCCCAGGATGGAGATTTGAGCTGTTGTATTTGACTATTAAAGAAAAGGTTTACTGGGTGCAGTGGTGGCTGAGGCAGGAGGATCACAAGTTCAAGGTCAGCTTCAGCAACTCAGCAAGAAAAATAAAAAAATAAAAAGGATGTGGCTCCGTGATAAAGTGCCCCTGAGTTCAATCTCCAGTACCACAAAAAATAGAATGAAATAAATAAATAAAGGAAAGATTGCCCTCCGAGGCGGGAGGGCCTGGGGAGCATCTGTTAGATGCCAAAAGCGCAACTGCTTAATAAATGGCAACCGCGATTGTGTCAGGGAGGCAGTAGAGCACAGAGGTTAAGGGCAGACCTGAGCCAAAGTGTTTGGCTCAGAACTTGGGTTCTGTTCTTCCTTTAGGCAAGTTACTGCACCTCTGCCCTTCCCGTCTCTCACCAGCAAAAATGGGAGATGCTATGACCATTTAGCACGTAAGTTTGCAATGGGGAATAAATGAGTCAATGCATGTAAAGTGAAGACTGAGCGTAGCACCTGGTCACAGCTAGCATCTGTGGTTTTATGGATGAGGAAACGGAGTTCAAAGAGGTGAACTTTGGGCCAGGGGCCCGTGGCTTCAGCAGTGAGCTGGTGAACCAGGTCTCAAACCAAGGTGTCCTGATTTGTCCTGTATGCAGATTCCTGGCTGTAAATGCTCCTGCTGTGGCTGGTTTCAAACCACCAACGGTTAAATCGCCAGCTCACTCAATTCCAGAATATTGAACAATTGAGTGCAGAGGACTCCAGCCAAGCTCAGTGGCAGTGTGGGCGTTGGTGGAACGTTTAGAGCCAAACATGGAACATGGAGCATTTTGCAAACCTTTGTTCTCGTGGACAGTCATCAAGTCAGCAATGTCCCCTGAGCACCCTCCTGGCCCCCATCTTACCCAACAGGGGATCAAGGTTTGGAGAAACCTGGCTGCCTACCCCCCCGGGGGTACAGCACAGGCCGGTCACTTGCTGTCCTACCTCCTGTGGGCCCTGTCTGCTCTTGACAAGGCCACACAGACACCATCCTCCCATGCGCCCTTGGAGGGAACTTCCCAGGCCCCACGAGTAGGGGAGCCCTGCGCCCTCCCAGGTTGGCGCTCTACCTCAGAAGGCCAGGGTGGCTTGACAGGAGGGCAGCTCTTGCTGGCTGGGCCTCCTGCCAAGCCACACCTGCCCAGTGCTCCTGAGCTCAGATCTGCCTCAGCTTGTTCTTGCCATCCAAGGGCTTGGGGAAGCACTGTTCTCGGCAGCATGTGAGTGGAGGGTCTTTATCCTTGAGGGTTTTGGGGGACACAGGCAGAAGTTGCAAGTGGGGGAGGGTCAGAAACTTGGCCCAGGCTGCTACGTATTAGTACCTGCAGGCAGGCTGGCTCAGTGCCAGGGAGGGGTCCAGGTGAGTCAAACTGCCATCACCTGGGGCTGGGCACAGATGCCCTTTGAAACAGAGCAGGGGCCAACATTATGGTTTTTGGTTCCAGTTGTCCCTGGACTGAGCTGGGGGTCACTCGCCGGTGGCGGTGGCGGCTGAGCTGGGGTTGCTTCTGCATGCTTCCAAAGAACCCCGTGGCTGAAGGGACTAGGAGCGGGTTCTCCCCTCATCTCAGGGGGAGGGGAGAGACTTCTGAGTGGCAGGTAAGGAATTGCTGAGTCCCATATGTGCTAATAAGACAGGATCCTGATGTCTCTGGGGGAGGGGGCTGCTCTCCACTCCGCACTCTGGGGAAACCGGAGAAATGACATGCCCTTGAAGGCTTTGTGCGAGGACACTGGGAAGGAACCCCTGCTGGTCTTGGTGGGGAGGAGGATGTTGGTAGCACAGGGAGAGGGAGGGTCAGGTGAGAAAGGGGGTTGAGGCAGGATGAGAGACAACCTCCCCAAAGCTGGTTTGGCAATGGAGCTAAGAAACCAAAGTTGTAGATGGTCCAAGTGGGGCAGGGGGTGGGGGCTGTGGCTGGAGATGGTGCAGGGCGGGGTACCACACCCACCCAGGACATCCTGAGAGCCTGGCCCCCATCCTGCAGTTCTAGGGAGGGAGAGGCAGCTGAGTCTGGCCAGGGCGGGGAGGTAGGGGGCTCAGTGGGAGGAAGTGGGTTGGGAGGTGACAGCTGCCCACTTGTCCTAGGTCCCCCTCCCATGCGGCTCCCATGTGGCTCCATTCACAGGGTCATTCACTAATCCCTTGCTGAATGGGAAGGGTGAGCCACCCTCTCCCTAGCTCAAGTGCTTGAGCCCAGAAGGTGGGGCTAATTCTGGGTTGCTGGGTGAGCGCAGCAAGCCTCTTGCCCTTTCTGAGCCTCCTCTGACCTTCTCAGGAAAACAACACCTACCCCTTGGGGGTGCTAGGAGGGTTAAAAACGAGGGAGTAGATAAGAAGGACCCAGAGGCAACAATGTCAGCTTCTAGGCACATGACAGTTGCTCCATCGGTGTCGGCTTCTTGGGGTGGGCCTGGGCAGATGGCTCCCTCCATTTTCCCCCATCGAGTGTCCCCAGACTGAGAGTCAGCTGGACCTCAACAGGACCAACGTGGAGTTGGGATCCAGAAGGAGCCAACCCTCTCCCCACCAGGGAAGGGAGCTTTTAGTCTCCGTCCTTACTCTTGGCTCCCAGCCCCTTTTAGCTCTGAAAGGCTCTGCCCCCAACAGGCCTGCAGGCCCCTTGGAGCAGGAGATAGAGAGGGACTTTCCTCTGTCTCACAGGGACTCAGTTTGGCTTTCTGGGAAGACAGAGAAATAGTACATTCCTCCAGAAATAATCGTCCTCAAGCTATTTCCAGCAGCTCTTTAGTGCCCAGGCCAGAAATGGCTAGTGATCTCGATGCCTGGGTACTGTCAGGACAAACAGCCCAGAAGCCCAGCCCTCTCGCTGGCTGCCCGCCTGCCCGACCAGTCCCCAGCCCTGAGCTGAACCAGGCCCGGCTCAGGCCCCGTCTGTGGACTGTGGACACCGTCTCCCTGTTCTTCCCCCAAGTTGCTCTTCCTCCGATTGGGGAAGCCCTTCAGATCCCTCCCGCTGTTCTCTCTTTGGCCACCATAACTCAGCCAGCCCAGGGCTAAAGGCCTTTCCCTTTAGTGATTCTGCGCTGATGCCATCCTGCCCGGAGCGGGGAGATCCTATACTAAGTGCTTTGTAATCCTGAATCTGGTCATTAAGAAAGATCATGGGCTGGGGCTGGGGCTCAGCGGTAGAGCGCTCGCCTAGCACGTGTGAGGCCCTGGGTTCGATCCTCAGCACCATATAAAAATAAAGAAAATAAAGGTATTGTGTCCAACTACAACTAAAAAAGAAAGAAAGAAAGAAATATGAGATAGGCCATGTACAGTGGCACACACCTGTAATCCCAGTGGCTCAGGAGGCAGAGGCAGGAGGATGGCGAGTTCAAAGCCAGCCTCAGCAATTTCATGAGGTGCTAAGCAACTCAGTGAGAACCTGTCTCTAAATAAAATACATACACACACACACACAAAACAAAACAACAACTGTATTTCTATTTTTTCTTTCTTTCCCTTCCTGCCCTCCTTCCTTTCTTTCTCCCCCCCTCTCTCCCTCCCTCTTTCTCTCTCTCTCTCTTTCCTGCAGTGCTGGGGATCAAACCCAGGATCTGATGCACACAAAACAACTACCCTACCACTGAGCTATGATCCCAAAACTGTATTTTCAAAATTCAGGGGAAGAATATGAGAGAAGCTTTTTCTGGCAAACACACTGAGACATCAACGGAGAATCTAGTTCCTTCATTCAACACAAATGTCCGGGGTGAACAAGGGATGCTGGTTTCTGAAAGGATTTGCTCTCTGAGGAGTCTTCAGGCCGGGTGTGATGGTGCACCTCTATAATCCCAGTGGCTCAGGAGGCAGAGGCAGGAGGATCATGAGTTCAAATCCAGCTTCAGCCATTAATGAGGCCCCCAAGCAACCTAGTGAGACCCTGTCTCAAAATGAAAAAATAAAAAGGCTGAGGATGTAGCTCAGTGGTTAAGTGCCCCTGGTTCAATACATAGTACCCCCCAAAAAAAACCCCAAAACCCCCAGGGTCCTCAGGCTTTCACTGGAACCTGTCACAAAGTAGGTGTTCAGCATGGGACTGTTGGCCACGTGGGGAGAGGTGAGAAGGGAGAAAGGAAGTTGCATTCATGCCCTTAAATGGGTCACCTAAAGGGACAGCACTTGAGGGACCCTGGGTAACTGTTGGCCGACCCAATGAGAAAAGAAGTCGGTGCTGACCGCAGCAAGCCCGAGTTATATTTGAACCAGCAGAAAACCTCCTGCCTCTCAGCACAATTAAGACGAGAAAAACAACAAGGAACCCTGGAAAACAGCCACCCCAGCCTCGTTTCAAAAATAGGACCCATCTGTCCTGGCAGGCTTAAAGTGGCTCCTGGCCCGTGGGCAGGGGCCTGGCCAGGATGACCCCTGGAGGCCCCTCCCAGCGCTAGGATTCCATGATTCTATGACATGGCCAGCAGTCTGGAGTGGCAGCATGAGGGTATCCCCAGTGGAGAGCCAGAGGAGGTCTATGTCATCTACCTCCTAAGAGACAGAGTGAGAGGGGAGCGGGCCCTTGTCACAGATGGGCCCCGGCCAGCCGGGGGAAGGGCCAGTCCTGTGGGAGTCAACCCTCAATCCTCTCCATTTTTTTTTTTTTTTTTAAGGAGCAGATGGGGTGGGGCTGGGCCGGGCAGGGAGGAGGCCTGAGTCTGGACATTCCACTCAGTACAGACTCGAAGGACAAGAGCAGCTGAGGCCGGGACCCGGGCAGGCAGCTGCTTTCTGAATGGGGTGGGCTCCGAGACAGCTGTGCTGGCGCTAGGCGCATGGACGCTCAGCATGAGCGGGCAGTCATGGGCAAGAGGGGCTGGAGCTCTCCTTCTGTCTGGGGTGTGGGTGGCGGTTAGTATTGAGGAGCCAAGGGACAATGGGGACAACAGGTACTACACTGCCCTTGTTAGGCGCAGGCCGAGCCCAGGGACAGGAGGTGGGTGAAGTGGACTGGGCATCTCTTTGGCCTGGCCAGGTCTTACCCTCCATGAATGGCCTATTTTGGGGCCAAGAGGAGTAGGAACCCCAAAGCCCCTTCCTCTGGTAGGTCAAGTGAGGAAATCCTATATGGTCCGAGAGCGGCAAGACCAAACAAATTGGCAGGTTCTGATCTCGCAAGCCCAGCCCCATGAGCAAACCTGCTCCACTGGACCCTCAACCCCACTTGAGTTTCCTGTAGTCAGGACAAACTTGGTTCCAGGATTAGCTAGTACCCTTCTCCCCCCCTCCCCCAGGGTCTCCCTGCCAGGGCTCCTGCGCAGGCCCGCAGAGTTGGTGTGGAGAAAACTCACGCTTAACAGATCGTCAGGGAGACCAAGGTCACCCTGGCAACATACCATTGTCTGTCGGGAGGCCATCAGACATCCTCTCGATGCTACCCTGGCCTTTACAAGCTGTGTGATCGCAGGCTAGTCACATTACCTCTCTGAGCTTCAGTTTCTCCCATCTGTCAACTGGAACTAGAACACTGATATGTAGTGGGAATTAAATGAGTTGATCCGCATAGGGCACAGGGTGAAGGGCCGGGTACACAGAGAATCTCTGTGAGTGTAGAACCGCATCAAGGCTGAGACAGTTTTTTTTCAGTATTAGGAGGCATTGCATGGTCGATGGTAAGCTATTTGATAACACCTAAGGCCTGTCTCTGCTTGCAATTTCACTCCTTAGAGATTCTGTCCTTGGCCTTTGTGGTATCCTAGAGTTCCTGCTTCAAAGGTGGATGGAAATTTCAGAACGGGATCGAGAGCTAGAGAAAAGAGAAGATCCTGCCTCTGCTTTTCCTAGGAGGCCCTCTGGTCTCAGTCTTTCTGAGGATCTTGCCTTCCTCCCTCTCTCTCTCGCCCTTCTCTTGTACTTTCTGAGGAAAGGGGTATTGGTCTTCCAGTTTGAAGAAATCCCTGAGCCTGTGGGGAGGAGAGGGAGAGGGATCAGGGCAGTGCTGGACGTCTGGGGACAGAGAGAACCCCTAGAGAGAGAGTCTGGAGGGAGGTGGAAGGGAATCCAGGTGAGCCGACCCAACTCTCTCCTCTCCAGGTCCAGGTAAGCAACCTCCAGGTGCGGCCACAGCTCAGTCACAAATTTGATCCCCCCCCAGCCAAAGTGATGTCTGGCCGCCCAGAGAGCAGATCCAACTCTTGCAGTAGCCATTCAAATAATCCCAACAACCCGTCCTTACCGGCTCGAACTCCAGGCTGGACCCAAGGCTCTGGCTCCAACGACGCCAACGACGTCAAGGGCTCCCGCGTCTGCAACCCTAGTGGCTCAGACTTCAGCTCCTGCAGCAGCCACTCAGAGCCTTCGTTGGGTGTCAACTCCCCCAAACTCCTCAAGGGCAGAGTGTGCATGGGCCGGCCCTACAACTCCAAGTGCGTGGAGTCAAGTCAATTGGAAAAAGGCTCCAAGGTGGCCAGGAAGACCTCTTATCAGCCCTCTGAGGGCAGCCCCAACTGCTTGCTCTGCTCAGAACGGCCTTTGGGCCCCACTGGCTCCAGCCTCTTGGACCAGCTCATCAAAGGCATCAACTACCTGGACCGATCTACCAACGCCTTCTACAGCAACTGCCCCAAAACGCTGAGCCTGCCGCGGCTTGCTGCCAGCTACCTGGAACGAGCTGCCAACTCCCTCTACCTGGACCACATGGAACGCACTTCATCCCCAAGTTACTCCGCCCCCAGCGGCAGCCTGCACGCCAGGGACGGCTCCAAACACAGCACCTGCACGGTGTCATCCACTAGGGGCGCCAACGAGCTGCAGTGTCTGGCCCGCTCCACCAACCAGAGCTGTCCCCACCAGCATCATGGCCACAACTTGACTTCCATGCGGCAGAGGCCAGGCATCAAGCTGCCTGAGCTCCCCTTGTTTGGCAATGGGCTTTTCTCCTTAGATCGTCTGCCCAAGTTCTGGGAAGCCATCCGCTCTGGCTGGAGTGCCCCTGAGCCCGTCTCCAAACCCTCCAACTGGTGGTAAGGTTGACATCAGCCAGCGACGGGCACACTTCCGTCACGCTGCAGTTGTGGAAAATAAATTGTCTGTGGCAAAATGCTCCTTCCAAGGCTCTGTTGGGGGAAATGACCATTTAGACTGGGGCTATGAATTCAAGGGTGGGTGTCTTGGCACAGTCAAGTAAAAATGAGTGAATTGGGCCGGCAGTGGCAGGGAGTGGCAGAGACTATGGCTGAGTAGGCAAGGACCGCTTGGTCTATACCTGGCTCTGAAGTGGGCCGTTGCCTTCACAAAAGAAGCTGGAATGTGATTTTCATTCTTATTTATTTTTTGACACAGAGTCTTGCTGGGTTGCTTAGACTGACCTCCAACTCCAGGGCTGAAGGGATTCTCCTTTCTTGGCCTCCCAAGTAGCTGGGATCACAGGTGTGCACCCCACACCTGGCTCTGGGATCTGATTTTATGTTAGCCACAAATTTTAAAATGGTAGGATACTCTGTGGGCTCAACAAACATGTTCGCAGGCAGAGTGAGAAGCCCACAGGTCTCAGGAGTCTCAGCCCTTATATCTTGAATGGGTCCCTGACTCTCTTGGAGATGCTCACATCCAAAATGGTCCAATTTCCCCCAGTTAGAGGGTAAGACCCTCACTTGGGGCACTGCTCGGGAGGTTGCCAGCACCTAGCTCCTTTCTGGCTTTCAATTGGGGTCATTTCTTAACGTTGGCTGAGGGCCTTGAGTCCAGTAGGAGCCCAGGAATGCCAATTGCTGTCATCCTGAGGATGATGACAGTACTTCACTCAATGAATGCTTCATAGCTAATAATTTAATGACACCCTATTTATTATGCTCTTTATGTGTGCGAGGCATTGTTTTAAGGGTTTTGTATGTAAGGGAGATTCTGAAGCCTCCCTTAGCCTCAGTTTCCCCATGAGAGGAAACGGGCCAGCTAGCTGTTCATTACCAATTCCTATTCATTCTCTTCTCTTTTCAGGCTGGCTGCTTTTTAGCACTGTCCCACGTGAGCAGAAATGTAGACAGTGATTACAAAAAGAACGATAAACACTCATAGAGCCCTTGTTATGTGGCAGGAACTGTTCTAAGCACTTTATGCACATTTAGTCTCTTCAAGATGTGATTTTTGGTGACTGGGACCAAGGGTAGACCCAGAGAAGAACTTTCTGATCGTTTGTGTGGGAGAGGCGCTGAAGAGGAGCCTGGGGTGGCCATGGGTGGGAGGATAGGCCTTGCTGGGAACTCTCTGGAGAGAGCGGTTCTGTCTGAGGCTGGAGGGTCAGGAGAAGGTGGTCCCCTTTTCTCACTTTTGCGGGTTTCTTGCTGTCTTCCCTGGGCCACTGAGAATTCAGAGACCTGAGTAATTCAGGAGTTGGGAAACCAGGCCCACAAGGTCCCCAGCTGCCCAGTCCTGCTAACTGAGGGACTCAGGAGACAAGGATTCCAGCCCAGCTCTCTGCTGCTCTGCCCCGAGACCCTGACCACCTGGCTCCCTCTCCACGCCCTTTCCCCTCTGAGCCTGGATGGAGTAGCTTTGAGGCTCCCAGAGCGCCCTCTGGACTCTGATGTTTCTGAGGCCAGGCCTGGAGACTCCCAAGCTGAGATGGAGAGTGTCCACACAAGAACCCGGGCTCCCAAGCCGCCTTCCAGTGTGCCCCTGTCTGTTTCAGGCCTTGGAGTCCGTTTCTGAGTGGTCTAACTTCAGACCCAGGCCCTGCTGCAGGGGCCCTTCTGTCTCCTTGGCAACAGGAAGGCCAACGGCAGCTCAGTGTGGAAGGGCCCTGAGATAATGCAGACCCTGGAGGCCCACAAGGTTCTTTGGTGCTTGAAGGCAGTGGCCTGCCGTGGCCCAGCCCCTATGGCCAAGCAGAGAAGGGGACAGACCTGAGTATCTCCCCGGGGCAGGAGGAAGGAAGAGGGCAGCGGGCCCCGGTCCACTGAATCCCCTCCACTTCTATGCCATCTCTGGAGGGCAAGGGAGATCCTTCCGTGGGCCAAAGCTCAGCACTGAGCAAACCCCTCCTCTGTCTCCTGCTTTACCTTTTCTCCCCAGGAAAAGACTGCGGCTTAGTCTGATGGAACCCCAGTAGTCTCAACTCCCAAGGCGAACATTCATATGGATTGTTAGAATCCACTTTGAACTGACCATGGTGGCACACACCTGTGAGCCCAGCAACTTGGGAGAATGAGGCAGGAGGATCTCGAGCTCAAGGCTGGCTTGGGCAGCTTCATGAGATCCTGCCTCAGCCATAAGAAGAACTGGAGATGAGCCCGGTGGCAGAGGGCTCTTGGGCTCAATAACCAATACACCCTCTGCATCCCCCCCACCCCCCAAAAAAATCCATATGGTCTAACTTTGAGATAGTTCAGGACACTAAAGCGTCCTGATTCTCAAACCCTTTGGCTGCTTGAAACATCCCCTTCCTGCTCCAGGTCTGTTTGTTTGGCTTCCAGGCATGAGGCCAACTCTCGGTGACTCTCCCACCAAGACACTTATTTCCAAAATGGTCCCATTTCCCCTAGTTTTAGAGTGTAGGATTCCCTAATTGGACACTGCTCTTGAGGTGACCAGCATCTAGTTCCCTTCTGGCTTTCGATAGAGGTCACTTATTATATCAACATTGGCTCAGGGCCTTGTGTCCAATAGGTGCCCAGTAATGCTAACTGCTGTTATCCTGAGGATGACTATAGGTCAATGAACGCTCCATAGCTAATAATGTCAACGATGCCCCACTTACGAAGCTCTTAACTGTGTGCCAGGCATTGTTTTAAGTGCTTTGTGTCTATTCACTCATTTAATCCTCCTAACTATTGTCCTTATTTTACAGATGAGGGAGCGGGCACAGAGAAGTCAGATATACCTGATTATGAGAAAGTCCACAGAACATGGTGGCTTTAAGCAATATGGTTGGATCGGGTGTGGTCCCCCCCCATCCCAGCGGCTTGGGAGGCTGAGATAGGAGGATAGTAAGTTCGAGACCAGCCTCAGCAACTTAGTGAGGCCCTAAGCAACTCCGTGAGACCTTGCTTCTAAATGAAATATAAAAAGGGGGTAGGGATGTGGTTCCATAGTTAAGCACCCTAGGTTCAATTCTGGGGACAAAATAATTCATTTTAAAAAATGATAAATATGGTCGGCATTGTCATTATAGAGGACTGCATGCAGACTGGGTACTCAACAATGATCGATCATAAGATCACAAGACACTATTTCTTTTTTTAATGCTTTTATTGGTGCATTACAGTTACACATAATAGCGGGGTTCATTTGGACATCATCAGACATCATGCGTGGAATACCTTGTTTCATTTCAGTCTAAGGATTTCCTTTTTCCCTCCCCTCTTCCCTCTGACTGTTCCCCTTTCTCTTCTCTACTGGTCTTCTTTCTATTTATTCCTTTATTTTTTTAAGTGGGTGCTTTGTAGGTATAATACATAAAGGCGGGATATACTGGGGCATATTCATATTCTCACATAGCGTGATTTTCTCCATTTCAGTCCGAAGTTCTGCCCTTTCCTGTCCCTCCTCCCTCCCAGATCATGGCATCTGGAAACTCGTGGGTGCTCCACAGGGGCACAGGTGAGAGCTCAACCGATAGCAGAGGTCAGTCTAGGACCTGCTGCTCAGTAGATGCTCCCATGGGATTCACCCATTGATTGGGCATTGGATCATGCCCAGTAGGGACCACACAGTCGCTGCCCTTGCCCCAAGCTGCTATGGGGGATGGGTACTCACCGTTCATTCTCAAATCCTTACTGTCCAGAGAAGATAAGCCTGGGAGCTAAAGAAGTGCTGCTGCTCCGTGGCCAGGCAGAGGCCCCCAGGTCCTCACTCACCACACAGGGGCTGTGTAAACAGGATGCAGCGCGCTGGCTAGGAACAATGGGGCAGCCTGCTCTGCGGGGTCCCTTGTGTATAGAGGTGGCCTAGGTGTCCTATGAGCAGAGGTGGCAGGAAAGTCCTTTGGCCTCTGCAGAGGCACACCATGGCACTCACCCTGTGCCCTGCTTAAACATAGGCTCCCAACCCCTCCACCCTCCCAGGCTGTCTCCCTAGCCCATTTTGCTCTGGGGAGAGGGTATCTGGCCCAAACCCCTGCCATCGGCAAGTGGCAGAGCTGGGATCCAAGCCAAGGCCTGACCCTCAGTCAACGCCCTTTCCATCTGAAGTGAGGTTTCTTAATATTTATTGAATGAATTTCAAGAGAAAGGGGTAAATCTTGGCCTCCAAAATAATCAGTAAATTAGACAAAGCAAGGGTGGTGTTTCACTCTGGGGTTTGGATCCTTCCTCAATACCGGTGCTCTCAGCAGGCAGGTAAACCCCAAACAGCACTTAAAGGTCACCGGGGTCTCTATTGCCTGATCCATTGGCCCAACTGCCCAACTGCCCAATCATTTCGTATCACTTGGCACGGTGCCATGATACTGAAATTTCTTTTGTATTAAAAAGAAAGAAAACATCACACCCACATGTGGCCCTTTCTACAGGATAACTTGATACCACTGTTTTACAATTCTAGAAAAACGAAGGTAGCTTTTTTTTGTGGCAGTGGAGACAGAACCCAGGGCCACCAACGCTACATCCCCAGATTCTTTTATTTATTTATTTATTTTTATTTTGAGACTGGGTCTCAATGGATTGCTGAGGCTAAGCCTCAAAGTTATGATCCTCCTGCCTCAGCCTCCTGAGTAGCTGGGATTACAGGTGAGCATCATCACCACACCCATCCAGCTTTTTGAACCACCCCAGGTTCAGGTTCATCCCCAACCTTCCCTCTGAGCCTCAGCCCACCCCATCCCTCACCCATCTCATCCCTGACGGTCTGCACGTCGCTGGTCCTGCTTATTCTACAGAGGAAGCAGAGACCTAGGAGTGGGCAGCCCCCCAAGCTGCGTGCACACTGCCTTCTTTAGTTGAAATTTGCACAGAAGCAGAAAAGCCTCAGTGTGTGCTGGGCTGAGTGGGTCCCACCATTTTTGGCAATCTCCTCCACTGGCTCCTAGGCCCCTCCCAATGGGGCAGGAATTTCTGGTGAACAATTGAACAAAGCCGGGAACTTGGAGGGAGAAGGCACAGGACATTCCAAAAGGATTTCTCTCAGCTCCAAAAGTCAACAGGCGGGAACAGGGTAGAAGGCTCACGGGCTGGTAAAGAAAATCACTAGAAAGACGGAAAGTCTGCCCAGGAGGAAGGGCAGAGCAGCTGGAGGAAGGAACAGGGGCCCCGGGGTCAAGAGGCCCAGGGGGAGGCCTCTCCACCTCCGCGGCCTCAAAAACTGAGGGAGCTACAAAAATAAACACATGCCGTGCTGTTCCCAGCCGGGCAACCGCTGGTTGATAACAAAGACCTGGAAACAGCCCAAATAGCCACCAGCAGGAGATGGTTAATGAAGTATGGTGTGTCAAGGACATAATACCAAATAATTATTAGAAATATGACGTGCAAGGGCAGTGTGAACGTGAATCAACGTGGCCGGTCACGAGCAGTCACCCTCTGCAACGCAGAGCTCGCACCAGAACCGCAACCCACACACGGCTCCCCACGTGGGGCAGGAGTCCCTGAGAAAGAAGAATGTCAAATGGGTCAAACTGCTCGTTCGCTGGGGGACACAGCTGATTGACACCCACTCGGGGGTCGGGCCAGCTCCTTATCTCAGACTGGCGATAAACAGTTTAGGGACGGGCACTGGCCCAGGAATCCCTGTTTAACTAGCCCTGGTCTTGACCCAGAGCTGGGTTTAGGGAAACCGTGTTAAGTGAGGCAAGCAGGAGGCGAAATCACCGTGTTCCCTGATGGGGTAGAATGCACATGTCCCCCTGGAGGAAGGGAGAGAAAGGAACGTTCTGGAGCTCCAACTGCAGCCCTGCTCAGAGCTCCTCTGGGCTGGAGCAGGGGCTTCTGGGCAGGAGCGCGGGGGCCTATGTGGAGCCACAGAATTCCAGCCTGGCTGGAGAGGGGTGGGGGTGGGGTGGCACTAGTGACAAGTTCAAATTATAAGGACCATTTATGGTCAGCTCAGGATCCAGTCTCTGGGGCAGCATCTGCCAAGTGTGTTAGGAGAAACGCCAGGTCTGCGAGAAGTTCAAGGGCTTCCCCTCAACACTGGGGGCCTGGCCTCCAGACATGGAGGGAGCGGTGGATGGGTGATTCCGCTGGAGGCCTGGTCAGACACGTTCGCGTAGAAGAGACCCCTGAGATGGGGAAAGTGTGGGAAGAAGAGCAGGGTTCCCAAACTCCTTTGACCAGAGAACCCCCGTTCCAAGGAGCCCCTCAGGGGGAGGGCGAGGTGCAGTGTGGGAACCCTGGGTCTCAAGGTAGGAGCTCGGTAGGAAAGCCATTGGCGCTGGGACAACATCAGGAAGGGGCCAGTTCTAGGGCCACATTCAGAAGTCCCACACTGCTGTCCAAGCAAGGGGGGACACCAAGGTCAACACGTGGATTGAGTTTGAGAATGTGGATTCTACAATCAGGGGGTGATCCCTGGTTCTACCTCTTACTGACTGCATGACCCCCCCAGAGGCCGCTCACCCTTGGGCACCAGTGTGGTCACCTGGGAAAGGGGACAGTAAACATACACACTTGCTTACCACCAGGACTGTGGTGGGATCAAATGAGAGTCAACGTCAACGGATCAGTAAAGGGGGCTCATCTTGGCCTCAAGTGCAACCCAGAAGAGGAACGCGGGGAGCCAGGCTTGAACCAACTTGTTCTTTCAGCCAAGTGAAAATGACCCGAGTGCCAACTCTGTGCCAGGCGTGGTGCTCTTCCCCAGGGATGTGACTGGGACTGAGACACGCATGTCCTCTGCCTTCAGCAGGCCTTGTCTGGTGAGCGCCTTCCAGGTGGTCAAGACTGTCAATGTTTTGTGTTTTTTTTTTTTTTTTTTGATATTTTGTTCTAATTTGTTACCTGTGACAGCAGAATGCATTACAATTCACATTACGCATGTAGAGCACAAGTGTTCATCTCGCTGCTTGTGTACAAAGTGTATCCACCCCATCCTGTCTTCTTCGTACATGTACTTAGGGTGGGGATGTCCATCTCATTCCTCCATCTTTTTTACCCCTTGCCCCCTCCCTCCTGCTCCTTCCCCTTTGCCCTATCTACAGTTTGTCTAATCTTCCCACGCTTCCCCTCCCAACCCCACTGTGCGTCAGCCTCCTTGTAATGGAACAGACACTTCTCAGAAGGTGATATGCAATCAATCATCAAATATATGAAAAAATGCCTCATCATCTCTAGCAACTAGAGAAATGCAGATCAAAACCACTCTAAGATTTCATCAGAATGGCAGCTATTATGAAGACAAACACATTAAGTGTTGGTGAAGATGTGGGGGGAAAGGCACACTCATACACTGCTGGTGGGACTGCAAATTGGTGCAGCCAATATGGAAAGCAGTATGGAGATTCCTTGGAAAACTGGGAATGGAACCACCATTTGACTCAGCCATCTGATTCCTCTGTCTATACCCAAAGGACTTAAAAGCAGCATACTCCAGGGACACAGCCACATCAATGTGTATTGCAGCACAATACACAATAGCTAAACTATGGGACCAAACTAGATGCCCCTCAGTAGATGAATGGACAAAGAAAATGTGATATATATAGACAATAGAATATTACTCAGCAATGAAAGAGAATGAAATCACGGCATTTGCAGGTAAATGGATGAAGTTGGAGAATATAATGCTAAGTGAAGTTAGCCAATCCCCAAAAAACAAATGCCTAATGTTTTCTCTAAGATTGTCAGTGTTGAGAAAGAGGTCAAGCATGGTGGCACACTCCTGTAATCCCAGCAACTAGGGAGGCTGAGGCAGGAGGATTCCAATTCGAGGCCAGCCTTAGCAATTTGGCAAGACCCTCTGCAATGCAGAAACCCTGTCTGAACTGAATCCTACAGGAGAGTAGAGAAGGGAGGCGGGTGTTGGGGAAAAGCTCTATAGGAGAAGGAACTGCAGTGGGAAGCCCGAGCTGGGGAAGGGAGGAGCTGGAGAGATGGGGGTCCCTTCCTTCCCCCCTCTCCCAACACTCACCGAGTCCTCACCTCTTCCTCCTCTGCTCCAGCCCCATCTCCTTGTTTCCTCTCCCTGATTCCAAATCTCTTTTTTCACGTCAATTTCTGGTTCCCTAACAAACCCAAGGACAGACTTTGCCAACATCTGCTTTTCCCCCACAGGCATGGTACCCCTTTTGCTGGTAGCTGTTTACTTTTTTTTTTTGTACTGGGGATTAAATCCAGGGGTGCTTTACCACTGAGCTACATCTCCGGTCCTTTTTATTTTTGAGACAGGAATTCGCTAAATTGTTTAGGGCCCTCCTAAGTGCTCAGGCTGGCCCGGGTTGCTGGGATTACAGATGTGCACCACAGCGCCTGACCGGAGCTGTTTACTTCCATTATCTAGAGAGTGTAGGGCCACAGGTAGCCCATACAGTGCCTTTGCTCACATTATCAAAAGGTACCCTTTGTGGGAAGATATAGCCTCCCAGCAGGCGTGACACGGCTCCTATTTACACATTAGGACGCATACCTTTGTCTAGTGAACAACCTGCCCAACTGTCCCCTGAAGCCTTGAATGAATGAACAAAGGAATGTGAGTAAGATGAGTGAGAAGCCCTGAGGCAACAAAAAGATTTGGAGTAGGAATGAAAGCGAGGAGAAGCTGGATCCTGTGAGTTTTGGAGTGGCAGACACACAGGTGAGCCACAAACTCTGGCTGCTGATTCCAAAAGGCCCCAGTTCCTAATTCTCTGAAGGCAGGTTGTTTATGTATCTGAACTCCTGTGGTCCCTCCTTACTAAGGAACCTTGTGTGAGACTTTTTTGTTTCAGTCCCCAAGAGTGCGACAAATACCCTGAGCTTTAAGCACATCCAGTAGTGGTCATGTGTGCGCCCTGGAGGCTCAGCAGAGCCTAGAGGCTCAGTCCCTGCTGCTCTTCTAAGTCCTGAGAGGAGACAGGCCCTAGACAGCAACCGAGAGCATTTACCAAAGATGCCAAAGATTGCAAAATAAAACAGAGCCAGCCAAATCCCTCAGTGGGAAACACAGGATGCAGGATAAACAGGGGGATGAGGGATCCTCGGGTGGGGTCTCTGGAAGACTCTGGACAGCCCATATCTTCCTTCTCCCTGGGTCAGCCCAGCTCCTTCCAGGCCCTGGTCAGCTTTCCCATCTCTTCCCCACACTCTAGGAAGTAAGACTTTCAGCGCTGGGCTGGTCTTCACCAAACATCTACAAAGGGTTGCTTGTTCCCCCTTCCTCTTCGCTCATGAGCGAATCATGCAAGAAGCCAACTCTCTGGGACCTAAAGGGCCTGAGGTAGGGAACAGACACGGAGGCAGCTCATGAAATGGGATTTGTTACGGATGCTGACCCTTCCCACACAGGCAAAGCCCTGGAAAAATCCTGCCACCAGGTTGGCCACCTGCCAACGCTGAAGTCAGTGGAGTTTTGAAGCCTTCCTCATCCATCAGGGAGTTCCTGAGACGAACAAGGCTGTACTGCCCATCAGACCGGAGATCCCTGGGGTGGGGGCCACATCTCACCACCAGACTGGGGGCAGCACACTGGGTGCAGAGGCTGCTCCACTGCCACCAGCCTGGAGCTGCCGAGGGCAGCCTTGCCGGTCTCTCATCAGGTTGGGCAGACACCTAGAAATAATAAGTATGGATACTGCCTATTAGGTGCCTGAAACTTTTTTAAAATTAAAAATTAATTCATCTTAAGCCTCATAACACATATATTCTAAAATGGACCATTAAGAAGTCAAACTTTTTTAAAAAATATTTTTAGTTGTAGATGTTCATAATACCTTTATTTATTTTTTATTTTTTATTTTTTTGGTACTGGGGATGATTGAACTCAGGGGCACTTGACCACTGAGCCACATCCCAAGCACTCTCTATATTTTATTTAGAGACAGAGTCTCACTGAGTTGCTTTAGCATCTTGCTACTGCTGAGGCTGGCTTTGAACTCACAATCCTCCTGTCTCAGCCTCCAGAGCCGCTGGGTAATTTCATTTTTTTAATACGGTGCTAGGGATCTAACCCAGTGCCTCACGCATGCTAGGCAAGCGCTCTTCCACTGAGCTACAGCCCCAGCCCAAGAAGTCAACCTTATTCTCACTTTCTACATGAGGAAACTGACTTGGGGGCAGAACCATGAGCTCAGGATTGGACAGGTGGACGGTGGAGGCAGGGGGCTCCATCAGGCTGAGAACAACATGAGGAGGGGCTGTGTCCGGCTCAACCTCTCCATCAAATTAGGGTCCGATGAGGGCCAGGATCAGGCATTCCTTCCCTGCCTGTCTCATCTTCTGGTCTGGAGCAGAGGCAGACCTTATTCGGTGCTCTGCTCCGAGTCTGGGCCGGGGCCAGGGTTGACCAAACACTCTGGATGTGGTTTTTGCTCTTCACAGTTCTAAGCTGATCTCCCAGAAATGTGCCCACAAGGCAGAGAAGAGCCCCCCCTTTTTTGGAGATAGGGCATCTATTTGGGATGGGCGTCAGAACACCACTGTTTTTTCAATCCCCTAAGTGTCTAGACGGGAGTCCCCAGAATGCCTGGGAGCCTGCAGGTCCCTATCACAGGGAACACGCCTTCCGGAGCCCGCCTGGTGCCACCCACTTAACAGGGCATTTCCTCCTGTCCACAGTGCACCTCAGTCCTGGCTGCAAACCCTGCCAGGAGTCTCTGGAACCTAGCAACTCATGGGAAACAATGGAAACTTCAGTTTTTATTCTCCTCCCTCTATCATTACTCAAAAGGTTTTCCTGAAAGCCACACCTACCCCACCCCCGCCCCCACACACCGAGTTCTCTTTAGGCATCACTCTGGCGCTGTCTGGAAAGTTTCAGGCAGAGGGGGCCCGGGCTAGGCCGTGGACAGGCCCCCTGGCTGGTGGTGGGCTGTCTGTGGGGCTGCGGCAGAGGTGGATCACCCGCGGTGATTTACAGCCCGAGCATCTGCGATGGGGCTGTGGTGTGAGCTGGTGTCTTTGGCACTGGGCTGTGATTTATGTGAATCAAACTTGGTCTGTGAGTGATTCCGGTGGAAAAAATGGTGCGAGGAAAGGAGGGTGATTCAATTCAGCATTAAGCGCCCACTGCGAGTCACCGCAGTATTTAGTGTGAGAAAGTGGAAAAAAAAAAAAAAAACACCAAAAAACAAAAAAACACACAGGCTGGTGGTAAGGGTGCGACAAGTGACAGGGGCCTGCGTGTGAAATGTGAGTGTGAGAGGAATCTGTGTGTGAGATACATCCATGTGCTTCGTGGCTTGTTGGGTGAACGTGAACGTGAGTGCCAGCGGTCGTGTGCAGGTCGCGTCCGCAGCAGCCCCTGCGGGGGTGCGGGCCAGTGTGCAGCTGGGCTGTGGGTAGATGAGCGCGGGGCGCAGCAGCTTCGACGGCTCGCGGGGAACGCGTGAGCGTGTTAGTGCACAAATGCCGAGCGAGGCGGTGTCCGTGTGGGTCCAAGTGGGCGCGAACGTGCGACGCGGGTGTGAAAGCGGCGTGCGTGTGAGCATGGGACGCAGATCCCGGGGTCCTGGAGCGCCGCCCGCGTGCGGCCGCGACGTGCGGGATGTGCCCTGCCTGCGGGGAGCGGCCTCGGGAGCTGGGCGGCCGGCGGAGGCCCCAGCGCCGTCCCATACCACACTCCAGGCCGCGTTGGGCCGGGAGCCGGCGGGGCCGCGGGCGGCTGGGGGCCAGACAAAGGCCCGGCCTGCTGCGCGGCCCACTCGGGCGAGCCCAGCCCGCGGCCGGGGGCGGACCGGGGGCGTGGCCTGGCGCCGGGCCGGGGCGGGGCCTGGAGGCGCGGGGGCGGGGCGGACGGCCGGGGGCGGGGCGGGGGCGGCGGGAGCGGGCGCGCTGTCCCGAGGACTCGCAGGACAGCGAGCGGCTGCTGCGGGCGGCGCCGAGCGAGCCAGCGAGCGAGGCCGGGCCATGGGGCGGCGGGCGGCGGGCGCGCTGCTTCTGGCGCTGCTGCTGCACGGGCGGCTGCTCGCGGTGAGTGTGCGGGGCGGGGACCCGGGAGCGCCCGCCAACTTGGCGGGGGCCCTGGAGGCTGCGCGGCCGGGACTCTGGCCCGGGACCGCGGCGCCCGCCGAGGACCCCGGGCCGGCACAGATCGGCGCCACCCCGCGGCGTGGGGCCACCCCAGGGGACACCCGGGGACCCAGCGTGGGTCTGGGGGCGGGATCGGCCCGCGTGGAATTCCTGGCTTTCGCGGCCACTTTGCCGAGGTTCAGAGTCACGCTGGGCATGGCCCAGCCTGCCATTCCTGGGGACCAGGAGGAGAAACTTCCAGCGGGGTGGGAACTTGGCAGGATGAGGGTGCCCCTTTTTGCGCCAGCTTGGCAGAGGGACGCGCGGTGATGGGACCCTGTCAGTCCTCGCTGAAACTTTACCATGCTGCCTGTCCCCGTGGGTAGCATGTAACCAGGCAGGCACAAGTAAAGAACTTTTGGAACAAATCTAAGGCTTGTGAGGAACACCCAGGACTCTGGAGTCATGAGGCTGACTCCATGAGGAGCTGGATCAATCCCTGCCCTTCACTGAGTAACTGTGTGACCTCAAGTGAGCTGTTAACCTCTCTGAGGCCAGCCCTGCCTGGGTAAAGCAACTGCCTGGCCTCAAAATGTGTGATGGCAGGGTGGCTGTCCGCAGCGGTGGAACAAACGTGGGTGTGCGTGGTGGTGCAGGGCCTGTTAGGGGTGGGCCCCCATGGCATCCGAGTTTCCTCAGCTTGCCCCTTCCCGATAGGCCAGGTCCAGGGCCCGATTGCTCTGACAGCCCAGTCCCTGCTCCGAGCTTAGATGGATGGATCCATGTGGAGGAAGAGAATTCTCAGGTCCAGTCAGGAATCCTGAGGCCTAGGAGGCACTGGGCCAGGAGAGGCCCAGAGGACCTGAGTGAACTCAAGGAGGGCTGGGCGGGGTCAGTGGTCGGGAGCTGGTGGTAGAAGTGGGTGGGGGCACATCTGGGCCTGCTGTGGTGAGCCACAGAGCCACCCCCACCCCTCTGAGGTGCTCCTAGACAGTCCCTATCCCTGCCTCCTGTTCTCAGAGCCAAGAGAGTGACTTTTCCAACCGGGCCAACGTTTGCCCAGTGACTGATTCCCTGTCCTTGCCTTGCTGGCTCCCTCACCTCTGCCTTTCCAGACCTGACCCCTCACCACTTCTGCCCACCCACCCAGCACCTCTCCTCCTGCTTTCCCCAGCCCTGCAGCCTCTGTCTTCTGTCTTGGCTTGTCACCGAGCCCATCCAGTGGCGTCCTATAGGTGCTCCCGGTTGACCTGAACTCGCAGCTAGCTCCCTACACTGCCTTTACCTGCCCAAGGCACCCATCGAGACCTGGAGTGTCTTCCCAGCCAACAGCCTCTCCCGACCTTCTCCCAGCTCTGCCCCTGCGAGGGGCTCCTGCACGCTTGGGGTGTACAATGGCAGGAATGGTGGGTGGAGCTGTTTGCTGTGCGCCTGAGGAATTCCACAGAAGTTCCCGGCCTCCCGCCCATCATCTCATTCACTTGTTCATTCAACAGATCTTCATTGAGCACCGTGCCATGACAGTCACTGGGAGTCCAGGGGTTCATTCACAGGGCAGATATTTGCCAAGCACCTACTGTGTCCCAATACCCAGGCACATGGTAGGGGGCTGCAGTAGCCAGAGGGAGCCAGGTTGGTCCCTGTCTGTGCCTTCCTGGAACTCAGAGACAGTGGGCCATTTATAATTGGGACTTGCATACAGCCACGTGGAGGTCTGTACCGTCCCACCCAGGCTGATGGTGGGGGCTGGAAGGAGCTCGGCCTCAGGAGTCTTCCAGGACCAGGTTCGCATACCACCCTTGCTGTTGGCTAGCTGCGCGATCTGACCCTTAGTTTTCACATCTGTTAAATGTGAGGGAGAAGTTTGCTGTGAGTCTTAAAAGAGCAGGTTCCTCACAAGCCTTGGGCTCCTCCTTGCCTGCTGCTCTTGATCTCTTCTGCCCTTGGGTTCAGAGTCACAAGGCAGGAGCAAGTGGGGAGGTAGGACACAGAGCAGGGTAAGTTGGGCTGCAGGGCGCTCCGGCCTCACTGGGGCAGGGGACAGGACCACGGGAACAGTGGGCTGTGATTAAGTGTGGGAGTAATTTCAGTTCTGAGGGGTGGAGAGGGTGCTGGGAATGGGGGCGGGGCCTGGGCGGCTCAGGGCCTGTCCTGGCCTCCCGGCCCTTTTCTTCTTTTGGGGGGCCTTGGCCCTTCCTTTCTCGGGGCCAGTGCTGCAGGAGACTTGGGGGGGGGGCGTGGTGATCAGGGTGTTTTCCAGGGCTGAGGAGGGAAGTTAGCTGAGATACCTGCTTCCTGCCTCCGCTGGATTTCCTCACAGGGGAGGCTGCTGGCTAGAGTGGGGTGGGGGTGGGGGAACCTCCCCTTCCTGGCAGAACCTCAGCCCTCCCCTGCACAAGCTGGCTGGCCTGTCCCTCCACACCGACCCCCTGCCCCAGACTTGCAAGGGCTGGACAGTAAAGTGCCTGGGGGATTCCGGAGGGAAGCTGCAGGTCCATTCGCAGAGATGCCCCCCACTCTCAGCTCTCAGGCTGAGCACCCTGTGTCTGAGGAGTCCCGGCCCCGCCTGGCTTGGCCCCGGCCTGTTCCCAGGCTGAGTGCAGGCAAGTTGGGATCCGCGGGCCTGGGGCCCTGCCTGGAGATGGTGAAGGAGGGTGGCAGAAGGTGACTGGATTCAGACTTGGAAGACTGTGAGCACGGAGGTCGTGCGCCCCAGATGACGACAAGAGCTGTGGATGGTTCCCACTTATCCAGGGCACACTGTCTGTTGGACGCTCAGTTTGTCTGCGAATCCTCACATTACCTCTGTCGCTCCGTCGCTCCCTGCTTCCCACCGTCTCTTGTTGCTGGGAATCAGATCCAAGCCCCTGACTTCATCCAGCCCACGAAGCCTGGGAGGGAGATGTGGCCTCCGGACTCTGTCTCGGCTTCGCCTGCTGCCAGCGTTCCCCTCTCGCCCTGGCCATCGGCCCCACTCTTTGTTTCTGAGCATGCTAACATCAGTGCCTTTGCGTCTGCTGTTCCTCTGCCTGGAACAGTTGTCCCTGAAGCCTCAGGACCTGCCTGGTTCCTTCAGGACCTGGCTGCTCTGTTCATCGCTCTGATTTCTCTTTCTTCTTTGGTCCCAGGGAGCAAACCCACATGCCAGTCGTGTTCTCTCCGCTGAGCTGTGTCCCCGCCCTACTGTTTTATTCTCCTTTCATCTGACATGCATTTATTTGCCCACTTCATTACCCGTCTCCTCTGTCCACTTTAGGCAGGGAAGGACCTCACCTGTTTTTATTCACCATCACATCTTTAGCGCCTGACAGGTAGTCAGCGCTCAGTGGAGGTACTTGTGCAGTGTCTGAAACCACAGCTCCTCGTGTGGTCCCCAACCTCTCAGCAGAGGAAATGGAGGCTCAGAGAGATTAGAGAACTTGCCGGGTGACTGTGTACCACACACTCAGGGAAGTATTTTTTTTCTTTTTGCAGTATTGGGAATTCAACCCAGGGGTGCTCTACCACGGAGCTCCTTTGTATTTTGAGACAGGGTCTTGCTAAGTCGCCAAGGCTGGCCTTGCACTTGCAGTTCTCCTGCCTCAACATCCCCGAGTAGCTGGAATCACATGCGTGTGCCACTGTAGCTGGCAGGAGCCAAGTTTGGAAGGCAGATGAAGTTCTCTGGACCCTATCTGCTGCCCCATCTGCCGGTAGCCACAGTCAGGAGATGGGGATAAAACTTGTCACTGATGTTGATGTAACCGAGAACTCTGGCCCTGGGTGGCACAAAGCCTAGTTCAGAAAAGGAATGGTGGGAGCAGGGGCTCAGGAGGGCTGTGCCTGGGGATGCCCGAGTTGGCGGGAGCAGAACGACCTCAGGACGCTCTGCATGGAGCCCTCCCTGGTTGCCTGGGCTGTTTCCTGGGGGTTGAGGCGGATCTTTAGAGGCTTCAGGACTGCTTGACTTTGGGGTGAGTCTCAGGGCAGAGGGCAGGAGGGGCTGCCCAGATGTGGCGAGATCTGGAGTAATGAATGAGAGGTGCCTGGGGGCTAGACCTGTGGGTTGTGGCCCCGGACCACCGGGGTGTAAGGGAGCCTTCCAGCCCTGACCTGTTGCCCCCTCCCCAGTTCAGTGCAGCCCTGAGAGGTCCTGCTAGAAAAGGAGTGGGGAGTGTCCGGCTCCCCAGCAGATCCCCAAGGGTCCGAGGCGCCCACCGGCCTTCTCCCTTCTGCTCCTGCTTCTGCCAGGAAGGGGGAGGCTGGGCTGAGGGTCCTGTTCTTGCTGGAATGTTGCCCCAGCCCAGGCCTTGGCCTTTTGGGCCCTCCACCCCCTCCTGCTCCCAGGGCCTGGCTGGGGCCAATTGCCCCAGTGCCCAGAGCAGGCTGACGGAAACCCAGAAGTATGTGTGGAACTCGCTTCGCGGGGAGCCGCCAGCCCCGCTGCCCAGCCTGGTGGCGTCGGGGCCATGTCAATAGCCGCCTTGAGAGGGGAGTGGCTCGTGGCTGCCGGAGGTGGCTGTGCTGGGGGCACCATCATGAAAGCCTTGAGAACAAGGTGGCTCTTTGAGGCTTGGGAATGTGGGGCCTTCAAGTCTCCGCCACCACACTCCCCCCGCCCATGCTGCTCCCTGTGTGTGGACAGCGCTGCAGGGACCTCACGGCATCCCTGGGGCATCCTGACATGTCCTTGGGACCAGCTCTCAGCTTCCTACCAGAGCACTTCCCTGGGGCGCAGAGGAGGGCACCCTGTTGCTGTGGTTTTGGGGCGGTGTCTGGCACCCCACTTGCGATGTGCGTTGAATGAATGCATGAACCAGTGACGTATGTAACTAAATATTCTGTAAACCAAAGTCCCCTGTAGGTGCGCATTAGCCTTTAAATTCACTTAATAAGCATTGGTGGAGAATCTTCTCTGCATCTGACCCTGTTCTGGATGTTGGGTTTATAGCGGGGAACAAAAGAGTCACATTCCCTTCTCCTGTGTGACTTGCATTGTGGCTAGGGCAAGAAGACTGACAGTAAATCTGTCAGGTGCCATAAGTGCTTGGAAGGAAAAATAAAGCAGGGAAGAGGAGGGTAAGGAGGTGGGGTGGGGTGGCAGGGTCAGGAAAAGCCCCCATAGAGATCTGCGGGAAGTGAGGGTGGGAGCCTGAGGGTATCTAGGAAAGGGCATTCCAGGCAGAGTGGACAGCCAGTGCAAAGGCCCGGGGGTGGGACCGGGCTTGCATATTTGTGGAAAAGCAGGGAGGCCTATTGTCATGGGCTGTATGAGAGACGGGGAGCATATGGTGTCGGTGCAGGGTCCGGGTGCGGGGAGATTGGCACAGCCAGGCCTAGGATTTGCTTCCCAGTGAGATGAGAACTTGTCGAGAACTCTGGTGTTTAACAGGATCGCTCTGGTTGCTGTGTGGAGGGGTCAAGGGCAAAGGCAAGGCGGCCCTAAGCCAGGAAAGAGACCGCTGGGGCTTGTACCCGGCAGTGGAGATGCGGGGAGGTGTTGAGCCCTATCTTGAAGGCAGGGCTGACAGGAGTGGGTGCCGGTGGGTGAAGGGTGGGATGGGAGGAGAGGACCCCACATCGCCCTCCCTTGCATTTCCTCCCAGGTGTGTCCACCAGGGACACCGCCATCACAGACTGAGAAGGGACAGCTCTGGGGAGCAGGCTGGGGGGGGAGCAGGAGGAGGGCGGGTGGTGGAGGACTGTGCGGGTGGGGCTGTCGGGGCTGTGGGCCCCTGGCCTTCTCCATCTGGGCCTCTGCATGGACCTGGGGGTAGGAGAGGAAGGGGTGCCTGCCGAGTGGCCTTTGCGGAGCCCGCAGCCGAAGCCCCTGGCTTATATATTTGTGCATTTAATGGGAAGCGCCACAAGTTCTGTGCCTGTCACTTTCCCAGCGCTAAGCAGGTGACTGATTGTCCAATGAGGAAGTCAGTGTCCTCCAGAAATTTGATGGCTCCTGGCCGAGGGTAGGGAGGGGCTTCCTGTGGCCCTGGACTCAGGGGAGCGACCGTCCCAGCCACGCTCTCTACTGGGTCCCAGGGGATGCGGGCGAGCTGGGATGCCCACGGTGCCAGCTTTCTTCTTCTGTGTCCTTGTTGGACTCCCAGGTATTTCCCTTGAGTGACTCAGTGAAGGGGGCGGGGGCTAGAGGACCTCGCCTTCAATCCTTGGCTCCGCCCTGGCTGGCTGTGTGACTTTGATCAAGTTGCTTTACCTTTCTGAGCCTCAGATCAGTTGTGAAATAGGTGTCACAGTACCTATCTCTTGGTGGCTTTGAGGTGGCCAGGTGGATACGCCTGGAATGCGGTAGGTGCACCGTAGCTGCTGGTGGCTGTATTTGTCTTGTTCCTGCCGAGGGCAGGGCCAGCCTGGTATTTGATTTAGGGTTTCCAGAGCCCGCAGGGCACACCTTCCTTCTTGCTGGCCCGTGCCCGGCCCCAGGCTTGCTGAATGAATGGCCCCCAGTGGAGGGACTGTCCCCTCCTGCTGCCTTGCTTTCATAGCTCTGAGTCCCGGATGCAACTGCCTCTGGTCCGTCACTGCCCCCTTCCCCCACTGAGGCCACAGCTGCAGGACAGAGTCCACCCCTCCACCCTGATGGCTCCTTCCTGGAGGGGGAAGGAGGGGGGCACACCCCAGGGTGTGGCCTGGGAAAGGCTGGAGTCTGCAGGCACACTGTCCCCTGCCCAGATGTGTGCAGTTGGTGGGCTGCGAGCGGCAGGAGGTGTGGCCAAGTGCTCCCCTGGGTGCAGAAAGGATGTTCATGCAACTTGAGGGGAGGCCGAGGGGCGTCCTAGGACCCCGTCCCAGCCCTGTCCTCCCTCAGGCCCAGGCTGGAGGCTGTGGGACCTCGCCCAGGGATCTCTAGGCAAGCCAGAGGTGGCCTTCTTTTGCCGGGGTCGGTGGGCTTCGCGGCTCTCAGAGAAGCAGGAGGACTAGGGACAAGGAGGGACGCGCCAGGACCAGGCAGCCTTCCCCACCCACCCTGAGCTTTGGGCTCTGGCTGTCGGGGAACCGCCTCTCTGGCCATCTTGGTGGGTCACGTCCAGGTGCCTCCAGTTTTAACGCTTGAAAACGGTCTCTATCTTTCTCCAGTCCCAGGTGGTGGGAAGGGGAGGCAGCCGGGACTTCAGGGTGGCCTCGGGTGACCCCACAGATGCTCCTCCTGGGGTGGGGCTGGGATTCCCAGCTGCCTCTGGCCCCTTCCCAGCCCACCTCGGCCCCTGCCCCCACCCCCACCTCCCCGCGGGTCCAGCCCCTCCTCCCGCTGACTCATGCTCTCCTTGTTTGGTGTTCCCAGTGTTCACATAGCTGGGAACTGGGCTCATGCCTCTTCTTGGATCGCTCCGGGGCTGGATGGGTCGAAATTCTGGCCTCATAAATCCCAGCCCCAGTGGCCTCTGTCACTTCAACAGCGCGTCTCCCTGCCTTGCCTTTTGCCTTCCTGTGACCCTTGGGCTGGTGGAACAGGGACCTGGGAATTTCCTGAGCACAGGCCAGTCCCTTCTCTGCCCAGGGACATGCAGGGTCTCCTCCTTAGTGACCTTGGTCACCTGGGCCATCGAGTGAGCACTTGCGCCTCCTCTTCATCGAAACTGCCACCCGCTCTGGGCCAGCCCGGCCTGGGGCTCTTCCCTCGAGCAAATCATCTCTAGTCTCCACTTCCCCCGACTCAGTACTGGGGTCTTGGTGACATACAAGGACCAGAGGACCAGCTGGGAGTCTGTAGAATCTATGGACAAGTCCCAAACTGTCACCTGAACAACCCGAGCAGCGAGAGGCAGAAGAACGCGTCCATCTGTCCACCTGCCCATTCATTCTTTGGCTCCTTTGCTGGCGCTGCCTGAGGACCTACTGTGTGCTGATGGTGGGCCAAGTGTTTTCTCTGCATTGACAACAACCCTTGGGGGCTGAGCTTATACTTCCAGTTCCAGGAGAGAAGTGGCTCAGAGGGCAGTGAGAGCCCAGCCCCCAGAGCCACCTGCAGAGGAAGGTGGGCTGGAAGGAGCCTGAGGCAGGCCCGGGGTCTCCCTGCAGCCCGAAGCTGTGGGTCTTGCTGGAGAGGCCAGACTTGGGAACCCAGCATGACTCAGCCCACAGGGCGCAGATCATCGGGGAAGGCTGAGTGATCTGGAAAGACTTTCTGGAGGAAGTGGGCCTAAGGGCCAGGAGGAAGTCATGGGCAGGGGTCCAGGAATCTCTCCCTGGTCCCTGGGCTCCTGTTGTCCTGTTGTCTGCATTGTTGGCTGTGCAGGCGGGGCCTCCTGCTGGGGTCGTTAAAACTGGGGAAAGAATGAGAGGAAGTCCCCAAGATAGCAGAGGTGACATCCATCCAGCTCCCCCACCCTGTACCTGGCCAGCCCAGTAGGCAAGAGGTCAAGGCCTGGGCCTTCCTAGGCCCTCTTTCCTGGGCCTTTTCCTACTTAAAAAAAATGGGCCAGGGGCTGGGGATGTGGCTCAAGCGATAACGCGCTCGCCTGCCATGCGCGGGGCGCTGGGTTCCATCCTCAGCACCACATAAAATAAAATAAAGATGTTGTGTCCACCGAAAACTGAAAAATAAATATTAAAGAAATTCTCTCTCTCTCTTTCTTCTCTCTCTCTCTCTCTTAAAAAAAAAAAAAATGGGCCAGGTCTTGCTCTTCTGGCCACGTGAAGTTCCCCGGGAGAACTTGGTGGTGGTCTACTCTGTGGGGCCTGGCATAGCCACCTTGAAGGGTCCATGCTATATCCTCTGCCACATCCTCTGCTGATACCATTGTCCCACCAGTGCCAAGACCTGAAACAGATGAGGGGGGCCGTTCCCTGTGCCCGTAGACCTCTTTGAAGCCTGTCTGACTCGTGCATGTGTCCTACAGTGATCTGCCCACATGGGGCCCTCCTCTGGGCCCCTTGGGTACCAGAGGAGCGAACATTCAGGGGCATCACCAGTGTCCTTTTAGCCATTGACCTCTGCACCAGGAGCCATAGCGTCCTCAGACAGGTGACCCAGGGCAAGCCCAGGAATTCTCTGTGCCACCTCAGCTCCAGTTTGTTATTGTAGGTCCTGAACGGCTGTTTCCCTCTCTCCCTGGCAGTGAGCTGGTGGGAAGACCCATGGGGCCGGAGCAGGAGGGAGGGCAGTCTCAGGTGAGCTCATGGACTCAGGGAGAGCTCTGAGGGCAGATTTGCCTGCAGCCTGGATTTGACTTGAGGACGGGGAGGAAAGGGTGAAGTGGGCCTGGTTCCCACCTGGCTGGTGGGGGTGGGGGAGAGGGGACAGGGACAGCTGCTGGGGCAGGAATGTGTGATACGATCAAAGCTCTCAGCCTGCCTGGGCCTCACCTGAGTTTCACCTGAGCAGCTGAGGGGAATTCTCTGGGTGGAGAACCCGGGGATGCAGGCCTCCTGCCCCTCTCCCAGGGGCTCCCCAGCCTTCCACCAGCCCCTCCTACCCTCTCCCCCTGCAGTCTCCCAGAAGGCCCACTTCTTGCCCTGACAGGTGCTAGGAGCCCCAGGAACCACCTTTTAATGACACCCAAGATTATGGGAGACACCTCTTCTAACACACCCCTCTCCAGGGCCCTCCCCAGTTCTCTCTCCACTAGAGTTTCGGAGCCCAGGACACTTTTGGGTTTTAGAAAGACCAGGACTCTGGCTAGGGAACTGAAGGGCTTCATACAGCCTAGAGGCTCCTTTACGTGACTTTGCCTCCGGTTTATTCTGCTCCATTTAATTCTGCAAGTTGTACTTTGGGCCAATGTCATGGAAAGCACAGGGCTGAGTCCTCCTGTGGCTCTATCACTTAGTGCTGTGTGACCTTAGGCTGGTGAGTTAACTTCTCTCAGCCTCATCTGTAAGGTGGAAATGGCTTTTGGTAAAGAGTAGAGATCACAGAAATAACCTGTAGCCAGCCAGAGCAGGCATCTACAAATAACCGGAACTCTTACTTTGTGATTTTCCCTTTCTTTCTTCTGTCCCTAGGCAGCTCAGGGGCCTCAGTTTTGTTTGCCTTCCCCCTGCTTTGGGAAGGCCTCAAGCCCTGGTCCAGGCCTCCATGCAGCCTTTCACCATGAGACCTTCATAACAGCAGTAGGAGCAAGGCAGGAAGCATGTGAGGGATGGCCACACACTTTGTAATGCCCTCTAGGTCCCTGCTGGGCCAGCTGCCCTGGTGGCACAGCCTTCCCCTCTAGCTCACCAGCCCAGCTGTGTGGCTGCAGAATGGCCCCAGGATGCATTGGGTGGGGAGGAGCTGGCCCTGGGGGTGCTGCTGCCTGGGCCCTGCTGGGCCCTGCTCTCCACCCTGGCTCCGCCCTGGCTAATGATTACCCTGGGCCGTGGGAGAGCCTGCCCTCCCAGCTCCTTAACCACTGGTTGCACCCCAGGTATGTCAGCAGCCTGGGTGTTCCCTGCTTTAATGTGGCAGCCTGCTCTGTGCACATGGGCTGGGGCAGCAGGACTTGGATCCCAGGTGACAGGCAGCTTGTGCTCTGGGGCCCTGGGAGCTGATGGTAGGGCCCACTGGGATCCACCAGGCCCCTGTGGTTCGGCATCAGCCTGTGAACAGACTCTAGACCCACACACCAGGCAGCAGGCCCCTGGCAGCACCAATGCCCCGCTCTCCTCTCCAGCCTCACTCCTTGGATGAGCCCCAGTGGAAGGCATGTCGTGGTCAGGGCTTTGGGGCTGCAGGGCTTGGCTTTCTACCCCAATTCTGCCTGTTCTGGGCTGTGTGACCTTGGGCAAGTCACTGGGCCTTTTTGAGCACCTGCTTCCTTATCAGCAAGCCTGGAATCTAATCTCCACCTGGCGGCTCCAGCTAGCAGAGGTGTAGGAAGTGTTTAGCCCATAATTAATACCCAGAGAATGGCGGCGATTATTATCATGTTACTGTTACAGTTTTAGCTATTAGGAGAAAGTGAAAGTTGAATCCAGTCTTGGGTAACAATGGCCCAGGGGGCCAGGGGCCCAGCTGGAGGATTTGGGGGCAGAGCCCAGGGATGTGTGTGGAGAGGATGCGGAGCTACTGCGACGTTGGACAGCCCAGTGAGTCCCAGGGTTCTTGCAGCTGGCCCACCTCTGTCCTTTGGGCCTAGGTTCCTCCTGGGCTGGGTCCTGAGGCTGGTGCAGGCCCAGAGGGGGGGAGGAGGAGGACTATTTATTTTGATAGCATTAGGGCATTTCCCCCACTGGCAACTGCTATTTTGAGAGCCCTGGAGAGCAGGGCGATGGTTAAATTAGGTAATGTTGCTCCACAAGGAATGTGTGAAGCCGCTGGGAGGCTGCGGGAGAGGCGGGCACTTCAGTCCCCATGAAATGAAACTGCAGCTTGGAGAAGAGCCGCTCCGGGCCACTTTATAAGGTGATGGAGAGAAGGCGCTGGAAGCCGGTGCTGGGGAGTGGGCGTGGTGGCCCCAAACCTCTTTATTTTTATTTTTTTAGTTGTAGGTGGACACAATACCTTTATTTTATTTATTTATTTTTATGTGGTGCTGAGGATTGAACCCAGGGCCTCACGCATGCAAGGCAAGCGCTCTGCCCCTGAGCCCCAGCCCCAGCCCCCCAGACCTCCTTTTGGCTGTCTTGGTGAGGGGCCTGGTGGAGGGCAGGGCTGGGACTGTGTCCCCAGCTCCATGGTGGCTGCTGCTCCAGGTGGGTGGGGCTTGGGGTGGTGTGATGCATGGGAAGCGTGGATGGGCAGCCTTGGCCTTGAGTCCTGCTTCTTCTGCCTCTTTCTAGCCTTCTGCGCTCGGGCAGGCCACTGGACCTCACTGTCAACAGCAGTGAGAGGCGGTTCCAGTCCCCTTGAAGGCTTCCTTACAGTGAAACCACCAGAAGACAAAGCGCACTCAGCTTTTACGGAGGCCCTGTCCCAGCAGCTTGAGGCTCACCTGGGAGCTCAGAAATGCAGTCCCCACCCAGACCCACAGAAGCCAAATCTGTGGGCTAAAGAGATCCCCAGGCGATTGAGGGCCGGGTCCAGTTGGAGAGGGGAGAGGGAAGCGCTGGCCTCCACAGTCAGAGTTCATCCTGAAAACCACCTCTGGGACGCAGGATAGCTGTCATCCTCGCCTGACCCTGTGAGGGGTGTCGGAAGCGCAGGTGTTCACACGCCTCCACCCCCTCTTCCCACCTGGGCCGGGGCTCAGGGGACGGGGTGTTGCAGGCCCTGGCAGGTAACAGCCGCCCTAGCGGCTTCTTCAGGCCCCTCCATTCCCGCGCCCAGGTCTTCCGTCCAGGTGATGGCGAGGAGAGGGGCCCTCCTCTGGCGTGGCCTGCGGTGTAGACACTGCCCTGCCCCCCAGGTCCCAGTGGGGGAGAGGAGCAGCTGCCCTGGCCTGGCGCAGGTGCCTCCCCTGTCCCCTTCCATGGCTGGGGGACCTGTAACTGAGTCGATGAGAAATAGCTACTCTGTGTCCGGCTCTGGGGGAGCTCCTAACTTTGCCCCAGTTCTGCAGACCTTTGATTACACAGGAAAAAACAGAACCGACCGCAGTTTACTTAGTACCTCAAGTGATCCACACACACAGCGCTAAGCTCTTGACTTACGTCCTCTCTTTGATCCACTTAATTGTAACATCCTCTGCAAAGGGGGAAAGTTGCTATAATAGTGCAGCCTGTCTCCTGGGGCTGTTAGGAAGGTGACTTAGGATTTGACAAGTGTCTGTTAAATAAGTATAGTAAGTACCAATGATGTCCCAAGAGGGCAGGGGCTACCTTCTACGGAGGTGCAATTCCAGATCCACAGCAGGGAAGGACTTGCCTACTGGGATCCCGGGGGATTGGAGCGGAGCCATAAGAAATTGAGTCCCCAAACTTGTAAGCCAGGATTATAATTCAGTTTAATTTAGTAAATCCTTGTTTATGATCCACAGGCTGCTGGGCATTGGGCAGTATCTGAAGGTTAGATGTGTACATTAATAAGGTAAATAAAAACCACCTGGGGACTGTCCCCAATGATCCCTGTGGGAGGGGAGAGACATCAACCCGAATGACTATAATTGGGACTGAATCTCTAGTGCTTTAAAGTGAGAGTGAAGGTCTTTAGCTGTGGAAGAAGGTGTCTTGGTGAAGGGTCTCAGGGAGGCGGCCTTGGGGGCGGGGAGTAGACCCAGCGGGAGTGGAGGAACAGCGTCCAGAGGCAGGAACAGCATGCGTGAAGGCCCAGAGGCTGCCGGTGAACCTGCGTCCCCTGTGCAGGCCCGCGTGGTGTGGGGGTGACAAGGTGGGGAGGGCCCAGCCCAGCGTCCTTGCCACTGAAGATTCTGGGTGTTGCCAGCGACTTGGCTTCCCAACCAACTGGGATTATTCTGTCATCGTTCTGCCTGTTCATGACAAAAAAAAAAAAAAAATCAAAGGCCTTTATAAATGGCCCGTCACCTTCTGGCCGGCGTGATAACCGAGGCAGCTGACAGACTTCGGCCAAAAGCAGAGAGGCTTGAGGTCTTGATTGACGGGCGGCCTTATCACCACACACGTATGGCTTCTGCGAGTCTTTAACAGCGTTGACAATGACCCGGGTGGGGAGCGCAGTGCAGGGGCCAGGCCTGGTGCCAGTGTCCTCTTTGGCTGGGAAGCCATGTGGCCTCAGGCGGGCCTGTCCCCTCCTCTGTAGCCGGAGGCAGTGGCACCTGCAGGCTGGGCCTGGGGGTCCGTGATGGCGTAACCGACATGGTCCAGGACCCGCCGCTAGTCCCCTGTGACTGTTTAAACTGAAACGTAATGAAATAAGATCACATAAAACATTTTAGAAATTCACTCCTCGCTTTGTGAGTCCTGAGTGTCACCTGTGGCCAGTGGCTTCCTTATTCCACGGCGGACGTTTCTGTCTCGGCCCAGGGTTCCGTGTGTCAAGTGCGCTGCTGTGTGTCAAGTGCGGTGTGCCCCCACGGGACCTGCTGAGGCTTCTTACTGGACGCTGTCCAGTCTCCGGGACCCCCCACGGTGGCCGCCCTGCTTCCTGCGCAGCACCTGGCTCTTCTCTCAGTCTCCCCCTGCCTGAGGTCACCACAGATGTTAAAATATCCATACCTGACCCCTGCCAGTCCCCCTTATTTTCCCACCCACTTCCCTCAGCCTGGTCCATGTGCGTCCCTGCTCCGCTGCTGGTGCCTGCACTGTCCCTGTCCAGCCTCTGAGAGAGTCCCACTGCGCATTCCTCGTCGGGAGGGAGAGAGGCCTCCCTGGCGTCCCCAGCCCCCGGCTCCAGCAGGGGTGCCGGCCGCCTGGGCCCCTGGGCAGGGCACAGATGATGGTTTGTTGTGACGGGGCAGCGGGCAGCCTGCCCGCTCCAACGCGCCTGTATCTGGGCGCCAGGCGTGCTGTTTGCACTTGGCTGGGCCTCGGGGTCTGGCCGGCTGCCCACGAGGGCTGGCCCGCTCTGGCACCCTGGTAACAGGCTGCTCATGGGCCTCTGCCTGCTCAGGAGCGCAGGGGTCTGCCTGGGCCCAGTCCCGGGGCTGAAGGGCACATCTGCCGCCTGGAGCCCGAGTATGACCCGGGTGTCCTGGCTCGGGCTGAGCCGTGGGTGCTGAGTGGGCAAGGCCCAGAGGACACAGGCAGGATGCGGACTCCCGGAGGCCAGGCAGGAGGAGCTGCTGGTCTAAGCTGCCCAGAGGCCCCAGGCCGTGCTACCCAGGCCTTCCATCCCCTTCCTTCGGCCTCCTCCCCGACAGGCGGATGGGATGGGCCTGTGGTCCATGGGGGGAGGACCTGGAGGCCCAGCGAGGATGGTCTCGTGGCCAGTTTGGGAGGAAGGAGAATCTGGACTTGAACCCTGCTGTGCTTCTCTCCCCTTCGGCCCTCCCTGAGGGAGCTCTGAGGACTGTGGTCCCCGGACACTCGGCCAGGGGGAGCATTGGGTCCTGGCCTCCCTGCTGTGGCCTCGGACAAGCCTGTCTCACCAGGGACTGTGGTCCAGTTGCCCGGCCCCGGGGCGGTCACGATGCTTGGGTAGCGGCTCCTGCCTGGTTCCCCAGCACCGAGGACCCCTGGCAGCTGCTGGCCTGAGTGCTGAGTGGCCTCCACACTCTCCTGACCTGCCTCCATCCCTTGTGCCTCTAAGCGTCGCCGTCCTTTGCCCTCCCAGGCAGCGCCCCTGCCCACGGCTCCCGTCCCCTCGCCTGCTGGGCTTTTGCTTTTCCCACTCTCTCCGGTGACATGTGACTTAGGGTCCACCTGGCTCCTACGTGAATGGCAGCCCCACGAGGGGGAGAGCGTTGTGTGGCCTGTGGAGACCCCTGGCTCTCTCCCCTTCCCCTTGCTGGAGCTTGCCAGGCCATGCTTGGTGACGCAGGGTCCTCAGCAGGGCCTGTTGTCACCTGGGTCAGAGATGAGGGCTGGAGGGTTGCCCAGCACCCCGCACCTTGGCCACGGTGGGGCCAGGCCGCCCCCCGGCTGGTCCTGCTCCGGAGCTCACCCTGTGCCTCCTCCAGCGTTGGGTTCACGAGGTCAGAGCCTTCATGTGGTGCACAGGTGACAGGGCCCAGGGGGTCAGGTTTCAAGGTGGTCCCCCATCTCTCTGCCCCTCCCCCAGCCTTCTCCCCTTCTGTGGTTGGTCCCTTACTGCAGCGCTTCCTGCCCCAGAATCACAGGTGCCCCCTACCTGGGGGACCCAGGGCCCCCAGCAGCCCCCAGGGGCAGGGCAGGGAGCAGAGGGCTGTCCCAGGTCCCTGGCTGTCCCGGGCTGTCGGGCAGGTGAACAGGATGTTCCCCTGGGCAGCAGGCATTCCTGGTCCGAGGTGACAGGCAGCAGGGAGATTTACTGTTTCCGGTAACCCGAGTCCCCGGGACGTGGCATTCTCCCTGCCAAGAGCAGGCACCCGCCACTTGCCAGCCCCTGCCGCCCACTCCTAGGCCACCTGCCTGTCTAGGGTTGGAGGACAGGCTGGAGGGGCCACCTGTCCGTCCCAGAGCTTGAGATGGGGTCTCAGGCCCTCAGTAGCCCCCACAAAGACCTAGACGCCTGCCGCCCTCCCAGAACCCTCGTCTGTGGTGCCCTGCCCTGGCCTAGGGAAGGAGGTGACCCTGGAGGGTGAAAGGACCTGTCAGGAGGCTGGGCCTGCCTCCTCCGTTGAGTGGCCGAGGGCTCCTCTTCCTGTCCTCTTGGGGCGGCTGCCATGTCCTTGCTGTGTCCTAAGCTTACAGGATGCCGCTCATCCCTGTCACCGTGGCGGCTGGGCTCAGGTGTAAGGTGGCCCAGCAGATGGGGGTGTCAGAGGCTGGTGTTGTTGGTGGTTGGTTTTTTGGAGCCTGGGGCCTCCTGCAGACCAGCCGAGTGCTTCACCACGGAGCCACATCCCCAGCCCCAGAGACGGGATTGGAACCTCAGCCCTCCACCTCCCACTGGTCTCCCCTGGAGTCCTCACTTCCCCTCTCTGGGCCTCCGTTTCCCCTTCTGATGAGTGAGGGTACTGGTGCAGGTTGTCCCTTCCAGCTGGGAGCTCAGGATCTAGGAATGTGACGGAACCTTCCGTGGGCGTGAGTCTTGTGCCTTATCAAGCCAGGGAGGGGGCAGAGCAGGAATTGTTTTCTCTGGGGGGTTCTAGTGAGCTCACTGTCCTGGTGATGAGCTGGGGATGGGAAAGAGGGGAAGAGGTGACGCCTGTCCCTAGTAAGTATGGGACAATAAGCCCTGTCATTTTTATTCCCATTTTACAGTTGAGGAAAAGAGAGGCTCAGAGAGGTCAGGTGATTTGCCCAGGATCACACAGCTAGAAGTTGCCCAGGTACACGAAGTGTGGAATGGCACGTATTTCCTACAATGACGTTGATTTATTAGTAAAACAGTAAATAGTAGTGTTCCCTCAGAAAGAATTAACATGCCCCAGAAATTTGAAAGCCTCTACATCCAAACTACATCTCCCAGGCTGCCTCTGACACAGGAAGTAGCCCAGAAACCTCTGGTTCAACAGATTTCTTGAGTTTTGCTTTGGAAAATATGGTCAGCCGTGATTACGGGTGTGCAAGAGTTCAGGGGAGAGAGAGCCTGTGGGCTGAAGCGGCTGGGACCCGAGAGTGGCCGGGCAGGCCAAGTTCACAGCCTCCAGCAAGGCCCCCGAGTCAGCCACAGGGCTCCCCTGGGACCTCAGTCCTGCCGTCCCCCTCCTGCTGCGATCCCGAGGTCCAGCTTGAGTCGGGCACGTTTGGTCCACAGACCTTTGCTCCAGCCTCCACCCCGCCCAGGCTCCCAGGGAACTGGGTGAAGGGCTGTGGGGGCGCCCAGGCTGCTTCCTGGGCTTGAGTGGTGGCTGTAGCCGGGGGACTGAGATGACCCAGCGAGCCCCTGCCCCTGCCTGCCCGGGGCCCTTGGCCCTGAGGCCCCAGCAGCTGTCAGCAGGGCAGGGTGCCTGAGGAGGGCCAGAGGTGACTTCCAGCCACCCCTTCTCCCCCTCCTTGGGCCAGGCCCAGAACTGTCACCAGCTTTGTCGGCAGCTGCGGAGCTTTGTTCCAGAGTGGCTCTAGGTCCCATCCTCCTCCCCTTGCCTCTTCCCACCATCGTTCCCAGCTGCTGTCTCTGGGGAGGAGTTGGCGCTTATAGGGAGGACGTGGTCACATCCTTTGGCTCCTTTGATCCTATGAAAGATCTGAAGGACTAGGACTGAACACTGTGTTTTTATAGGAGAGAAAACAGATTCAGAGAGGCCAAGGGACTTGCTTAAAGTCACACAGCTAAACTCAGGCTCCTGGCTCCCAGCCCAGAGTTATCCCTGTTCTTTTTCAAGGTTTCATACAGGACGAGAGAAGCTTCTGGGTCCCTGAGTCTGATTCCTAGCTTGACCCTTGAGTACTTTAGGACCTCGGGCAAGCTCCTGAATCGTGGGGAATGGAATTTCCGTTTTCTTGCTTATAAAATAATAACGCTACCTGCCTCTTGGGAATGTTGGGCCCATGAAGTGAAGTGATCAACTCGCCATCATCAGAGGGAGAGGGGGACCCGCCGTGTGCCCGAGCTCAGGGCGGTTCCATGGGGGTTCGGGACACATTCCACAAATGCTTAGATCAATCAGTAAATATTTATTTGGCACCTACTGTGTGCCAGGTGCTAGAAAAAGAGCAGTGGTGAGACAAAACGCCTGTCCCGCTCACCAGCGTCGCAGGCGGTGGCTGGGGCAACCGCCTCTCCGCCACGGAAGCCTCGGAAGCGCTTCACGCACCCTGGGATCCTTACACACGCGCTGCAGATGAGAACGCTGGGACCCAGGGGACCCTGGTGCCCGCTCGGGGAACAGGAGCCAGCTCTCCGGAGGGTCTGCAGGGTGCTGCTGGATCTGGAGGTGGCCTGTGGGCTTCCTGGAGGAGGAGGCAGCCCTGGGCTTCTTGGGGGAGGGCCTGCCAGGAGAGGCTGGGAACAGCCAGGGGCGCAGCCGCCCGAGTCTGGGGAGCAACAATTTCAGGAAGGTCTTGCAGAGGGCAAGGCCTCTCGTTCCCCAGGGACCAGGCCAGTCGGAGCTTTAAATACCCCATCAGCCCAGAATAGCCCCTATTGTCTTGGCCGGGGCTGCAGGAGCCACACAGGGCCTGGAGTGGGGAGCCAGGTCTGGGCTCTTCCCTATATGGCGGGGGTGGCCTTCTGGGAAGGCTTTTCTTTCTGGCTCCTGCAGGAGGCCGCCTGGTGGGGCCTGTGGGCGGCAGCCTGGGCTCTGCCCTGCGTGAGCAACGTGCGCTGCGGGGAGCGGGTGGGTGGGGGACTCCCCTGGAGGGCTGTGTGCCCGGCGGTGGCGCCCCTTTGTGCGTCGAGTGTGCGTGCGTTGGCCCACGGGGCCCTCCTGTGGACAGGCCTGGCCAGGCCCTGCCTGGGGCCTCCTGGCACCGTCCCCTGCCCTGGCTATTTTGGGCACTGGCTGCGTTTAGGCTTGGGCAGCCGTGGGTAATCCCGCCCAGACCCAGGATGCTGGGGTGTGGCGGGGAGGCTCTCCCCGGACGGTTCCAGCCTCCAGGATTGGATCACGTGTTGATCATCGCTGTCTCTGCCCCTGGCCTCGGCCTCCCTGGCAAGGCAGAGGAGGGCTGAGCCACCTGGGCGTGCCCTGCTCCTCCATCAGGGACAGCTGTGCAGCTTCTAAGCAAGGCGACAAGCAGGTTGCCTTCTTCCCACGGGCCACTGGAAAGCTCCGCACCTGACGAGCTGTGCCTTTCCCAAGTCCCCAGGCCTCGCACGTGCTCCCTGTGCAGTCAGCTCTCCGGCTGCAGGGAGGCCGTGTCTACCCCGAGCACGTCCGCGTGTGCTTAGCTCACGTTCTCCCGCTCCCCGGCCTGCATCTTGTAACCTGCCTGACGTCTGGAGCAGGGAGGGAGGAGGTGACGCTGATAATGATGGTGATGATAAGAACCCTGGCTGGCTCTGTCCTGAAGCCTGGCTCCTGGCTCTGTGTTATTCTGACTTTGTCATTCCCTCCTTTAGCCAGCCTCCCAGCCTCCCAGCCTCCCAGCCTCTTAGCCTCTCTCCCCCCTCCCCTTTGCAGTGCTGGGGATCAAGTTCAGGGCCTCGTGCACTCTAGGCAAGCGCACTCTGACACCCGGCCACATCCCAGCCTTAGCCAGGCTCCTTTGACTGGTGGGAGTCCCAGCCTAGATTTTTTTTATATTTACTTATTTATGTATCTTTAGTTTTAGGTGGATACATTAGTTTGTTTTCATGTGGTGCCAGGGATCGAACCCAGTGCCTCAGGCATGCTAGGCAAGCGCTCTGCCACTGAGCCACAGCCCTGGCCCCCCAGCCTAGAATTTTAGAATCTTTACGTTGCAGGGTTTGGGATGATGAAATGCCAAAGCCAGAGGAACTTTTAAAGCTCCAGAGCGTTCCGATTTACTAAGAGGAAAGCTTTATTCCAAAGAAGAGGATAGTGATGAGCACGGGGCTGGGTGACTCGGTGGCAGGGCGCTTGCCTAGCACCCCCAGGCCCCCATCCCCTGCACCACCTAAAAAACACAGAGCCGTGCACTTGTGCTGTTGGTATCGTTTCACATTTCAGTTCCACCTTCACAACAACCCTGGGAGGGGGAGATTGTTGACAGTTGTCCCTCCGTGTCAGTGGGGCATTGATCCTGGGAACCCCCATAGATCCCAAGCCCCGAGGACACGCGAGTCCCTTATGAGAAGTGGCATCTATCCTACGTGCACCTCCTGTAAACGTTAAATCATCTCTAGGTGCTTCAACACCCCAGCCAGCGTGAACGCCCTGTGGACGGCGACTCGGCCGTGTGTGGATCAGGGAGGGACATCGAGGAGAGAGGTGGGCCTGTCCAGCGCAGGGGCGGTTTCTTCCGAGTTATTTTCGGTCTGGTTGGTTGAAGCCACAGATGTGGAGGGTCCACTGTTCTGAGTGGTGGTGCCCATTTTACAGGTGAGGAAACAGAGGCCCGGAGGTGAGATGCTTGCTCACGGCCTCACAGCTCACCAGGGGCTGAGCCAGACGTATCATGTAGAAGTTCAGAAAATAAAGTGGGAAAAGGTGGGTTGGTTTTGATGGAAATGAGTATTTGGGGGAGGGGACTCCAACCCTACCTGTGTCCCCTCGTTCCCCTCACCTCCTCTCCAGAGGGACCACAAGGCTGCTAGGACAGGTTGGACACCTGTGATCTGGGTCTGCTATGTCACCTGCCAGGGACGGAGTCTGAGGCTCAGGGAAGGGAAGGGACTAGCCCAAGAGAATGGCTGAGCTGGGAGCCCAGTCCCTCGTGTCCTATATTGCCCCCGCGTGCCCACCCCACCTCTTCCTCCAGGAAGCAGAGGAGGGAAGCCCTCTGCTGGGGCAGGGGGTGCTGGTCTCCTGGCCACAGCTGTTGCAACCTGTTTTTTCCTGTTGCTGGAGCCCACGGGAGCAAGCGCAGAGCCGGTCACCAGGGCCTGCTGCCTGGCGATCTTACGCAAGGCCCTGGATCTGGAGCTCAGCCCTGCTCGCCTCTGAGGCCCCCACCCACTCCCCGGGATACCCTTCAGTGACCACATGGCCTCCTGTCCTCCCAGGATGGACTCCCAACAGGAAGACTCAGGCATCAGTGGCCACAGAGATGGCAGGAGGAGGCACCTGGGAGTCCAGATGAGGACTGGGGCTTGCTACTCTGTGACTACTGACAAGTCAGCCTCTGAGCCTATGTCCTCATTTATAAACCCCGTTCATTCATTAATTAGTAAATATCGCTGAGCATCTCTATGTGGATGGGGAAATAGCAGTAAGCTGAGTGGGCCCAGCCCCTGCCTTACCGCCACTCCCTTCCTCCTGGGGGAGACCAGGGAAATACATGAACACAGAAAAACCTTCCGCGTGGGAGGGCAGGGAAAGCAGTGCAGGCCATAGGGGGAGGGGAGAGAACCACAGGAGGCTCCAGTCCTCCATGTGGTCTCCGAAAGTTGACATCTGAGCAGAAATTGGAAGAAGAGAAGGAGCAGCCGATGGAATACCTGGAGGCAGTGTCCCAGGCAGGAGCACAGCAAGTGCAAAGGCCCTGAGGTGGGAAGGAGCCTGCTGGGCTTGAGCACTGTTGAGACAAATGTGGCCAGAAGGGAAGGAGCAGGGAGAATGAGCAAAAGAGGTTGGCAAGTGTGTGTGTGGGGCGGGGGTGGGGGGGGGATCATGTAGAGCCTGCCTGGTCATAATGAGGACTTTTCTTCTCGTTGGAGAGTGAGCGCATCAGCAAGGCCCAAGCTGCAGGTTCAGGAAGTGGCCTTGTTTTCGTGGGGTCTCATTTCAACAAAAGTTTGTGGATCATTTTTTGATTCATAAATCAAACCCCAGCCCCCCACGGAGGCTTCATTCATGAGGGCCATGTACTGGGGAGGCCCAGCCAGGCTGGAGTGGCCTTGAAGCTCACAGACGTGCTGGTGCCCAGGGCAGCAGGGCACTGGAGCCAGAGGACCCGAGAACCAAAGGACTCAGCGGGGAGGTGACAAGTGAGTGCTGCTGCGCTGTTGGCACCCGCCGTGCCTGGCGGCTGACTCTGACCCCAGGGACCTCCTTGCTGGGCAGCTCCTATCCCTGCTGCCTCGGCCACCCCGGCCCACGGGGGAGGCAGGGCATCTCCTGGTGGCTTTCTGCACCTTCCCTGGAAGCTGGGCAGCTCATTCAGCTGCGGGGGCGGGGGGGGGGGGCGGGGGCTGTTCTTGGAGTGTCCTGGGCCCAGGAGAGTGCAGGGACTCAGGGCTGGGGAGAGTTGGCCACCGCACCTGGCACGGGGTCAGCTGCACAGCCGGGTGCTCCTCGGTGGAAAAGCCCGCGCAGGCCACTGCCTGGATTCCTCTCACCTCACCGTGTCCCACTGAAAGCTCCTTCCCGTCCCTCCCACAGGCCCCAGTGTGTGCCCTCCCTTTGGCCTGGCTTACCCCTCCACCTGCCCCCTGCACCCCCCTGACTGCCCCTTGCACCCCCCACTGCCCCCTGCACCCATCCAATTGCCCCCTGAACCCCCCGACTGCCCCCCTCACCCCCTCCGACTGCCCTCTCCATCCCCTCTGACTGCCCTCTGCACCCCCCCACTGCCCCCTGCACCCCACTGCCTGCCCCCTGCACCCATCCAGTTGCCCCCTGCACCCCCTCAACTGCCCCCTGCACCCCCCCGACTGCCCCTTGCACCCCCTCCACCTGCCCCCTGCACCCCCCCGACTGCCCCCTGCACCCCCTCCACCTGCCCCCTGCACCCCCCGACTGCCATCCAATTGCCCCCTGAACCCCCCGACTGCCCCCTGCACCCCCTCCGACTGCCCTCTCCATCCCCTCTGACTGCCCTCTGCACCCCCCACTGCCCCCTGCACCCCCGCCTGCCCCCTGCATCCCTCCGACTGCCCCCTGCACCCATCCAGTTGCCCCCTGCACCCCCCCAACTGCCCCCTGCACCCCCCCGACTGCCCCCTGCACCCCTCCAACTTCCCCCCTGCACCGCACTCAAGCGAAGCCGTCTTTCGGCCTCAGGGTCATCATTTCCTCTGGGAGGGAGGCCTTCTCCAGCCTCTCACTAAGTGGGGGGCATCCATGTCCTCTCCCAGCCCCCGCCTACCTCTTCAGATCCCTCCTCACAGTGTTGTCACCATGTGGTTTAGTGGCACGTGACTCCCCCTCCCTTCCTCCGCAGGAACACAGAACTCCCTTTCTGTCCACTTCATCATTTTATCCCCAGGACCCAGCACATAGTAGGGTGCTCAGTAAATCGAGGTCAAAATGACTTGAATGGAACCTTATGATCAAGGGCGGGTCTGAGTGACGGTCTTTCTTAGTGGGTGGGGAAGCTGAGGCTGCCCAGCTAGAAGGTGGCCGTTGTGGCCTGGAATCCGGGCGTCCCACTGAGCATGGGGCTGGCCCTCCCTGTCTCACTGCCCCACTCCCCTGAGACCCAGAGACCCAGGGTTCTTGCTGGGCCTAGGCTTGGTCAGTAGCTGGCCAGTTGGGCTGCCCACACCACCTATGCTGAGGAGCCCCCAAGGCAGAGACCACCTCAAGGCCACCTGGGGACAGGCCGGGCACTTTCAGGGTTCGCTGGCCAAGCTTCTCTAAGAAGTCGCCCTCATTCTGCTTGCCTGTGGGAAGAGCCATGGCCGTCAGGGAGTTCAAGGCCGCAGTGAGGCCCTGAGGGCAGGGGGCACCTCAGGTGGATTTCAAGGACCCTGTGCCAGCCTCCTCCCTCCTGTGCCCCGTGATCCCTGGCTCAGACGCGGGTCTCCGTACAGCATGGGCTTTGTCAATGGAGAACCCGGCCCTGGAGTGGCCCCCCTGCCTCTGGGACCGTCCTGCTTCCTGTTTCTGCACTCGGTTTCTTCTGTCCAGTGGCTAATTCCTGCCTCAGGGTTGTTGGACAAGTTCATTCAGCAATCTGACAGTGAGTCACAAATACGGAGGCCTACTGTGTGCCTCTGTGGTGGGATGCCGAGAGCCGCAGACCAACCCTGCTGGTGGCTCTGGGCACTTCCACTGAGGGGGCTGGTGTGGACGCCTCCCACAGAGAGTCCCCCGCGCAGGGGCTGGACGTAATTTTTGCTAAAAGGGAGAAACCAGGGACCTGTCCCGAGCCACAGGTGAGTTCAGGGCAGAGCTAGAAACTTCAAGCCCTTGTTCCTGCTCCCTGGGTCTCCGTTGAAGGCCCTGACCCTCCTCAGCCACCTCGGTGCTGGCTTAGGGCCCTGGGTGGAACACAGCCTTTCCAGGTCCCCGGCCTCGGTAAGAGCAGAGGGCAGAAGCAAGGGCCTGGGGTAGAGAACGGAGTGTGAGCCCCAGTCAAACACAGTTCTCACTGCTTTAGCTGTGTGGCCGAGGGCTGGTGATGTTCCCTCTCTGAGCCTAGCTTCCCTACGCATGAGACCGGGCTGCCACCACTGTCTGCTCATGAGGTTTGTGGATTTGAGTGACACCAGCCTTTTGAAGACTTAGCTCGGCACCTGGGGTGACGCCCTCCCTCTGGGAATCAGTGTTCTTCCTGGCTGACTGGCTGGCAGAGGTCCTGCTGCCGTGGGGGCCCGAGTGTGAGAAGCTGGCGAGAGGCACGAGAGGCACGGGTGCGCAGGCATGCCTGAGGAGGCCGCAGCCACCTCCTTTCCGGCCAGGCGCCCCCTCAGACTGCCTGGGGATTAAAGGCCTTGGGGCCTTTGTGTCGGGCTCCCCCGCCCCTGGCAGTTCGCACAGCAAAGTGCTGCCCTGACAGATTCCTCGCCCTGCCGCCGCCTGCAGTGGACAGGACCCTGCAGCCTGGGGGTGGGGCAGAGCACCTTGACCTTGTGTCTGGGTTGGGCAGGAGGGGGAAGCACTTGTGCTGCCTGGGAACCTGCATCTTGGTGTGGGGAGGTTGGGACTGTGTCCCTCCCTAGAGATTTGGGGGCCTTGGGTTTGTCCCCACCCCCACACTGCCTCTGGATTTCCATGAGGTGAGCTCACTCCAGCCCCAGATGCCTGGAGCCTTGCCCTGGGCAGCTGCAGCTGCCCTGGGGGACTGTGCGGGCTCAGACCTTCCAGCCCAGCTGCGGGGGCGGTGGGGGGCTCAGACGGAGGCTGAGCCAGGAGGCAGGAGGAGGGAGGCTGCGAGCCCGAGGCATGTGAAGAATGTTTTGGAGAAGCCCAAACCCTCACCCCTGGGGTGTCCCAGATCCAGCCTCAGAGCAGGCAGACAACTGCAGCCCTGGAACCCAGCTCTGCGGCCCAGGCCCCCACTTCACCTCGCACCTGGCGTGACCCAGGCCGGAGCCCACACCCTGCACACCCGCGCATCACCCCTCATCCACCCACCCCTCCTCTCCCCCCTGCACCCTGCACGGTGTTCGTTTGAGCACTAACTGAGCACTTACTATATGTGGACTGCCCTCCCTGAGCCCCTGTTTCCTCATCCATAAAGTGGAAGTAAGCAACGTAGTCTCCTGCCCGAAAGCCAGGGTCCAGCGTGTTCTGGAATCCAGAAGGTTTTGGAGAAAGGTGCTGAGAGCATGCGCCGGCTGCGTGCCACCGCCTCAGTGGGGCTGTGGCCCCTGCCCAGCTGCCCGAGGCCCCGGGCTCCATCCCCAGCCCCGCAAGTCAAAAACCAAAACCAACACTTCTGGTTCCCAGGGCTCTTTGGATTTCTCTCCTTGCAGACTGGGGACAGTGTCCCCGTAGCACCAGCCCTGCCCTGGGGTGCAGTGAGGGTGCATCGAGACTTTCCGCAGGGACCTGGCTTGGAGGAAGCCTTCTTGCTGTCCTGTCCCTGTGCTGCCATCTGCCACCAACTTTGATTTTAGCAGAACCTGAAAACTCTTATCTTTGAAAAGTGCACACTTCAGAACACTCTTGGGAGCCTCAAACCCTGTGTCCTATCTCTGCCTGGGCCTCCCTGCCCACACCTTCTCTGCCTGCTGCCCAGGGCCTCTGAGGGTGTGGCCTGACTGCGGTGCCAGGAGCTGTCCTGCCCAGCAGAGGGTCCAGCCTCTGTCCTGGTGCTCTTGAGCCTCGGCAGGACTTGAACCTGGAGCTCCCCCCGCGTGCACCCTCATCCTGACTGGGAGGGCCTGGACACCCAGCCCAAGGGAGCAGGTGCTCCCAGAAGTCCCTGGTCAGAGGGTGCCTGCCCCTGGGGGCTACCCTACCCGTATCCCTGCCCCAAGCAGTTGTTCCCAGGGTGGAAGAACAAACTTCTGGCCTTGACCTGTGAGTCAGCCGCCTCCTCCCCCCAGGAACTGCAGGGCTGGAAAATCCCCTCTCAGCTTGGTTCCTTCCCCTCTGGCCCAGGTCTCCCTCCAGACCCCTCCTCTCAGCCGCCATCCGCCCAACTGAAGTACTGGGTTCCTCTGGGAGGAAGCTGGGCTCCCTCATGGCCGGAGGGGGCTGGAGGGCAGGAAGCCTGGGTTCTATTTCTGCCTCTGACCTTGGAGCCACTCATGGCCTTTCTGGGGACCGAGGCACGCGCCACACAGCCCAGGCTGCTGCCAGCTCGGGCATCCCTGGGGCCTCCCTGTGAGTTGGTCAGGTTGGGGCAGGTCCTGGCCAAATCTGGCTTCCTAGTTGTGCCTTTGGCTCAGACCTTGGGGACAGCCCCAGCCCCCCTCCTTTCCAGGTAGCAGAGGGCTTGGGGGTGGGGAGCTGGGCTCAGCGTGATCTGCACGAGGTGCCTCTCCCTGGGCCTCAGTTCCCTCAGTGAATGGGGATCATTCGTGGCTGCTGGGCCACCTCAGGCGGTTCTTGTCATCTCAGATGACTCGGAGGCTGAGGAGGTGCTTTGTGAACCGCAGTGATGAGCCGAGGGGCTCTGGAGAGGGGCCCCCAGTGAGCCCAGCGCCGGGTTTACCAGAGCCAGACCTCTGGGTCCACACCCAGCTCCTGCACAGGTGGGCTCCAGCCTGTGACCTGGCTGTCTCCGCCCCGCCTCCTGCAGCCCAGCGTCGCACACCCAGTGTACGGAGGGCGCTCAGTGAATGCAGCTCTCATTACTCCCCAAGCAGATCCCAACTTCCAGGTCCTGATCTGAGGCCCGTCCCTGGCCCAGTCTCAGCTGCTCTGTGCTCCTTTCCGTCTGGCCCCATCTCTCCTCCCAGATGTGAAAAGCAGCTGCTGGGGCCTTTTGATCTTCAGCCTTTAACCAGAGAAGTCTCTGCTCAGGCTGACTTGGCCCTTGATGAGGGCCCTGAGCTGACCTGGGACCTCTGACCTGGGGAGGGGACTGGAGCAAGGTCAGGGTGGCGTCTAGAAGGGTCCACAACCTGGGACCCCTGGGACTCAGGGAGACTCCTGTCCAGGCCCTGGCATGCTCTGAGTCCTCTTTCCCCTCTCGCTGCAGATGTGTGTTCCTGGCATTTTTTCCATGTTGAATCTCACTTTGCTATTTCCTGTCTGGTCCCAAGCACCCCCCCCACCCCCACACACACACACTAGCTGCTCTTTCCCTGGGAAAAAACACTGGACCTTGCTCACCACCGAGGTTTCCCTTTCCAGAGAGCATTGTCTAGGGGTGCCATGAACCTCTGTGCCCTGTGCTTGGTTTCTGCAGCCTTGTTGCGTGGGAAGGAAAAGGGCAGCATAAAGAATCTTCGGGTGGGAAGACCCCGAGCCTGTCTGCTCAAACCTCCTGTGCCCAAAGGCAGTGCTCCTACACTAGCCTTAGCCTCATGCTCCCCTCTAGTCAACCTGGGCCTGCTTGGGACCCGCTCTCCAGCCAGTGGAAACCTTGCCCTCAACCCCTAGCCAGGGAAGGAAGCTGAGCCTAGGCCTTGTCTTACCCCGTGGCAGTCAGAGTCCCCTGGACTTGACAGCTGTGCGTTCAACCTGGGATGAGAACCCTGTGCAGGGGCTCTGAGCTGGGGCCCAGGAATCAGTCGTTGCCACCAGCTCTGGAGATTCTAAAGAGCCATGGACGTGGCCCAGAGGGCCTTGGGGCACCACTCAGAACAGAGACAGGCACTCTTGCGGTGGAAAGAGCAGAGCAGGAGGTGGCGGTGCCCAAGGACCATGGGGAAGGGGCCGCAGGCTGTGAAATGGTAAGGTGTGGCAGAGCCTGTCTTACCCAAGGCCTCTAAACACCACGCGACCAGTGGCTCCCAGCCCTTCCCCCCGGGAGCCCCGAGCCTAGGAAGGGGCTGCAGATAGACTGCGTGGGGGTGGACGCTCCTCCAAAGCAAGTCTTGGGGAGGCAGCTGGAATTCGTAGGTGCTGACGTCCATTCATTCGAGTCTCCTTTTCTTCTTTGAGGTGCTGGGCCCTGGAGCCAGGGTGCTCTCCCACTGAGCTCCATCTCCAGCCTTTTTAGTTTTTATTTAGAAACGGGGTCTCACTGAGTTGCCCAGGCTGGCCTGGGACTTGCTATCCTCCTGCTTTGGCCTCCCGAGTAGCTGGGATTACAGGTTTGTGCCACCGCGCCCGGCTTCATTCAATCTTTTTATTTTATTTTTTTCATTCAAGTCTTGATTGAGCTTGGTGCGAGAAGGTGGAGACCGTCCACCGCAGCCCCTGCCCTCCAGGTGCGTCCATCCCAGTGGGATGCGCACAGGAGCAGTGGGAGCCCAGCTGGGACTGTCCCTGCCAGTGGGTTTTTTTTCTCGGCCTTCTCTTTGTTGAGACGGCAGTGGCCCACGCAGGTACACCTGCTTTACTGGTGCAGGTCAGCAATGAGAATAAGGTGGACACAGGTTCTAAAGAGCACCCAAAACTTCCCTCGTGTGCCATCCCCGCCACCCCCAGCCTAGCCCTGGGCCCAGGCAACGGCTGCCCTTCCTATCGCTGCCTGAGACGCCCCAGAGTCTCCTGCGCATGGACTGGTGGCGCGTGCATCATCCCTGCGGCCGAGCCTGTCACCTGTGCCTCAGTGTTGCTGGGCCCTCAAGAGGGGCTGTCCAAGCTGAGTGGGAGCAGGAGAGAGAGTGGCCCCATAAACAAGGGGAGGAAGGACGGTCCAGCCGCTAAACAGGGTTGGGGGGATGTGGACCTGGGGACGGAGCCGGGTGTCACTGGCTCTTGAGTTTTTTCTCTTCCTTGGGCTTCACCCCCTTGTTTAGCGGTGGATTTGGTTTTCACCACGCCAGGGGCCCTCGAACCAGGACGTTTGGACATGGCTTAAGGGGCCAGAGTGACTGTGCATGTTTTTGCTTGTGGGCTCGTGTGACCTGGGGCTCCCCTGGGTTTGTCTTCCTCGAAGTTACCTGGAAAACTGTGGAGACATCCAAGGGGAAAGCAGCGTCCATTGCCCACACCACACCCCAGAGCCCGGGTGCAGGGCCTCGCGCCCTCTGCAGAACCGGAGCCTCAGGGGAGCTTGTGCTGGGCTCAGCTTAGCCCGAGGTCACACGGAGCTGACACCGCGCTTGTGCTGCCCCCATTCAGCCCAACAGCCGGGCCTCACCCCGGGCATGGAGGAGCCTATCAGTGTGGCGGAAAGTGCCCGAGCTCAGGGCAACGGCGAGCGTCCTGCAGCCTGGGGGCCTGGACCCAGTTGAAGCAGAGGGGGGTGGCCAGCGTGGGTGTGGGGAGCTGCTGTTGGAGGAGCAGCCTGGATCCGCCTCTCCCCTCTGTGCTGACCTGGCTACCCTTCCACTTGCCCATGTCCCCTATCCTTGCTGGTCCAAGTCACCCTTTAACTGCTGGTATCCCCCACCCCCAGCCGTCCATTCACTCATGTCCCGGTTGTCCCTTGCCTTCTCCAAAGAAAAAGGAGACATCGTTTACTAAGTGATATTCATTTTATTGGCTGCTTTGTTTGAAAATTCTTTCAGAATTTGCAGGGTTGGGCACTGAGGCCTCCAGAGGCCAATATCTGGGGAAACTGAGTCAAAAACAGTGTTTCAGCCGGGCGCTGTGGCTCATGCCTGCAATCCCAGAGGCTTGGGAGGCTAAGGCAGGAGGATCACGAGTTCAAAGCCAGCCTCAGCAAAAGCGAGATGCTAAGCAACTCAGTGAGACCCTGTCTCTAAATAAAATATAAAATAGGGCTGGGGATGTGGCTCCGTGGTTGAGTGCCCCTGAGTTCAATCCCCAGTACCAACAAAACAAAACCAGTGGTCAGCCCAGCCTGGCTCTCTTAGCCAAGCTATGTCTAATTTTACCACTGGACAGCTATGGGGTAGACTCTGGGTCCTCCCTGAGGTGAGGGGAAGGCCCCAGGGCTTGGCAGTAGCTAGGAAATATGACTCAGTTGGCTCTGTCATCTCTCACAGGTGACCCGCGGGCTCAGGGCATATGATGGCTTGTCTCTGCCTGAGGACACAGAGACTGTCACCGTGGGCCGGGCTGGCTGGAGCTACGCATACCTTTCTGACGATGAGGACCTGCTGGCTGACGATGCGTCTGGAGGTGCCAGGGGCCTCAGCTGGGAGATTGGGCTGCGGGGTGGGGTCTGGTTCTTCCCACTGGCCCTTCAGGAGTCCACGTGAAGCCCACCCCAGGCAGGGCCTCGGGAGGTGGGCCACGTGCATCCTGAGTCCTGGCCCTGAGGACCTCAGCATCCTCCACTTACAATCTCTGTGACCTGGGCTGGTCACCACTCCTCCTTGTGGCCTGGGAGCATCAGGACCACTGGGGAAAGTACTGGCAGTGCACAGTGCGGGGTCATCACCCAGTCTCTGCCCTGCATCCTCCTCGTCCTCCTTGGAGGCCAGTCTGCCCCAGCCATCAGACAAATCACGGAGTCCCTGGAGTTTGGGACTGGGTCCACACCCTCTCTGATGGAGTCCTCTAAGCTGACTTCACAGGCTAGCTTTCCTTGGGCATGTGGAGGAGGGCAGCCGTGACCCTTCCCTGCACACTCCAGGGCCCACAACCCTACCCGACAGCTGGGAGGTGCTCTGGGAACGTGTGAACGTTGCTGAGTGTGTTTCTCTTTTGTTTGCAGATGACCTGGGCAGTGGAGATCTGGGCAGCGGGGACTTCCAGATGGGTAAGTGGCTGTAGGTCCCCAATCTGCCCCCTCGGAAGCTCCAGGGCAGGCCTCCTAAGCAGAGGATGACCCCCCTTCTGGGCTGATGGCCTGGAGGGCTCCCTGGGCCTGCCCTGGGAAAGGAGAGGCAGGTGCACTCTGACCTGTAGACAGTCCGGGCGCTGGTTGGCCAGTCCCTGCGAGGTTGGGGATAGCAGGCTGTGTGACAGGCACAGGAAAGAGCCGCTCAGGGCAGTGGGCACCAAAACCTAGTTTTGATGGGGGCTGAGAACCAACCAGCCACAGGCCTCTGAAGCAGCCTGGACCTCCCCAGGAGTGGGGGCACTTGCCCAGCTGGTAGGCAGGGTCATCCAGGAGGACCAGTGCCGGTGGGAGGGTTGGGCCCAGCTTGGCCTGGTCCTGACTGTGACCTCCCTCACCTGGACTTGCCTGCGCCTCAAGTACAGCTCCGTATAGGATGACAGGACCTGGGGGCCAGGTGTGGCCTGGGAATGGGAGTGTCAGGCGAGCCCCAGGGACATGCCACATCCCAGGGTGGTGGGTACTGAGGCCCCCGGCCTCTGCCAAGCCAGCCGGCCAGCTGAGGCCGCGTCTGGTGCTCCCTGCTATTCAGAAACACCTGTCTCCCTGCTCCCCTCCTGCCCTGGGCTCTTTTCTGTGCTGCAGTGTTTGCCTGCCCGGCTTCCGCCACTCTGCATTTCCGGCTCCCCTCTGCCTTTGCTCCCCACCCCTGCTTCCGTCTCCCATGTCTGTCCCCGCTTCTCACCTCTCCCTCTCTGTGCTGGCATGATGGTCGTGGAGTCTGATAAGGGGTCTCGTCTCCATCACCCCAGGCCCTGGGCCCCCTCCTCGTCCTCCCTGCGACCCCTGCCCTTGCTCTCCTGTTCTCTTTTCCCAACTGCACAGGAGGCATGTGTCTACCTCAGGACAGGCCGATCCCAGGCTCACTAGGGGACCCAGGGTGCCCGGGGAGCTCTGCTGGGCATGGGGGGCACTGGGAATTGGTGGGGTGGCCTGCTCAGGCCTGAGGTGGACAGTGCGTGTCCTACTCCACCTCAGCACAGGGCTGCTCCGGCCCCCGCTCCTGCCTCTGTTTCAGGTAGGGTGGGAAGGAGGCCAGGAGGGAGAGGGCTGGCCGAGCCTGCTCACCCCCAGGCCTCCGTCTCTAGCTGCCCCGACACCTTCAGCTCCGGGGCTGCTTCCTGAGCCCCGCAGGCCTCACCTCTGCCCTGATGCTCAGGCACCAGTGGCAGGACAGCAGCTCAGGCTGGAGACCCAGGGCTTGCCCTGACCTGCCCCGGGCCTGGGAGAAGGGAGGGAAGGGGTCAGGCTGGAGAGTCGGGGCCCTTCCCAGGCCCCAGTAGAAAGGGGCTTTGTGGAGCTCTGGCCCCCTCCCCTGGGAGTGGGTGCATTCCTGGGCAGAGGCCCGGCCTCCTCGCCTGCGCTGGGCTGTGGGCTGAGGCCAGGGGCCGGGGTGGGGGACTCTCAATGGGCCTCTGTGCCGGCTCACAAGAGGCCTCTGTGGCTGGCCTCGCGGCCCCCACGCTCTGGCCCACAGAGCCCCACCCACCCCACCACCCAAGAGCCCAGCCCTGCTGGCCCGTGGCTGTGGTTCCGAATGGGGACCTTCGAGAGCATCGTGGCTCAGGGTGGAAGTCCGCCCCTGACCTGGTCAGCGAACCAGCCCAGGGCGCTCACCTGAGCAGCACAGGGAGAGAGTCCTGGCTCCGGGCTGTGCACCTCTGGGCCTGGGGACCAGAGGCAGGTGGAAGGCCCTGCTGCTCCCTGTGCCGCCCGCCCGCACGCGTCTGCCCGCTCTGCCCGTGTCTGCGGCCTCTCTGAGCCCACTGCCCGCTTGGCCTTTTGCACTTGGGCTTGCTCTCCCTCCGCCTCCCCAGCCCCCTCCCCCGCCCTCCTCGCCGGCTCCTGTAGCACCTGTCCCTACTCTTCTCCTGGGTTTCCTTTCTGTCCCTGCTGGAGAGTCCACTGCTGCTTCTGTCTCCACGGGGACAGAAGGCTGCCTCTCCTGCCCTGACATCTCCTGCCATGTGCCTTGTTCAGCCTTCCTCTGAGCCCCTGGGGTCTCTGCACAGTGGGCCCTCCACGTGGACTTGTTCAGGGGATGAATATCTTTCTTGGATGGGAAGAAATAAAGCCAGATCTACGTCAGGTTTGTCCTGAAGTCAGGGTTATAATTACAGCCACGCCCCCATGCTGTTGGCACCAGCGTGTTCATCACCCGGTAATCCTCACAGTGCCCTCATGTGGGCACTGCTCTTACCTAAGGTTCCAGGTGGGGGCTGAGAGCATGGAGGGGCGGAGTGCTTGCCTAGGGTCACAGGGCTGTCAGGGGCAGCTGAGTTCCAGAGGCTTCCTGAGCCGCACGGCCTTCCGTGCGGCGCACCCCGTCGGTGCCAGGCTGTGTTCTGAGCCCTCCATACCCACTGAAGAGTCCTTGGTGACTCACAGCTACTTGGTATTTATAATTTATACCTTCATTCACAAGCAGTATTAGATTTAATGCATAAAAATATTTTGTACATAGTAGGTGCTCAAGAAATGATTGTGTGTGTGTGCGCGCGCGTGCACGTGCATGTGTGCGTATGCATACCCCCTTCTGTGTGTACTGCAGCCCTAGGGTATGAATTGAGTCAGCCGGTATTTATCCAGCATTGATTGTGGACTAGTCTGTGTGTGTGACTCATTTGCCACTGAATTTCATTTGTCTTTGTAACACATCGAAACTCAAGAGCATTATAAAAGGCAGTGGCTACAAAGTGTCTTAGGTGTAGTAAGTGCTGAAAGAAGAATGGTTGAGTGTGTTCACACCAGGATGACGTGAGTTCTCTCAGCAGTCACTTAGAAGCCCCTGCCATGTTCTCACACTGTGCACGTGCCGGGGCTCGGGGTTGGGAGAGAGCCGAGGGTCCCCCCATGGAGCCGTCAGGTGGTAGGGAGAGAAAGTGGCCTGGGTTTCTGATGCCCGAGAGATCGCTCTGTGCCAGAGACTGTGCGTGAGCCCAGGAAGAGGTGTGGTGAGCGCAGCACCAATTAGCTTCTTGTGGCACCCAGTGGTACATGCGGCTGAAACCCCCACTTTACCGGAACAGAAGCCCAGAGATGGGGTCGGTGCCGAGATGTGGCTGACTCCGAACAGTGATTTCCGCTGGGCACAGCGGGTCGTGCCTGTAATCCCAGCTGCTCAGGAAGCCTCGGCAGGAGCACCTGGAGTTCAAGGCCAGCCTGGCCAACAGAGCAAGAGACTTTGTCTCAAAAAAACAAAACAAAAGAACCATGATTGTTACTGTCCACGTGTAACCCAGCAGGGCCTGAGCAGCGCAGGGGAAGGGTGCTGTGGGAGCCCCGAGGAGGGGTCCCCGGCCAACCAGGGCAGCTCAGGCAGTCTTCCTGGAGGAGGCAATGGCTGAGCCACATTGGACAGATGAGGGGACCAGCCAGGCTGGAGAGGCACATCCCTGTCACACACAGGGAATCCGTGTCGGGCCAGCCTTCTGTGCAAGCCATGTGCCTTGTTCAGCCTTCCTCTGAGCCCCTGGGGTCTCTGCACTGTCACTTGGGTTCTGGGTCAGCCCATTTGCCCTCTTAGTTGAAGCCCCTCTGTCGGGCTGGGGCCTCTGCGGTGAGTCCTGGGTAGGCCACAGGCCGCCACAGCCTGTGTTCCATGGGCGAGCTGGGCCGTGCACATGGGCTTCTGTCAGCCTGTGGGGGGCCTCCCGGGCTCCCCCTTCCGCCATCCATCCAGCAGCCAGAGGCCCCCACGTGCCAGGCCAGGCCCTCACGTTTGCAGGCCTCCCCTCTTTTCCAGTTTATTTCCGGGCCCTGGTAAACTTCACCCACTCCATCCAGTACAGCCCTCGGCTGGAGGACGCAGGCTCCAGGGAGTTCCGGGAGGTGTCTGAGGCTGTGGTGGACAAGGCAAGTGGAGGGTCAGGGAGCCCCCTGCGGATGGCGGGTGGGCAGGGGAAGGCGCCCGGGGGCTGACGGCGCCGTGTCCCTCCGCAGCTGGAGTCGGAGTACTTGAAGATCCCGGGAGACCAGGTCATCAGCGTGGTATTCATCAAGTGAGAAGGGTCCCTGGGGCGCCTGCAGGGGCCAAGGAGGTGGCACAGGAGCCTGGGCACGAAAGGCCTGATGGGAGAATCACTGGGGTGAAAAGTCAGGAATTGGAGGCGGGGAATTTGGACACTGACTGGCCCTGCTTTGGGCCCAGGCTGTGCTGGATGAAGCCTGGGCCTGGCGGGGCTGAATGGAGAAGCCGAGAACACAGGCCTCTCTCTCCCCCTGCCCCTTCCCACCCCAGGGAGCTGGACGGCTGGGTCTTCGTGGAGCTGGACGTGGGCTCAGAAGGGAATGCAGACGGGGCTCAGATTCAGGAAGTGCTGCACACGGTCATCTCTAGGGGCTCCATCGACTCCTATGTCACCTCCCCCCAAGGATTCCAGTTCCGACGCCTGGGCACAGGTGAGCCTATTCTGGGACTTGGGGTCACCTGCTCTGGTTTCTTAGACTTGAGTGAGTCCCCTCTTGGTGTCTCCACTGTGAGCTTTCCTGGTTTCGGCTTGTCCTCCACTAGGGACAGAGAGCTCACTACCTCCTGAGCTGCCCCATGGGCCCTGTGGGGTGTCGGCTGGGGTGGAACACTACGTGCTCAACTTGCACCCACCAGACCCCATTCCTGCCCACTCCGTGCAGACATTTGTCCACTGACCACACCACCACAAACTTGCATTCAGCCACGGTTGTTTCCCGAGCACCGAGGCTATGCCGGGCCCTTGCATCCAGGCTGCTTAGCAGTCCCTAGGAAACAGCGTCCTCATGTTTTGGAGATGAGGAGGCTGAGGCGCAGGAAGGAGGGGGCTCGTTCACACTGTGCAGGCAGACAGTGGAGAGGCGAGAATGGAAACCAAACCCTGTGGCCATAGCCTGTGACCAGATGAGAATAGGCTTGGAGAGAACAGGAAACTGGCCAAAGTGGTACAGGTGTTGGAAGCCTGGCCCTCCTGCTCAGGGTCACGACTCGGACTCCCATTTTGACCGCAGTCTAGTCTTCCGTATGCGAGTTCTAGTTCCTTCCTCTCAGCTCTGACTCCCAGCCATCTCCTCTCTGGAGAGGCTCCAACATGTCACCTCCCTCTGACTCAGTGGAACCCAGAACAGGACAAACTCCGTTCCTGCCATGGCTTAGCCCAACCAGGAGAAGAACAGTGAACTATGACCCTCTGCACTGCCCCCAGGACCAAGCTTGCTTGGTTGGCATCCCCTGACCCGGGCCTGAAGATGGCTGGGCCGCCCTCCTCACCCAGCTTCAACCAGTCCTGGCTAGAGGCGGAGGGTGGGATGGCCGGGCCCTCAGCGCCAGGCCCCGGGTGGGATGGCTGCTGACCACACCTTCCTTTCCAGCACAGACCCCCCCACCCCCGCTGGCCGCTGTGGGGGTTGCAGTGACACCAGGTGAGAGTGTGAGCCCAGCTGGGGCCCAGCGGGACACCTAGAGAATGTCACGGGCAGAGGGAGAGAAGGGCGAAGGCCCAGTGGCCGGGCAGAGCCTGCGGCTGCCTTCGCCCTCCCTGTCCCTGCTGGCCAGGCTGTGGCCCGCTGTGTGCGTGCAGTGCCTGCATGTGTGTGGCATGTCAGTGTAGATCTACGTGGGGGTGGGCGAGGCCACTGCCACTGTCCCGTGCCTGTGCGTGCTGTGGGTGTGTCCACCGAGTGCTCCTGTCCCCGTCGTGTCTGCCACAGTGGCCTGATGGTGGGCGCCCAAGCCCACTCACAGCCACGCGGTGCCGTGCCGTCTGCCGCACGCCCCGCAGCCTCCCGCCTGCCGCCCTGACTCCCTGCACCCCCACAGTGCCCCAGCTCCCCAGGGTCTGCACCGAGGCCGAGTTTGCCTGCCACAGCTACAACGAGTGTGTGGCCCTGGAGTATCGTTGTGACCGGCGACCTGACTGCAGGGACATGTCCGATGAGCTCGATTGTGGTGAGCGACTATCTGGGGACACAGGTGGCCTGTGGAGGGTCAGGTGCCTATGACCGGGTCCCAGAGTCGATCTGGGGCTGTGAGAGTTTGGTGCTGGCCCAGGGAGACAGGGAAGGGTGACGGTAGTCGGGGCTGGGGTGCCAGGTGTGGCAGGGAGTGGGCTTGAGGGGTGAGGGAGGGTCTGAGGGACGTGGGGCTCAACACCAAGGGCTCTGTCCACAGAGGAGCCTGTCCCAGAGCTGGGCCCCGGGCCATCAGTGGTGGAGGCGACACCTCAACTGCACTGGCCAGAGGCGGCCCCCACACGGAGGCCACCAGAGACCCTTGCTCCCCATCCTCTGCTGCCCAGTCCAGGCAGCCCCGTGCCCTGTGGGCCTCAAGAGGCCATGTGCCACAGTGGGCACTGCATCCCCAAGGACTACCTCTGTGACGGGCAGGAGGACTGCAAGGACGGCAGCGACGAGCTGGGCTGCGGTGAGCGAGGGGTGCGGGGGTCTGGCGTGGGGCGCTGGGAGAGCCATTGCTGAACCCCACCTGCTGCCCACAGAGCCCCCACCACCCTGTGAGCCCAACGAGTTCGCTTGTGGAAATGGGCACTGTGCCCTCAAGCTGTGGCGCTGCGATGGCGACTTTGACTGCGAGGATCACACGGACGAGGCCGACTGCCGTGAGTGTCCCAGGGTCTGGGGGGCACCCCTGCTCCACCCCAGCCCAGTCCTGCCGCACCTCTGCCTCACAGGGTGCCACCTTCCCTGATGCTGTAGGCCCCAGCGTAGGCATCAAGCAGTGAGGACTCCTGCTCTGGGCACCTACCTTTAGTCTTTGTGGTCTTTAGTCTCTGCTCCTAGCTTGCACGGGAGTCAGATGAATGACTGAGGGCTGATTTGCCTGGTCCCCTTGATGATGGGGACCTTGATGTGTGTGTGCATCAGAGTCTTCCCCTATGGGCTGGCTTTGCCCATTCTCCGCTGCTGTAATAGATCACCTGAGACTCGGTGCTTTATAAGCAAAAACAGTTTAGAGAACTCACAGCACTGGAAGCTGGGAAATCCAGGACTGAGGGACCACAGCCCGTGAGGGCCTCCTCGCTGCAGCCTAACGTGGAGGAAGGCATCACAGTGAGAATGAGAGGGGACCAGCCATCCTTTTTCATAGCAGCCCACGCCTGGGATGGTAGCAGTAGCCCATGCTCGAGTGCAGAGCTCTCGGGACCTAGTCACCTCTTCAGGGTCTCACCTCTCGGGGCTGTGGGTTGGGATTCAGTTTCTAACACGTGAATGTCGGACACAGTCGGACCATGGTACAGGCCTAGAGGTTTCTCACCTAAGGCTGGTTCTGTTATTTGCTCCCCCATCATCCAGCTCTTGGCCCATCTGGTCATTCGTTCAACCATCTACCCCCCGATTCACCCAGCCTCCTGCCTGTCATCTGCCACCCAGAGCCACAGCCAGTTATTTACCACTACCCAGCGTCCTCCCTCCCACGCAAGCCACCGTCCACCCCCCGTCCTCTCTGCATCTTCCAACCCTCCATCCATTTGTCTCCCATCTGCCGTCTATCCACCACCTATTCCTCTTGCCAATGCTTTGGACACTGCTGATATCTGACAGTTACCCAGATGGGGAGGCTCATAGAGAGAGCAGTATGGGTTACCTATATTTGCAGGTGCCAACTTCTTTGAGGGTCTTGTCTATTCAAGGTGGCACTTCTGTAACAGAGGGTGACTGAATATATGAGGTCTGGGTGTTGGTCTGTATTTCATTACTATAATGAAGCACATGAGGCAGGCTAGCTATAAAGAAAAGAGGTTTATTTAGCTCACAGTTTGGGAGGCTGAAAGTCCAACCAGCATCATGTGGGCTCTGGAGAGGACCCCCCTTGGCTGCATCATCTCCTAGCAGATGTAGGAGCATGTGTGGGAGGAAGAGCTCACATCTTGAAACAGGAGAGAGAGAGAGACTGGGCTCCCGCAGTCCCTCCCAGGGTTCCCCCACGAGGGCCCAAGGACCCCCAGTAGGCCCCACCTCTTTTTTAATATTTATTTTTTAGTTGTAGTTGGACACAGTACCTTTCTTGTATATATATATTTCTTATGTGGTGCTGAGGATGAACCCAGGCCCTCCACTTGCTAGGCAAGTGCTCTACCGCTGAGCCCCAGCCCCAGCCCCTAGGCCCCAGCTCAAGGTCCACATCACCACACTGGGACCAGAGTCCCAACCCATGAGCCTTTGCAGGACAAACATCCTCACCTCAGCAGCCTGGGTGACACGATGGGCTCTGACTGAGGTGCAGGGTAGGGTCCGTTTTGGGGAATGCAGTGGAGTAAGTGGTGGAGGCGAGTGTGTAAGGAGCTGTTTGGTGGAGGCTTGTGACTGTGTCCTGCTGGACATGACACTGTTGGCCATGATGTGGCAGCAGTGGCCGGGCCTGGTGCGGGCAGCTCACCAGGGTGAGATGACATAGTGACCTTGGGGACCTCTGAGGAAGGTGGCAAGGAGGGTGTTGAGGTGGGTAGGGGACGGGGAGCTGCCTGTGGGCAGTGCCCTGGTGCCCACACCACCCACTCTGTCCCCCAGCTGCCGGTCACTCTGAGGATGTGTGCAAACCCACGGAGTTCCGCTGTGTCTCCACCAACGCCTGCATCCCTGCCAGCTTCCACTGTGACGAGGAGAGCGACTGTCCCGACCGCAGCGACGAGTTTGGCTGCAGTGAGCAGGGACCTGGGGGCGAGATGCAGGCCTGGCCCCGGGCAGGGTTCCGCTGGCCCCTCTCCAGGCCCAGCCACTGCCCCTCCCCCCTGGGCTCCGTGGGGACCCTTCCTCTCCATGTCACCCCTCCGACCCCTCACTCCTGCTCCCGTCTCTCCAGTGCCTCCCCAGGTGGTGACCCCTCCCCAGGAATTGATCCAGGCTTCCCGGGGCCAGACAGTGACCTTCACCTGTGTGGCCATTGGTGTCCCCACCCCCATCATCAACTGGAGACTCAACTGGGGCCACATCCCCTCTCATCCCAGGTGTGACTCTGGGCCCAAGTAGGGGGTGCCAAGAGTATAGAAGCAGTGCCACCAGTGGCCCAGGCCTGACCCACTGCTGTCTTGGGCCCACCAGGGTGACAATGACCACCGAGGGTGGCCGTGGCACACTGACCATCCACGATGTGAAGGAAGCAGACCAGGGCGCCTACACCTGTGAGGCCATGAACGCGCGAGGCATGGTGTTCGGCATCCCCGACGGAGTCCTGGAGCTCATCCCCCAGCGAGGTGCCGCTGCCCGGGCGGGGGTGGGGGTGGGGCGGGAAGGGTCACCTGCCCCCTGCCCGTGGCTCACTGCCATCCTGCCCTGCCGCCCCACAGGCCCTTGCCCCGACGGACACTTCTTCCTGGAGCCCAGCGCCTCCTGCCTGCCCTGCTTCTGCTTCGGGGTCACCAGTGTGTGCCAGAGCAGCAGCCGCTTCCGGGACCAGATCCAGCTGCGGTTTGACCAGCCCCACGACTTCAAGGGTGCGTGTGGGGGCGGGTGCTGTGGGGCGTGGCTCCAGACCCCGGTGGACACAGAGAGGGCACGTGGGGGCCAGTATGTGTCAGACAGACCAGGACCAGCGGGCAGGGAGGGACACGGGGTTGCTGAAGAAATACTGAGCCCCGCAAGGGAAGCGTCTCAGGAAAAGCAAACACTCAGGAAAAGCCACACCACACCTGGCCCGGGACGCTCCCGGCCATGGAGAAGGGGGGGGGGCAGTCTCCTGCTGCGCGTCCTGCTGCCCACGCGCCCTTGGTCTCCATACCAGCTTGTGTCTCAGTCTGTCCATCTACAAAATGGGCGTGTGAGCCTGCACCACCACGCCTGTATCCCAGCTACTCCGGAGATGGAGGCAGGAGGATTGCAAGTTTGAGACCAACCTGGGCAATTTGTTGAGACCCCATGTCAAAATAATAAGTAGACACATCATTAGGTTATAAATAGGGGAGCACCAGTCACTCCTAGGTTTTTCTAAGGCCTGACGGTCGGTCATGTAGGTCACTTAGGACAGTACTTGGTCCCAGGCAGGTAGGTAGTCGATACTTGGTAATTGTGTCATCTTCGTTCTCAACAACCTTGTTCTGAGACTGAGAGGGACCGGGGGTCACTGGAATATGACAGCCCAGGCTTTGGCCTCTTCCCAGCCCAGGGCTGCCCTGCTCTACTGCCTGGGTGACAGTGCGCCAGTCATTTTCCTCCTCTGGGACTTTTTCCCCAAATATAAAGGCCAGCAGTGGAACTTAACCCTCTGTCACTCTGACAGCGGTTGGCTGGGCGGCGAAGAGGACACCGGACATCAAGCTGACCTGGGTTCAGGTCTCAGTGGTGCCATCTGCCACCCGACGTCAGGCAGCCCGTCCTCGCCGAGCCTTGTTCCCTTCCTGCAGCGTGGAGAATTGCGCACAGGTCTAGGGGTCGCTCCTTGTGCGCTGAGCCCCCAATGAATCTTGCCTGATGTGCTACTTCTTCAGCTGGGGACCCACAGAGGGTTGCATGGAGCCTCCCACAGCTGCCCTCCAGTGTGTCTAGACCACTAACGGCCCCACTTGCTGAGCACGCACTTGGCACCTTGGCTTGACGTGGCCAATCAGAGAACGCCAATAGTGTTTGCTGCTCAGGGCTGTTTGGGGATTTCAAATGAAAAGCTGGAGGCCAGAGGAGGCGGGAGGCCGTCAGGCTTCACGGGGTCACACACTATTTACAGGCAGAGCAGGAAACCAGGGCTATCTGATTGGAATGTGGATGGTCAGGGCAGCGAGGATTCCAAACCAAGCAGGTGGCCTGTGTGTGGAGGTTGAGAAGGAGGAGGGGCCCTGAAAACATCCCCAGGGGAGGAGAAGAAGGGCCAGTGTGGTCATTCTGCGCAAGGGGCTGGATTTCTCCATGTTCAGGATCAAGTGTTGATGCTTTTGACAGACAGATGTGGATTCAGTGTAAGGAAGAACTTTCTAAGAGTCAAAACTGTCCAGATAGTGGGGCATGGTGGTGCATACCTATAATCCCAGCGGCTCAGGAGGCTGAGGCAGGAGGATCATGAGTTCAAAGCCAGCCTCAGCAAAAGCGAGGTGCTAAGCAACTCAGTGAGACCCTGTCTCTAAATAAAATACAAAATAGGGCTGGGGGTGTGGCTCAGTGGTCGAGTGCCCCTGAGTTCAATCCCCAGTACCAACAAAACAAAAAAAAAAACAACTCTGTCCAGAGCCAGCGGGGACGGCCTTGGGGAGCAACGGGCTCCCCATCTGCTAGAGGTCCACCAACCAACATGGTACTTCTCCAGCCCTTTATTTTTATTTATTTTTTATTTTTTGTATTTGTGTATGGACATAATGCCTTTATTTTATTTATTTATATGTGGTGCTGAGGATCGAACCCAGTGCCTCACACGTGCTAGGTGAGCGCTCTGCCACTGAGCTACAACCCCAGCCCTTTTTATATTTTATTTGGAGATAAGATCTTGCTGAGTCACTGAGGCTGAACTCAAATTTGCTATCCTCTAGCCTCAGCCTCCCGAGTGGCTGGGATGACACCACATGCATGGTGTGACACCATGCATGACTAGGGCGCGCCAATTTTTAATCACCCCTTTGGTGCACCTATTTTTAGGCATTTGAAATCAATTTAAATTTGCTCATTTTATCTTCATAATAATTCTAAGAGATGGGCCACTGTTAGCCCCATATTACAGGCAGGGAAACTGAGGCCTCTGCTCAGACTCATACATTTGGAGCGTGGTGCAGCCAGGGCTTGGGCTCCTGGTCTTTGGTCCTTCGTGGCTCTCTACTGCCCCCGCTGGGCTGTCCCAAGCCTGACAGTCCATGAATCTCTTACCAAGCAAAAGGCTCTGAGAAGTCCCGCTGCTGACCTTTCATTGATCTTGCAGTTCCCAAAATGGCTCTGCCTTCCCGGAGTATGCCTGGGGAGCACTGATGGAATCTTCGGGAGGAAGTCAAGACTAGAAGGGCAAACTCTCATGCTTTTTTTTAACTTGGGAGAGAGACCACAGTTTTCTCTAAGTCGGGTTTCCCCTAGAACCTGCCCACCCTTCTAGACTCCTGCCCCTCGAGGTGAATGTTCTCAGGCACATGCTGCGGCCCTCAGCCCGCCCTCGCCCCTGCAGGTGTGAACGTGACGATGCCCTCCCAGCCTGGCATGCCGCCGCTGTCCTCCACGCAGCTGCAGATCGACACCGCCCTGCAGGAGTTCCAGCTGGTGGACCTGTCGCGCCGCTTCCTCATCCACGACTCCTTCTGGTCTCTGCCGCAGCAGTTCCTGGGCAACAAGGTGCGGCCAGGCTGCCCCGCGCAGGAGAGGCCGAGCGCTCCTCCCGTCCTCCGAACCCACTTGTGCTCTGCTGGTGTAGCGTCTGCTGCCAGGGGAAGGTGGCTCGGGCCCTGGCACAGCCCTGGGCGGCAGCTCCTCATGCAGGGCAGGATCTCTGCCCACCACTCTCCTCAGCCTCGGGAAAGGGCTGGCATCCTCTCATCCAGGGAGCCTCCCCTGACCACAGTCAAACCCAGGCTGCGTGAGCGTCCCCGCCTTGGCCTCCTTGGGCACAGCCTTACGGAGCTGCTGCCACGGACTGAGCACCCCAGAGGCAGAGCTGGACTCTTGCCTCCTTGCTCAGCACCAAGCCCTCTGGGAGCAACAGGGAAGCAGAAGTGGGGAGGAGCCAGAGGCCGGGCCGGCTGCTCATGGAGGGGCACCGGGCATCACATGCCCACAGCTGCCCTGCACTGATCTGCCCTGTGTCCACCAGGTGGACTCCTATGGTGGCTCCCTGCGCTACAAGGTGCGCTATGAGCTGGCACGTGGCCTCTTGGAGCCAGTGCAGCGGCCAGACGTGGTCCTGGTGGGTGCCGGGCATCGCCTGCTCTCCCGAGGCCACAAGCCCACCCAGCCCGGGGCCGTGAACCAGCGCCAAGTCCAGCTCTCTGAGGTGAGGGGCACCTGAGCCAAGGGCAGGTGGGGTGCGCTGGGAGGTACTGGCGTGTCACTCTTCCACTCTGCTGCCACCAGGAGCACTGGGTGCACGAGTCCGGGCGGCCCGTGCAGCGGGCAGAGATGCTGCAGGTGCTGCGGAGCCTGGAGGCCGTGCTTCTGCAGACGGTTTACAACGCCAAGATGGCCAGCGCGGGGCTCAGCGACGTCACCATGGACACCACCGTCACCCATCCCACCAGCCACGGCCGTGCCCACAGCGTGGAGGAGTGCAGGTGCCTGACCTGGCCTGGCGGGGACCCCTAGGACCCTGACAAGGGCGGAGGAGAGACAGCCGGGCCTGGACATTTCCACAGCCCCCTCTCAATCCTGCCCCCACAGGTGCCCCGTCGGCTATTCTGGCTTGTCTTGCGAGAGCTGTGATGCCCACTTCACCCGGGTGCCTGGTGGGCCCTACCTGGGCACCTGCTCTGGCTGCAATTGCAATGGCCATGCCAGCTCCTGTGATCCTGTATATGGCCACTGCCTGGTGAGTAGGGCCCGCTGGCACTTGGCGCTGGAGGGGGAAGGGGGCAGGGGCAAGGGCAGGTGTGAGGCTCCCTTGTGCCTGCATCACTGCTAGACAAACTACCATGGCCTTTAGATGCATGGACAGAGGTACAGTGTCCAGACAAGGGACATGAAGCTCTCATTCCCTTCCCCCCTGATCAGACTGATCCCAGAGAGAGTTGTGTGGGGTGTGGGTCTTCCAGGGGCATCCCCAAGGAAAAGGGGTAGATGCCAACTTTATTTCTTAAGAATAGTGGAGGAGGGGCTGGGTGGTGGCTTAGAGGTAGAGCGTTTGCCTGGCATGTGTGAGGCCCTGGGTTCGATCCTCAGCACCACATATAAATAAATTAATTAATTAAAGATCCATTGACAACTAAAAAATATTTAAGAAAAAGAACAGAGAGGAACTTCGATGGTTGGTGCTGACAGAAGAGAAGGCTTGAGGCGGGCGGAACTGCTCTCTTCAAATCCCTGAGCACCCTCCAGGGGCAAAGGACTGCGTGCCCCCAGGGGCAGATCTGGCCTGTGGGTGCAGAGTGGAGGCGGGTGGCGGTTGGGTCCTTATAAAGTAGGCGTTTGGAACCACCTATGAGACTGGCTGCCGTGGGGGGCGAGCCTGTCATCGGTGAGAGGACGTCGCTAGACACTCCGCAAAGCTGTGGACTAACTACTTCCATCCCGATGGGGGAGGCCGAGCCGGGCGGCCTCCGAGGCCCACCCAGCCCCCTGGCCAGTTCTGCCGCAGACCCTGAGCCCCTCCTTCTCCCTGTCCTCCTAGAATTGCCAGCACAACACGGAGGGACCCCAGTGCAACAAGTGCAAAGCTGGCTTCTTTGGGGATGCCACCAAGGCCACGGCCACCGCCTGCCGGCCCTGCCCTTGCCCGTACATCGATGCCTCCCGCAGGTCAGACTTGGCTCGTGCATGGGCTGGGGCCGCGCTCTAGGCAGGGAGGGGGAGACTGGTCCCTGAGTTGTGCTTGGGCCTCTGGCTCTCACTCTCCCTTTCTGGCTTCCTGGCGTCACTGCAGATCAGGAACAGGTGGGCCGGGGGCAACATCGTGCCCCACAGCGTACCATGTCCATGGGGACGGTAATCTTTTCCCCAGGGGAGTGCAGGGCCTGGCCCCCAGCCTGCCCCATGCGCTGCCCCCTTGACACCCACAGATTCTCTGACACATGCTTTCTGGATACTGATGGCCAAGCCACCTGTGACGCCTGTGCCCCCGGCTACACAGGCCGCCGCTGTGAGAGGTGAGGGGAGCCGGCGGCGGGAGGTGGGCTGTACAGGTGGGGCGCAGAAGAGCTGCTCACCTCCCGCTCTCCCCCAGGTGTGCCCCTGGCTACCAGGGCAACCCCATCCAGCCTGGCGGGAAGTGCAGGCCCACCAGTGAGTATGGCGGCCACGTCCCCGACACCTCCCCCTGCAGCCCAGCCCAAACCCCAGCATCCTCAGGGTCTGCCTGTCCTAACCGTGTCCCACCCCAGCCTGCCCTGCCAACACCCACCTCGTGTCCCCAGACCAGGAGATTGTGCGCTGTGATGAGCGGGGCAGCGTGGGGACCGCTGGAGAAGCCTGCCGCTGCAAGGTACGCACGCCACCCCACCCAGGCCGGGGCCTGGCACCTCCGCCGGGCAAGGGAGGAGGAAGCTCCGTCCTCCCCTACCTTGGCCTGTGGAGGCTGATGGGCCTGGCAGTCTGGTCTTCCACACCTTGAGAGGTGGCCTGGCCTCCGGCCGCAGCACTGGCTAGGGAGTCAGGCTCCAGCTGTCTTTGGAGCAGGCCTGTGCTGTCGTGTCTGCACTAAGCCCTTGTCCCCACCGCACGGTCAGTCTTCACGCTGAGACGGTGGTGCAGGTGCCATCATCCCTAAGTTACCAGGAGACGGAGGCTCTGAGAAAAGAAGTCACTTGCGATAAGGGTGGGAGAGTCAAGTGTCAGTGGAGAAGAGACTCTGGAGTCAGGCACTCCAGGTCTTTAATACCTTGAGCAGTCATTTCCTGTCCCCTCAGTTCCCTCCAAAGCTGGAGATAGTGTACCTACCTGTGGAGGCACTCAGGTGTAAGTAAGGTGATGACTGGGGAGAAATTAGCCCAGTGCCTGCAACACTCCATAAATTGTAACAGCAGTGATTTTAATCAAATTGTCTGTTTCACATCTAAACTTTTCTGGGAGCCCCCTAGAAGGCAGAGAGAAAAGGGGGAGAGGGTTGCATAAGCTTCTGTTAACCGGAGAGGTATTGTTCAGATAGCGGTGACACAATCTGTCTTTCGATGACTCTGCTGGGCTTCGGGTCCCATCTAGACTGGGACGATTCAACTGGAAGCTCCAGGCAGCCCCTTCCGTGGGCTGTCCTACAGCTCCCAGCTCTGTGCCTGCAGAACAACGTGGTAGGGCGTCTGTGCAACGAGTGTGCCGACGGCTCCTTCCACCTGAGTGCCCGGAACCCCGACGGCTGCCTCAAGTGCTTCTGCATGGGTGTCAGCCGCCAGTGCACCAGCTCCTCCTGGAGACGCGCCCAGGTAGCCAGCCGCGGGTGGGCGGCCAGCGGGCAGGATGACAGGCCCAGGGCGGTGAACCGAGGACGGGTCTCAGGCCACAGCCCCACTGCGGCCCTTTCTCCTCTCGCAGGTGTTGGGGGCCTCCTCGGAGCCCAGTGACTTCAGCCTGACCGACGCCGCAGGCACCCACACCACCAGCGAGGGCATCTCGTCCCCCATGCCCGGGGAGCTGGCCTTCTCCTCCTTCCACAGCCTCCTGTCTGGACCCTACTTCTGGAGCCTCCCTTCGAGCTTCCGGGGGGACAAGGTGGGCAGGGGTGGGAAGGGAAAAGGAAGTGAGCATCAGAAACAGCACGATCCAGGATTGGGAGCTAGAAGGTCGTGGTGTCTTGGGAGGAGGAGGAGATTCCCTGCCTGGGAGAGGTGGCTGGGGTGGTGGCGGGGGTTCCGCTGAGCACCCATCTGCCCGTGTCACAGGTGACCTCCTACGGAGGAGAGCTGCGCTTCACAGTGACCCAGCGGCCCCAGCCGGGCTCTGCGCCCCTGCACGGGCAGCCGCTGGTGGTGCTGCAGGGCAACGGCATTGTCCTGGAGCATCACAGTGCCCGGGAGCCCGGCCCCGGCCAGCCCAGCGCCTTCACTGTGCCCTTCCGGGAGGTGAGCCGCCTGCGCGGGGCCCTGCTGGGGCGGGTGGGGACAGGCCCCTGGGAAGTCGGCCGTTAAACAACTTGTCCTTTCCTTGACAGCAAGCCTGGCAGAGGCCTGACGGACAGCCGGCCACACGGGAGCACCTGCTGATGGCGCTGGCGGGCATCGATGCCCTCCTGGTCCGAGCATCCTACACCCAGCAGCCCGCTGAGAGCAGGTGCCTAGGGCCCAGGCAGGAGGACCGGGGCTCAGGAGGGGGCTGTCCTCCAGTTGGTATATCGTGGCGCAGCCCGCCAGCCAGCTCTGCCACTTACAGGCCACGTGGCCTTTCCGTGCCTTGTTCTCTCCGTCTGTCAAACGGAGCTCATACTGACCGCCTCCCTCGCGGGCCTTGGCTCTAGTCAGGGACTGGAGTCGGGTGCATGTGATTCCCACGGTGAGCCCACAGGGAGGGAGGGACCAAGCAGGGATGTGGCTCTGGTCGAGTCTGGCCCTGCCTCCCGGAAGGGAGCTCTGGCAGGTCAGTTGCCCCACAGAGGCCTCGGACTTAGAGTCCTGGCACTGGTCACCTGGGGAGCTGGGGTGTAACCTGGCTGGGCAAGGACGGGTACTTCTCTGGAGAAAGTTGCAGGTGTGAGCCACTCGCCTGGGCCCAGGCAGCTGCTGGGGAAGGAGCCAGGCATCTGGACAGGGCCGCACAGCACTGTGACATTGGAGCACAAACGAGGCCATCAAGTGTAGGACCCCAGGCTTGCCTGGCCCAGAGCAAGTGGCTCACTCAGTGGCCTTGTCGTGCTCAGGATCTCTGGCATCAGCATGGATGTGGCTGTGCCTGAGGACACTGGCCAGGACCCTGCGCTGGAGGTGGAGCACTGTACCTGCCCGCCTGGGTACCGGGGCCCGTCCTGCCAGGTGAGCTCCAGGCCAGCACCTGTCCAGCAGCCCCATCCAATGTGCTCCCCCTACCCCCCCAGGCCCTCCCAGCCTCATACCCCTTCCATCTTCCTGTCCCCAGGACTGTGACACAGGCTACACACGCATGCCCAGCGGCCTCTACCTGGGCACCTGTGAACGCTGCAGCTGCCACGGCCACTCGGAGGTCTGTGAGCCTGAGACTGGTGCCTGCCAGGTGAGCTCCGCCCCTTCCTCTCCACCCCAGGAATCTGTGGCCTTCAGGGACCTGGCCTCAACCAGTGCTCTGTCCCTCCAGGGCTGCCAGCACCACACAGTGGGCCCCCGGTGTGAGCAGTGCCAGCCAGGATACTACGGGGATGCCCAGCGGGGCACGCCACAGGACTGCCAGCCGTGCCCATGCTATGGAGCCCCTGCTGCTGGCCAGTGCGTCCCGCCCCTGCCCTTCCTGTGTACCACCCCTGCCACACTCCCTCCCTCTGGGTCCTCTTGAGGGGCAGAGGTTAAACCCGTCTTAGGCTTCCCGACCTGTCACTTGGTGGAAGATGCGCTTCACCTTCAGAGCCTCCACTGTATCTGTCGAACGGGGACAGCACCCCACATTAGCCCCTGTGTGACAGCTGAGCAGAATGGTGCTCGTGGAACTCTGAGCATGCGCCCTTCCTCCCTCTCCTCCCTGGGTCCAAGGGAGGGTCCCTGGGGAGAGGAGGCCCTGCTGCCTTCCTCACGGGAAACTTGCCCCATGCTCTCAGGGCTGCCCATACCTGCTTTCTGGACACCGACGGCCACCCGACCTGTGACTCGTGCTCGCCAGGCCACAGCGGGCGCCACTGTGAGAGGTGAGGCAGGGACGGGAAGGTGAAGCTGTGTAGGAGGGGTCTCCTCCGGAGTCCTCAGGTGGGCCCACCGTCCTGTCCAGGAGGAACCAGGGGCCTCCCGCTCTTCCTTGCACGGGCCCCCAGAGGCAGTCAGCTCCCTTCGCTGGAGCCTCCACCTCCAGCCAGGTGTTCCGAGCCTCGAAGGCCTCGGATGTGCTGGCCTGCAGCTCACCTTCAAGCCCCAGCACCCCTGCCCCACCTGACCCCTCTTCCCAGGAGACCCCTATTGCCGCAGGTCCTGGGGCCAAGGTCCCATCTGGCTGACCCACTGCCTAGAGCACATTCCTGCCCTTTTCCCGTCTGTTTCCCCGTCTGTAAAATGGATGAGTTGGGCTAAATGGTTTCTTCCAGCACCTGGGGGACATGGAGTCCAAACACAGGCGCCCACCCCAGGCCTGGCCCTCTCAGGCTCCCCAGCATTCTGCTCTCTCTGCAGGTGTGCCCCAGGTTACTATGGCAACCCGAGCCAGGGCCAGCCTTGCCGGAGTGAGTAGGGTTGTAGGGTCGGGCTACCCATTCTCCCGGGTGGAGCCAGGGCAGATCCTTTGTTCCCCTGTGACCTGGGTCCGGTGGCTTTACCCCTCTGACCTCAGAGATGAACTGGGTGCCTGGTGCGGTTGCATGCTCAGCAGTGGGGCTGGGGGTGCTGGGTGGGCTTGGGGGCTCCAGCTGTGGCTTTCCTCCATCTCAGGAGATGGCCAACCACCAGAGGGGATAGGCTGTGGCTGTGACCCTCAGGGCAGCATCAGCAGCCAGTGTGATGCTGCTGGTCAGTGCCAGTGCAAGGTCAGTGCCGGGCCTGCACCTCACAGTGGGAGGGACTCCACGGCCCCTGGGGGCGGGGACTGGGGGGGCGGGGGCTGCTGCTGGGAATGGGGAGACCCCCGAGTTCCCACACGCATGCTCCACGCACCCACCCAGGCAAAGGTGGAGGGTCTCACCTGCAGCCGCTGCCGGCCCCACCACTTCCACCTGAGCGCCGGCCACCCGGACGGCTGCCTGCCCTGCTTCTGCATGGGAGTCACCCAGCAGTGTGCCAGTTCCTCCTACACCCGCCACCTGGTAAGAGCCACACAGCCCGCCACTCCCTGCTGCTCCCTGAGGCCAGCCAGGAGCCTGGCGCAGCCAAGTCCCGGCTCCCTGTGAGGACAGCCATCCCTGAGCCCCCAGTACTGCCCATCCCAGGCCCACGCCCAGTGACACTGACCCCCGTCCTAAGACCCTCCCTGTGCCCCCATTATTGCCTATTCCAGCCTGAGCCCTGCATCTCCCCATCCTCCACCCTGATGTGCCCCCACCCCTACGTCTCCCCTGATCTCAGCAGGCCCCATTTCCTGTCCTGATAACCTTTGTCCCTGTCCCCTGTCCCCATATGCCTGCCCTGTACTAGACTGACACCTGATCCTCTCTCTGCTGCCAGATCGACACCCGCTTTGCCCCTGGGGACTTCCAAGGCTTTGCCCTGGTGAACCCTCAGCGGAACAGCCGCCTGACGGGAGGCTTCACCGTGGAGCCCGTGCCCGAGGGCGCCCAGCTCTCCTTCGCCAACTTCGCCCAACTTGGCCATGAGTCCTTCTACTGGCAGCTGCCGGAGGCCTACCAGGGCGACAAGGTGGGACCCGTGGGGGGCTGCAGACCCTCCCCGAGCACCTGGGTCCATGGGGACTCAGACACACTTCACCCCAGGGGAGTCTTGGTGGGCGGCCACCACATCGTGGTTCAGTGTGTGACCTTGGGGGTGAACCTCAGCTCTGCCATCTACTGGCAGGACACCTCCTCATAGCCCTCAACTCCGGGTGGCTGGAGGATTGGAGACCGTGCCTGGCACACTGTGTGTTCAGCTGTTAACAGTGATGAGCTTTTGTGCAGTTTCCAGCAAACAGGCTCCAGGCCAGGCCCTTGAGACACAGGGACAAATGGGACACGATTTCCGTTTCATTCACTTACTCCCTCTAAATTCACTTGTCTACCCCGCAGGCTCCGTGCTGGGTGTTGGGTGTAGTAATTTTATTATGGGGCGTATTTATCCAGTGCTTTCTGTATGTTAGGCATTGTCCCAAGCAGTTTCGCGTTTCATAAGTCACAACTGTATGAGCCATGTAGTCCCACTGCCCCATTTCCTACATGAGGAAACAAACTCAAGAGAGACTGGGGAACTTCTCTAAAGTCCCACAGCTCCTAGGTGGCAGTGGCAGGATTCAAACTCAGATTGCCCTTAAAGTGCTACACTAGCCGGGTGTGGTGGTACACACCTGTAACCTCGGCAGTTCAGGAGGCTGGGGTGCAAGGATTGAAATCCTTGGGGTCAGGGCACTGCTGAAATATCAAGGCCAGCCTTGGCAACATAACAAGGCCCTAAGCAACTTGGTCTCAAATATGTGTGTGTATATATAGGAGCTGTCTCGAAGTATATATATATGGCCAGGTGCGGTGGCACATGCCTTTTATCCCAGCAACTCGAGAGGTTGAAACAGGAGGATCTCAGTTCAAAGCCAGCCTCAGCAAAAGCAAGGCTCTAAGCAACTCAGGGAGACCCTGTCTCTAACTAAAATACAAGAAAAAATGGCTGGGGGTGTGGCTGAGCGGTCGAGTGCCCCTGAGTTCAGTCCCTGGTACCAAAAAAAAACCAAAACAAAACCCAAACTAGCTAGGCTGGGATGACTGTCTTTATCGCTCTGAAGGGGGTCCAGGGACGGTGGTGTGGGATGGTGATGGGGACAGGGGTCTAGGGTGGACACCGGGGCAGCCTTCCCTGGTGTTCCTGGAGCTGTCTGCCATCCTGGGGACCCAAAGGAAGTGGGGCTTGACACAGGAGTCCCCTGCTGACCTGTGCTCCAGCAGCTGCCCCCAGGGTCACTTAGGAGGGGAAGCTCTGTCCTGTTCCATGAGCAGAGCCAAGTCCCCTGCCCATGCACAGCTGGCTACCTTCAGTCCCTCTCCTTCCTCGGTCCCTTCTCTCCTGGCCTCCCTGTGCCCTGTCCTGCTGCTCTGACCTCTCTCTGTCTCCTTCCTGCGGTTCTCACGCCCCACAGAGGGAGGCATACTTGGCGCGGATGCGCTGGGCTCACCAGGTAGGCCCTCGCTGTGGGAAGTGTGACGCCGGTGTGACAGGCATGGCGTGTTCCTGGGTGCCCTCGCCCTGCGTGTGGAGATGCCCCGTGCCCAAGACAGTGTGGGTCTGCATGAGCTCAGGCCGTTCCCACGGCCCCGGGGTCAGGGCACTGCTGTGTCCAGCCCCTCGCTGCTGCCCAGGGGCATGTGCCTCTGGCTGCCTCCCTGGCTGTGTCATCTGATCCTGGTGCCAACCACCTGAGGTCAGGACAGTGATCGAGGTGGCAGGGAAACTAACTTGACGCTAATCCTTGTGACCATACCTGGTCCCCCAGCTTTCCCTGGCATTGCCCCCAGGCAACCACTAACACCCCCAGGTGCACATGCCCATCTAGCACCTGGGGTAACCCGTGTGCCAACCCAAACAGGGGAGCATGCACCTTTCTTCCCAGTCATTGTGGCCCCTCTGGCCACTGGGTCCTAGGAGCACATCCTTCCCAGGGCTCCAGCTCTGGGAGCCTGAGGGACTGAGCTGGCCTGTGACCTCCACCCCGTCAGAACCGCACGTCCCTCTCAGAGGAGCAGTGGCGGGCAGCCATGACATCTGGGAGGATCCCGGGACCCCCAGAGGGCAGGGGCCAGGTCCAGCGGGCACCACAGGTAACCCAGGCCTGGCTGGGCCAGGCTTGTCGGGCCCCAGGGAATAGCCTTTGACTGAGACCCTGGTCTTCCCGGGTCATTTTTCCCCATACCCATCTGGGCCCCTCCTGGTGCCCAGTCCATTCCTGAGTTCTAGAAACATTCCAGAGCCACAAAATGGTGTGGGTTGGTGCCATGAGCCCCTGTGGAGGGTCAGGCCTGAAGGGCAGCATCCCCTGCCCAGATGCCCGGGCGGCCTCCAGCACTTCTGGTCTTGGTGGCAGAGAGCTGTCTGCCCGCCTCTTGATGGGCACCCTCTGGAGGGCATATCCCCAACAGGGGCAGCCTGTAGTCAGTTGGCACATCCCAGGATGTGCCCACCTGGCTCCTGAGGAGCAGGGGGTTCTGTCGGAGCAGCGGGCATTGGCCTTTGTGCACAGAAGTGGGGGGGGGGCTGGCAGAGCCTCCCTCACGGGCATCATCTCTGTCTGTCTCTGCTCCTTTCCTCCATCCCTCCTCTCCCGGTGCCCCAGGTGGACGAGGCCCAGAGGCGGATGGACGCTGAGATCTGGCAGCTCCTTGCCAACTTTGCCGCCCTTGACCACTCCCCTCACCGGGGGCTGCCCCCTCGCCCCCAGCCTGCCCTGCGAGCAGCTCCCGGGTCCCACTCCTCCTCGCCCTCCTCCTCCTCCTCCTCCTCCTTTACTGCCCTGTCTTCCCCAGTGAGCTCTCAGGTATGTGCAAGGCGACCACCAGGGGACCCCACCCTGACTCCGGCTGCTTTGAACCAGCTTCATAATCTCTCCGCTGCCTGGGCCGACATTTCTGTCCAGTTTCCCTTTAGGTTGATCACACGCCCTTAGTGATGCTGCGGTACATCTTTAAATGTGCGTGAAAGGGCACTTCATTCTTCAGTGTTTCCCGACAGGCTGCTTAAATCTTGGGGTCAGGCTTGGGGAGATGCTGACCCCAGCCACACTTAGAGCAGCTGGGGTGCCCGGGTCCAGAGCGGGAGGCAAGTTCCTCGGAGAAAGGGGTCAGCACCTGAGCTTGGGGCGGGCTGGTCCTGTCCCCCTGCCCCGCTGTGGCCCGCAGGCCCCGGCCCCTGCCCGCGCCCTCACCGCCCGCCCTTCTGTCCTAGTTCTCTCTCTCCCACGAAGGCTTCTCTCTGTTTCCTGGAAGTCTCTGGTATTGGCAGCTGCCCCGAGCCTTCCTGGGGGACAAGGTAACAAGGAATCGGGAGGGTCACAGGGGGCAGAGAATCCTAAAATGTCAGAGGGTCCTTTGTTAGAGCCCTCTGTGGCTCGGATCGGGGGACTGAGGCCTTCAGCGGGAAGGGGACTTCCCTGGGGCTTGGCCCTGGCCCCTCCGGCTGTCTCACCTGCAAGGGCTTCTCAAGCCCTGCTGAGCTCCCTTGACCCTGTGTCCAGCTGCTGTTCTTGGTAGTGCCTCTTGATAGGGCATTCCTTCACTCCAAAAGCATTAAGTACTTACTGCCGCCAGGCACGCACCCCTGTGTCCCAGCCACTCTCCAGAGACTGAGGCAGGAGATCATGAGTTCAAAGCCAGCCTCAGCAACTTAGAGAGGCCCAAAGCAACTCAGACCCGATGTCTCTAAACAAAAGTAAAAAGGGCTGGGGATGTGGCCCCGTGGCTAAGTGCCCCTGGGTTAAATCCCTGGTACACAGACACAAAAAGTGCTTACTGCATGCTGTGTCATGTACCAGCAGAAGGGGCCTGGCCTCCCAAAGCTCGCCCCTGGTCTGATGGTCATTCCTGTCATTGTCCCTGTTGTTATTGACATCATCGGCCTGGGTTTCACTTGAGTGCTGGCATTGCTATTGCTTCTGCCTGGTTCCCAAAGCTATGTAGGGGCCTCTTCAGCGTCTACATAAGATGGGATGAGTTAACATTCAGAGACACCCCAAGACCACCGGGGCAAGGGGCGCAGGTGTAGGGGCGTCTCCTGGAGCCAGAGTGGAGGTGAGGGCAAGTGGTTGAGCGTGGTGTGCGTCCTCCGCACTGTGCCAAGCACGTCATTTTACGTGTCCAGAATTGCTTAGTCCCCATGATGCCTCTCAGTATTAGTTTTACTCCTGTTTCCATTTGAGGAAAGTGGGACTCAGAGAAGTTAAGTGACTTGCCCAAGAACGTACAGCCAGCAGAGCTGCAGTTGGAGCCTAGGTCTTGCAGGCTGCAGAGGCCTCCCCCTCAGTCACTGTGCCGCCATGTGCACCCACTACTTGCTAGAAAGTTGGTCCTAGGTGTGGCTGTGATCTTGCTGGCATCCAAAGTCAATAGGAGACTAGGGGCTTCTGTTGTTGTTTGGGTCTGTCCCTGCCTCCCTAACCACACCCCGGGCTTGCAGAGAGCAGCCCCAGGGCCTGTGGAGCCCAGGGCCTGGCAGGTAGTCAGCAGGTGATTGGGTAGTGCTCACCACTGAATGAACGCGCAGGTCAGCCGGTGGGGTGGGCGTCACGGGGTGGTATTGAGCTGTCAGCTCAATACCCGGTGGCTGAAGAGAGAAAGGAAAGTCCAGTGGGGCGAGCTGGAGCCTCGGCTACTCTCATGCAAACCCAAAACTCTTCCCCTCCTGCCAGTAGAAACCCAAGTCCATCAGGCTTGTCTGCAACAAACCATCTATTGGCTCATTAAACTGCAGAATCCAAGGGCATCTAGCATCAGGCGTGGCTGGATCCAGGGGCTCAGCAGAGCTTTGGCTCAGTTGGTGCCATTTTCCAGCTTCTTGTCTGACTAGAGAAGGGAGTCTCTGTCTGTCCAGAAGAAGGAGCAGTGCCAGGTTCCCTTGTCCATCCAGGGTGGGAGTGGGGAGTGGTGGGCTATGCAGATTGGCCAGGACTGGAGGAGTAGGGCCAGGCCCCTGGAATAGAGGAGGGCTCTTGCGTGTAGAGGAAGCATCGTTCCTTAAAGAGCCCCGTGTGGTTTGCAGCCAGAGGAGGGTGGATTCTGGGCAGAGGAAACTTCACCGACGCAGGAGGCGAGGCCTCTGAGGGCACCCTTAGCCTCTGCCCACCCTCGACTGAGAACTTTTGAAGCTTTGAGACTTCCCGTGGCGGTCACTGCCGTTACCTTGTCCCCTTTGGGGGAAATTCCTGTAAATGAAAAGGGGCGTGAAGCTCGTTGACTGGACCTTCAGGCAGCGGGGAGCTCGGAGGGAAGCCACTCTGCGTCCTTCCGTGTGTGAGGCTGGGAGGGACAGAGAGATGGCCTGTTCCCCAAGCAGCTGCAGGCCACGCACTGGCCTCCTAGGGAGGGGAGGTGCAGCACGGTGGGCAGGCCTCCTGGGGCCCGACCTTCCCTGTGTGGTCAAAGCCCACTCCCGGGAGGGCAGGGCAGCCTGTGACGGGAACTTGCCTCTCTGCAGGTGGCGGCCTACGGCGGGCGGCTGCGGTACACCCTCTCCTACAGGGCAGGCCCACAGGGCAGCCCGCTCTCTGACCCCGACGTCCAGATCACGGTGAGCGCTGGACTCCTCGGTGGGCAGGTGGAAGCCACCCACCTTCCAGGTGTCCGTTCTTCAGCCCTGGGGGTTAGGCTCAGGGCCCCCACTGCCTGGGTGGACAGCACCCGCTGGGCATGGGGGACAGCAGACGGGGGTGGGCGCTGGAGCTTCAGAGAGCAGAGCACAAGAGGCCAAGTGGCATGGAGGGTCTGAGACAGGTGGCGGTCCCTTGAGAGCCACTCAACTCCCCTCCTGACCCCCCCGCGTCTCTCCAGGGCAACAACATCATGCTGGTGGCCACCCAGCCGGCTCTGCAGGGACCAGAGGGGAAGAGCTATGAGATCGTCTTCCGAGAGGTGAGGGGCCCTTGGCCGTGGCACTGGATCTGACCCTACCCCACCCTCCGCTCTGATTTGGAGACTGGCATTGGCATCGCTGTCCCTGCCCCTCACCCCCGCCCTCCCCTCACAGCCCTGGGTCAGTGCCTAGAAGGGGGGACGGGCAGAGCCCGGTGTCCTCACCCACTCTTGCTGCCCCCACCTAGGAATTCTGGCGCCGGCCCGACGGGCAGCCGGCCACCCGTGAACACCTGCTGATGGCGCTGGCCGACCTGGACGAGCTCCTGGTCCGGGCCACGTTCTCCTCGGTGCCGCTGGCGGCCAGCATCAGTGCCATCAGCATGGAGGTCGCCCAGCCGGGGCCCTCCGCCGGACCCCGGGCCCTGGAGGTGGAGGAGTGCCGCTGTCCCCCAGGCTACGTGGGCCTGTCCTGCCAGGTGAGTGTGTGGACGACCAGCCGCCCTGCACCTGACGGCATCAGCAAGCTGTCCGAGGCCTTGCCGTAGCCGTGACTGCTGCCGTAGCTAGGGGTCCCCTGCACCGCATCCTCTCGGTGCCGAGGTCCAGGCGGTCACCCCCTTCACAGGTAAGAGAGGACGGTGACGTCCGTGGTCCACCCTGGGACACGCAGCCAGCATGTGGCAGAAGCCAGTCTGAGCCCAGGTCTAGGGACTCCAGAGACCAGTCTGTCCTAACACTGGCGCGGAGGCCGGTGGACAGGAGGGAAAGGAGCAGAGCGCCACCCCCCCCAGCCAGCAGCTGTGCTTCCTGTTTCTCAGTTTTCAAGTCTAAGGCGTTTTGCAGGAGGAGCCTGGGAATGAATGTCCTGGGGGCGGCTTCTGCACCCCAGTGGGGGGAGCTGCCCTGCGAATCCCTCTGGAGTACAGGGAGGGCGGGCCTGGGGGCTTTGTGGGAGGGACAGGGAAGAGGGTCTTTCCACACCTGTGCCGACCAGTTTCTGCTGTATACCAACGTCCCCAGCGCTGTGCGTGGCGTCCCTCACATTGTTTAATGAGTGTAACGTCATCATGGGGACCTTCAAGGGTCTGTTCCCATCTAGGGCTCTCCAACCTGCTTTTCCCACTTTGGGGTGAAGTTCTTCAGTAAAAACCTTTCCCACCAGAAGAAAATCCAGGAACAGAGTCCTGGGGTGGAGAAGGCGTCCCATTAGGGACAAACACGGTCCCACAGTGCTCAGATGGGCAGGGGTACCAGGCAGGGTGGGCAGACACTGTCCCTGCTTTGGAGCGGCAGGAGAGTGAAGAGGAGATGGGGGCAGAGGGCTGCTGAGAGGGGACGTGGGGGGAGGCTGGGCTCCAAGAGCCAGCAGGGTCTCGACCCTGGAGGGGGCAGATGGGAGGGAGGTGTGGGTCTGTTGGCTCCAGGTGGGATCCTGTTGGTAACAGAGACCCAACTTGCTCTGTCCCCAGGACTGCGCCCCTGGCTACACGCGCACAGGGAGCGGCCTCTACCTCGGCCACTGTGAGCTGTGTGAATGCAACGGCCACTCAGACCTGTGCCACCCAGAGACCGGGGCCTGCTCGGTGAGATGCTAGCAAGGCCAGGGGTGGCTGGCGGGGGCCGCTGGCTGGGCCTGGGGCCGTCCTAGGGTGCGTGTGGGTGGGAGGGGGAATTTGGTAAGGTAGGCCTGGATCCAGGGACAAGGTCACAGGGTATGGCCTGTGGCCAAGCACGTGGGTCAGCTGGCAAGGTCACCGAGGGGCTGTGGATGTGGCGGGCAGGACAGAGCTATGGGATAACATGCTCCTTTATAAAGAGATCTTGGGCTCTTATTTTATCTTATTCCTTATCACCGAGTGACGTGTTCTCCGTAGAAGTCAGACTACAAAGGCTTTTTTTTTTTTTTTCCTTAAATGCAGGTTTTTTTGTTTTGTTTTTTGGCAGTGCTGGGGATGGACTCAGGGCCTCTGGTCTGCTGGGCAAGCGCCCACCACGGAGCCACCCCCCAGCCCAGCCCATAGAGAGAAACCAAAAGGATAGTTAAGAGCCCCTCCACCCACCACCTGGGGGAATCGCTGTCAGCACTGGAGTGAGACGCTGTCTTGCTCCTTTCCTGGGCAAATATTAACATTTGTGTGTGTGTGTGTGCGTGTGTGTGCATGTGTGCATGTGTATGTGCGTGTGTGTGCGTTTGTGTATGTGTGTGTGTGGTTCTGGGATTGAAGCCAGAGCCTCACACATACTAGGTAAGTGCTCTACCACCAAGCTGCTTCCCCGGCCCTGAATATTCACACTTTTTTCTTTTTTCTTTTTGGTACCAGGGATTGAACCCAGGGTCGCTGAGCCACATCCCAGCCCTTTATATCCCAGTTTTTATTTCGAGGCAGGGTCTCCCTAAGTTGCTTAGGGCCTTGCTAAGGTGCTGAGGCTGGCCTTGAACTTGCCTTCCTCCCACCTCAGCCTCCCAATCAGCTGGGATTATAGGTGTGCACCACCACACCCAGCAATATTCATGCTTTTTAATATTCTTCATTCTGCAAATACACATGGGATCGTGTTTAATAATCGAATGTTTTCTTGTAGTAATTCCTGAATATCTTTCCATAATGTAACTTTTTGTAATACTTGGCTTTTCAGGGCAGTGTGTGTGTATGGCTCTCCTGGGTACCTGACCAGGGGCCAGCTGGTTGATAGAGCCATGAGCTAAAAACACAGATCAAAGAACATACTATGTTAATCCAACACACATGCGTCTCTTTGGAGGAGCATACGTAGCCTGCACGTTGTCACGTTGAAGCATGTGTTTTCAAAGTTCTATCCCCAGATACCCAGGTGTACACCTTTGCTTTCTTTTGAGATCGTAGGTCTTTAGGGAGAAGAATACATGAAATAAAATCTACACCGTCCTTTTTGATAGCTGTTTGTGAGGATTTAGTGTTTAATGGATCCAGTTCCCCGCTTTGGGATGTTTAGGGTGTTGTAACACCTCGGAGTTGAATGACTGTCCCTGTAATGAAACTGTGCCCTTCCGTGATTTTCGTAAGATAAGTTCACAAACTTGGACTTTCTGGACAGAGGGATTGCAGAAGTGCGAGGCTCAGGGTAAATGCCACCTGGCGGCTGGTGTCTGACACCCTTGTCCCTGCAGCAATGCCAACACAACGCTGCCGGGGAGTTCTGCGAGCTGTGTGCACCTGGCTACTACGGAGACGCCACGGCCGGAACGCCCGAGGACTGCCATCCCTGCGCCTGCCCGCTGACCAACCCGGAGAACATGTGGGTGCCCCTACTCGAGGCCCAGGACCAGTCCCTCTGTGGGGCGGAGGACGCTGCCTTGGCTTTCGGGACAGGAGCGGAGGGAGCAGCATGGGGACTGGACTTCCTTCCAACGGCCTGACCTCTGCCTCTCATCCCCAGGTTCTCCCGCACCTGTGAGAGCCTGGGAGCCGGTGGCTACCGCTGCACAGCCTGTGAGCCCGGCTACACTGGACAGTACTGCGAGCAGTAAGTTTGCAACGAGAGATACAGGGAAGGAGCAAATGGTAGATTCCTGGGTGAGAGCCCTAGACAGAGTCCTGTGCCTTCCCTGCCCCAAACCCTTCTAGGACTTACATTGCCCTTGGGACAGGCCCACACCTCTTAGGACCCGCATGCTTTTTTTCTGACACCCAACTTCCCACACTAGCTGGACAGAGTTTTTCTGAATTCTTGCTGTTCGGCTCTTGCATACGCTGTTCCTTCTGCACAGAATGGTTGTTGCCCCTAAACCCTCCCCTTCCTGGTTAACTTTCTCTTAGCTTCATTCCCTCATTCAACACGTTTTTATTGAGCATCTCCTGTGGGCCATGTATACACAGAGCTGTTGGAGATAAAAGTAGTAAGCCAAGGGGAGTCCATCTCGGCCCTTTCGGAGTCTGCCACCTGGAATAGGAAGGGAGGGAAAAAATAATCACACGAGTGTACGATTTACAAACTGTAATCGGTCCTCTGAAGGAAGAGTACAGCCCGCTCTAGGGGGATACAGCTCAGAGTCCCATCCTCGGGAAGCCTCCTGAGCTAACACCTGCTTGGCCCTTAGCCCAACTCTGTACATGGTGTTTCCAGGTCGGGGTCCCAGTTAGTTGGTTCTGCAAAGCCAAGGACTCCATCACATTCACTACGCACCTAGAGCCTGGCACATAGTAGTTGCCTAATAAACGGTTGTGGAATGGCTGTTCCCTCCTTCCTCATTATGCTCCCTTACACTCCCCTTTCTCAGCTCAGGCCCTGTGCTGGGGACTGTTTGGTCCCCAAATTCCTTCCAAAGCCCTGAGCCACCTCACCCCACACTAGGCAGCTGGCTGAGTTTCTGGCTCCCCGAGTCCACCATGAGCCACGGGGTCCCTTACGGCCTGACAAAGCCGGTGCTTGTTCCTCCTGACAGGTGTGCCCCGGGTTACACAGGTAACCCCAACGTGCCAGGGGGCCGGTGCCTGCCACAGGGTAAGTGGGACCACAGCCCAGGTGGGGGTAATGGGCAAGGCAGGAAACCTGGGGGCCTGGGGGACACCGGCTTTTGGGAGAGATGAGGGGGTGTCCTGCTGGAACGGCCTCTCCTTTCTGTGCCCCAACCCAGCAGATCGAGCCCCACTGGTGGTCCAGGTCCACCCTGCTCGGAGCATCGTGCCCCAGGGTGGCGCTCACTCCCTGCGGTGCCAGGTCAGCGGGAGCCCACCCCATTACTTCTACTGGACCCGTGAGGATGGGCGGCCTGTGCCCAGCAGCACCCAGCAGCGACATCAAGGTAGCCTTGGCTGGGATCTTCACCCCGGAGTCACCCCAGGGAGAGGGGAGATGTGGGCCTGTCCCTGCTCTGCTCAGGTCCTATCCCTGCATGCAGGGGGGGCCGAGAGGGACATCTGCGCTCACAAGCTCCTCCCCCCACCCCCCATCCAGGCTCCGAACTGCACTTTCCCAGCGTGCAGCCCTCTGATGCCGGGGTCTACGTTTGCACCTGTCGGAACCTCCACCACGCCAATACCAGCCGGGCAGAGCTGCTGGTCACTGGTGAGTCCCTTCTTCCCTGACTCACAGTGGCCTGTCCTGGGCGGGGCTGCAGGGCTTCCATGTACCAGGAAGGGACGGTGGCCACCCAAACAAGGCCATGACTGTGGAGGCAGGAAGGGGCGGTGGATTCAGGGTCTGTTTAAGACACAGAATCAGCAGCACTTGACTGTGATCAGGAGGGCAGGAGAGGAGGCTGCTCCCCGGGGTCTAGATCCCAGAATTGCATAAACATGGTGCCATTACTGAGCGGAGAAGGCCCCCCCTGGAAGGTGTCTTCATCTGGGCTCCTGCAAACAGAGCCGAAACAGGACTGTGTGCAGGGGGAGGAGGTGTGTTGTCACCAGCAGCTCCTCCCCCTGCACACAGTCTGGGCTCCGTGGAGCCAGGGTACAGCACGCATCTCAGCATCTCAGCATCTCCCTGCCCCTGCCCCCAGGAGCTGGGGTCTGCGCCTGTTCCCAGAGCTTCAGTTCCCCTGCGCCTCTGTCCCACCACAGAGCATGCGCCGTGGGCTCCAGTGGCCCCAGGAAAGCCCTGTGCCAAGGAAGGCAGCCTCTGGTGTAAGGGAGGCCGGAGGGCACTGGAGTCAGGGCTGGGGCACAGCAGCCTGGGCCAGCAGCAGGTTGGAGGGAACCCCAAGTTTCGCTTGGACTCACTAAGCTTGAGGTGCTGGGGAGACACCTAAGTGGGTTTGTCAACCAGGTGTTTTTATGTATGAGTCTGAACTGAGGAAAGGGGTCCTTGCCAGAGAGGTGAGTTTGGGGGCTTTTGGCCCCAGAATGGTGTCAACAGTCACAGTGCAGAATGCGATCGCCCAGGGACAGTGACTGCAAGACAGGGCCCAGGACAGAGCTGCAGGGAGCTCCAGGTGGCACATGTCAAGTCAAAGAGGAAGGACAGGAAAAGCTGCAGGGGGCAGCCAGTGGGGTGGGAGGCAGCTGAGGAGGATGGCCTCGGGAAGCGGGGAGGCAGGGGGCAGGCGCTGGCCAGCTGCCCCGGGATGTGAGATAAAGACCCAGATAACCTTGGGGTCAGACAAGAGTGGTCGTCAGTGGGGAGAAAGGCGGAGACCCGGCGGAGCGAGGCGGAGGTGGGTGGGAAAGTGGCAGGTCTGGAAGGCTCTTCGAGGGGCTCGGCTCTGAAGGGAGGCTGGGAAGTGGGGTAGCAGCTCTACGGAGAAACACGGGGTCCAGAACTGGAAAATTCCAGAACACACTGATCTGTAGAGTAGACCAACCCTGCAGGGACGGAGAGGAGAGGATGGTGTGGCACCAGAGGCGGGACGTGTTTGGGACAGGTCTTAGAAGGTGCCGGGTGGGGTGGGGGTGGGCAGGAGGAGGGTCCATCCCTCAGGGACCAGGGAGGAGGGAGCGGGTAGATTTGGGGATTTGGGAAGACGGGAACAGGTGTGTGAGCAGCCCTGAGCTGTGAGCACAGAGGGTGGCTGGGAGGCAGAGGGAGCCCGAGGGTGTGGAATGCCGTTGGGGAGGATGGACACTGGAACCAGATGGGGAAACTCGCTCTAGTGAGGTGTCAAGTGTTAAGAGCTCCTCTGTGGCCTGGAATCCTGAGCTGGAGCCAGGGGCTCTTCCTGGGCGAGGCTCTGGGTACCGAGGGGGTGGTGCAGCTGCCTGGCTTCAGCCTGGGGCGGGGGCGGCAGGCACCAGGGCAGTGAGTGGCATCTAAGCTGGACCAGGAAAGAAGTGACCCCCAGAGAAGGGGACAGAGAAAGAAAATGTGGTCACAGGACAGACCCCAGCTCACTGAGGGCTCCCTGTCCCCACAGAGGCGCCCAGCAAGCCCATCACGGTGACGGTGGAGGAGCAGCGGAGCCAGAGCGTGCGCCCCGGGGCGGACGTCACCTTCATCTGCACAGCCAAGAGCAAGGTGGGCTGGCAGGAGAGGGCGGGGTCTGTCATGGGGTCTCTGAACCTTCCACGTGATCCTCACTCGGCCTCACCCTCAAGTCTCCCGCCTACACCCTGGTGTGGACGCGGCTGCACAACGGGAAGCTGCCCTCCCGCGCCATGGACTTCAACGGCATCCTCACCATCCGCGACGTGCACCTGAGCGACGCGGGCACCTACGTCTGCACGGGCTCCAACATGTTCGCCATGGACAAGGGCACGGCCACGCTGCACGTGCAAGGTAGCCCCATGTCACCACGCCCGAGCCACCGCCCCCACACCCCTCCAGCCCCGGGACTGCACTCCATTTCTCATTTCTGAGTGCCTAGAGTATGCCGGTTCTGGTCTTGGGCCTCCAAAGAAGCAGGGACCAGAAGGACAAACAGGATTTCAATGCTCCTGAGATGCAGATCCACGCTGAGAGCTCACACATAGCCAGGGAATAAATGGACAGACAAATCGCATGTGGTTACTGGGAAGGAGCTCAGGGGACGGGGAGGGGGCTGCTGCAGCTGGGCTGCTGTACAGGTGACGCCTAAGCCCAGGCCTGAAGAGAAAGGCGCAGAGCCAATTAGAGAGCAGAGGGAGGAGCATGTGCAAAGGCCCTGAGGCAGGAGCTTGTGGCCAAGGAATAGCGAGACCCACCTGGCTAAGGCTGCAGGAGGGAGAGTGGGTAACCCTCAGGTCCAAGCAGGTGAAAGTGTGCGGTATGTGGAGGAGCAGAGGAAGATTGGGTTTTATTATAAAGCAATAGGGAACCCATGAGCAGATCTCACAAAGCGAGGTAACAAGGTCCCATTGAGACAGATGTGTACATACAGATGTTTGTGTGTGTTGTTTTGTTTCAGTTTTGTCCTGGGGATTGAACCCAAGGGCTCTCTACCACAGAGCTACATCCCCAGTCCTTTTTTTATTTTAAGACAGAGTCCCACTAACATGCCCAGCCTGGCCTTGCACTGGTGACCCTTCTGCCTCAACTTCCTGAGTCACTGGGGTCACAGGCGTGTGCCCCCACTGTGCCTGGCTCCCATTGGTGTTTTCCTCCCTCTGGCCACTGGGTGAACAATTGGCCCTGCAGGGCTAGGGCCAAAGCAGAGAGTGGCAGGGCTCTGACTGCGGTCAGCTCTGTTCCCCAACCTGCCACGTTGTCTTTCTCCCCCAGCCCCGGGCTCCTCGTCTGCTCCCGTGGTCTCCATCCACCCGCCACAGCTCACGGTGCAGCCCGGGCAGACGGCCGAGTTCCGCTGCAGCGCCACGGGCAGCCCCACACCCACCCTCGAGTGGATAGGTGAGGCTGTGCCGCAGTGACATTCGGGGCCTGACCGTCCTGCAGGTGGGAGGGCAGGGCCAGGACTGGCCCCTGGGAGCCTGAGCAAGGCCAGTGCCAGTCAGCACTGACTCCACACCTCCACGCTAGGGGGCCCTGGTGGCCAGCTCCCTCAGAAGGCACAAATTCACGGTGGCATCCTGCGCCTGCCAGCGGTCGAGGCCTCGGATCAGGCCCAGTACCTGTGCCGGGGCCTCAGCAGCGCCGGGCAGCACGTGGCCAGGGCCATGCTTCAGGTGCACGGTGAGCGGGCCGGGCTGAGGGCGGCCGGGAGCTGTGGGCGGCCCGAGCACTGTTCTCACAGGGCACTGTCTGCAGGGGGCAGTGGGCCCAGGGTCCAGGTGAGCCCGGAGAGGACCCAGGTGCACGAAGGCCGGACGGTCAGGCTGTACTGTAGGGCCGCGGGTGTGCCCAGTGCCACCATCACCTGGAGGAAGGAAGGCGGCAGCCTCCCCCCGCAGGTGAGATCTCCCAGGCCGCCACCTCCACGAGAGCCCCCATGCCCACCTCTTCCCCTCTGGCTCCCTGCACTCCCTCCTGGGACCCTGGGCCCGGGCCGTCACCCCGGCCTGGTTCCGTTGCCCTTGGTGCCCGGCTGGGCCTTGATACTGGCCCCGGGTCTGCCACAGCCTGGGCGCCCCTCCGCCTGTCCTCCCTGCTTGCCCGGGCCAGGCAGGCCCTCGGGTGGCTGAGCCCCTGGCTGTGTGGCAGGCCAGGTCCGAGCGCACGGACATCGCCACGCTGCTCATCCCGGCCATCACGGCTGCCGACGCTGGCTTCTACCTCTGTGTGGCCACCAGCCCCGCGGGCAGCGCCCAGGCCCGCATTCAGGTGGTCGTCCTCTCAGGTGCGGGGCCTGGGGGCCGAGGGAGGGGAGGGCGGGTGGCTCCCTGAGGTCCGCTTACCCGCCTCTGGTTCCAGCCTCGGGCGCCAGCTCCCTGCCCGTCAGGATCGAGTCCTCATCGCCCACTGTGACGGAAGGGCAGCCGCTGGACCTCACCTGTGTGGTGGCGGGGGTGGCCCACACACAGGTCACGTGGTACAAGCGAGGGGGCAGCCTGCCTCCCCACGCCCAGGTAGGAGGCCCCACGCTCTGGCGGGGTTTCCAGGGTGCAGGGGCGCTGGCTGGGGCCGGCCTGTGCGCGGGTGGACGCTACCCTCCTCCCTCCTCGCTCCTGGGTGGGTGGCTCAGAGCAGAGCCCACGAGAGTTTGATGGCGGAACCACCAAGGCCACAGGGAGCAGCGGCCACATGCTTGTCCATCTTCCCTTCTGTCCCCACCTGGCCCAGGTGCACGGCTCCCGGCTGAGGATCCCCCAGGTTTCACCAGCGGACTCTGGAGAATATGTCTGCAGAGTGGAGATGGAGTCGGGCCCCAAGGAGGCCTCCATCATGGTCTCCGTCCCCCACAGCACCCACTCGGGCCCCAACCACACCCTAGGTGAGAAGCTGGGGACCGCCAGCCAGGACGGCTGAGCCCTGGGCTCCCTGATACTCCGGGGAAGATGTGATCTTCAGTGGCATTGGGACAGGGGACATCTCAGGCAGGCTCTGGCCCTCTGCTGCCTGCTCAGGGAGCAGGGGCCAGGGCCAGAGGGCTGATCCAGCTTGGCTGGACCACAGTGATGGTACCATTGCAGGAGGTTGGCAGCCAGCAGCGCCTCAGGGCAGAACTCTGAGCTGGGAGTTGGGCTGACCTGGCTTCTAGTCCTGACTCCTCTCTTTATCAGCCTTGAACCAGTTCTTTTCCTTTTGGGGACCTCAGTTTCCTCATCTGTGAAATGGAGACGGTACCATTCCTAGATTACCTACTAGTTTGTGGTGTGGTTTAGATGAGACGGTGTCAGTGGAAAGCGCTTAGATCACGTGGTGAACGCTCTGGAGAAGACAGTCACGTGACTTCTCCGCATCTCTGGGTGGCTTCCTACCACCTCGTCATAAGAGGTCACAGTGGTAGATGGACCTGGAGCCCCAAGCTGGAGACAGGGAGGGAAGGAGCTAGAAGATGTGGTTCCATCTGCAGAGAAGCCCCGAGTCAGCCCTCCCAAGCTGGGGCCTGGTCTTCCGCCATGGCCCTCTGCCCAGGGCTGCAGGCTGAGGCTCAGGCGCCAGGCCTCTGATCCACCCCGTGTCCAGCCCCAGGCAGCACCCTGCCCATCCGCATCGAGTCCTCCTCCTCCCAAGTGGCCGAGGGGCAGACCCTGGATCTGAACTGCGTGGTGCCGGGGCAGGCCCAGGTGACGTGGCACAAGCGTGGGGGCAGCCTCCCTGCCCGGCACCAGGTACGACAGCCCCCAGGTCCAGCCTGCAAGAGGGGGTGGACGGGGCTGCACTGGTCTCCTCCCAACCCACCCTCCTCTGCACGCAGACCCACGGCTCACTTTTACGGCTGCACCAAGTGTCCCCTGTGGACTCGGGAGAGTACGTGTGCCGCGTGGTCCTCGGCTCGGAGCGCTCGGAGGCCTCGGTCCTGGTCTCCATCGAGCCCGCTGGCTCCATCCCTGGTGAGTGACTGATGACACTGAGTGCTGGACGGGGCTGAGGGCCACCCAGGGGTGTGGGGTCCAAGTGACTCCTGCTGCCAGCTGGGGAGGGAGCCCACCTGGAGCTGGCCTCAGGGCCTGCCCAGGAAGGCCGCTTGCCTGAGTGACCTGCCGTCTCCTTGACCGGCTTTCTGTGCCCGTCACTGCTTCGGCCTCTGCTCCTGCCTCCTCCTTTCCTAGCTCGGCTCCCTCCTCATCTCGCCTCCTCTCTCTGCTCCGCCAGGCTCAGCCCAAGGCCTGCTCTGCTGTTTCCGTTACTGAGCTGAGCATTTCCAATCCAGGCCAACAAACCCCCCAAGGCCCAAGGCAGAGGCAGCTCCGGGTGGCACAGGTCTCCCTCCAGGGGAGCATCTGCTACCCTCACCCTGTCCCCACAGCCCCAGGACCCAGCCCGCCCGTCAGGATTGAGTCCTCATCCCCCTCAGTGGCCGAGGGGCAGACCCTGGACCTCAACTGCGTGGTGGCAGGGCAGACCCATGCCCAGGTCACGTGGTACAAGCGTGGGGGGAGCCTCCCGGCCCGCCACCAGGTACTCAGCTCCTGGCACATGGGAAGGGGCCTTGGGTGGTGGGGGGGGTGGGGTCCTGGCTCCTGGACTGGGGGGCCAGCAGTTCCTAGCCCAGGGCTGGGGATCTCCTGGGCTCTGGAAGCCCCATCTTATGTTCCCTCCCATGGCCGCCCAGGTCCGTGGCTCCCGCCTCTACATCTTCCACGCCTCTCCAGGGGATGCAGGAGAATATGTCTGCCGGGCCAGCAATGGCGTGGAGGCCTCTATCACAGTCACAGTAACCGGGACCCCGGGGGCCAACTTTGCCTATCGTGAGTGGGGCCCCCAGGCCGGGCTGGGATGCAGAAAGAGGAGAGGCCCGGGCAGCGTTAAAGAGGACTAGAGTGACCAGGGATCTCTTCCCCAGCCCCCGGCAGCACCCCGCCCATCCGCATCGAGTCGTCCTCCTCCCAAGTGGCCGAGGGGCAGACCCTGGATCTGAACTGCGTGGTGCCGGGGCAGGCCCACGCCCAGGTCACATGGCACAGGCGCGGAGGCAGCCTGCCCGCTCGGCACCAGGTAAAGAGCCAGGAGGCTAGAGGGGCCGAGAAGAGGGTAGCACCGGGTGCTGAGGAGGACTGAGGCCCTGGCCCCCCCTAACCTTGTGCAGGGTTAGAACCCAGAGTCGAGGCCCCGCCAGCCCATGCGTGAGTCCCGGTCCACCACTTGTGACCTTAGGCCGGTGCTCGTTTCTCGGTGCCGTAGTTCTAGCATTTGTAACATGGTGATGGTGACACTTACCCCAAGGATCAAGTTCAATCGCAGAGCTCTCAGGGCCCAGTGCGTAGAAGTGCCCCGAGGGACTGCTCCCACCTCAGTGCCATGGCCTGTGGCCACACTGTATTTTAGAATTTGGGGTCCCCCGAGGACAGGAGGCCTCTAAGGGGGAAGGAGGTGTCCGCTCAGGATTCTCGGCGTGGCCGCTGCGGGTGCATCTCAACCTGAGAGCCGCTCCACCTGGGCATGGGCTTGGCGGGGTGCTCACCTGCCCCCAGTTCTCCAGGGCTCTGGGGGTGCTGCGGGGGCGCCCCCTGACCTCACCCCACACTCCCAACAGGCCCACGGCTCACTGCTGAGGCTGCACCAGGTGTCACCTGCTGACTCCGGCGAGTACGTGTGCAGAGTGGTGGGCGGCTCCGTGCCCCTGGAAACCTCCGTCCTGGTCACCATTGAGCCTGAGAGCTCCATGCCTGGTGAGTGGCAATAGAGGGGACAGGGCTGGGGGCCCACTCAGGGACTCCCTGTCCTAGCTGTGCAGGATCAGGCCAAAAGCCTCAGTCCACACCTCCCAAGAAACTAGTGGCCCCTGTCCCCACTCACGCTGTCTCTTCTCACGTCCTGCGGGGGGCTGACCCTCTGTCCTCTATCACCAGCACTCGGGGTCACCCCGCCGGTACGAATCGAGTCGTCGTCTTCCCACGTGGCTGAAGGGCAGACCCTGGATCTGAACTGCCTGGTTACTGGGCAGGCCAACGCCCAGGTCACGTGGCACAAGCGCGGGGGCAGCCTGCCCTCACGACACCAGGTAGGAACTGGGGGGTGGAGGAGGGTTCTGGAAGGTGCTCCTAACTGCAGAATAAAGAGCATAGGCTCAGGATCGGGCTGCGGCTCAGGGCAGAGCCCTTGCCTAGCGTGGGTGAGGCCCTGGGTTCCACCCCCAGCACTACAGCAAAAAACACAGGATCTCAGTTTTTTGTTTTGTTTTAAGTGGACACAGTATTCTTATTTTTTATTTTTATGTGGTGCTGAGGATTGTACCCAGTGCCTCACACGTGCTAGGCCAGCGCTCTACCACTGAGCCCCAGCCCCAGCCCTGGATCATGGTTTTTGAATTCAGGCATGTTCAGGTTCATTACTGCTCGGCTGCTTGTCTGCCGAGTGACTCAGGCCAGTCTCTTGACTTCTCTGATCTTTAATGTCCTCATCGGCCAAATGAGCTCATGCTGTGCTTCACCTACCCTGAGCGTGTCAGCAAATGCTGTTCCCCACGTCCCCCTGGTGCCAAGTGTCTGCAGTCGCTGACGTGGGCGAGGTGGCAGGTTAGACCCTGTGCCACCTCTGGGGCAGGAATTGTGTCGTCCTCGCCCCTCTGTCCCCAGTGCCCATCCTCAGTGGTGCATCTCCCTGGCTGGGCCATGAGGGAGTGAGGGAAGGAAACGGGAGCCTGGCCACAAGCCCAGGACCCGGCTCTGACCTGCCCCTCCTCCCAGGTGCATGGCTCAAGGCTGCGGCTGCCCCAGATGACCCCAGCCGACTCTGGGGAGTATGTGTGCCGTGTGGTCAGTGGCTCGGGCACCCAGGAAGCCTCAGTCCTTGTCACCATCCAGCAGCGCCCCAGCCCCTCCCACCGTAAGTGTCTTAGAGATCATGGCAAATGGTGGGGGCTTGCTAGGGGCCCATCGCCTCCTCAGCAGCTCCCACACCCTGCCCTGCACCTGTCCTCCCAGCCCAGGGCGTGGTGTACCCCGTGCGAATCGAGTCCTCCTCGGCCTCGCTGGCCAATGGTCACATGCTGGACCTCAACTGCCTGGTCGCCAGCCAAGCTCCCCACACCATCACCTGGTACAAACGCGGAGGCAGCCTACCCAGCCGGCACCAGGTTCGGAGCCAGCGGCAAGGAGGACACTGCCCTGGTGGGAGGGCCAGGGAGGGCCAGGGAGGCAGGCTCTCGGTACCCCTCTGTGCTCATCTAGTCATTCAACAAACATGGAGCGTCTGTGATGGCGTAGTCCTCTGAGACACAGAAGTGCATCCTGCCAACTCAGTGGGTCTGCTCACCCACTGAGCCTCCCCGAGAGGCCGCTGCAGGCCAAGCCCTGACCTGGCACCACAGATCCCAGTAAAATAAAACAACTCTCTGCTCATTGTCTAAAGGGAACAGGCCAGGCCCACATGCCTATAATTCCAGTGACTCAGGAGGCTGAGGCAGGAGGACCACAAGTTAGAGGCCAGTCTTAAAATTTTTAAAAATAAATACAAATGGTGGGGATGTTGCTCAGTGGTTAGGGACCCTGAGTTCAATCTCTGGTACCAACAACAACAACAAATTAAAAATAAAATAAATAAAGGGAGGCAGACATGCTGAATGACGACACATATGACAGCTCGGGCACCCCTGCCAGGGCCTCCGCAGGCCTTCTGGAGAGGTGACGAGGAGAACAGTACAGACACTAGAGCTGCCATTCCCCCAGGCCCAGAGGCAGGCCAGGCGAGGGGCCTGAGACACCTGGGACCCAGGTGACAGCATCCCCCGTGATTAGAATCCCCACCCACTGTCACCTGCTCCCTCCAGATTGTGGGCTCCCGGCTGCGGATCCCTCAGGTGACTCCCGCCGACTCTGGCGAGTACGTATGCCACGTCAGTAACGGGGCTGGTTCCCGGGAGACCTCGCTCATCGTCACCATCCAGGGCAGCGGCTCCTCCCACGGTGAGAGCGTGGAGGGCAGGGGCCTGGGCACGTGGCACAGAGGTCCCCAGCCCCATCGGCCTTGTCTGACTTGGTGTCGTCCTCCCCATTCTGTCCCCAGTGCCCAGTGTCTCCCCGCCAATCAGGATTGAGTCCTCGTCCCCCTCGGTGGTGGAAGGAGACACCTTGGATCTGAACTGCGTGGTGGCTGGACAGACCCAGGCCACCATCACGTGGTACAAGCGTGGGGGCAGCCTGCCCTCCAGACACCAGGTAGACGAGGCCCCGGAGGTGGAAGTGGAGCCCTGGTCCCCTGCGGTGGGCACCACAGGGACCGCTCAGGGGCTTCTTCTTCTAGGCCCTAAACACTCTCGCGTCCTGGGCCTGGGGTAGACCGAAGGCAGCCTCCACGTGCCTCATGAGGGAAGCCCGAGCCAGCTGTGACCACGGGCTCCTCAGCTCTCCCCTCTCTCCTCCCCCCCAGGCCCACGGCTCCCGCCTGCGGATGCACCAAATGACCGTGGCCGACTCTGGCGAGTACGTGTGCCGAGCCAACAACAACATCGAAGCCCAGGAGGCCTCCATCATGGTCTCGGTCGCCCCTGGCCCCAGCATCCCTTCTGGTGAGTCTGATGAAAACCCTCGTCCCAGGAGAGAGACGGTGGGACCCAGTGACAGCGTCCCCTGTGATTAGAGTCCTCAGACCTGGGTAGTGGTCAGTGTAGGGCTCTGCACAAAGGTGCCTGAGTCAGATCACCAGGTGCATTACTCCTGAACGGAGGGAGTTACTCTTCCCTCTCTGCCTCAGTCTCCAGGCCAGGTAACTGGGGACATGGATCATTCCAACCTCACTGATGCACACCTGTGATCCGAGCTACTTGGGAGGCTGAGGCAGGAGGATTGCAAATTCAAGGCCAGTCTGGGCAACTTAACGAGAACTTAAATAAAACTTGAAAAGGGGCCGGGGACATAGCGCAGTGGTAGAGTGCTTGCCTAGCAGGCATAAGGGTCTAGGTTTAATCCCCAGCATTACAAAAAAAATTTTTTTTTCTAACCTTTCAAGTGTTCAGTAGCCACATGTGACTAGTGCCACTCTTAGCATGTGACTTTGTGAGGGTTAAATGAGTTAATACGGATAAGGGCTGGGGACAGGGCTGGCACACTGGGAGTCATTAATAAGTGTTAACTGAGACCATCCCGGGGCCACGGATCCCACAACCTCTTCTCAAATCTGACCTTGGCCAAGCCCTGACTTGCTGCTCCTGTGTCCCCAGTCTCTGGCAGTGCTGTGCCCATCAGGATTGAGTCGTCTTCTTCACATGTGGCCGAAGGGCAGTCCCTGGAGCTGAACTGTGTGGTCCCTGGGCAGGCCCATGCCCAGGTCACGTGGCATAAGCGTGGGGGCAGCCTGCCCACTCACCATCAGGTATGGGTCGGCAGGAAATGGTGGGAGGACTGTTGGCTGACCACAGGCTGGGCCCTGGCTAACTCTGCCCGAGAGAGAGGCCTGGGAGCCCCAGGGGGGTGCCACGTCCACCTGGGCTAGAGGCCTTCAAGGATTCCAGATTGGCCTCTTAGGCCGGTGGTCCTTCTCTCTGTCCTGCCCTGCCCAGGCCTACGGCTCCAGGCTCCGGCTGCACCAGGTGTCCCCTGCTGACTCGGGCGAGTATGTGTGCCGTGTGCTGGGCAGCTCTGGCACCCAAGAGGCCTCAGTCCTGGTCACCATCCAGGCCTCTGGATCTAGTGCCGGCCATGTCCCTGGTGAGGGTGCCTGAGGGGCCTGGGAGCCTGGAAGAGGGAGGGGGGTGGAGAGGGGAACAGCAAAGGGGGGCATCTGAAGACCAGCGGCCCTCCGCTCCCAGACTCCTGCCTCCTGCCCACTCCCGCGGTCCAGGACAAGGGGCCAGGCTGAGGCTGGGGGAGGTCCCATCCATGTCAAGGACCTGAGAGCACAGGCTTTGGAGCTGGCATCAGTTGGCCTGAGTCCTAGCTCCTCTGTCCCTACTTGGAGATGTCACCCAAGGGACTTTGCCTTTTCACATGTCACTGTTCCCAATTGTGAAGGGGGTGGTAGAGCTCTTGCCTTCTACTGTCTAACTGTTAATCATCCAGGGAGTCCCCTAACCCTAACCTGTGCCTCTGGGGTAGCCCTGGGTGACTTTGTGGGTGATCCAATAGACATCTTACGGGAGCCGTACATTAGGAAAAAATGTGACCATCAAACCTGTCGTGACTTCATGGAAATCAGAGCCTATAACGGGGCTAAGTAATGAAGGTTTTTAGAGTGAGTCCATTGAAAGGAGAGTATACAGTAATTAATAGCCCAGGGGCCCACAGAGTAGCGGAAATCGTGACCGGGCGTGCATGGCTGAGTGGGCGGCTCGCTGTCTGCTGGCCCTGGTGGACTGACACACAGTAACTATCCCATCCTCCCCGTAGCCCTCTGAGGTGGGCACGAGTGCTTTCTCCACATATAGATGGGAAGCTGAGACCGAGGGGAAGCAGCTTTCTAAAGATCCTTGTGTCTGAACAGGAGCTTGACCCAGGCAGGCTGGCCCCGGGGTCTATGTTCTTAGGGACACACTGTTGGAGTTTGGGAACTGTTAGTGATCTATGTGGGGGCTCCTGGCTTTAGCCCTGACCCTAGTGGTCCTGGGAGATGGGAATGGGGCCAGAAAGTGGTACCTTTATCTCCAGGCTCGCCCATCCCCAGGGTGGCTAGGCCACCTACTCAAGACCCAAATGTAGTGGGAAGGTAGAAAAGTCACTCTGCAGGTGGCCTCTGATCTACACATCAGGGCACCCAGGAGAGGGGTTAAGGACACAGGGGTGGGAGCCCCTGCTCACTGACCCCTTGCTATACCCCTCTCCCAGGAGGCACCCCACCCATTCGCATAGAGACCTCTTCCTCTCAAGTGGCCGAGGGGCAGACCCTGGATCTGAACTGCGTGGTGCCCGGGCAGGCCCATGCCCAGGTCACATGGCACAAGCGAGGGGGCAGCCTGCCCGCCCGGCACCAGGTATGAAATCTGGGAAAAACAGGACGCGCCACCCTCCCCAGCGGTCCTTCCCAAACCCGACCCTGAAGGAAAGGTGGCCCCAGCCACGGGGGTTTCAGGGCTGGGGTAACAGATGGCTGGAGTCGGGGGGTTGAGAAGAGGCTGGGAGTGACCCGGCCACCACCTCCACCCTGCACCTTGGTGCACATTACAAAAGGACACTACCTACTCTTGATTCTTACTTCCTCCTGCCAGAAAGAGTGTCCTCAGAAACCTAAATGCCACACTAAAGTCAAAGGGAGTCACCTTCAGTCGGAGGCAGCCTGCATGGCAGCCAGGGGACGCAGGGACAAGAGGGTGTGGCAGTGGGAGGCCTGGGCCACCATTCCCAGCTCTTCCGTGCACTTTCACCCCACGTCGGCCAGGTCCACGGCCACCTACTGAGGCTGAACCACGTGTCTCCTGCCGACTCTGGGGAGTACTCATGCCAAGTGACAGGCAGCTCGGGGACCCTGGAGGCTTCTGTCCTGGTCACGATTGAGGCTTCCAGCCCAGGCCCTATTCCTGGTGAGTGACAAGGAGCAGTGGGTGATGGCGAGGCCCGGGCTCGGGGCCCCTCCTGGTTTTGCTCCTGATCTCACCTCAGGACTCTTTTTTGGTCATTGTTACTGGGGATCAAACCAGGGCTTCGCCCATGAGGTGAGCGCTCTACCAGGGAGCTACACCCCAGTCCCCTCAGGGCTCTTACTGTCACCTGGATCATGGGGTTTTCTATGGCTGAAGACCAAGCCTAGCCAGGTGTTCCCAGATGTGACTGGTGAAGTTCCACAGCTGCTTCTGTGTCCCTGGGCCCTGGCCGTCCTCCAGCCCCTCCCCTTAACCAGCGGGAGTGAGCCCTGGCCCGGCTCATAAGTCCCCAGGGAAGGGGGACCTTCTTAGGTCAACGTGGCTCAGCTCTGTCACTCACTCGCAAGCCTCAGCACCTCCAGGAGACCAGTGGCCTTGTGTCACCACCAAAGGTCCCGGCTTTACCCCAGGAGCCTGCCTCTCACCGGCCCCTGTCCCCACAGCCCCGGGACTGGCCCAGCCCATGTACATCGAGGCCTCTTCCTCACACGTGGCCGAGGGGCAGACCCTGGATCTGAACTGCGTGGTGCCCGGACAGGCCCATGCCCAGGTCACGTGGCACAAGCGAGGGGGCAGCCTGCCCGCCCGGCACCAGGTATGGGGCCCGGCTGAGGGGGACCCTAGTGCAGGAAGATCCACCCTGTACTTTCCTTCTGCTCCTAGACCTCATGCAAACCCCCTGCTAGGGGACCAGGGGGACGAATTCCTGAGGGACCTGGACTTTTCTCCCAGCCCTGCAGCTGCTCGTCCCTTGAGCCTCAGTTGTCCCCTCTGTGGAGTGAGCCCCTTGGCCCCTGGGGTTCTGGGAATGAAGCTTTGCTCAGCCCTGAGCTCAGCTGGCACCCGAGCTCCTGAGGTCCTCAGGAAGACCTGTGCTGGCAATGACCCCTGTCTCAAGCCACCTGGCCTGATGGGTCCCCCTCCTCCCGCTGACAGACCCATGGCTCCCAGCTGCGGATCCACCACGTCTCCCCGGCTGACTCGGGTGAGTACGTGTGCCGAGTGGCCGGCAGCGCAGGTCCTGAGCAGGAAGCCTCCTTCATGGTCACAGTCGTCCCCAGTGCGGGGTCTTCCTACCGTGAGTGTGGGGGATGCTGCAGGCAAGGGGGGGAAGACCCTGGAGCTGAGGTGGGGCCTCCCTGTCGCGTCAGCCCTGCCCACTGAGCCCGGCCCTTTGCCCCCCGGGCTCAGGTCTCCGGAGCCCCGTCATCTCCATCGACCCACCCAGCAGCACCGTGCAGCAGGGCCAGGACGCCAGCTTTAAGTGCCTCATCCATGAGGGGGCGGCCCCCATCAGCCTGGAGTGGAAGACCCGGAACCAGCAGCTGGAGGGTGAGTGAAGGGGCAGCGGGGCTGCGGGCAGGCTTGAGGGCCCGGGTGAGAGGGCAGGGGCAGAAGACCACGCCCACACCATGTCCACGTGTGGCCTGTGGTGAGTCTCCAAGGACTTTTATCTTCTGCCATCTGGGACTCTGTGTCACATACCCAGGCCTGAGAGGTTGGGGACATGGGGCAGAGGGACAGCAGCTGGCAATGCCAAGGCAGGAGGAGGACCATGTCGAACCTCACTGGCCTCCTCCGTCAACACAACCCACAGACAATGTCCACATCAGCGCCGACGGCTCTACCATCACCATCGTGGGCAGCCGGCCCAGCAACCACGGGGCCTACCGCTGCGTGGCCTCCAACGCCTACGGCGTGGCCCAGAGTGTGGTGAACCTCAGCGTGCACGGTGAGGGGGCGCGGCCCCGCGCTCTGGCTCCCTGTTGGCCCTCCTCCCTCTCTGAGCACCAGAGTGGAGGGGAGACGGGTGCTCACCCAGCGTTTCCCAGCGGGGACTGGGACGTGCACATTGGCCCAGTCCTGCTGTGGGTCAGCGACGGTCTTTCCTCTGGGCAGGGCCGCCCACGGTGTCCGTGCTCCCCGAGGGACCCGTGCGGGTGAAGGTGGGGAAGGACGTCATCCTGGAGTGCATCAGCACCGGGGAGCCCCGCTCCTCTGCCCGCTGGACCCGGGTGGGCACTCCTGCCAAGTTGGAGCCTCGGACCTATGGGCTGGTGGACAGCCACACGGTGCTGAAGGTGAGGTCAGGGATGATCCGTCTTGGCCTGAGCCCCGTCCAGGACCTGGTCCAGAGCAGCTGCCTGGAGGAGAGGCAGGAGGGTGGAGCAGGTGGAGAGGCCAGCAGGGAGGCCATGGGTGGGTGGTGGGTAGACAGGCGATGGGGGAGGAGAGGGGCGGGGAAAGAGGAAAAGAGGGATGGAGGGTGGAGGGCTGATGAAGGGGTGGATGATGGCCGCGCGGGTGGACGGATGGACTCGTGGCCCTCAGTAGCCAGGCGGAGGAGCTAAAAGCGGGGGGGGGGGGGGGCAGCTCAAAGCCCCCGTGCCACCTCCTTGCTTTCCTCTAGATTGCATCGGTAAAACCCTCCGACGCGGGCACCTACGTGTGCCTCGCCCAGAACGCCCTGGGCACAGCACAGAAGCGTGTGGAGGTGATCGTGGACTCGGGCACTGCGGCCCCAGGGGCCCCCCAGGTCCAAGTTGAAGCAGCTGAGCTGACCTTGGAAGCTGGGCACACGGCCACACTGCGCTGCTCAGCCACAGGTGCGGCCAGGGGTGGCCCACGGGGCTGGCACAGCAGAGGTGCCCTAGGGCCTGGGTTGTAGACACGTGGGATCTGAAGATGACGTTGTGGCCAGGAAGCACCCATTTAGTGGCCCCGTGGAGGGCAGGTCACCCTCCACCAGTCCAACCAAGGCCATCTTCTGCTCTACCCCACAGGCAGCCCCACGCCCACCATCCACTGGTCCAAGCTGCGCTCCCCCCTGCCCTGGCAGCACCGGCTGGAAGGTGACACGCTGGTCATCCCCAGGGTGGCCCAGCAGGACTCGGGCCAGTACATCTGTAATGCCACCAGCCCTGCAGGGCATGCCGAGGCCACCATCATGCTGCACGTGGAGAGTAAGACGCTCATCCCCTCCCCTTGGGCTCCCCTGTGCATGGTGTGGGGACAAAGTCCCCCACAGAGCCCCGGGACCCCCTCCCATCCAGAGGACCTCAGAGACTGCCCTTGCTGCCATCCATGTCCCCACCTGGCCCCGGTACTCTCCATCCTGTCCTCTGGGCTTCCCTGGCCTTTTGTCACCCAGGCCCAATTCCCTGCTGCCATCCTGACCTGTCCTCCCCCCACCTCTGTGTCCCCTGACTCCAGGCCCACCGTATGCCACCGTCGTCCCGGAGCACGCGTCCGTGCGGGCAGGGGAGACCGTGCGGCTCCAGTGCCTGGCCCACGGCACGCCCCCGCTCAGCTTCCAGTGGAGCCGCGCGGACGGCACCCTCCCCCAGAGTGCAGCCGCCAGGAACGAGCTGCTGCAGTTTGAGGCCACAGGCCCTGAGGACTCTGGCCGCTACCGCTGCCAGGTCGCTAACAGGGTGGGCTCAGCAGAGGCCTTTGCCCAGGTGCTTGTCCAAGGTAAGCAGCAGGGCTCCGGGTGGACGGAAAGGAGCCAGCTTGCCTCTGGGCCCATGGGGTACCAAGGCCTCCCTCCTTTCCCCGACCACAGCACCCTGCTCTCCCCGGTTCTCCGTGGCGCACCCGGGCTTGCCTGCTCCAGAAAGTGCCCTGTGTTCTCAGCCCCGCCCGCCTCCATCACCACCTCCCTCCCCTGGCACTGACTTGCCCTGGCAGGGGAAGCTACCGTGTGCGCAAATACCCCAGCCGCAAATACCCCAGCCAATCACCTGCCAGACGCCAGGCGCTCAGGGCAGGACCTGGACCCACTCATCCCAGCTGCCCTGGGTTTGTCCACCACAGGGCCCAGGCAGACTGGGAACATGCTTGAGAGGGACAACAGTGTTAGGCCCAGTCCTGCAAAGCCAGGCGAGGGCTTCTGGGCCCGGACTTCTAGAAACAGCAGGGCATGAAGCCCACTAGCCAAGGGCCTGGACTGTGGTCTCAGACAGGCCCTCTCTTTGGTCAGTTGGTAAGAGACAGATGGTAAGGTGGACAGGAAATGCCTCCACGTAGGCAGTTAGAGAGGCACCAGCTGCCCACAGCTCGTGGGGCCCTTAGGAAATGGAGGCGATGCTTCCACACCTGCCCATCGCACACACCAGAGTCTTCACCATGGCACGTCCCTGATCTCTTATTTTGAGCTACAGCCGGAACAGTCTTTGTCATCCTTCCATAAGATGTCTGACTCCTAGCCGGGCGCTATGGCTTGGGATCCTGAGGCAGGAGGTTTGGGAGTTCAAGGCCTGCCTCAGCAATTTAGCAAGGCCCTAAGCAACTCAGTGAGACCCTCTATCAAAATAAAAAATGAGGGCTGGGGATATAGCTCAGTTGGTAAAGTGCTTGCCTCGCTGCCCAAGGCCTTGGGTTTGATCCCCAACACCACAAAAAAATAAATAATAAAAAGTTAAAAGGTCTGGGGTGTGGCTCAGTGGTTAAGTGCCTCTGGGTTCAATCCCTTGTACAAAAAAAAAAAGATGTCAGACTCCTTTCGCCCTTGCCTGGGGCTGCCCTCCGCACCCTAGGGCCAGGCACCTGCCTCCCACACAGAGCGAGACCCACAGAACCTTGCACCTATCTCTTCAGGTCCCTCAGGCTCTCAGCTTGCCACCCATGTCCTGGCAGGATCCACGCCCACCGTGCAGGTCACCCCTCAGCTGGAGACCAAGAGCATTGGGGCCAGTGTTGAGTTCCACTGTGCCGTGCCCAGCGACGCGGGCACCCAGCTTCGTTGGTTCAAGGAAGGGGGCCAGCTGCCTCCTGGCCACAGCGTGCAGGATGGGGTGCTCCGGTGAGTGCTGGTGGGTCAGGGTAGGGCTCAGACCCCCCAGCCCACGACTCAGCTGGGCCCTCAACCCAAAGCAATGTCCTTGCGCAAGTCACTTTACCTTTCTGAGCCTCAGTGTTCTCAGCCCAAGAGTGAGTTGTAGAAGACGGAAACACGTCCTCTCCAGCACCTAGCCCTCGCTTGACGTTTGGGAGACCCCCAGTAGCGGTGGCCCATGTCTGCACTGGTGGTTTGTTTTTTTTTTTTAGGAGGGTGGGTACCGAGGATTGATCTCAGGGGCACTCGACCCCTGAGCCTCATCCCCAGCCCTATATTGTATTTTATTTAGAGACAGGGTCTCACTGAGTTGCTTAGTGCCTTCTTTTTTTGCTGAGGCTGGCCTTGAACTCAGTGATCCTCCTGCTTCAGCTCCCAAGCCACTGGGATTACAGGCGTGTGCCACCGGGCCCAGCTGCACTGGTATTAGTGGACGAAGGAGAATAGCTGTGGGGCCAGACATGGACCCATGATCGAGGGAAGAAGGCCTTTGTCTGCAGTGGGGTGGTGCCCCACCTGCTCACCTCTAGTGCTCACAGGGGGGCTGGCAGCCGGCCCTGGCTTCCTATCAGGGTGAGCCCTGAACTCTCTGTGATCTCGGAGCATCCTCAATGGGTGTGACTCCCTCAATCCTTTTTCCTTACAGAATCCACAACCTAGACCAGAGCTGCCAAGGGACATATGTTTGCCAGGCCCATGGGCCTTGGGGACAGGCCCAGGCCAGTGCCCAGCTGGTTGTCCAAGGTAGGGAAGTCCCGACCTTCATGTGAAAGGATGAAGTAAATCATGGGACCTGCTTGCTGGAGGCCAGCATGGCGTAGGGGCCCTTGTTCAGATTGCAAGGGAGGAAGGAGGGCGGGGTGGGCCTAGTGGCCACAGGATAGTAGCACACACACACACACAAAGAGCAGCATCATGGAATGGGGGAAAGCACATGCTGAGAGGGAGGAATGGCCAGGGTCCAGCTCTCCTGTTCCAGGCGGTGTGTGGCCTCCCCGGCCAGCTGACCTCTACCTCCTGCTCCCCAGCGCTGCCCTCGGTGCTCATCAACATCCGCACCACTGTGCAGACCGTGGTGGTCGGCCATGCCGTTGAGTTTGAGTGCCTGGCACTGGGTGACCCCAAGCCTCAGGTGACGTGGAGCAAAGTTGGAGGACACCTGCGGCCTGGCATCGTGCAGAGCGGAAATGTCATCAGGATCGCCCACGTGGAGCTGGCCGACGCAGGACAGTACCGCTGCACCGCCACCAACGCGGCCGGCACCACCCAGTCCCATGTGCTGCTGCTTGTGCAAGGTGAGGGCCAGCAGGGTCCTTGGTGGGGCTCGAGCGGAGCCAGCTCCTGACGCTGCCCTCCACCCCCCCCCCCCCGCCTGCCTTGCTCCTCCTCCCCGCTGTCCTGCGAATTTTCCTGTGGCCATATTTAAGGGGCAGATTTCATCACGAATGGTGGCAGGAGGGGGTGAAAGGGAGTGGCCCCTGGAGAGAGCTATGCCACGGGCATCAAGAGGGAAAAGGAGGAGCCGGGCCTGGTGGGACACGCCTGCAATCCCAGCTTCTCGGGAGGCCGTGAAGGGAGGATCTGGGTTCAAAGCCAGCCTCAGCAATGGCGAGGTGCTAACAACTCAGTGAGCCCCGACTAAACAAACAGTCCTAAACAGTCCCCTCATCTGTAAAACAGACATGGCTCCTCCCTCAAGGGATGGTGTGAGGATTAGATGGGGCAGGGCCCAGGCTGGGCACACACACAGTGGCTGTCATCATGCCAATGGCCGTGTCTTTCCCCCCAGCCTTGCCCCAGATCTCCACACCACCAGAGGTGCGTGTGCCCGCCGGCTCTTTGGCTGTCTTCCCCTGCATGGCCTCCGGCTACCCGACTCCTGACATCACCTGGAGCAAGGTAAATGCTGGGCAGGGACCTGGGCGGGGCCTGCCTCACTGGCCATCTCAGCACCCCCAGGGCCTGGCACATACCTGGCGAGTGAAGTGGGCCTGGGGCAGGACGGGAGGCACCCACGGCAGACATGGCCAAGGCCAGGTGCTCAGGGCCACGTTTGCAGGTGGACGGCCACCTGCCCCCCGACAGCCGCCTGGAGAACCACATGCTCGTGCTGCCCTCCGTGCGGCCCCAGGACGCAGGCACCTACGTCTGCACCGCCACCAACCGCCAGGGCAAGGTCAAAGCCTTTGCCCATCTGCAGGTCCCAGGTGAGACAAAGCCCCCAGAGTGGGCAGTGCCCCACCCACTCCCTAGAGGGCATCCTAACGTACTCTGTGCCCACAGAGCGGGTGGTGCCCTACTTCACCCAGACCCCCCACTCCTTCCTGCCGCTGCCCACCATCAAGGATGCCTACCGGAAGTTTGAGGTCAAGGTCACCTTCCGGCCAGACTCAGCTGATGGTGAGCAGCAGAGAGTGGGTCTGGGGCTGGCCTGGGAGGGGACCTGTGGCAGCCCCCAGTCCTGCCCTCTGGGAGGGGACACCTGCAGAGCCCCCAGGCCACAGGCCCCTGCTCTGGGGACCCTCTCCTGCCTCTTCTCCTCACCGCTCCTCCTCTGCGCTATCCCCGCCTCCCAGAGCCTCTCTGCCATTGGCACCTCAGTGCCCAGCCCTCCTGTCCCATCTGCTCCTTCTCCCTCTGCCGTCTCTCACCCATTCCTCCTCTCTCTCTCGTCTCTCCCGGGTCTCTGACTCTCCCTGGCCAGGCCTCCTTCTCTACTCGGGTGAGTCTCTGGTCCCTCGCCTCCTGCAGGTGGAAGCTCCCGGGTGCATGACGCCACTTTCTGTCTGTCTAGCGGCTCGCAGCAGGGCCTTCAGTGTAGGGCCCCCATCCCGTGAGAGGTCTCTGGCCACATGAGGTGTGCCAAGAGGAGGGGCCGGAGTCCCTTAGAAAGGCGCTGGAGCTTGGGTCATTGGAAGGCGGGTGTGACGGGAGCCTGTGGTGACACGCTGTCCCTGCCCAGGGATGTTGCTGTACAACGGGCAGAAGCGGACCCCGGGGAGCCCCACCAGCCTGGCCAGCAGGCAGCCCGACTTCATCTCCTTCGGCCTCGTGGGCGGAAGACCCGAGTTCCGGTGAGACCCTCCCCCTCTTCCCCGGGGACTAGATACAGGACCTTGGTCCTGCAAACCCATTCCCATCAGCCATGAGCAGAAAGGCAAGGTCGTCTCGGAAAGACCCAGAGCAGTGAAGCCAGGCCGGGCTGTGGGTCCTGGAGCCGGGAAACAGCCAGAGCTCTGGGCTGCTGGGTACAGCTCTGGGGAAAGGGCAGAGGGAGGAAGACCTGGGGAAGGTCAGGGACAGGCTGGCTGGGGCAGTGCCAGGAGGACAAGGCACGAACGGGAGCAGCCCTCCTTACAAGCCCTGTGCCTCCTCTCTCCCACCCTGGCGCTGCCCACCGAGCAGGTTTGATGCAGGCTCTGGCATGGCCACCATCCGCCACCCCACCCCGCTGGCCCTGGGCCAGTTCCACACGGTGACCCTGCTGCGCAGCCTCACCCAGGGCTCACTGATTGTGGGCAACTTGGCCCCAGTTAATGGGACCTCCCAGGTGAGACGACAGCCCCCCACTCAGGCCCCCCACTCCTGGCCCCCTGCCCGCCCCTGCCCAGGCCGTCGGCCGCCCCTGACGCCCCCACCTTCCCAGGGCAAGTTCCAGGGTCTGGACCTGAACGAGGAGCTGTACCTGGGCGGGTACCCCGACTACGGTGCCATCCCCCACGCAGGGCTGAGCAGCGGCTTCGTAGGTAAGGCAGGACCCCCAGGAGCCTGCGGGGCACGGTGGCTGTGGCCCCCTGGCTCATGCTGCCCTCTGCCCCCAGGCTGTGTCCGGGAGCTGCGCATCCAGGGTGAGGAGACCATCTTCCAGGACCTCAACCTCACTGCGCACGGCATCTCCCACTGCCCCACGTGCCGGGACCGGCCCTGCCAGGTCCTGCCATGCCCACACCCCCCCCCCGCTGCCCTGAGTCCTGCAGGGAGGGGAGAAGGACGGGGGCGTCCTTGGCCTGACCTCTGGGGGCTGATTTTCAGAACGGGGGCCAGTGCCAGGACTCGGAGAGCAGCAGCTACGTGTGCGTCTGTCTGTCTGGCTTCACAGGGAGCCGCTGCGAGCATTCCCAGGCCCTGCACTGCCACCCCGGTGTGTGCCCCGCCCTGCCCATCACCCTGGGTGCTGGCCTCCCCTCCTGCTGCCCCTTTGTACCCACCCCCTCCCCAGCCTCTGGGGAGCTCCCACCTCTCACCATTCCTGCCCAGGAACTGAACTCTTCCCTTCGCAGCCCCCCAGGTTCTCTCCCCGGCCGGTCACTGCTCCTGGGTCCCTGCCACCTCCCCATCTTATTACCCAGGAGCCGGTCACCCTACACGGTTACCCAAACGTGGTCTTTTTTTGCGGGGGCGGTGGCCAAGTACAGTCTCAGAGAGCCCCAAGCACAGTCACTTCTTCACGCCCGGCTGTCCCCGCCGTGCAGCCTCTTCTGGCCCCATCCCTCCTCCCTCACGCCCTGGGCGGCCCTCTCAGCTGGCCTGGCCCTAGGAAGCCAAGCCCCAGGGTGCAAAGGACAGGGCTCAGACCTCAGTGTCCTCACGGCCCCTGTGCTCCCCAGAGGCCTGTGGGCCCGACGCCACCTGTGTGAACCGGCCCGATGGCCGAGGCTACACCTGCCGCTGCCACCTGGGTCGCTCGGGGGTGAGGTGTGAGGAAGGTGAGTGGAATCAGGTGTGACACCCACAGGGTCTCAGTGATGGCTGTGGAAGCTGGCCAGGCACTCAGAGGCCAGACTGAGCCCTGCAGGGGATAGTTATTCCCCGGAAGACCTCAGATCGGCTGCGCAGGGTGGCGCACGCCTATGATCCCAGCAGCTCAGGAGGCCGAGGCAGGAGGATCGCAATGTAAAGCCAGCCTCAGCAGTTTAGTGAGACCTTGTCTCTAAAAAATAATATAAAAAAGGACTGGGGATGTGGCTCAGTGGTTAAGCACCCCAGGGTTCAATCCCCGGTACCCAAAAGAAAAAAATCTCAGATCCCTTGGCCATGCTGTCTCATACTTGCAGCCTGAACCCCTTACCTGTGCCCCCACCCAGAATGGCTAACTTATTGGTGGTCCCTACAGTCTGATCTGCTGCCCCAGGGCCAGGGCTGCTGGGCACTGCAGCCACATGTTCCTGAGCCTCTCTGGGTTGAGGACTTAGGGGTACTGGGGTCCCAGGGTAAGACTGAGTAGCTGTCCTGGATGAGACCTGGGACTCCACTGTCCCCACTGCCCCTGGCTGACCTGTGACCACTACAGGTGTGACAGTGACCACACCGTCCATGTCGGGCGCTGGCTCCTACCTGGCGCTGCCCGCCCTCACCAACACACACCACGAGCTGCGCCTGGATGTCGAGTTCAAGCCGCTGGCACCAGAAGGCATCTTGCTGTTCAGTGGGGGGAAGGCCGGGCCTGTGGAGGACTTTGTGTCCCTGGCCATGGTCAGCGGCCACCTGGAGTTTCGCTATGAGTTGGGGTCAGGTAAGTACCTGGTACCAAATGCAGGTGAGGCTCTGGGCGCCAAGCCCTGTGTCCTCTTTTGGCTCTCGTGCCCCAAGGAGGCGCTAAGGAGCAAATTCAGGAACCAACGCGCCGCTGCCCCTATCCCTGCACGTTTCCCGTGTGTGGCCTTCAGCAGCCCCTGGTTCCTCCATGGGCAGCCCCTGAGGAGGTCAGAAGCTCCCCTGTATGTGGGGGGACCAGAACCCTGGTGCCCAGCTCCACCTGGCGCTCTCCCCAGGTCTGGCTGTCCTGCGAAGCACGGAGCCGCTGGCCCTGGGCCGCTGGCACCGCGCGTCCGCAGAGCGTCTCAACAAGGACGGCAGCCTGCGGGTGGACGGCGGGCGCCCCGTGCTGCGCTCCTCCCCCGGCAAGAGCCAGGGCCTCAACCTGCACACCCTCCTCTACCTGGGCGGCGTGGAGCCCTCAGTGCCGCTCTCCCCGGCTGCCAACGTGAGCGCCCACTTCCGCGGCTGCGTGGGCGAGGTGAGGAACCGCCTGTGAGGACGAGCAGGAGGGGAGGGGACAGACTGGGCCAACCTGCAGCTAGCCCTGGTCTGGGGCCACTCTCCCCCCCCCGCTCCCCCCCCTGCACCTTGGTTTTCCCCTCCATAAAATGGGGATAATAGACAGCACGGTGGCACAGCCTGTGACCCCAGCGGCTCTGGAGGCTGAGGCACGAGGATCGTAGGTTCAAAGCCAACCTTAGCAATGAGGAGGCGCTAAGCAACTCAGTGAGACCCTGTCTCTAAAATATAAATTAAGGCTGGGGTGGGGCTCAGTGGTGGAGTGCCTCTGAGTTCAATCCCTGGTACCCCCCCAAAAAATGATATATATAGGAATGCTAACCCTCACTTGGAAGGACCGTGCTGGGCATCGGCAGGGTGGACAGGTGTTCTTGGCGCCTGGTTCCCAGCTGCCCTCCGCTGTGCCCTTCTCTCTGCTGCCTCATCCATCTGCATCCCTTTAGTCCCTCCGTGTCTCTGTGCCCGCAGGTGTCTGTGAATGGCAAGCGGCTGGACCTCACCTACAGCTTCCTGGGCAGCCGGGGCATCGGGCAGTGCTACGACAGCTCCCCCTGTGAGCGCCAGCCCTGCCAGCACGGCGCCACGTGCATGCCCGCTGGCGAGTACGAGTTCCAGTGCCTGTGTCAAGACGGCTTCAAAGGTGCAAGAGCTGCCCCGGGGCGTTGGGGACACAGGTGGTCAGCGGCACCTCTAGCTCCTGCCCACCTACCCACCTCTGCCCTGGCCTGCAGGAGACCTCTGTGAGCACGAGGAGAACCCCTGCCAGCTCCAGGAGCCCTGTCTGCATGGGGGCACCTGCCAGGGCACCCGCTGCCTCTGTCTCCCTGGCTTCTCTGGCCCACGCTGCCAACAAGGTACCAGGCCTGGCTTCTGTCCACCTCCCTCTGGGGCCCAGGGGCTGGACACCCCAGGTGTCTGTACCCACCAGTTAGAACCTGCCCTTCCCCACAGGCTCTGGACATGACGTGGCAGAGTCCGAGTGGCATCTTGAAGGCAGTGGGGGTAACGGTATGTACTTGCTATGGCCAGCCAGAGCAGCCATTGTCCCATCGGTTACCCACACCCTCAATTCCACCTCTAAACAAAACAAGCCTTGGAGGGACTTGCCAGGCGCAGTGCTGTGCGCCTGTAATCCCAGTGGCTCTGGAGGCCGAGGCAGGAGGATCACAAGTTGAGCAGTTTTCCTGGGTGCTTGGTAGAGAGTAGCAGAGTGTCCTGCCCTTGCACCTGCCAGGCCTGTGCTGCCCGCTGGCTTGCCGGTGGGTCTGAGTGGGTGGTGTTGGGGTGGTGTGGCCCTGGAGCCAGCGGGCCCAGGTTGCAGGCTTCCCACCTGTAAGCCAAGGATCACCTGGGCTCGGAACAGCCCGGGGCCAGGGACTGGGGCAGCCAGCTGTCCCTGTTTGCTGAGGACTAAGGGTT